>NW_024609868.1:2826609-3486195 GCF_016920785.2 Ixodes scapularis | reverse complement strand
ATTTGGCATTTTTGTTTTAATTGTCTGCAGTCAGCGGGATTGGTGAAAGCTTGTCTTTACAACTGAGCAATTCCAACTTTGCTTGTGTCATTCAGGATGTCTTCCCGTGCTTTAGAACTTCAATAAACGTGCACAAACAATAGTTTCTTCATGTTAAAAAACAAAACTGTTTTCATATATAAAAAAAAAAAAAGAAAACAGAAGCTCTCTAGTCTGTTGTATGCAATAGCAAACAAGTACAGCCCTGCACGCATAGGCGTACACCTTGCAGGCCTCGCACGAAAATGGCGGGGGTGGGGAGGGGCTCAAAAGGAAGACGAGGAGGATCGCCCTCCATGGTAAGGAGGAAAACACGTGGGAAAAGGGACTTGAGAGTAGATCCAACGTCGTGCCCCTAGCGGTGAAGTTGAGAACTCAATTTTCTTGGGTACAACATTAATTATTTGGGCGTGTTTCTGACCAAGCATTAGGCTATGTCAGCCAATCGCTGACACAGCAGAACGCTGTGTCAACGTTTGGGGGCATGTGCATGTTATTAGTTCAAAGGCAGGCTGCTTCTCAAAATATGTCCCACTACCCCCAGATTTGACCACACCAGAGACCCAATGCCACCGGTGGAAGACTTTTAAGCACTAATTACTCACCTGAGTCGTGCGGCATAGTCTGTCTCGATGGATGACCGATCCTTGATGAATTGACTAAAGTTTTCTAGAAACTGCAAACCTTGATGCGTGTGGACCGAGATCTTGTCATACTGATCCTGCAAAGACACAAGGAAGGAAGGGAGGTCAAGAGACTGGACGTGCTAAAAAGGCATGAGCAAGATCAAAGTCCAAGAATATGTTTTGCGTGAATGGCAAGAAAGGAACAGTACGTGGGTCCCTTATTTTTGCTTGAGGTACACCTAAGCAGTTCTCATGAGTTGTGAATGTGAAAGCATGCAAGCCGGTCGTCTGCTCCCTTTTTCATCTGCTGCGTACTTTTCGTCGCACGTCAGCGCACGCGCTCCCCTGGTGACCTTGAACGCTCCGTGTTAACGACGCGTTGATAGACACGCAGCACCATGGGGTGAGCAGTCGTGGAAACTGACGAGCGCACTAGCCAATGGAACCGAAGGCTATCGCGAAAACTAGGTGCCGTTTTTGCGCTTCAAATTGATGACGTCAGCTCGCTCCATGAGACAGTTAATGGTTTCACATTAATAAAAGAGACTGAAAGTTGGACTTATTGATATGCATCGCACAAACACATGGATGGCTAAAAAATTTAGACGAGGACGAAGGAAGGGTAACAGACTAAGCACAGTTGCATTCTTCCTCACTCTTTCTCTAAATTGCCGTGGAGTCTATTTGTGTCTTTAAAGAGCAACTTTACTCAACTTCCTAGACTTTGCTGTTACACTACGGTATTAAACTTTGGTTTCATTGATTTACGGCAAAATCAAAATGATGTGTTAAGGAGAGGCGGTAACCCTGGCTGTGGTAACGACGGGAACCCCACTTTCGTACCACAATGCACACGATAGACAGAGACTCACGAGCCAAGGCCGCTCAATTTTTCTGCACGTGCACAGGTCCACTCGAGCAATAAAAATGTTTTCAAGCAATCAATTCAACCTCCCCTCCCTTCCCCTCGAAACTTTGTTCAGTGTGGCTCCAGGAGCAGCTGAGGCACTGACGGCATGCTACAGAGCTGACGGTAGCAATTTTTGAAACCAGTTTTAGTAGGGAACTCGGCGTCATTTTGGAATAATATAGCGTTGGTAATGTGTCCTACTAAATAAAAATGTAATTTGTTTTTATTTGCACCCCAAGCCAAGTTGCAAAAACATGTGACATTAAATAAACAAAAACACTCAACCTCCCTCTTCCCCCCTCCCCCCCCCCAAAAAAAAAGTTTTAATTATTTTCGGATAGTGTCAAACAATCCAGCAACACACTGGAACAGGCAAAATTAGAACTTTAGTGTGACAACACGTCTTTCAAGACATGCCTCCACCAGGCTCATTTCTTCCGCCATTGTGGAATTACATTATATTCATTATTGACATTCAAAAAACAATCTTTATTTCGAAATATCAAAACAGGGCCCGGAAATGGCAGAGACAAGCACTCCGTCCTCTTATCCTTCCAACCAGCTGTACTGCGAGCGAAGAGGAAATCAGGAGGCTGTTATCTGTTATCTATGTGACGTCATTTGTTGCCACTTTCGATGCACGGGCGGAATGCGGAGAACAAGTCGTCTGCTTCTTGCGCAGGAATGGCGGTGACGTCAGAACGACACCAAGCTCTTATTGGCTGATTGAAAAAAACAAAAATAGTGGGTAGACTTTAATGCTTGATGCCTTAAGGTCTACCCAGTACTTTTTTAATCAACCAATAAGAGCTCGGCGTTGTTCTGACGTCACCTGCGCAAGAAGCAGACGACTTGCGCAGGTGACGTCATAGGACGCTAAACATACCAGTCGGAGACGCATTCCAGGACTTCGAGGAATATATTATCGAATGCCCGGACAGGTTGGCTTTGGTGCTTCGATGCTTCATCGAAACCCGGATGATCACTCCCGAGGAAGACGGAGATGTAGAATGCGCGGGAATGAGAAGTCCGCACGTTACTGTGTTACGACACTCTAGTTTTGAGGAAGCAAGAAACAGCAAGGATGCACCAGGTGGCCATTTATGACGTCATCGACTCACCCGGGAACTTCAAAATCCGCGTTCTTGCATTTTGGGGTGATATGTGTAGGGATAATTTCCAGTCGTTTGGGGCAATAACAATTTATATATTTGGATTGTCATTGGCTTTCTTTTTTTCTTGGTTCATCATTCGTCAAGCGTTCCCACTCCCTGCCTTTCGAGCAGCCTGCGTCAGACCTTATCTGGAGCAGCGGTGGGCGCGCGAGCGAAGAAGGAGTCACCGGGAGACATTCCGTGTCCGGCCGGCCCACTCACGGACCTCGCCCGGACGTCGATATGACAACCATTAAAGCGAACAAAAAGACAAAAGGCGCCGCCATTTCTCTTTGCGTGCGTTTGCGCGTTGGCGAGGAAGCAGGAAGGCGGCGCGCCTGCGTGCAAGATTGACGAATTATAGGACGCGACTGGGAACCAAGCCTTCCCACTGCAAGAATGATGCAAGAACGAGGCAGCGTCATTCGCGCGTAACTCGCAAAAGCGTCCTCCAAGTTTTTGTGAGAAGCTGTAAGTGATCCAGTGAAACGCGAGCCGAGACGCAATTTACGGAAAGCGCGTGATTGGAATATTCGCAATGACGTAACAAATCTCCGTGCAAAGGCCTCAGACACTCACAGAAAGTAACGGAGTCGCTCTCTAATTTCTGCCGAAACATAGACCAGACGTCGAGGCGTGTGCTGCTGACCAAAGGCTCGAAGTCAAACGGGGAAAAAAAAAGACGATATTCGAGCAGTTTCGCTTTGATTCGGACATTTGCGCACCGGACATTAAATTCAAGATGCTCGCCCACGCACTTGCACCGCTACTCTTTCCTTCTTCCTTTTTTTCCCCGTGACTGGAACGGCCTTCTTCACCCTCCACTCCACTCCACTCCACTCCACTCCATCCATCCATCCCCTCCATCCCCCCCCCCCCCCCCCCCCCCCCCCCCTTTTCCGCTGTCGTCACCAGCCCATCAGCCTATGCGGAAAATATAACCATTCGTCTTTCACTCTCAGGACTGGTGGCACGTGTGAATGATTGTTTCTGTAACCCCACCGCTAGTGTAATGCCCTCAGAAAAGGGTATCTTTAAGGTAATAAAGTGAAATCTATTTGCTACTTCGAAAAGTAACTGCGACTCAACCAAATCACACACACACAAAAAAAAAAAAATCAATTAAGAAGCAAGCTAAGCTGCTCCCGTAATGCCGTCCGCTCTTTCCAGTTTAGCAGAGCAAACTGTAACTAATTACATTAAATACTTCGAATTAGCATTTGCAGCCCCGGTTACGGGAGACTGCTACTACTCTCCCATGGATTTCAGAGTGTAGTCAGACTATTCCCCAGAAGAACAACCATGTTTTCAAATATCAGAAATAATTAAAAGTAGGAGAGAACACGGACAGCACTTCCTCGGAAGACGTTCTGTCCTTTTATGTTTAATTATCTACGAGGATTTTACGCTACCAACGCGCTCGTCTCAGAAAAGAACAATGTTTCAAGGCACGAACTTCTCTTCCGTCGACAGAAACAACCGAGCGCGCGATAACCCAAATTCACCGAAGGAGAAGTACAAGCGATCTCGGCCGACCTGCGGGGCGCACCGAGCGCCACGGTTCATCGCAGGCGGTGGGAACAGAATCGCACCCTGCCGGAATCCGGGGGGGAGAACAAAGTCAACGCAGACGAGATGGGCAGCCCATTCTTCACGGCAGACGAGGTCGCTCAGCCGGAACAATGGAGACGTGCAAAGACGGCGCGGCGGACCGAACACACTTCATTACGGTCCGGGAAAAATCAGGCGAGGCGGAGTTGGTGCCGAGACCGACCACTTCCGACTTCATCTCATGATTCCGGAAAGGAAAACCGATGTCACACGTCCTGTGGCAACGCTTATTTCCCAGCAAGGGGCGAAGAACAAGAAGAAGAGCGTAGCTCTGGGGAAGAGACGAAGAAAAATTCCAAGCCTGATGACGTCGTCATGCCTAAGGGCAAGTGACGCTGGCTTGCGCAAAGCACGTTCGTACATAGCTCCTGTGGCCGCACTAGTCTATGCAAAACAAGACGCCCACTTTTACGCCATCCAGCAAGAGGAGCAAGAAGAGCAAGGTTAATGGGAGCGACAGTCCCCGAGGGTGCAATGTTAAACATGCCAAAAAGTTCGTGGAATGCGAAGAAAGGAAGGTTTATTCGATTCCACTAAGCTGTGGCAGTCAGTACATTGGACAGACTGGGAGATGCGTCAACCACCGACTCAGAGAACATAACTTGGAAGCATCAAAGGCTTCAACTGAGTCGTATCAGTCCATTGTCGTTCACAGCCGCACATGCGATGACTGTACTCCTCATTTTTCTGATACTAAAATACTGGGCGGGCACAACAACATATTTGGGAGAGAAATCATCGAATCATGTGCCATGGGGACTGTTAACAACAACATTTCTGCACCTTCATTATCATTGACAAAGACAGAGGTCGAATTCTTAACACCAGAGATGACTAGAATATTGACACCTCGTCGTGACGCTACAGCTTTTTAAACTCTTATATTTATAGTACAATTCCCTTTTTGGACTGCAAACAAGAATAATTCTGCATTATCACTGACAATGACGAAGGTTGAATTCTAAGTAATCGAAAATAACTAGATTACTGATGCGCTTTTCAAACTTTTCTTTTAGTGTATTCCCTTTCCTTCATAACTAGTATCTTCTTTCCCTCTTTGAGAACGTTGAGACCCTTGGGGCGCGGTTTTATCGTTGTGCCATTCTATGTTGTTGCTAAATGAAAGATGTCCTGTTCCCGTCCTCGTCCTCTCTGTTTTATACTTTCAAGTTTTGTATGTAGCAAGAAAACGCACCATATGAAATGTAGAGGTTCTACTTTAGAAACTCAGCGACGCCACAGACGAGTCTGGAACCCCTAAAAATAAAATCAGCTAAATACATGAACCGATCTTCTCCAATGGCGCCTCGAGACCTCAGCCAAACACGGTCCACGACCGGTTCTGCACCCACACGAGGCGATGCGTACACTAAGCTCAAACACCGTTAACCCAGCGTTCCCACGACCGTAACGTTTAGGCCGTGATTCGTAAAATTCACGGAGCAAGGACCAGCTACGTTGAACTAGGTAGGTTACGCTGGGATAAGTTCTCTCGGGTTTATTTAAAGACCCCTTACATTTCTTTAATGGAATACGTCGCCAAAAAAGAAGGCGAAGGAGGTTATGAAACGTTAGGCTAGGCACGCTACGCCATCGAGAACCCGGCTGTTCTGGTTCGGAACAACAGGTTTACAAGAACCGGCATTAAAGTTCCGGAGAGGGACCTTCTTCCTAAAAAAAGTGAAAAACACGCGGGTAAGTTGGGAAACTAATTCCATTAAAAAGACAGGGACAGGCAACGTCCGTCAGTTTTCTTTTCTACCACTGTCAAAATTATTATTTCTTCTACCTCAGTCGTACGTTAAATTCATTACGGCGAATTTTCACTAGCTCGCCTGCGCACTGGCCGTATTTTCGTTAAAACACACACCGTCTCTCAGATGGTGCGTGTGCTTGTTTCTTTTTGTTATTTGTTCCCAGTCTCGGATTTTTCGTTACGGGGTTTCTTCCCGAATCCTTGAAGGCTCCGAGTGGAAGCCTCGCTAAGCCAGCTCTCGACTACATTAGGGTGTGGGGAGGACCGCCGTAAAGTCGGGAAGCGCGAAGCGTGCGAGATCGGACACGTACGGTCTTCCAGAGCTCGACCAGGTAGTGGGTGCCGCCGTTGCCCAGCAAGGACGCCGCGCCCGCGGCAGACACGGTCCGAAACAGGTCCGGCCGCGAGACGGACAAGCCGGAGGACGACGACTTGGCCAGGCCCACCATGGCAAACAGCACGGCACACCACCACCCGACGCCGCCGCACTATAGACCGGCGGCAGGGAGTTCCGAAGCGAAGGTTCTAGCACCGGGAGGCACCAGGGCCCCGCTCTGAACGGCACTCGTCCCTCTCCGGTTCTAGATCATCGCTGAGCGACCCCGACACACGAGCGAGAGAAGGGAAGAGCGGTGCAGCTCATCTCTCGTCGAAAGCACAGGCGCTCCCTCGCTGCGGCTCGGATGCAGATGGCCCTGAACTCTCGGACGCACGACAACAACCAGGTTCGCTGGCAGAGGTCCGCAGGTAATCCCAGTGTATCCGGGGGCCCTTGGAAGACGCCTGGCACAGTGCACAAGGAGCGACGGCGGCGATGCGCAGCACACACGACGCGCGCGAGCACTGCGGGGCCCGCCGGCCGGTTCTCTCGGGCTCGCCCACTTTCCCCGGCGGCTTTGGCGCGGTGGAGGCTGGCCCCCCTCGCTGGATTAACCGGGGGAGAATGTACGGAGCGGCGAGAAAAGAAGGCCGCCGGCTTCTCAGACGCGTCCCGTCACCCTCCCGGCTGACGTCGAAATGGAAAGGGGGCCCCACTGGTTCCTCCAGCGGCACGGCGGCATTTTTGTGGCCTCTCGCCCCTGCTTATATCACCGACCCGGTGGACGGAGAGGATGACCCCGGGCAATCCACTCCTCCGGCACTGCGTTCATGCCCCCCCTTGAAATGGCTGCGTCGCCCATTGTCCACTCGGCTGAATGCCGTCTAGACGTAACCTCGTACGTTTTAAGCTCCAGGCGCTAAAAAGTTGCAGCAAATGCCGGAAACCAATTGAGGAGTGCTGCCCTCCTCACCTCGTGGCTATCGTGGCCTGCGGGTCAAGCCATCAGGTTGTGGGGCGATCTTTCGTTGGCCACCGATGCTCGGTCACGCGTCCGAGTTGGCGAGAGAACCTGACGCGAGTCCAACCACTGAGCCCCATTAATTTGCCGTTGCCGCTGCCGGTGTGACCTTTCGGCCACACCGGCAACATTACAAGGACAAACAACATCTGAAGACACCAGAATGGGTTCTCCGTTCTTATTTTCCAAGTTTTCCAGCGAAAGTCATCGTAAGTTTCATCGTAACTTAAGAAGCATTTGATCAGTTAAATCGTAACTAATGGCAGTAAATTCCTTCCACGGGTTACTTTACAGCTCCACTGGTTTTCGTACCAGAACGCTCTCGTGCGACCAGATCGAACCAAATAGATCAGGGGTCTCAAACTCAGTTCAGTGTGGGCGATAGGCCACCTCCGATATTTCGAGGGCCAACAGAGGGGGGAAAAAAGGGGAGGGGGGATTAATAAAAAAAAAAAATATATATATATATATGTATAGTGCCAAATATGTTAAAACGTCATAAGGGTAGATTTAAGTTTCCAAAGGAATCGAATGAACCACAAGGGGCCATTATTTGTGGCGCATGCAGCGCTCGAGACATGGGAACGGGACCTCGCAGCCACGGGACACTTGAAGGCCGATCTCCCAAAGAGACGCGGGTCGCGTGTTCAAGACGATAAAGCAATTACTGCAAGGGTGCAAGCGAGCTGGACAAGAATGACAATAATAATCCCCGCAAGAAGGAGGACAAAGGGCAAACACAAATCTCCAAACACAGCTGGGTGATTAGCGTGCGACCGAAAAAAACCCACCAGGTCCTGGTGTCGAACCATGGACGCCTCCATTTCCAGTGGAGCGCTCTATCAACTAAGCTAACCAGGAGTTAGAGCAAACGAATTTTATCAGAGGTCCCTGGTTCGATACCAGGACCAGGCGGCTTTTTTCGGTCACGCACCAGTGAGTTAGCTGTACTTGGAGATTTGTGTTTGTCCTTTACCTCTTTTGTTCCCCTCCTCCGGGGATTATTATTGTCGTGTTTGAGACCACTGGAGTAGATGAACGAGTCCGTCCGCCAGGCGCCGACGAAACCCGGGGCCTCCCGACGCGGTGGCGCCTCTGGCCGCGTCCGGTTGTTGAACCCGACCGACCTTGGCGCTCCGCGATGCCCCCTAATTGGACCAATGGGGCCCGTCGCCGCCCTCGCTATACTTCGGAGCAGGCCGGGGACCAGCTATAAAGTCTGCTAAAGGCTGGAAACTTCCCGAAGCCGAAGCCACGAGAGAATGAGGCCGATCAAAACGCAACAAAAGCGTCAAGTCACAAGCCACCAGTATGTTTGAACATGTTTCCCGGCGTATGATAGCTCCGACCAACCAAGCACCAAGAATCGCCGTCCGCACGATGCCATCTTCGTCTACCGTGGGAAGGGTTATGAGCGTGGGCGGAATATCGAAAGTCTCGCGTATGTCCACAACCCAGCTTCATTTCTTGTCCGAGTAAAAAGAGCTGGAAAGGTGCATAGGCGTCTCTGTTTGTGTCGCCTCTAACTACTGGCCCCGGAGTATGCCTCCCAGCCCGTGGCACTGGTCGGCTACAGAGCGAGCCAGAGCGCCAGGAGTCGACAGCGGGCACCACCTCCTATTTACCGTTCCAATGTTCACAAAACCATAGCCCAGCATGCGCATGTTCGCCGCTTCGCAAAGCGAGCAAAGCAAGCGCAATAGCCACGACTGCTGATAATGACACCATCGACGAGCCCGTTTTGGGAATGGTCTGTAGATAACAAGGCCTTAACCCTGGACGAGATCAAAACCACCCAGAGGCGAGAGAAGAAAGCCTTGCGCCCCCCCTTCCAAACGTCATCCAGGAAGTCAGCGTCCGCAGCATCGCCGCCAGCGCGTCACGCGGAGTCTCACAATGAGCGCGACGGAAGAAGGCGGCGACGCTTTGACTCTCGTCGAGCTTGAGGCTGGTCGGGGGGCCACCGACGATGACGTCATGCGCGGGCTTCGCCTTCTCATTGCTCAGATGAAACGCGAGAGTCCTCACTGACCGAACACGAGGCCCGGCCGAACGCTGGCCTCACGTGACGTGTCTAGCACCGGTTATCCGGACTTATCTCGCGGGGGGTTGCAACAGGCGCGTCACCGCCTGGATGTCGGCCAACGTCCTGTGACGTGTATTTGGACGCCACTTGACGGATGCTCCGATGCCCAGCAGTCGGAAAGGCCGGGCCGCTTCATTGGCGGTTCCGACGGACGTTTGCTCCGGGCCGTCGGGAGAGTGGCCAACGACCCGAAGGCCCACGGTCGTTGCACGCGTCACCGCTGCTGCCACCGCGGGGTACGACGGTCATCAGCGGCTTCTCCCTTCGGGGGCAACACGCAACGAGCGGGCTCACGGAAAACGTGAGCGCCGCACAAGGCGCACCCTGCGAGTGCCTCGCGGAGAAGCTCGCACCCCGGGGGAGCACGAAGCCTCCCTCGGGCAAAGCTGTCGCATCATCCCCGATGAGAGGCAAAACGGTGCTCCTCTAGATGGGCAGACTGGCGCAAGTGCGAGAAGAGTTTGTCGGACGGGACGTGGAAACACTTCCGAAAGTTCGTCGCGATACAAGTCAAAACAAACGAGCTCACGTCCGCTACCTCCCAACATTATGAAGTAAATACTACTACTACTACTACTACTACTAATATTAACTGTTGCATTCCCACGCTGCACTGCGAGTGCGGCTGGACATAATTTAGCGGATAAGCCTAAACATAAAAAAAAAAAAAAAAAAAAAAAAAAAACTTGAGAAGGCGGTTATATATTGGGGCGTAGCCATTCAACACGAAGGTGTTCGGAGCGGTTATTTCTGTCAACGTTAGTACAGAGCTGGTACCGCGAGTAATGATACTTCTCCCCGCTCGCAGTAGACGTCCGAGAACAGCGACACGACCCTCGGCGGCTTCGGAGCGAGGCCAGGCGCGGGCAGTACTTCCTCACCGTGCTGGCGCGCAGGCAGGAGCAGCTGTACCACGACACGAACGGCACGTCGACGACCACTGCCGGCCACACGAACGTCCAGTCCGCCCTGTCCGCACGAACGGCGCAACGACGCTGCATCGCCTCACGACAGCGAGTCGTCTTGCACGAGCGTCCCCCCGCGCATCGGGTGCCCGTGTGCCCGCGTAGCGCATCTCACGCGTGGATCGTCACACGCTCTTCCTTTTGCCGAGGCAGCCGGTACCCGCGGCGGGTTTCGAGCAGGCCGCAGGAATGCGCCCCACGCCCCGTCGGCCAAATGGGCGAGTCACGTCGACAGCGTCGTGAACTGCCTCGTTAAGGCTCGCACGATCCTCACGGGCACAGTCTTTAAGACCCGACCATATGGATGTATACGGACCGTAAACACTCAAACTGCCTTAGACTCCCAGTTTTCGGCCCAGTTTTCCAATAATAGACCTTCAGATCGGAAAAACAATATTCGTGGAACCACGCTAAAGCATATTGCTCCCGCCATTTTTCTTTTTTGTCTCGTCTAAAAATAAAAAGAAAGAAATGCAGTGACGCTTTTTTATTGCGGCTGATAGCACCTGCACCGAACGGTCGCCTATTCTTCCCCATTTTCTGCCCCTACTGAAAGGCGGTCATCAAAACCACTTATACTTCCTTTGAACTCGAGAATCGCGGTTAAAAAGCCGGCTAATTTCCCCCTTTCTGCGAAGAATCGTAACAGGTGTGTGCTCGTTTAATCTATAGGTTATTGGTCATTTTACCGAAGCGTGATCGTTTCAGACGAAAAAACAATGTTTTTTCTCTTAGAACCAAAATTTAAGAACGACTTGGCGCAGCGTACGAACTCTGCGCCCAACTTGATCGTAAGGTGACACCAAGTATATAGTCTGCTGGAGGTGCGCTCAATAATCGCCACCAATTTAGCGGTAGCGGTTCAATTTGGTGTTCGTCAACACTCAGCTGGAGCAACATGCAAGACAGCGTTCGCGTTAACCGTGCCGCGCAGTGTACGTTTGTTCTTCGTTTAGCATTGCAACATCTCAATGCAACCGATAGCTGCACACTTTTTATGAAAGGCGCGACGCGAACTCGATGCCAACTCAGCAGGAAGTTTCAGAAAAGGGGTCGCTTCGGGTGCTCCAAGCAGCTCGGGGCTTCGCACTGCGCATGCGCACAACTTCCGCACTCGCGCAGAGACTCCCCCAGCTGCTTGCGGGGACCCAAAGGCGACCGAGCAACCCCGACTGCTCGAAGGGGCACTGCCCCGTGACGTGACGTCAGGCCCAGCAGTTACGTGTACAATATTGTACGGGCCTCGGTCGCCTCTATCGATTCAATATCGCTCACATCTTCACCGAAGTTTTCCTCCTTCCGCGCACTTTCGGGCCGTGCCGTTTTCTGGGGGACGCGTACTTCACAACACACAACCTCGAGTCGCAGCGGGAAGATTGGGTCTCCAAAATGCGCGACAAACTCGCCCCCCCCCCCCCCCCCCCCCTTAAAGAAGAGAAAAGGATACTAAAAAAAGGTCACGTTTTTACGGGCACCTGGTTGTCAAAGGGACGTGCCTGGTGGCTGCATTCCACGGCACGCTTTTCACTTATTTGGTTACGTTCTGCCAGACGGGGGAGCAGGCAGGAAAGTGCATTCCTCCCAGAACCTGGCAGGCGCACATGTGGAGCGGCCGCGATAAAGCGATCCCATCTGGAAGACGAGGCCCGTGCATCACGTCATCGTCGGTGGCTCCCCGACGCGTCCCGAGCGACAGACGCGTCCGTGTTGGCGTCGCCGCGTGCGAACGTCCCGCTCGTTGGGAGACGCTGCACGACCGTACTGGCGGCGATGCTGACGCCAGCTTGGCGCCGAGAAACTGAAGGCACGGCCGGATTAAATCCGCGCGTTTTTTTTTTTTTTTTTTTTTTTTAATACGGTCTTTTCCGACACGAGAGAAAGCATGTGCATCTTTCTGCAAGGGGGCGCTGGCATCCCACTATTCTCACTGTTCCACGTAAGGAATAGGGTAGCAGGCTCCGCGATAGTTTGCAAACGAGTTACGCGTTCGCTTCTTTGTCGACTTCTCCTACTTGCTTCGACCAGAGTCTCTATAGAGGCTTCCAGGCAACTGTGCGTGGGCGCCGCAATGATCGGCCTTCATTTTTCGCTTCCCCTTATTCTGTTCGCTTCCCTTCATCAATAGGGAGTTTTCGCACACCGCGTTTCCTCCTCCGCTAAGCCGTCCGCAACGAAGGAGCCGCTACTGCGCCTGCTTATACAGATGTAGTCCGTTTCTCCGACCGGACGTTACGAGCAGCCAATCCAGCTGCGTGAACGGGCGAATCGCCCGTCACTGCGCCCCCCTCCTATGTCACGTATACGCCCCAAGATAGGCTCCCATGGCTCATCCGCTTTGCTCTGGGTGAAGCGGTGTAGAGATACAAATATGCACCCAACTACACGTAACCAGGTTTACGTGGAAGTCTCATCGCTATGCGAGAGGATCCTTCCTCTAATTTCGTAATCGGAAAAAGAAAACCACGACCAAAGGATGGACGCCACTCGCCAGCTAGGTTTCTGTTGCCCCAAATGACCTTCTGCTGCGAATCCACACAAAGCTCGCGTTTCGGACAATGACACTGAGGTGTCACAAGGTCAATAACCTGTCTCGCGACCGCAGTCTTGAAGTCAAGGCGACAGAATGAAAGATAACAAAAAGTTCTTGTGAAGAACTTTGCTCGGGATTCTGGTCCTCCGTTTGTTTTTACAAGTGTCTCAACCCGCCTTCTCCCTCCGTGTCCCAGGGAAACACGTGTCACCCCTTTCTCCCGATCGGGAGAGGGGCGCCACCACCCGGGGAGGTTTCCCGAAGGTTGCGACCTTGAGGACCGGTGGGGAGTTCTGGCGGGGACGCTCGGGGGAAGTTGTCACGACGCCCAACGACTCGTTCTGCTGAACGCGGCGGCTGAACGCGCGGCCGCTGCTTGTTTTCCGGCGGAAGCGAGGTTTCCTCGGAGGTTATCTGCTTCTGTTTGTCCCCAGTCCGCGCTTGCCCAGCGCTCGGAATGCCAAGGGTGCGTTGGCGCCACCGGATGCCGAACGAGTCTGCACCGCGCCGGTCTCACGCCTGTGCTCCGGCCCAGGGAAGGACGTCCACTTTTCCGGGAAAACAGGGAAGGGGAGACGGACGGGGCTCTATAAACATGCTTGTGGGGAAAGGGCGAGGGCTTCTTGCTTCGGAGACGACGATGTTCGGATCTTTGGCGTGGAACTGTCCTGCTCTTTAAAACACACAAATTATGCGTTTTATTATTATCTTCTGGACTTCGTCTGTCACGCCTGGCCACTACCACCACCATCCGTGACCATTACCGCCACCTCATCGTTCGGGTCCCGACGCCATTCCACGAAAAACACGGAAGAGCTAACCTCGCTGTCAGTGGCGTAGCTAGGAATTGTTTTCGGGATGGGAGGGGGGGGGGGGGGGTGACTGAGGTGGCTGGGATGCCCATAACTTGGGGTGCGGAGGGGGAGGGAGTCAAAATGCATGAGGGGGGGGGGTGAATAAGCCTCCCCCCTGACTAGGCCACCGCTCACTGTTACTGGTCCGTTATGGCTACACCCATGCACAGCTGCTGAAAACGTCTACTGCAATTCACATAAGCATTCACTAAGTTTTGTTTTTCTTTTCTTCTTAGAATTGAGAGCCTTTCTCAAGCCGCTCCGCAGTGCCTTCTCCCTATGCGGCGAAGCGAGATGCACAACATGGCTATGTCTATGCAGCGAGAGTAGCTTCTCCGCAGTACGCCAGAGCGCGGCAAGAGGAGACCTCAACGAAGCCAACTAACGCCGACCGTACAAATCGCGAACAACGAGACGTACGACACAACTTTTAAGCACGTCTTCACTGCTCGATGCGAAGAGGGAGTTGAAGAGTAGGCGACTCGAAGCAATGATCCAAAGTCTCGAAAATTCACACAAGTGCTACCTCTGGTCTTCGTCAAACGTAGCGAGATGTAGGACCGTAAGCACTTTGGCGCAGTTCACTGCACAAACGGTGCAGCCATTATTTTTGCGCACATCTCGCGTTATACCGATCGCTCGCGCCATTCATCGAAGGAATCTTGGGATTGCACCTGCTGTGTTACGTGGCTTATTTGCCTTCACGTATTCCACCTGTACCCCTACGCGCTTATGCGTGATGTGATAAAAGGAAAGAGAAAGCAAGAGGGGAGAGTGTCTTCCTCCTCTCCAGGCCTGCGACAGGCCTCCTGACCCCAAGAGGCGTACCGCGGCGACGACACGTCGCCGAAGACCCTGCTATCAGCGGCAACGCGATGCACTCGGGGAGGAAATAAAAACGAGAGCGGCCTCGGCGCCTGGAGACGACCCTGAGCGGAAAATAGGGCCAGACGGCCCTCGCAGTGCGCAACATCAAACTCACAAACTCGAAAAAAAAAAAAAAATCGAGGCATTAAAACGCTTACGAGATAGGACAACGAAAAAGTAAAATGAAAGGGGAATACCCGAAGTGCTCAAAACTCGTCCCTGACGTCACGCAGCTGCGGTGGCGCTGTGGACGGCACCGCGCATGCGCAGAAGCTCCACTCGAATTCGGTTTCTGCGCATGCGCAGTGCCCACACCTGGTGTGGGCAAACGCGGGCTTGTTTGTAAACAGCGTGTCGGTCACATGAGCTGTGGGCACAGCGCATGCGCAGAAAGCCATTTTCGGAAGAGCGAAGAACTAAGTACGATTGAGCAACGGCGTGCAGTGAAGCGTATGGTTTCAGAGCAAGCCCTATTGGGGAGGAAATCGAGGAGTGGCGCTATCTAGAGGCTTCCTGGGGAACTGACGCTGCGTGGCAAACAAACCTTCCGATCGCAGTCAATTAGTGCATTCGCTGCAATGGAAGACGACGACGCGAGGCTCGTGAAAGATACGTAACACTATAATTCTTTCCTGATTGCATCTAGGTAGAAGAGGGTAGAAGTAATCGAAGTCCTCTTGGAAGGCAAAACAATTGCGCCTGTATAGGGTCACGCGCGGGCGTGCCGGGACAGCCGCGTCGTGTTGGCCGGCGCGGAGTTCGCGTTTTTCTGAATGATTCGCAAACCATGCACTTAACTTTTCCTTTACCCTGCCTCTTGCGACAATCAAGGACGGCATCGGCGAAACCAAGCGGTGTTTCGTTAAAAGAGAGCAGGTACGCAGCAAGTGCGCACAATATCGCTAAAAACAAACGAGCAGCGAGCGACGTATATGTTAGGCGAGTGCCGGCGTCGGGTGTTTGCCACGCAGCGATTTTTTTTTTTTTTTTTTTTTTTTTGTAGCAATGATGATAACAAAATTCGCCGTCCTCGCTAAGAGTCCGCGACGAGGCAAGACGATACCGCTCAGTGCGAAAAAGAAAGCAGCGTATGCTTCGTTCTTCGAACAACGAGACTCTCGCGCATGCGCATTGCCGATGTTCCCCATTCGCGCTTGTTGATCGTACATTACAAACAAGGAGCGACCGGCGGGGGACCACCCCCGGAGAACCGTCCCCCGCCTCCGCGGCGCCGCCAGGACGGGCCCCAGACCGCGGCGGAAGTCTCCGCTGGTCGCCGCCGGATACCGACGACGAGTGAGCGGGCTAGGCACCCACTCCGCCGACAGCGGAGTCCAAGATCTGGCCGCTGCTGCGCCAATCGAGGGACGGCCTGGGGTGCCACGTGGCCATCCTCGGAGGATAGGCGGAGGCCGGCGGGGGAAGACCACGACTGGTGCAGCCGGCACGAACAGTTTACGCTGCGCTGTCCCAGGCCGGGGCTGAGCAGAGGAAAGACAACCGCCCCGCGCGGCCGCACTCGTCTTTCTTTGTGTTAGATTTTTGTCGCGGGCCGTCCCTCCCCCGCCCACGCGGACCTATTTCTGATCTTACAGGCCCAAAGACGCGCCAGATATGTATACAGGGAGCGTCTTCCTGCCTGATGTTCATCGTTGTCGACGCCAAAAAGAAAGAGAAATAAAATAGTCCTTAGTTGTTTATACAGCAGGAGTTTAGTTTGCCAGAACATGGCGACTCCGTGGATGAGCAATTTAGCCAGTGCGGTACAACCGCTAGCCTGGGGTCTTAAACGTGCACCATGCAGTAGTGATACACGACCACACGCCGGTACGATGCTCATCCAGATCGAAACGCGCAGGGCTGGGGATTAAACCCAGGACCCCTGGGTTCTGCAGCGCGGGCTTTCGCTCCACGTGCTCCGAGCTGTGTGCGCTATAGCCCACTCGGCCACCGATCCCCCTTGTCGATGCCACGTGGGCGCAACGAAACAACAAATTAATCTAAAATAGAAAAGAAAGAAAGAAAAACGCTGGTCAATTCGAGAGGTCAAATACTGAAATTGAAGCCTCCGCGAAGCTGGGCCGACGGCAACGCAGCCAAAGCATAGAGAGAGAGAGAATCTCGCACACACGATGAACGTACGGTCGTGCTCCGACATCGAATAAAAAGAAGCGATCGACAGCTGCGCCAACTCCCCGTAGCAGGGGTTGGCAACGAGGGAATCATGGACTAAGGTCGCAGTCCCCAGATCATCAGCAGGTCGCTTTCTCGTGTAGGGGTGCAAGGTCCCCCTTGACTTGACCACCTTGTCGCTCTCTGAAGCCTTCTTCGAAAGAAGGCCACATCACGAAGGCGTAGTCCAAGCACAAGATGGACGTGCAGAGCAACTTTCCCTGTAGCGAAGCCTCAGGGTGGCAGTCGACTTTTCGCTCGGAGCTACTGCAGGGCGCCCCGAAGAGCCTCTCGCGCGTCGGCCCACTCTCCTAAAACTTTCAAAAAACAAAAACCACGCGTCTTCAAACAGATGTTATCGGGGGCTGCCCACTGCCACCCTTTCCCACCCGAACAATATTAGGGAGTATTGCTGCCCAGTCGAGGTCCCCATTTGATCGCCCCCCGCGATGAGTCAGGCTGCCGTGTCCTCCCCCGATGGCGGGCGTCTGCACAGCAGACGGATCCCGAGTCGTGAGCGTTCAACCGGCGGAGTCGGTCAGCCTGCTGGGAAGGGCGGCGCGCACGCCCAGCCGCCGCACCTGCTACCAGACGCCAGGTGTCGCGGCAGATGCAGAGTCGGCAGCGTCCCAACTAGTGACGCCGCGTATCGTTGGAAGCACGGGACGACCGAGCAGCTGCGCACCTTGTACGCTCGGAGTGCCGCAGCACGCTCCCGAGAAAACGAGAATGGCGACGGCGCACGCTCCTTGGTAGCCCTCCGCGTAAAGGAAGGGGTCACCTGCCGCGCCGACCAGTCACGTGACATCGTCTCATTCAGTTCTCGCCACGTCACAATCACAGTAAACTGAGCGCAGATGGCACTGACTGTGAACGCGGACAGCTGGATTATTTTTTAGCCACACAGGACGGTAAAGTAGTGGGCAAGGACACCGATGTCCTTGTGTGTGTCCTGCACCTTCGGTTGCGCTCTCAAAAAACGAAACGAAAGCAACGACAAGGTTACCGACAAGTGCTCGCCGGACACAACGCTGAGAAGCGATGCAAGTAGCTTCGGGAAGCAAGATTGAGTCACGGCTGTTCCGGTGTTGCTGTTAGCGTAAATGTTGCAAATGTGTTAACCAGACCTAAAATATTCAGCTGTCCACGTTCACAGATGAGCTGAATGAACAAAAGCCCGTAACGCATTATCATGACGTCACGAAGACTCTGTCCTTCAGGCGCAGCAATTTACAAGCGCATATTTCCAGGGTTTCGGAGGGGTGTTTCTGCGGAGGGCACGTGGAAGAGAAGACCCCTCCGCGGAAGTATGTCATCGAGGTTTGTTGGAAGCAGTATCTTCGTTCGATTTGCATGCACCCCCGCACCGGTGCATACAAGTGAAGGGCGATCGACTTCCCGTCGTATCTCAATGCAGAGACCGGAAGCACACTGCCCCGCATTTCTCTGCACCGGTGCAGGCAACTCGAACGAAGCTACTGTTTATAAGCGTTACCGAAAAAAAGTAACACCTGTTCTTCTGCGTGTTTTTTATTCTTATTTTATTAAGACGCTTTACTGTTTTTACGGTACAGCTATGCATAAGCGACATATTTCAAGAAACATTACGTTCATGCAGAAACTGATCAGAATCTTTTTTACGGTTTCACCTAAATACTTACAAAAAAAAAAAAAACACCCCCCCCAAAAAAAAAAGAGAGAAAAAAAAACTCAAATATTTACGTAGTTTGGCGCCTAAAACCAATATTGAAGAGTATTTTTTTAAGTCTTGGGAAGAAGTAACGAGTAACGTAACTAAGTTACCCTTTGCTTGAAATAACTAAGATAAGTACGTCACACGTTACTAATTAAAAAAAAAGTAACGAGTACGTTTCTACGTTACAAAAAAAGTAACGTGTCAGAAACACGAGAAAAAAAGTGAAAGCTGCTTACAACTCCCTGTAACGCCGAATTGGAGCGCAGCTCTTGAGGAGGAGGAGGGGAGGATACTGAGGGCCACGTGTTCTCGGGGGGGGGGGGGGGGTCACGTGACCCCCCCGAGGGCACGTGACCTTGGTGGGGCCACGTGGGGGCAAACACGTGCCCCCTCAGAGGTCACGTGACCTCAGGGTGTCACGTGACTCCCCGGGTCACGTGACCAAAATTTTTCCGCTAGATTTAGCGGGGAAATTTTTTCCGCTAGATTTAGCGGGGAAATTTTTCCGCTAAATTTAGCGGGGAAATTTTTTCCGCTAGATTTAGCGGGGAAATTTTTCCGCTAAATTTAGCGGGGAAATTTTTTCCGCTAGATTCAGCGGGGAATTTTTCCGCTAGATTTAGCGGGGAAATTTTTCCGCTAGATTTAGCGGGGAAATTTTTCCGCTAGATTTAGCGGGGAAATTTTTCCGCTAGATTTAGCGGGGAAATTTTGTCCGCTAGATTTAGCGGGGAAATTTTTTCGCTAGATTTAGCGGGAAAATATTTTCCGCTAGATTTAGCGGGAAAATTTTTCCGCTAGGTTTAGCGGGGAAATTTACCCATAATGCATCGCGCGGTTACGCCGACGGCGACGCCGCTCAAGCCGGAAACAGGCGCCTAAGAGCTGCGCTCTAAAAGTGAAAGCTGCTTACAACTCCCTGTAACGCCGAATTAGAGCGCAGCTCTTGAGGAGGAGGAGGGAAGGGCACTGGGGGGGGGGGGTTAAACTAACCAGGGGGGGTCACGTGACCTTGGGGGGTCACGTGACCTTGGGGGTTCACGTGACCCCAATGCCGATGATGTCATCACTGACGTCACTGGTGACGTCATCAGTGATGATGACGATGCGGGTACCGATGACGTCATTAGTGACGTCACTGATGACTTCACCAGTGATGACGATGACGATGCGAATGTCGGTGACGTCATCAGTGACGTCGATGATGACGTCATCAGTGATGATGACGATGACGATGCGGATGCCGGTGACGTCATCAGTGACGATGACGATGCCGGTGACGACATCAGTGACGTCACTGATGACGTCATCAGTGACGATGGCGATGCGGTAGTCGGTAACGTCATCAGTGATGATGAGGATGACGATGCGGATGCCGGTGACGTCATCAGTGATGATGACGATGACGATGTGGATGCCGGTGACGTCATCAGTGATGACGACGATGACGATGTGGATGCCGGTGACGTCATCAGTGATGATGACGATGTGGATGCCGGTGACGTCATCAGTGACGATGACGTCATTGGGGGTCACGCGACATCGGCGGGGGTCACGTGACCTCAGGGGAGTCACGTGACTTCGGGGGGTCACGTGACCTCGGGGGTCACGTGCCCCCCACGAGGTCACGTGACCCCCGGTGGGGGGCTCGCGCGGTGCATTATGGGACATTTCCCATGATGCACCGGGGTCACGTGACCTCGGGGGGGGGGGGTCACGTGCCCCCCACGAGGTCACGTGACCCCGGTGGGGGGCTCGCGCGGTGCATTATGGGACATTTCCCATGATGCACCGCGCGGTTACGCCGACGGCGACGCCGATGCCGCTCAAGCCGGAAACGGGCCCCTAAGAGCTGCGCTCTAAAAGAGAACAGAGGAACCGCAGCAAAAGCCCGTCTCTGGATTTGGGGCAGTGAGCTACGATTATGACGACACCAGCGCTATAGAAACGTCGTTAGCTAACCCGCGAAGCCACGACCATTCGGGATCACGCGAACGAAATTCGAATCCGAAGTTTTTGCGACCGATCCACCGATCGCAGCATCGCAGGGCCAACTAAAACCGCGTCAGTAGCACCGAACGATAAGCGGAAAGACCGATCGAGTCACCACGAGCTCCGATATGACCCACCTGGCGGCCGAGACGCACGTTCACCACTTCGTCAACCTCGCACGGAGGGCATGCTGCTGCTGCTGAATTATGCGCGGGGAAACGAATTACCGCTCGATTAATGATCGCGCCAACGGAGAAAACTCATATTGTGCAGCGTCTACGAATGCCAGCTGGCTAGAGGACACGAATGACGTCATCGTTTGTGAGTCGTCGACCCGCCCCAAGCGGCAAACACGCTCAAACTCGGCGACAGACCGTCTGTCTCGCTCATTATGACAGGTGCACACGACGGACTGAATCGTGAATTGCGTGATACGCGGTTCAGCGTTTCCTGCGATCCTCGCCTCCTCCTCCGCGGACGCGCGGATTAAAATATCCGAGCGCCTTTTCACTCGCGGATTTTCGGCGGAGGATTCGACTTGAGAGGCGTTTCACCTGGCAACGCCACAACGTAATTATTATTATTAATAATAATTTTTTGAGGAGAAGAGCAAAGATGGCGTATGATTGCGTTTTATCCCATGACGCGATCTTTTCTGCGCGTCTTTTAGTCTTTCAACCAGCAAGACCTTTTTTTCCTGCTGAGGTGAGCGCGCGGTGAGTAAAGACAGTTCCAAACGCCCCTCCGCGATTTCATGGGCTTCCCCACTTCTACGCCGAAGCCTCCTTGAGCAAGACCATGCATGTGTCATGCCCTGGATTTGTAAAGCTAGGGGCGCTTCGCACAAGCCTATAACGGTGTTCTGTCTTGACCGGTGTGTAACAGCGACACACAACTTTCATCTTTTTTTTTTTTTTTTTTTTTTTTCGCGGTAGCGTCGCGGTTGTAGAGGCAAACGTTGCTCTCACTCTTGGACAACCACAGTCCGATGCGGGCGTATCGCGGCCCTGCAGGAAGTCGCGCACAGGTACGGTCCGTCCTCGCTGTCGTCTCCTTCGTGTGGTTAAGGAGACGGACGGACCGCGGACGTGTCGTCACGTGATCGATCCGTCCCCCGGATCAACCCGTCGTGTGAATCGGCCACGACGGTATACGTTGCAAGACGCGCCGTCGACGACGCTGACGTAAGTGCGTGGATCCACTAGTGATGACGTTTGCGGGGGAAAGGTGCGGGACTTTACTCCCAGCTGCGGAATTGGCCGAGCCAGCTCCGGGGCCCGGCTCGGTCGCTGCGCCCAGTCGCTCGAAGGCATTGCGTCATCGGCGCTCCCTTTCTCGAGCGGCGCCGCGCGCCCGGAATTATTTAATAACCGACGGGCGGCACGGGTACGACGACCCCGACAAGGGTCACCGCCAAAACAGAAATGTTGGCCCGCATTTCGGAGACACTCCACGCGTGTCGTTGTTGTCTCCTTCTCAAAGAGAAACCTTACGGACTCTCGTGACAGAGGCGAGCGGAAAACGGTCGAACTGGATACTTCGAAACTGGTGTTCCATAACGTATATTCCTAGCTGGTACTACCAGTCCCTACGTATTTAGGTCCCCGAATGCCGGAGCTTTCGTCGGATAGTAAATTCCCAACGCAGTCGCCCGCCTTCATTCTTTGATACGAAGCAAACACTACTCGCCACTTCAATTCGCACAACACATTCCGATTATTTTTTTTTCTTCGGCGAAGCTAGGAGTTATAAAAATTAAGTCAAGACTGCGCGAACGAATAATAATAATAATAATAATAATAATAATAATAATAATAATAATAATAATAATAATAATAATAATAAGCTTGATACGTTTACTTTGTCCGGCGCTGAGGCTGGCTATGGAGTATACTCATTTTCCCATGTGTCTGTTTATAATACAGCGGCAGACAAATGGCGGCAGGTATTAGACCGATGTTTGCGATTAAATTGGATACAAATGATTGAACCGCAAAAGTACCCTTCCTCTCCTCACAATGACAATCTTCTTCTTCGAGCATCCGCAGTAGTAAGCATAAGAAGCCATGGGAACCGATACAACGGCACGATGTGTTCTGACGGACGGAGTGGGCTGCTCTTGATTTCAACTTCGCAAACACCTCAGACGGCGCTCGCTATTCGAAAAGGCTTAGAGGAATGGTGACTGGCGGCTAAAATCAAGGAACGGAGGAAAGTGAAACCTGATCCAATTGGCTTCGACACTATCGAAGCTCGAGTAAAAAAGCAAAACAAAAACATTGGGCTAGGTGGCGCAACTCGCCGCCCGATTCAAAGGGAACAGCCACCATGCATCCATTCATACAGAGGTCCACTGCCGCTCTCGCCTAAACGTAGAACTTTGCGTAGTGCGAAACGTTCGAGTACGGTGTCCCGGCACCACCTGGGTGACTTCTCGATACAAAGTCGCGTATTCGTCCAAATACAAACGGGGTCAACATGACACCGGAGGAACGATGGATGACGCCAGAAACACTGGAAGTCACGCGGGTTGCGAACCACTCAAAATATATTGAAATATTTCCGATTCTAGCATTCTACGCGCGCAGCATTTGGCCCGCTCTCGGGGCTTTCGCCTGTGCGCTGGAATGGATGGCGTCACAGTGTCACGTGACAGCGACGTCAGCTGACGTCAACGCGAGACCCCATGACGTCACGTGACGTGCAACTGGCTTTATGCATTCACAAAAGCCTCGCAGTGTGCCCCTCAGTGGCGTCCTTAGTGTGCCCACGAAAGGGGGAGTGCGTTCAAAAGACTGCCCGAGAAAGAGAGAAAGCCACAAGTCCGGTCCTTGACCGCGACGACTCTCCCGTATTTCACGTCAAAACAAATCCCAAGTTTCAACCGCGGATATATTTTGTTTCACTACCCAGGCTTTTGCGGGTCGTGCTTCTGTGGAAGTCGAGGCAAAGCATTAACACCTACTCGTCAAAGGCCCGTTGAAACCCGACTGGACGCGCTTGCCGCCTCTTTTATTTTGCAGCGTGTTGAGCTCCAACGTTCGTTCGAATCACGTAAACTGCGTACCGTTCAAAATATCTGACGACCACGCCCTCGGAGCTGACGTCACGAGGCCGACCGACGAATGAACCGAGTCGGATTTCCGGTCCCTCCGGCGGAACACGCCACTTCCGGCGCCGGAACAATGCCCCCCGCGTACTCGAACTACACCCGAAGCCGGCGCTTCGATCAAGCGTGCTCGACGCTCGCCTCGGCTCGTTAGAAGGGAACAAACGGCGCGGTCCCCCAGGTCCGCCGAGGGTCAACCCGCCTCATCCGCTCCCACATACAGCGCCTGGAATGCGGCCCCGGTCCGTCCGTTCCGCCGCCCCTGCATCGAAGTTCAACCCCGAAATGGCAACCACATGTCACGGATTGGGGGCGAAGGGCGAAGGGGGGGGGGGGGGGGGGGGGGGGATGTAGACGAATGTAAAGGCCCGTTCACACTCTTGCGACTGCTTGCGACCTCTTAAACCTGGGTTCCTTAAAACTTCTTAAACCAGAGAACACACTGGCGCCATCTATTGGGAAGCAGTGTAAACTCGGCGGTCCGGCATATTTTTTTTATTTCTCGCGCAATATCCTTTCTTTTTTGGCTCGAAAAACTTTTGTCAATGTTATAAACGAGCCTTTCTATGGGTATTACGCACATTTGACCTCGGAAATCCCGCAAAACCTTCGCTTTTGTGAAATGCAGTTCTAGGGTCACCGCATAGATGGCGCCACAATGTCAGTGTGTTCCCTCATTCTAGAAACATTTAAGAAGTTGTAAGAGATCTCGTCTCTCTCAGTCGTACTCGGTCGCAAGAGTGTGAACGGGCCTTAAGATTCGAGGTAAATGTCTAACGCCGCGCGACGACGAAAGAACGACCGAACCGATGTTCCCAGTCTCAGCTTCTTTTTATCCAGACCACGTAGTCTAGAACGTTCTGAACAGGAACAGGCGATACGTTACAAGATGTTACTAGAACGTTCCACAGCATGTATACATTATAATGCTTCCAACCCACTCAAAAATCGGCGTCTTAGCGTATCGTGCTGCCATTTACTACGGAGGTGCGGCAAAATGCTGGAAGCTCCGAGTGAAAATATCAATGGTCAAACTTACCTCATTGAGAAAAGAAAAAAAAGAAAGAAAAACCAGTTTGTGGCAACATAAGAATTAGGCCGGTGGGGTTCGAACCCCGTGCCTCCGCGTGGGAGCCGCGCGCGATACCAATTCATCCAGCTGCCAAATAACGCCCTAAAACTATTTGTGAAAACGCGATGAGTTACAACTTCACTAACCGCCAAGTTACAATGAAAATTCATTCACTAGAAGATGGCTTTTCTATTATTATCATTTCGGAGCATCTTCTTGGTCAAAATGACGCTGACGCGAATACACAAGGTGGTGGTTCCCTGACTCCGCCGATGTGCCACCGCCACCACAGCGGGGATGCGCAGAATTGCAAGGAGACGGGCGCAAAGCCGCCAGTTCTCGCCTATCGGTCTCCGTACCTCTCCAACTCAAGAGAGAAGTACGAATGAAGGGCGGCCCCGAGCTCCATTCGAGGCGCCCGCAGCCACGTCTCCGGCCGGTCATTCAGGATTCCAACGACGACCGGCCCGGCTCCAAGCAAAAACTGATCCGAGAAAACCGCTCGCCTACCAAAAAAAAAAAAAAAATGACGTTGTTTTCGTAGATTGGTAGGTCTGTTACACCGCTGCGTTGTAACCATAGACTAATGATACATATAGTGATACGTAAAAACAAGTGGCCACTGAGGCCCTATGGCAGCCAAGCTGTTAGGATTTAACTAGACCGGCTAGCTGCCTCAACGGTGCCTCATGATTTATACATTCGTTATATTTGTACCATCATTAAATAGTTCTACATTAATTTACACGTTTCTAAATTTATTAGTAATTTCAATTCGAACGTTATATATATATATACACGGTATATACGACGACTGGGATTGGAGATTTGCCCAGTACGGTGTTGGCGGTATCGCGTTACAAGCAACGGCGTTACCGGTAACGCCTAACGTATTCGTTATTTGTAAATCAGTAACGTACTTAAGCTTGCGTTACTTATTTCGAGTACCGGGTAACGGAGTTACTTTACTTCTAACATATTCTTCCCAAGACTTAAATAAAAAACGCTTCAATTTTTTGTTTATGTGTTTCTAAATGTCAAGTTTTATGACGTAATTATTTTTTTTTTGCGTTTTTCTTTTTTCTGAGTATTTAGGTGAAACCGAAGAAAAATATAAGGTAATTATGCTAACGTTTCTTGAGATATGGCGCTTATCCATACATCTAAAGTCAAAACAATAAAACATGCTAATTCATAATAAAAAAAAAGTTTTTTTTTTTTTTTTTTTTTTTTTTTTTTTTTTTTTTTTTTTTTTTCGGTAACGCTTACAGGCTACAACACGCCGAGGCGCGCCCGACTTGGCAGCCACGGCAGTCAAGGAGGGATCCGGATCTTTGAGGCGAAGGTGAGACAGGCCTAACCATGTGCAGGGCGTTTCGAGCGTCTGTTGAGCGTCAGCGCCGTCGCCGAAAAGCTCTTTTTTTTGCTTTCTCAAAAATGCGAGCGAAGCTCACGCGATAGAAACACGGACGTGCTCTGTCTGAAACAACGATGGTCTCGCTTCACGAGCGGGCGTTACAGGCTCGTTTAAAGCGTCGAGCTCTCAGTTCTCGCATCTTCTCCCTTGCTCGTCGTACTTACGATGAAATGGAGTAGCGAGGTACACGGGCGCCTGCAGAAGAACTGCTCTCGTCATGTCTTCGTGGTCAGAATAAAAATAACTACATTCTCTCGTTCAATTGTCCACTTCTTTTTTTTTTTCTGCCGAGTGAAGCGGTTTTAATTCTATATTGCGTATCGTGCATGATTTCCCAGTCTGCTCTGGAATTTAGAATTTACGCGCGCGTTTGAGAAATCCTACCTAAATACAGATATCTAGTTATAGTCACGGCAGACTAGGTGGCACGAGCTGCCGATCAATACGGACGGAATCACTGATATTAGTTATCCACCCATTCAGATAGCAGTCATCTATGTCCCTGCAGTCGTGTTAGCGAATGAAAGCGCCTAAGCAGCAGGCTGAAACCAACTTTACGAGAGCCGCTAGGGGCGCTGACAGTCGAGTGAGCCACCGGGGCGTATTGGAGTGGCCGCTCTTTACGTTACACCATACATTACTCCGTGTTTTAACAACTTTGGAACGTTCAACTTGCCATAAGCAGATGTCAAAACACGGCTCTGCACGAGCGCTAATGACCCACCCTGCATGTTCGCCGAGCGTGAAAAATGCTGAGTAAGCGGACATAAAAGGCCCCCATGAGGACCCCATTTTCCTTCTTACAACATCCCTTCGTCCCTTGTGCACCGATCCCAGCGATAGCATCGCGACTCAATGCCTGTTTGTGAGCAGAGGCGAAAGGTGTCAACGCTCATTTCGTTTTTTTCTTTCTTGAAATGTTGCGTTTAGACTAAGCGTTTTGGCGCACTGGTGACGTTCATAGCACTTTATCCCAACCAGATTCGAGTAAATGATTTACTTAGAATTTGTAATTAAATGCAATTAATATTCGGTACTCTAAAGTTACGAGCGCACAAAAAGTAAATACAAACTATGTTTTAGGAAGTAATGGAAAGCCTCGTCATTACTTTGCCTTGAGAACTTCCCGACTTGATGCTGATGTGATGATACTGACATGTGATGGCCTCTTTCCGCACTGAAATTTGCTGAGGCTTCGGTATACGGCGTTTTCCATACGTTTGTGTGCTTTGGTTTCCTCCGCTTCGCTAGGGGACCGGAGTTCGAAGCATGACGCGAGTATGAAACACCTCCAAGATTGTTCGTGCTCTTTTTACCGCGATACTTGTAAGTAAAGGTTATCTACTAGCGTTAGAGTAGGCAGTGAAAGAATCTATAAGGGAGGCACGCTCTTAATCAATCTGGAGGTTGCCGACAGGAGTCGCGATAACGTACTGGATGCACGCATCATAATCCGATCATTCTGATCCTTTCTTTTAATCACGACAATAAAACAATTAGCTGTAATTGTAATTCTGGTTGTTTAATTACCGAAGTTAAAAACTAATTACATCGCTACAATAACTTTATAGTCAGCAGTAATGAATTACAATTACAGGCAGGGAAGGAAAGTATATGTACAGTAACAAAATTAGTGGAATTTAATTAGTACCCTAAATTCAAACTCCAGCTTCTCGCGCGGAGCGGGGGGGGGGGGGGGGGGGATGCAGCGCCTCCCCTATGCTCACAAAGCCTGGCAATTCGACAACGGAGCCATAGAGTGCCCGGTAGCAGATTTGGAGCGCGAGGATCGGGTAGCACAGAGCATTTCTCGGGGAACCTGGACGTCAGCGCGCAGCTTTTGCAGCGGCGAGGACCCGAAACACACTTGTTCGCTCGGGAGAAGTGTGTTTCGGCGTCTCGCCGCAGCGGGGCGTCAGTCACGTGGCTCTCCTCTCATCCGTTGTCTGCCGCTCCACCTTTTCCATTTCGGCGGCCGCTTCTCGTGGCGATCTGCCAGACTTTGTCAGTATAGAGGAGGATATGTCTCCACACACTAAAGGCTTCCTTTTTTTTTCTTTGTCCTGGTACAACAAGCGGGGAGGCGATATAAAAGTTGTTGATGCAATCACCAGAGATAAGCGGACGAGTAAAGGTTCAGCGACGGCCTCAGTCAACGTTTCGCTCGCCGCCCCCGAGGCGCACGGCGATAGAGCCTCCCTGCGCTGCGTCGTTATCGCGACAGCGTTTTACGATCGACGATTACGAGCGATATGCAACGAAAACGGAACAAATATTCGCCACCAGGCCTCCGACCGCTGAGCGCTAGTCTAACACAAAACAAGCCGCAAATAGGCCAGCTTCTTTCGGCCGACCGCGTCCGAAAGACGCGACCATGTACTGCTTGCATCGAGCATAAAGCGACACTCCAGTTCAATCAGAGCCTAAGAAGCGTGTTTCAGCATCGACGCGTGGTAACAAAACATCTAAAAAAAATGATTAACAATGCGGGCGACTCGTCACAATATTGCAGCATACAATGTACCCCAGCCGCGGTTTTATTCTAAACATTTCACCGCAAGGTAGAGTTGTCACATCAGGATTATAACTTTTTGTTTTTACAATATAGGACGCGTGCGTGCGCGCTGCTTCGCGAAGGAAGTTAGGCAAGATTGCAATGCCTGCTCCGCGGGTGTCGCTTCTCCGCAGCGCACCGGTGCGCATCGAGAAGCGCACTCAACGGAGCGATCTAACCCGCCCAAACAAACTAGGAACAATGATAAATACTGCGTAACTTCCGGGCACTGTTGGTGTTCGTCAGGAAGATCAAACCGAATAAAAGGGTTATTTACTCCTTCCCCCGTACAAAGTAACTAATCGAATCTCCCAGCTGTTCCGCCAAACGGTGCGAAGCGAAGTTCTACAATTGAGAAATTGAAATTAACTTGGGAGCGATGCTGACGCAAATTACTCCCATCTGGGTGAAGTGTAGGAGGAGGTATACCCGTCTGCAAGCATGGCGTCTCGACTGGTGCCCCGTGCGTTCAAGCACGTGCAGCACGCGCGTGAAGGTAGCTTTGGCATGCAGGCTCGCTCGTGCTACCTCAAACGAGCAGGAACAAGGCGGCGCGGCCAAATGCCCCGTTTGCAATCGCAAGACTAGCACGGCAAGGATAAGCTTCAGTTGTCCCGCCTTCATGCTTTCGGCAATGCTTCGGCGTCTCGTGCACCTCGAGCGCGCAGCCAAAGCACGGCGGAAGGCAGGGAACGCGCGTTAGAGGCCAGGAATGAAACGCCCTGCCGTTCTCAAATGACTCGCATAAAGTATTCCAAGATGTCGCGCGCAGACTGAGGCTCAACTGTTCCGTTGGTCCACAACCGAAGAGCTCCAGGTTCGACAGCCCTCGAGAAAGAAATACGGCATCATTCTCGGCGAAGAGAACCGAAGAATGAAAAGCATCGGGAAGCGGCAGCCACGTATATCCAGGAGGCTGATTGGCCCGTGCCGCGCACATTTAACGAGGCACGCAGACTGCCTAAACTCAGATTGGCCCATTTGGGCCTAATGGGGGCGGTCGTGCGCAGTGCGCGTCCAGACCGCCCTCGATTTAGCGAGGGCGAAAACGAGCCACCGAAAAGGCGCCTGCCTGCTTCGCGCTTTACCAACCAGACAGTTTCCCCGCTGCAGACGCCACTTCCTCCGCGTTCCGACGCTCATTTCATCGTCTCGTTAAAGTATTACCCCCTCGTTACACCGTGAATAGGAGCGCTGTCCGAGCGCTCGCGTTTTATTCCTTTACGTCAGTGGGAGCGGTAACGCGTTAACAGTAACGGCGTTTCCGATAACGCGTATTACTTTTTCAGTAACGTAGTATACCTCCTCGTTACATTTTCAAAACAGTAACGTATAACGCACTCATTTAGAGTAACGGGTAACGCGTGGTTACGTCATTTCCTCATCCCGAAACGTAAAAAAAAAAGAAAAAAAAATACATTATAATTTTTTTTTGGTGTGTTTTTAGGCGTCAAGTTATGCGAGTTCCTGCACTCATCCAACATACCCTCATCGATCAAAACAGTAAAAAAAGACCAAGTAATATTCAGCATGGACACAATGTTTCTCGAAATATGGCGCTTGTGCATGCCTGTAACATGAAAGCAGTAAAACGTTTGAATTCACATAAATAAAAACTAAAGCGCGTTACTTTTTATCTGTAACGGCAGCGTTCATTTTATCACGAGGCAACGTAGGTCGGCCACGCGTTTCTTTTCGTTACATCAACGTTGATCCTTTCACAGTGGAAATTACAAAGTGCATCGTTCCGAGTGTATCCCAGCCAAGATATAGCACCTATTTTAAGGGGCGATGCAACAGGTTTTCCACTTTCAACAAATACAGCTTAGAATTATACTTCAACATCTATAACCTATGAAACACAATTTTTTTTTTCTACACCAATGGCAGTTGCAGAAAAAAAAAAAAAAATCGGAGAACGAACACCGTTTATCCGCTCAACTCGCAGCAAGAAAAAGCGGCCACGCGATATGCAGCCGATTATATGCCGCCAACATTTTTAAGCCGCATTTAAATATCGCCACAGCGGGGATCGCCAAGCTCGATGACGCACTCCCCGGGATCGCATTGTTGGCGTTGTCGATCAAATTCGTCCTTCATTATTGCGAAGAAGAGGCTGGAAGAAAAGGTCCGCTTTTATCCTCAGACCTCCACCAAGACGAAGACGCTTCTTGGTCAGTGGCGTTGCCTTCGAGTATTCTTGGGTTTCGCTATGTGGACAGTAAGCTCGTGTAAAGTTAGAAACATGCACGGCACCCTTTACCTTGCGACTGCACCCAATGCTACAAGCACGAGAAACGTACTCGCGTATGGAAGGAACGCTCGTTGCTAAAGATGCACGTCTCAAAGCCAGAAAGTGCGGCCCAGCGCTCGGGCTTGAAGCTCTGACTGCACGCTTAACAGTCACCTGTGCAATGGTAATCGTCACAATCAACTTAAGATTTTGCACTCCGATAGGGATACCCGCTAACGGGCAGTTTGACCTGATCGTGCTTCCGGAGAACGATAAGGCACGATATCGGAAGCTGCGCTGTTCTCGGAAGCGTGCGGCCGAACCAGGAGTGGTTACACGAAAATGGTTCGCTAAAGCTCCCTAACGATATCATACGGTTCTTGGAACGATTCAGAATACGCTCTTAGTACGTCGTGTAGTGAGGCCGATTCTCCTGATACGCGTAGCAACGGCTTCTGGTACCGATATCTTAGACTTCCCCCAATGATAACAGACAACGATAAACGGAAGTTCCGGCGTAGTATGTAAATTATCTCACCAGTCGAGAAACAAATGTTTTGTGCTCTAAAGACGTGCCGCGATGCTTTTTATTCTTTTTAAGAAAAATGACTGAAAAAAAAAAAAAAAAGCCTTACAGAAACGGCACTCGGGGAAGTCAAGGCAATCCATACGCCCCGGTATCCCCGACGTCACGATACGATGCACCCGGGAAGCATCGTTAACCCGAAATAGTGCTACGCATGCGCAACAGATAATAATAATAATACTTTATTTCCATTTCAAAAAATGGCGGAGGCCGAGAAAAAAAGCCGTGTTTAAACGGCTTGACGAGCCCTCGGCCCCCGTTACATTCGACGGCGACGACTCTTTAAAATAACTACAAAAACATAAAAACTAACACTCGCGCTAGATCACACGCAGTTTCGGGTATCAGTATCGGAGCGCTAAAACCACTGGCTCGAACTCCCTAAAATTGTAGAATTATATGTGTTCTCCCGTAGCCATCCAACTTAAGAAAAACAACCAACGTTATTTAAAAAAAAAAAAAAAAAATTAAGGCGTTTAGCGAGTTTGCGGCAAAATATGAGTCTCGACGACAAATAGACAAATAAATGGCAAACACTAAGGAGAAAAAAAAAAAAAAGTGCTTCCAGATATATTAATAAACTTCTGTATGGTAAAGAGAGCTCACTTCGACCTTTGTACTAAATTTATTTATTTATTTATTCAATTCTATCAATGAGATAGATGCCCAGAGTCTGACGATGCCCCTGCCCCCTACAATTTGTGATGATATTAGGAAATCGTGAATAGGTCACCCGGAAAACCTCGCGGAACTGGAGAGTGTTCAAACACACTCGTACTCAGGTATCCTCGAAGAACGAGAAAGGGGACGGCGTCAAACATGACACCTCCAACTTGCGAGAGGAACGCCCGTCTGGCGGTTTCGACAACTTTTTCTAAGCATTGTGAAGATCAATTCTGTCCTCAAATAGGCAAATCCATAAGCAGACGTCGGCGGACTAGAGAGGACCCCGTGGCGTGAGCAAGGGCCGGCAACAAGCGACGACGCGGAAGAAGACACCGGACCCGGTCCGGCAGCCAGAGGCCGCAAAAAGGGACAATGGCCGGAAATAGCCGGGAATCCGCGGCGGCCGGCGACGCGCCGAGACAAAGGAACGCGCGAGGCGTCCCATTGTCCCAGCCCCGGCGACGAGACTCTGCCTCTAGTCGTCTGCGCTTACAGCTCACGGTGCGAATGCCTCGGCAGCGCTAACAGATATCACCTTTCCCTTCTGTCGATCAGCGTTCACAAAGAAGAACGCGCGCTTCACCTGGCAGCGGATCCCACGCAGGGTCTCGAAGAACGAGACAGCAATAGGGAGTTTTCGTAGATCGTTTTCGCCGTCCCGTAAGGCCCTCCGCAACCCGCTGCGATACCGGGAAGTCCACAGTCAAGGCTATTGGCGCGCAGGCGCAGTAGCAACTTCTTCGTTGCGGAACGCTTAGCGGGGGGGGGGGGGGGGGGGGGGGGGGGGGGGGGCAGCGCGGTCTACGAAAACTTCCTAATAATAGGGAGTTTTCGTAGATCGTTTTCGCCGTCCCGCAACGCCCTCCGCAACCCGCCACGTTACCCGGAACTCTACACTCAAGGCCATCGGCGCGCAGGCGCAGTAGCAACTTCTTCGTTGCGGAGGGCTTAGAAGAGGAGGAAACGCGGTCTACGAAAACTCCCTAATAGGGAGCCTTCGTGGATCGTTTCTGCCGTCCCGCAACACTCTCGGCAACCCGCCACGAGAGCCGGGTTTCTTCGGTCAGGGCTAGCGGCGCGCAGGCGCCGTAGCGATATCTTCGTTGTGGATAGTTTAGCGGAGGGAGGAAAGCGGTTTCACAAGCTCCCTAATGACGCGATTCTCCTAATGAGAGCTTTGCGGCTCTGTCTCACCTGGTAACTATACCTTTCGAATTGACGAAAGTCAATTCGAACAAACGCAGCACCACCCCACCCTCTGTAATAACGGCACAATGTAATCCGTTGACGAAGACATGGCTGTACGTGGAGAGCGCTCGGCCATTCCGCAGTGGCACGGTGGCCACAAAAACGGGCCCATTGGGCGTACTCCACTTGGGGACATGTCCGCCAACACCGCCCTTGGCCAATCGCGAGCCGAGAAAAAAATGCCCTCGCATACCTTTTCAAGCAGAGCACTTTGAGAACAGAACGATCTGCGGAGCGAGATCCCAAAACATGTCCTAAAAATGAATTCCGCGACGCACACCGTCATGCCGATCGCTGCCCCGAAGGATGTCGCTGGTGGCACCAAGTGCGCCTCCCAGGGTTTTTGAGTCAGCAGCTGATCGAAGCGCCACCTACTTTTAAGACTGTCGTTGCGGCGACGCAATGCAGCGGGCAGTGTGGTACTCGAATCGCTCGGTGATTCGAGCATTATACAGTTCCTCTACTGGCGGTCAACGCCGGACGGAGAGCGGATCAGTGGTGAGTTTCAATCGACCGTTCCGACAATAACGATACGATGCCCGCTCAAAGGCCTCGGCTGAGTATCGTTATCGGAGATACTGGACCGATCTACTGACACTTTCCATCATCGGACGTTATCGCTGGACGTTCGCCAACCGAGCCCATCTAGAGACGTTGCCCCGAGCTCACCCCTGTCAGCTGGAAAGCGACAATGCCTGGGAAAAGTCAGTCGTGTTTCAAGGCTACGGGGTCGTGGCGGCCGCGGAACGAGGCGAAGGCGGCCCAAGCGTTTCGCCACCACAACAAAAGGCGGCGGAATTCACGCAGAGCGAGCGCTCGAGCGCTCACGTTTTTCTGCACGTAGCCGCGGCGAGGTGTTGCCGGCAGTGCCAAGAATGCCGGTCGCCTGTGCGAGCACGTCCATCAGCAGCGCGCGCTAAAGCCGCGCATTCCTCGCGGGTCGTGAAAGTACGGCGCCTGCAGGAACGCGTCTCCGGCCAGTGTGCTTACCGCCTATTCACTGCGGAGCCCTCCACTCCCGGCTGATGACGTCACAACCGTGTAATGCTGTACCAAGGCCCGTTCACACGCTTTCGTTTGCTTAGAAGCGAGCTCTCGCATTTTCCGGCGACCAGAGAGCCTAGAATGAACAGAGGAGGTTCATCACGAGTGCGCATGCGCCGCTTTTTCGCGTGATGACGAGGAAAGCAGGCGGAAAGGCGGAGAAGTTCGCAGACAGCAGAGCGATCGCCGAAGAGGAGGCGACCTCCTCTCCAGCGTTCGCTCTGCTAAGTGGAAAAGAGGCAGGAGGAGCTTCCACTTCGTTCTTGACCTGTCACCGACTATGGGTGGTACTGGCTGAACCGTCGGAATCCCGCGTCTAACCAACACAAAAATGAAAACACGACCACGGGAGGTGGCCGAGTGCGCCGAGCCGAGCGAGCCACCCGGCGTGCCTGCTTACTGGGCATCGTGCCCCCAATCCCACGCAATTTGCAATCGCAATTCGAGGCTGCATACCCCGGGCGTAAATTATACTCGCCCATCCGTCGGGTTCGTAGGCGGCCCACCAAATACATTCGCACGAGCCTCGAATGAGACGCGGAGGACGGCACTCTTCACGCCGTTCTTCGTGCGGATAGGCCGCGGGTCACGGCGGAGGAAAAAGAAAATATCGGCCGGTTCCGTGGAAGCCAGCCCGGGCCTCGCGTAAGAAGCTCACCGGCTGACCAGGCCAACCTGGAAGACGAGGCCTGTGCACTACGTCATCGATAGTAGATTCCCGGCCCAAGCGGCCCTGGCGTCGCCGCGTTCACACTCGTGAGGCGCTGCAGGACGCGCTGATGGCGACGCGAGCTGCGCTGCGTGATGACGTTTGTGATGTGAAGGCGCAGGCCTCTGGGTGGTAATGGATTGACCAGGCTTACCCGCGCGTGACGTCCGACGGCTCGCTCAGTTCCGAAAAATAGCACCTTTACGATGGAGCGCAGTGGACGCTACGAGACATCCCAGCCAATCCTGGGCTAAGAAGGTACCACGTGACCACAGGCCCCGCGCGTCGCTGTTCCCCTCCCGAAGGTACGTCGCCTGACACCCACGAAGAATCCGACTGTCTCTGATGGCTCGTCCGCTGCGATACATCGTAAGGTCGAACGGACTCTATCCGGGGTCGCATCGAGAGTCGAGACAGCAGCGATCGTTTCGCCGATCCGAGGCAACGTGTTTCGTCGTACATCTAACGTCGCCAAAAACATGCGAAAAAATAAAAAAAAAAAAAAGTAACCCAATATTGTTTATACCCCTGCCAGAGGGACTCATTGAGTGCCCTTCAGCTCACCGAACGTCGCTTCGAGCGTTTCGGTTCTCAAGCACGTGAGTTCCGTATCTGATATGCGGGGCGCAAAAATACAAAAACATTTCGACCTCGAATATGCGAGAAAATATAGATGGGGTAAAACAAGACTGTGTGACAATCACGAATTTTCGGAAACGCCTTCCAGCGGCGTGGAGAGATCAAAACGGTGTATTACCGCATACCAGAAGTGACGACATTCAAGATGGCTGCGCCCTTGTGGAAAAGATGCATAGTGTCCCTGTCTCAGTGACTCTTGTGCCACCTGGATAAATTAGTGTCACTCGGAAATGATGACAATAACGATGTGTTAAACACTATTAGACACGCAAAATGTTAAAAGTCATAAAAAGGCTTAGTAAAAACAGGTTGCGGGACAGTGTTACGTTAATTAACGATTTTACGCCAATTGGATGGTTCTGGTCGATCACCACAAGCCGAGGTAAAGCAGCAGATCCAACCTTAGCGTTCCGCTTCATCCCACGGAGGACTGCGAGGAGGCCCTGACACTGTCTTATTAGATAATCATTATCGTCTTCTCTCGCCCAGCTACACGCTCAAACTGAAGCAGGCTAGGCCATCCTCCTCTGCTAACCAAGGAAGCATTGGAATGACTGACTTTGTCGTCGTCTTTTAGAGATTCCCCGCGGCGTTAATCTTGATACATATCAGCCTAAACTGTAATGCTAAGTCCTCCCTACTTTTTTGTTCTGGAATGGCTTTTTTTATTTGTTTTTTCTCACGAATTTTTAGTCATATATAAAGGAGATTTCGTTTCTATGTAGTTATGTTTTACTCTAGAAACATTCGTATCGAGGCAAAGCACTCGATCGAGTGAAGTGAGTTCGACTTGAAGCCGAATGTGTTCTTCAGGAAGAAGACGTGCGGCACAAATACAGAAATGACACTAAAGGCCACTAAAATAGTCCGTCTGACAGGGCGTCCGTAGATCAATATAATAAAGGACAAAAGAGGAACACAAGGAACAGAGTGCACACCCGACTGTGAACTGCACACCCTTCCTCCGTCTTTCGTCTATACTCTAGCGCTGTTTTACCTTTACACTATACTCCTTGCCGATCCTCAAAATCCACTTCACCTTACGTAATTTTATATTGCTAATGTAAAAAAAAAAAAAAAGGCGCGCTAATGATCGAACACAGATACACACCGTTAAAAGGCTAAAATATTGTTACATCACTCATCGCCAGCAACACAAACTGCTTCCCTTCGGTCGAGAAACCGTAGTTCCTTATCTGACAATGACACAGAGGGACTGCTGACTCATTGGGACAGTCCCAATCTCCCCCTTTCTCGGGCCTCAAGCGTCTCCCGCGTAATCTTGTCTCCGTTTTCGGGGTAACTAATCTTGTTACACAAACCCTCTTTACCCTCCTCCATGACGTCAGATCGACAGGTCTGATGACGGCCCACTGATTCCTTCCCCCTTTGACCTTTGCCACTGATTCCCCCTCCTTTGAACCTTGTTACCGCATTCGCGTGACCGCGATGGCGCGGCAAATCAACCCACAGCCCATTGCAGCGTTCCGTTGAGGAGAGGGAACAATTCAAAGGCCCTGTGCGATGGGTGAGCTCACAAGCTCAAGGCCGGAGCTGGATTCTTGACGCCACCTACCGGGGCGGAAGCCAGCTCATTTTGGACACGAACGCCAGTGTTTTCACTGACTGAGTCTCAGCCGAACACTGATGTGGGGACTCATGTACACTCTCCACCAATACGAAAGACCCAATGGACGAGGCAATTTTAGGCCGGCAAGAAAATAAATGAATCTTCGCCCTCTTAAAGTGGACAAACTGTGATTAGCACCGCCGCATAAACTGCTACAGCAAATGGCGCGCTGGCCTCCAGCAAGTGATGTAGAAAGTACAACACTACGGCCTTAGTATGGGGCCTGAGGGCGCCGAGCAGAGGGGGGCGAACGTACCCGGTGATTGGCAGGTCCCCAAGGACGGCGCGGGATGCGGACATCCTCATCCAGCGAGTCCGCTCCGGAGTATTCCGAGGCCGCTGGGGTGGAGTCCGCGCCCGGCGCGTGCCGCGACCGGCGCCGCAGGGTGCCCACGTAGCTGAGCACGAGCCGGCACTTGGCGCGTGCGGGCTCGGCGCCCGAACTCCACGAGGAATACATGGTCGAGGCGGCCAGCTCACGACGGCGAGGGGACGAACTTCGCCGACGACGAAGTGCCGGTCGGGCACCGGCGAGGGCCAGCGTTGACGGGGTCCGAGGACGCTGTTCAACGTTCACGCTCGCTCGCCACACATCCGATTTCGTTCGCGCGGCTCAAGGATGTCGATGGAAACACCGGCTGAAGGTACGGCTGCCACAAACACGCTTTCACGACGGGCCGCAAGACCAGACTTGGAAAGAAAAAAAATGTCTGGCGATACTTTTTCCTTATGATGGTCAACAAGGTTTTAGACGGCACAACGCGATCTCGACAACCGCGACGTCGCAAATCCGCTCAGGAGCGTATCCGTCGTCACGCGATGAGGAGGCGAAGCGCGCACACACCGCTTCGATGACATCACCAGTTAGTTCAGCACCAACAGAAATCCGGAGGTCACGTCAGTCGGTGGAACAGCGAACCGAACGCGCACCTCTCGCGTGAGCGAGGAACCACGAAGGGAAAATCGCTCGTCCAAAGACAACTTACGAGCGCGGTGGACTTATCGTTGAAAACAATCAAGCACGCCAATCACACAGACACGGGCACAGCAGCGTACAGCAATCCGGTGGACCGAACTCTCGAAGCAGCGCGTCGCAGCAGCAGGCGCCGAGGAAGAGGAGCCGAAGACCGCGCGTCCTCCGAAGCCGGTCCGTCCGCATCACACGCAGCACGGGGAAACGAGTTCGGTCCAGCCGCCCGCGCTGCGGGGTCCGCGTCTTCCAGTCGGCCCGTGCACGACCACAGCAGCAACAACAAGGCGGCGTCCGCAGAGCCGGACACGGCCGCCAGATACGGGTAGGGAGGCCAGGGAGGCTGCTCACGCCGGCGGCAGAGCGACGGCGGACGGGCACGAAGACGGTCACGGGAGGGAAAGAGAGCCAAAGGGGGAGGGGGAGACTTTGGGCAACTGGTCCGACCAGCGCGGCGGCGAGCCACGCTTCCCGACCGACGAGCTGTTCCTCCAAACAATGCTCGGCAAAGGACGCCCGGCGTGCGCCGAAAAATAAAGACGGGCACACAACACGGACGCTGCCTCTAATTGCCCGGGATGGGCCCCCTCCTCCCTCCTCCTCCTCCTCCTCCTCGTGGGAAGCCACGCGATTCGTCATAGGAGCCTGTCCGGAGGAGATTCGTTGCTTTCGGGCTCTCTGACATCTCGTCGTCCGTCCCGCAGCCGGGTAGGGGTGCAATCACTTCTAGCGCCCACAGTCGGTTTCCTCTTCGAGGATCAGAACGAATCTTCGAACAGACAGACGAAGGAATCTATCGTTTCCGCTTTGACCCCGGAGATCATTCAATCACTCGATCCCTTTTGGTGAGCCTCCAAACAGCTGGCGTGTTTCGGAGCGGTGCATGTGCGGGAAGTATAAATAAAAACCCTGCCGGTCTTCCCTGGTTTCCCGGTTATCCGCCATTACGGCCCAATCCATCGCCTTCCCTCTGCTCGCGTCCAGAATTCCAGATGGTCACGGCGCCGTCTCCTCCCAGCACGGTCGAGGCCACTTCGCGGAGGTCCTCGCGCGGGTGTGGCGACCTTTGAGCTCCCACGCGGCGCGGTCCGCCCGACCGGGGCCATTGTTCTCCACATCCGAATGCTCTTTCCGGCCGATAGGGCGGTAGCCCTCGAGAGTGGCCAACCCTTTTGCTTCGAGGAAATCCGTCGCTGCGTGGGAGACCGCCAGTCTCGTACATACCATTAGGCGATGCGTTCGCACGCGCAGTTACGTCATCGCTTTCCAGTGACCGAAGAAGCGTAGTTCGACGAAACGGCTTAGCGAAACAGGCCACAACAACGATTCTTCTCCACCAGGTACCCAGACATATGTCCGGGTTGCCAATCCCCACAACCCCCCTTGTACCACTCCACATGGACCTGCCCAACCCCATTGGGAAACGGCATCAAACTTATCCCCCACCCTACATACTCTTCTTGGGAGGCTGCGCTGTCCAGCACAGCGCCTGACGATCAGCGACGGCTGATTGAACGGGCCAAGCGTATAGCAGAAGCCAACGAAACCCCTGGACTAAGTAAGGTCAACGCCCAAGAACGAAGCCACGACCTCACTTCTTAAATAAAGTTTTTTTTTTTCTCTCTCTCTCTCTCTTGGCAGTCGTATGGGTTGTTCTGGCGGTAAAGACACTCGTCATATCGTGAATATAACCACGAATACAATGCGCAGGAATCAGGACAGCTCGGCGCTGGCTCGAGCAAACCCGCTTATGCGACAAGGATCAGCAAACAGACAACACGAACGCCAAATACGGCTTCCGTACACGGATCCATCCTGGCTCTGCCCGCAACAGTATCCAGCGTACCCTAAAGCCACGTCAAGACTCCTCAAAGAGGCACACGGAGATTTCAACGCAAACAATTCTGTCGGAAACGCGCCCCGGAACCGAACCCCGAAAAACGTCGACAAACATCGCCGTGCTCCGGACCTGCTTATATCTGCACACGTCATCGATCGTGGGTCTCCGACCCACCCCAAGCGTTAAACACGCTCAGAAGTTTGACGAGAGTCGCCTCAAAGCTGTACACGCGTCCGCCTTGGCGTCGCCGTATGCTGGCGTCGCGTTCACTGTGATACGCTACAAAACGCGGGAGACGCTGACGCTGACGCAAACTAGACGGCAGAGCGCGGATGCCTTAGTGATGACGTTCGGAGCAGGTCTTCTACGTGGTATCGCTTAAAGGGGCCCTGCAACGATATTCGCTTGGAATGCTTTCCACTTTACACGGACTTGCTGACACTACTGGGACCCAAGTATACTCGCACGCAACGCCATTGACCAAGAAACCTTTGTTGCGGTGGAATTTCAAGGCTAAAAGCGAGCGTTTTCTTTCAGCCTCTCCTTCGCAAAACTTGATGACGTAGCGTGGGGGTCTCTGTGTCGCCATAGTCCCCCAGTGACGATATTTGAATGCGGCTCATAGATTGGTCCCGAGCCTTGCGTGAGCACTCGGTTTGGGCTCGTGATAATCGATAGCTCGACAAGCATTCGGGTAGTGGCCCGTGTCCAATCGCTGCAATGACAATAGCCGAACCATAACGATGTCTGAAACTCAGCACGTGTCCTCTGCTTTGCCACCCCCCGCGCGCGGTTATGACTAGGGCTGGGCGTCGATTAAAAGTTTTAACCCGATTAATCGCCACCCTTTAATCGATTAATCGGTCTCGTTTATTTCATTGCAAAATATTAAAAAAAGACTTTTTTTTTTTTTGCTGAATCTGTGACAAACGGTGCAATGTACAACTTAGATTATGAATTAATCTCGATATCTAGTTAAGAAGAGTATCAGAGACTTTTCGCTAAATATTACTTTTGCCGCGTGAGGCAAAGATGTTCGTTGATATTCTCTAGAAAGAGCGGCTTCCTTTCATTGTTCACAATAATCTCTACTGCGCTAAACAGACACTCGAACTACGTTGAAATGGCCGGGGACATGCGTAACCTCTGTACTTAATCGGATGCTATAAAAATATCGCCCCTGTACAGTTTACCTTGTTCTAAAATTTGACCTAAAGGTCACCCTTCGTACAGGCGTATTCGTCCACGTCTGCGTTATGGAAGTGTTTAATTTTGAGTTTTTTTTTTGTTCGTCTAAATTTTACCGATTAACCAGTTAAAAAATTTAATCGCGATTAAAGTATTAATCGATTAATCGGTAGGTTAATCGATCATTTGCCCAGCCCTAGTTATGACCAATCGGCTCCAGATCACGTGGCCACTTGTTCTGGCTGCGAGTTGAGGCAGAGAAGGCCGCTCGTTTTTCGTTAATTTGTTTCTGCGACTTCGATTGCGCGTGGTGAAAAACGATCGAACGTGTTTTTCATAAACCCATAGGATTCGTTCTAAGCGTTATTTGGGCACAAGCATCGTTGCATCGCCCCTTTAAACACGGCACTCCGAGTCCTCCGAATTCGGCAGATGGGTCGACAACGCACCCCCCAATGTGGGAGCAACTGGTCTTCGTCGGCGCCACGGAAGTCCGTCTAAAAGCGTACGGCCAAGACGGATGGACGGCTGCAGGAGGAAGAGGGCGAGGGCCGCCGAAGGATCGAGAGCACGCGGCGCCAGTAGAACAGCTGTTGCTACGAGTGGGGGGCCCGTTGACCGAACGACTCTGCTCGGAGACAAGAGGCGCGACCATACTTGCTCGTGCAATTCGCTGTTTCAACGCGTCTGTCTGCTGTGGCGCTGTTGTCGGCGCATGCGCAGTCTGGTTTCTGCGCACGCGCAGTGTCCCCACCTGGAGTGGGCAGACGCTTGTTTGTGCGGACTGCGACGGTGAATACTGCAGCCTGCCCGAACAGCAAGCTTATACATTTTCCTGTACGGGAAAGTCAGCGATTCCACGTTGTCGGGAGTAGTGCTGCCGCGACACTGCGGCGTTCAGTCAACGCCACGTTGCATTACATAGGCGCCTTGGCCCGCACTGGAAGAGTGTCTCGATATACACACGCGTGCGTCCGGGCACCATGCGCCAGAGGCATACCCCCCTAACACACGGTCCGTCCACATCCACCATGGTGCGACTCGGCGTCCTTCGTAGATCGATGCACCGCACCTTGGCCAACGTGTCTGACGTCCTTCACGAAGAAAGCACGATTGATTCTTGGGATCGTCTTGTGTTTCGGGATGTCGTGCCCCATCTGATGTCTGACGCCTCCGAACGCGACAGCTGCGCCGGCTCCAATAAAACCGGTTTTTACCCCTTCTTGTTGGAGCCGACGCACCTGTTGCCATAGCAACTCTCGCATTCGGTCGGATTCAACGCAAGCGTGTGAATCGCCCTTTATGCTTCACGTCGATGAGCTTCGAGTATCAGTCCTCTTCCTCCTCCACCTCCTCCTCCTCCTCTTCCTCTTCCGCCCCCTTCCCCCACTTTGCTGTGAAAAAGTGCACACACAGACAAAAATAACAAATAAAACTCGGGCTCAAAACACGGGCAAAAATAGACCGAAAGAAACACCAGGGAATAAAGACACGTATAGGTGAGCGTACTTAATCGAAGGAGACCGTTTCTGTCACGTCAGCTCCTTGTACCCTTCGACTCAAAGTTTGAAACATTTCCTTAGACCGCACGAAAGAGCTTCGCGTTGCTTGTCGGAGCTCGTTCCGCCACGCTGAGCGCGAACCCGCAGGGCACGCAATCAGCAGCGTTTCTCGTCTCGATACCTCCGATAACGATACCCTGCCGACGCCTTCGCACACGCAGGGAATCGTTATCGGGTATCGTTAACGGAGCTATCGAGACGAGAAACACTTTAATAGAGAGATTTAGTAGATCGCTCCCATGACTCCGATAACGATACCCGATACTCCGCCACAGCCTCCCTTGAACATGCATAGTATCGTTATCGGGGCTATCGGAGGTATCGGAACGATCTACTAAAACTCTAGTGTCTCTACAAACTGTTCTCCGAAATAAACTTCCCGCAGCGATGTTTTTGTTCGGTGACGCAGACAAAAACACGAAAAGACGCACAGCATCGACGGCACTATCTCGAAAAGTAAGCAGTAAAAACAAACTAAAAAAAGAAAAAGAAAGAAAAAAGGGATGTCTTTGAGATTGAGCAGAACGGCAGGAAAAAACGGCTTGTTGCTCGCCTCTACGACAGCGGCATGGGGAGGGAGAAGGGCCTCTCGCGTGCCTCCAATTAGGGGCCGCCAGAAATCACGGAAGACGCCCCTCGGGTCGCGAGCCCCGGCCGCCGGGGTGGCTGACCGCGCACACCCGGCGATACCCGCTGGAAGACCGCGCATCACGTCACTGTTCGGGGATCCCCGATGCGCTCTGAGCGGAAAACACGCTGAAGCTTGGAGCCTCGGCGTCGCTGCACGCTAGCGTCGTGCTCGTTGTGACACGCTGCAAGACGTACTGGCAGCGATACGGTGATGCTTCCCCCTACGTCATCACTAGTGATGACGTCTGGAGGGAGGGGCCTTGTCTTGTAGGCGATAGTAACACATCACGGCCCAGTCTGGTTCGACCCGGCACCGGAAGGACTCCATCCATCGGATATTTCGCCCCATATTTCGTCTTGTTTAAGCAGAGCAGGAACCGACTGATATGCCAATTCAAAATTCGTTGTATTCGGACAAACGTCTAGGAGGATGGAACAAAAGGCTCACGTCGCCTGACTAGGTCCCATCGCCCTAGATAGGTGTCCTCATTTCTGGAGTCTCCTTATTGCAAGACAGATTACCTAACGTTACTCTTACGAAAAAGAAAAAAAAAAAAAAAAGCTGCGCGAAGGGTTGTGCGCGTCTAAATCCCACACGAGGCCGAACGCGAACTTGGCTCGATTCGGTCGGCCTTGCCCGCTTTATTCGATTCGGATGCGCATCGTACCGGAGTGAGGTCGTATAATCAGCGTTGCGTGACGCGCTGCCGCACGCGTACAGAATGCGGGCAGCAGGGCCAAACAAAAACCGACGTTCCAAATTGGTCCAGCCGGCACCAGACTCCGGCCAATCCACTTGCACCTCGAGGCTGATCAAACTCATTCTCGCTGGCCCCGAGCCACTGTGAATGGAACCAACGCACCTGCTGTATACCGATCAACCGCGTCGGCATTGTATACCACGTGACTGCGTTCCCCCGTCCGCGCATTAGGCCCGGTCACGTCGCCCCAGCCCGACGCAGCTGACTGGTCCAGCAAGCACCTGACATCCACGCAGGGTTCACCGGCGGCAGCATCCGAGCTCGCTGAGGGCTGGCTTCCACAACGTGCGTTTCGTACCTTCAAGATGGACGTTCTTGGCCAAAAAGTCAAATTTGGGGGTTTTACGTGCCAAACCAACGACGGGCATCTGAGGATTAATTTCCACCACCCGGGGATCTTCTGACGTGCAACCGAAAGCTCGGTTACACGGCGCCTTCTCCGCGATAAGCCTCCGCCTCGACGTTGTTGGCATGCGATGGAAGCTCGTTCGGAGCGTGGACAATGCCACCGCGAAAGCTGGACAGTGCTGCTGCGTCGGACGCTCGCGCTTATTTTCTAGAGACTCTACGAAATACCAAAGTAACTGCATGCATACTTGTATGTATAGTTACTTTTTTTCGTAACGAAGTATCGGTTCAGTCAGTTTTCAAGAGGAGGAACGAGTAACGTATTTCGGTTACCTTCTGATGGAGTAGCGTACTTCTGCGGGGGAACGTGTACAACCGAGTACCGCGAACAATAAGAAGATGCGCACAAGGTACACCATTATAACCACAGTTATCGCCGATTGAACGCGTTAAAAAAAAAAAAAATTACGAATGACGCCAGATATTGGAAGGCACTTCTAATGCTTCAACAAAACAACACATTCGGAGTAACGAGAGAGTAATGCGTTACTTTCGAACTCAAGTAGCGCGATCCTCTTAAAACTGAGTAGCAAGTAACGCACTGGGTTTTTAAGCGAGGAACATGTCCATGCTTGGCTCTAAGTACCGTCGTATCCCACACGGGATACACGCCACACGACACCGAGAAAGAGCCCCTTAATTGTGTACACAATGGGACTTCCTCCCGGTCCGTAGCGAGACGACAGCAGCGCAGAAAGTTGGTCGCCGACGACGACCTCGTTGCGAGGAAAGTGTCGTCGGCGGAGGTGCGATTGTCCCGCGCGGGTTTGACCCTCCTCGGAGCAACGGCGCGAAACGCCCATCCCCGCCGAAAGCCGGAAGAGACGCTTTTCCCACAGGAAACGAGTCGGGCACAACACGCGACTGTGGAGGAGCTCCGCCAGTCAGCAGCTTCTATTCTTAAGATCGTAAATATTCATCGCGACAGTGAAAAACAATAAGAAGGCGCCGTCCACTGCGCGGAAGCCAGAAGGAAAACAGCGTCGCCAACCAGCGGGATTTACCGGAACTATCGGAATGACTGTGCGGTTCCCCCACCAATGTGGTTACTCAGCGTACTGTGCAATCTGTGGACAAAAACTAGAAAGCTACGCTGCGAGTATATCTTTCTCCCGATTGTTCGATGCCACTGATCTCTATGTCTATTTGCTGGATCGCGTTTGACCAGCTCCTCATATGGACCGAAATGCGGTCACTGGCGGCCATCTTTAGGTAGAGTTATATCATCTCTAGCCATCATAGTAATATGGCGGACAGCGCAATGGCGGCCGGGTGCCATAAAATAGCCGTGGATCTAGTACACTGTACCGTGGGAGATATTTCGTGCTTGATTCAAGTTGTTCGACGACGCAGATTCTTGAAACCCGGCGTGAACGGTAGCCTCATCTTTGAGGATCCGGAGAAAGTTCTACGAAAGCGCGAAACCGGGGGAAAGCAGCGCAGCTCGCATCGAAAGCAGACTCCGTAAAGGCGTCTGCTTTTGATGCTAATTTTGATGCGACTTTCGATGCGAGCTGTGCAGCTTTTCCCCGGTGCTGCGATTTTGTGAAACTTTCACCGGGTCCTCAAAGAACGCGCTACCGTTCACGCTGGGTTTCAAAAACATGTTTCGTCAAACAATTTCAATCAAGCACGAAATATCATCCCCTATTTTGACGGCAGCCTGCCACCGGACCTGCCAAAACGCTGTCTGCCGTGGATGGATTACAGTGGCTGCAGGAGCTGTACCTTGGCCAGAGGTAATATAACTCTACCTAAAGATGGCCGCCAGTGACCGCATTCGCAGAGCGGGCAAACGCGATCCAGCAATTGTCATTGAGATCAGTGTTCGATGCCGCCAAAACGGCCATTCGTGTACGTTCCGAGCCACGTGACATTGATTTACGTGCCAGCGGCATCCTGGGCGCTGCCATCTTGGTACTTGGGAGTCGCACGGGTGCCGTTTACGGCAGTTGTGGTTCCGAAATGAGACCTCCTACAGATGCGGTGTTACGAAAACATCGCGGTATCGGTTCGCTCCGTAAAGCGTTTTAGCAAGTAGGACGACGGAAACCACTTGCGGCATCTTCCGCCAGGCACGTCGGCAAAGCTGGTGAGAACTGGCAACACTGAGCCTATGCACCAATATGGTCGGAGGACACTTACTCCGAAGGCTGGTTCACAGACTTGCGACTGCTTACGACTGTGTACCTTCAAACTCGTTTAAAATGCCTTACGACGAGAGAAGCTGGCGCCATCTATCGGGTGGCCGTGGAACAGTTGGCAATTGTGTATATTTCCGATTTCTGCTCAGCAACATTATTTATTTCCTGGTTCGAAATAAGAGTGAAACGCGACAGCGTTAGCCTTCTCATTTGCCGTGCAAGCGTGGCTCGCCTGGCCTCGTCAGTAGTGTACATGTCTCGCTCGCAATCGAAGGGTCGTCGGTTCGAATCCTGCCTAAAATTCTAAAATGAAAACCTTTGAGACATGCGGCGACCTTTAATTCGCATTACGTGTCAGGTTTTAATCACTTTCATTCCTCATGTGACATAACGTTTCACGTGAGCGTTATGGGTTGTTTGAAACTCCCGCGCGAGGTCATATGGCTGTGACGTCATGACCCTACCGACCAATCAGGATTTTTTGTGTCACGGCACCGAGGCCGACGCGACACGAACGCTATCGCGTGAAAACTTCTGACGGTGTTAAAAGCGGCCATTTCTTATTGATAGTACGCACATTTGATATCGCCACTATACCTTCGCTCTAGTGAAATGCAGTTCCAGGGCCACCTTGTAGATGGCGCCAGCGTGTGTTCTCTCGTCGCAAGATGTTTTAAGCAAACGCAAGTGGCTTATTTCTTGGTTCCAGACGAAGCTATACTCTGTTTCACACTTAGCGTAGAACGCTGTCAAAGCTACTGGCGCGAGCGTGGGGCTTGATGTCGTTGATCATTTTGAACGCGTTCTCGCGCAAACAAAACCATAGATGAAGCCACGCGCTCGCGCCAGTAGCTTTGACAGCGTTGCACGCCAAGTATGAGACAAAGTATAGAGGCCTTCGAATCGTTGCGGCCTGCCCGCGCACGAAACAAGCCCTCATCTTCCAAGAACGACTACCTCGACGCTGTGCAATACACGCCGGGGAATCTCGCCGCCGAATAGCACGAAGCGAAACCAAGAGAAGGAAACAGAGGAAACGCCAAGAGGTGCGGCGGCGTTCGCCCCGACACGAAACGGACCGGCACACGAGGCCGGAAACGAAAGATTGCAGCCGACATCGCGCCTACGAAGAGTGGACTGCGCCCGAGTTAGGACCGCGTCCTTCGGGAGCGTCAGCACGTGAGAATACTCTAAAGGCGTACTCACACGAGGGAGAAATCCCGGGGAATTCTCCCCGGTGCGCGCGCATCACGAGACGAAAACGCGAGGCCATTGCACATCGCAAAGCCTGACGTTTTCGTCGTGGGATGCGTGTGGCGTGGAGAAATCCCCGGGATTTCTCCCTCGTGTGAATACCCCTTAGCGAGCACATTCCTCCGCGTGGGCACGCAGATTCCAGAAGAAGGCGCCGAACAAATTAAACAACAACAAAAAAATATTGTGATGTTTGTTAGCGACGGTGTCAGAGAGAACATGACGACACTCGAGCATTTTGGAATAGGTATACGATGTAGTATAGCTGCACTACCGCGCTGTTACAGGTACCGCTAACTGTTTGATCTCTCTCAGCCCTCTTTCGTAATAACGTCTCATACATAAAAAAAGGTAATTGTGTTTTTAGGGAGTGCAGCTGTACAAAGAGCACTTTCTTTTGTATTGACACTACAAATAATAGGGAGCCTTCATGTGCGCACATGAAGGCACGTGAACAAATTGACTTTTCCGGAAATATTTATTTATTTGTTTATTTCAGATACCTTACAGCGCCACTAAGGGCACTACAGTAGGGGAGGGGCCCTAACGAAGAAATTACATAAAAAAAAAAACACTTGCATAAAAAAGAAGAAAATAGATTGCGTGCTACCTGAAGCGAAACACAAAGCAGATACAAGCAGCTTAGGAAAGCTTAAAAAAAAAAGTAAAAATGTACTCTGCAAATGCAAGTGAATATGAATATGTCGCAAACATTAAGAGCTCGTGAGAGCACGAAAAAAACAAACAAGAAAACCCGAGGTTCACTAACGTGGAAGTTTGGGCTAGTTGGTATTTCATGATCAAAAAGTGACAGCGCATAACGGTGGCTAAGGAGCACGCGGCGTCCATTACATGTTTTTTTTTTTATCTTTGTTTGTTTGTCATGACGTTCAGTATTTACACTTGACGTTAGCACGAATAAACTTTAGTTGCAAGTCAGTGCCTTGCTCGTCTACCTTCTTGTTCTTGTCCGTGTCCTTGCGATGTTTTAATTTTTAACCCGAGGTACACCTAAGTTGTGTTTTTTTTTTTGTGAGTTGTGAATGGGAAAGCATGCAAGCCGCTCAGCCGCTCCGTTTGTCGTCTGCTGCGTACTAGCGCGCGCGCGCGCGCTTCGGGATCTTGGAGGTCATTACGCAGAGGCCAATGAGAGCCCCGTTGACGCGCGCCCACCAATGGAACCGAAGGCGAATCGTTCCTATTGGGATCGCGGAAACCAGGAGCCGTTTTCGCGCTTCAAACTGATGACGTCAGCTCACATCATGAGACAGTTAATGCTTTCGCATTAAAACTGCGAGTTCACATCTTTAGACACCGGATGCTCGGATAGCTCATTCCAGTCCTGAATACTGCACGGGAAAAAAGAGTATTTATTTATGTTCGTTCTAGGTGTGGAGGATCTAATTTTCCTGCAGTGATCCTGCCCGTGAGAAATCAAGTGGGGTTGCAATAAACATTTCGGTTTGTTGATGCCGTACGTAAGGCTTATAATAAATACTACGAAGAAGTTTTAAACGAAAATTTCTACGACGGGCTTCGAGACTTGCCACTTAAGTTCACATTTTACAGCGGTCAGACTTTGATCACGCTTGTAGTTATTGAAAACGAACCTCGCGGATCTATTATGTATTAGCTCTACATCTTTATTTAGATACTGCTGGTGGGGACTTCAAAGTTCACAGGCATATTCCAGAATGGGTCTGATGTTAGCGAGGTATACAGCATTTTTGACTTTCACGAGCACTATTCCTGAAGTTTCGTGTAACAAATCCTAACATCCGGTTAGCTTTGGCTGCGATGTATTCTATCTATTGTTGCCAGGACAGATTGCGAGAGAAGTAGATGCCTAAATATTTAACTCGTAAAGACACACTGTTGGGGATGCTGTTAATATGGTATACGGTAGTGAGAGGATTCCGCTTGCTAGTGAACCGAACAAGACGGCACTTCGAAACGTTCAAATCCATGCCCCAGGTGGAACACCCGCTTCCTATGCGATCGATATGCATCCGTAAATCCTCGCAATCATTTAACACAGTCACTGCACGATAAACCGAGCAATCATCAGCATATAAACGCATTGTAGAAGAAATGTTCGCAACAATGTTATTAATATATATATATAAAATAAGAGTGGTGCCAAAACGGATCTCTGAGGCACTCCAGAGGTGACAGGTATAAAATTAGACACTTTTTCGTTCATTAACAAGTTCTACCGCTTAGCTAGTCGGTTAGTCATCCAAGAACGTTAGCAGTTATTTTAAGAGCCTTCAGTTTATTCAGTACACACTTGTGCGGCACAAGGTCGAATGCTCTTCGAAAATCGAAGAAAATACAGCCTGAAGGCTTTGATCACATGCGGATGCCAGGTTATTGTAAAACTCCACCAACTGAGTTGTGCTTTGGCGAAATCCACGTTGAAAGGGAGTTAATAAAATTGTTTTAGTTTAAATGACGAATGACGCTAGAATAAATAGTATGTTCCACAAGTCTTGAGGACGTTTTTGGGACCACCCTTAAGCACAAGTACTACGTGAGCTCTTTTTTTCTTTTTCAATCGTTAGGCAGGCAGCAATTTGACAGCGATCTGGTAAATAAAAAAAAACGCGCGCGCGCGTTTCTCTGTGTGCTCTCTCTCTCTCTGTGTGTGCTGTGTGTGCGTGTGTGTGTTTGTGTGTGCGCGCACACACACACACACACCACACTTGAACATTTCCGCAAAACTCTATTTGGTATTGCATCAGGACCGGGAGACTTATTAGTTATAAGTGATTGTAAAAGTTTAACGAGGCCTAGTCCGGATTCCTCTAGCGATGGAACACCAACTTGTTTTTGTTTTTTATTGTTTTTCATTAACTGCCAAAATGCCTTCGGGCTTCTTTATAGACGACCGCTTAAGGTTCCATGAAATGCACGCTTAGCTATTTCTAGTTTCCCCCTGTAAAGTTTTCTTAGGTCACTTAAGGGTGGTTCACACTACCCCGTTTTCTTACGTTAATTAAGTTACGTTACGTATAAGTTACCGAAACATTCGTGTCTGGAATGTCGCGTGTCATGCTCTCTCCTTAAACTGGTTAATATGAAGCACAAAGGTCCCGGTGATTTCAACGTAACATTTCGTAACGCAACTTAACGTAAGAAAATGGGGCAGTGTGAACCAGCCTTTAGTCGAGTAAGGGTAGTAGCCATAGGGGTTTTACGGTAAGTTAGGTATGCACGCTGCGTCTTTCGCAGTATTCGGAGTAACTCTTCGTTCACCCAGTTTTTTTTTGTTTTTTTTGCTTTTTTACGTGAGATTTTTATGTGGAACGTAAATGCCTGCAAGCGCACAATGCTTCTGTTTTAAAAGTTCCCCCATATTCTCAACGTCTAACTCGAAACCGCCCATTTTGATATCAGTCAAAAACATTGTAAGTTCATCTGAAAGGCCCCCAGCGTTCAGATGTACTGCACCTGAAATTATCCAAGAAGCGAAGACGAAGTTGACGTTGGTCTGACAGATCGTGATTTCAGAACACCAGGGGACCTTCTTTTCCCTTCGTTTTATTTTTGTGCGTGTTCTGAGATCCTAATAATAAAAATAAGAAAAAAAAAGAAAGAAAAAAAAAGAAGAATGAATCGTTTGGCACGGGTCTCCTGCAAGGGCTCCTGGGATTTTCCGGAATGGTCTATCCAAGACAATCGACCACCAATATTCCCGATTGCTCCCGAAACAATTGTCCCCGGATATTTTTTTTTTTCAAACACTCAATAATGTTGCGCTTGCGCAATGGCAACTGGGCAGTATCGTACATCGTTATCGGGGTGCAAAAACGATCTTCTTAAACTCCTACTAGCCAAGGCTAACTGATAGATAGAGAGGGAGAGGAGGAAGGAAGTGCGAAAGAAGCGACAATGCCCCACTCCTGCCTGGCAGCCGAGGTGCTCGGTTTCGAGGCCTCCCTTCCATCGACCTCCAGGTTCGTGCGCACGGGCCGAGTCAACACTACCTAGCAGACAAAGGCCTCCGCGTGACGTCATCGTTAGTGGACCCACCCCCAACCGGCAAACTGGACGAGAGACGTCGCAAAACGACGTCCGTCTTCGCGTTGCCACGTGCTGGTGTCGCGCTCGTCGTCGTGAGACGCTGCGAGACTGGCGGCGATGCTGACGAGGCGGCACTGCGCGGATCCACTAGCGATGACGTTTAGGGCGGAAAGGCCTCGTCTTGGTCGCCGGGCAGCACGCCAGATCCGCCGACCGACTCAGCTGGTGGCAGCCAGAGGACGGCTGCAGAAGCGGGTTTCGGGAACAGACCGCCGGCAGACTGCAGCTGCCGGCTCCCAGGTCCCGGCGAACAGGAGGGCCTTCACGCGCGGCTGCCCCTCCACTCAAGAACCAAGTTTACAGGAGCAAAACGGAAAGAAGGCGTCACGCTCGAGCGGTTCCCTCCTGGCCCAAGGACCGCCATTTGGTAGTAATTCTCCTCCGGAGTCTGCCCGCTCCTCCTTTGAACGAGGCGCGTTCGAAAGCGCGAGTGCCGGCACACGCCAGTTTACTCTGCGCTGACCCGGCCAAGTACACGGGGTGAAGGTCGCGCGTGCAGCCGATCCAGAGAGGAGTTTCCTCCGAGCTCCGACCTTACGCGTCCGTTCCTTGGCTTATCATGCAGTCGCCGTGGTAACCACGTGCCTCGCCGCAGAATCATTGCAGGACCACGCCAGGACAGTGCACTGAGAAAATCATTCATCCGCACAGTTTCGATTATGAATTCCAGATCGCGTCGGACTTCCGAACGGGTATAGAGAAAGAGCTCGTCAGCGGACGCATCGCATCCTCCTCTCGTCAGAAATGAGAACTTCCAAAGCGAAACAAACATTTTTCTCAGAGAACGTTACGAAAAGCAGACGCGCGACGTCGGCTCTCTCCGTCCACGTCTCTATCTCCGACGAGCGTGATGCACCGCGGAGCCCGACGCACAACGGAGGCGATCCACGACGATGGGCCACGCGTCCCTTCCAGCAATACCACCTAGCATACAAGGCCTGCGATTGACGTCATCGTTAGTGGACATCCAACCCGTCCCGGGCGGCAAACACGCCGAAGCTCAACGAAAGTCGCCGCAAAGAGCCAGACGCGTCTGTCTTGGCCTCGACGACGCATGCTATAGAACGCGTGCTATAGCGCGACGCCATAGCGTCGCGTTATTTGTCAGACGCCGCAAGACGCGCTGTCCACTATGCTAACGCGGAGAAGGCGGCACTGCGTGAATTCACTAATGATGACGTTTGGAGGGAAGGGCGCAGGCCTTGTCTTCTACGTTGCATGGCTCCCAGCCGCCGCGCGGGGGGGGGGGGGGGGGGGGGGGGGGGGGAGTTTAAATGACGCAATGCACGCCCGACGGCGGATCACGTTTCGCGGCGTCATTTCAGCCATTCCGGCGATCCACACACTGCCAGAGCGCCTAAAAAAGCAATCCGAAGCGAGGCCACGTCCGAAGCCAATGGCCGCTGGCTTTGCCGAGACACACGAGGGGAGGCCATGCGCACACAGACACCGATCCACTCCATTAGGAAAAGAAAACGAGCCGAGTTGCAGCCTCGTCGCTTTACGGGTCGCCGCCGTCTGCTAAGGATGTCACTAACGTTTGCCGAACCTCAAGTTTCATTCTAACTTTTGACAAAATTCGACTAAATCCGACTTTTGAGGAGCGTTGCTCCGACTGCTGCGCAAACCTTTCTAGATTTGAATTTAAAATAATTTATGCTGTACTTCGTTTTATTCATGGCCGAACTTCCGGGGGGAGAGGGGGGGGGGGGGTATTTTTTTCCAGTTGGCTATTGTATTTGCTTGTTTTCGAAGACCCTCAATGACTAGGGCATTTCTTAAAAGCCTCACTGTCGAGGATTAACTGTGGTACCACCTGAAAATTATTTATCCGTGATCGACATTCCTTTCCGTTCCCTTGGGTGAAAAGAAAGAGCGCTTGATCCTCGAGGAAATCAAACATTTCCCTAAGGTATCCTGGGCGCCTCTTCGCGACTACCTATTCGAGCCACCTGGTCCATATAGCCAAGAACGACTTAAAACCTACAAATCCCTAAACACGTTCCACTCCTTCGTGAACAGCAAGGCATCGGCCGTGGGCACCTACCTACCCCAGGCGCGAGCTTCCCGGCAGGGGTCGCCGAGCCATCTCTATGGTTTGAGCAGACAATCTTGAGAAAGTTTTTAACTTTTTAGCCCGACGCGAGTCTCTGTAAGGCACAAAGTGTTTTGACTTGTCTGCTTTGCGTTTGAAGGTTTATTTCCCAGATCACCGTGCACGTTGCATTTGCACGTGCCGTAATGACCCATATCGTTGTAGGGAGATGATCGGTGGAGGCGGCGCGGCGCCGGCGCCGCATTTCGTCGCGTTGCGCCATCTGTCGGCAGTAGGGATGCCGCGAACTTTTTTCGAATCGAAGTTTCGATGATCGAATCAAGCGGTTCGAAAGGTTCGAAAGATTTCGATTTTTCGAATTGTCTATATCGTAAAATTCGACGGAGGTCGAATTTTCGAACTTGTTAAGCTAAGAAGTTCGACGCTTTTCGAACCGTCGAACTTATTACGCTAAAAAATTCGATCTTTTTCGAACTTTCGAACTTATTGCGCTGCAAGGTTCGATGCTTGTCGAACTTTCGAACTTGACTGACCAAAAAATTCGATGAATTTCGAACTTTCGAACTTATTTATCAAGAAAATTCGAAAAGTTTCGAACTTTCGAATTCTGAAAAGTCAGAAGTTCGACGAACTTCGAACTTTTAGGGTAAAAGTTCGACGTTCGTCGAACTTCGAAAGACCGGCGGCCGGTTTCATTTGATTTCAAGGAGTGGGGTACATTCGTAATTTTTTTTTCTCGAACTTTTACACGCGGTGCTGCGTTCCTTACGAAAGACAATGTCATTTATTTCAATGTTCTGGCATGCTTAGGTTTAAAGAAATAAATCCCCGAAGGGGCGAGGACGGACGACACGACGGGTTTTTGACGATTATCGTTTGTGCCAGATTTGAAGCACGCTGCAGCCGGAGCTATTTATGGTAGATATGTTATACTTTTTTAAGAATGATCTATGTATAGCTACAGGTAAGTGCCGTCTTAAGATGTGATTATTGTTATTCAACGTGAGTTTCGAAGAAATGTCCAAACATGTATCTGCATGCAATTATGACCTAAACTTGATATTTATTTTCGTCTAAGTTGTTTGAGGTATCGCATTTAAATTAGCACCACAGACAGTACATATCATTGCCATCTGCAGAATACAAAATAATATATTTATTGTTTTTTCACGTTAAGGAATAAATTAACTCATTGCAGAAGATTTCTAGTAGTGTTCAAGTTCAGCACGTCATTAAAAGAAAACTTTTTTTTTTTTCGCTTCACGTTCCTGGGACGTGTTTCTTTTAGCCTGTACACATTTTGGTAAAAGAAACTTGTTTCGAAGTTCTGAACCTCTGAATATGCACGAATAGAACACTTCCGACGAATTCTTGATAGTTTTTTTTTTCTCCTGCTTTTTATTCCCGCATTTATTCTTTTTTTTTTTTTCTTTTGTTACTATCGGCACAGGTGTTTAGGTCGAAAAGACAGCTTTGAACTTCCGAACCACTAAGCATGTGACGAGCAGTGCCTTCTGACAACGAGTTTCTAACAGTGACCATCTACGCAACCTTTTATGTAGTGAAGAGCGACAGTAGCTATACATATGCATAAATAATTTCAGATTAAAATAAGCTCGACCACGCCCTCTTTCCCCGTATTGTTTTCTTTAACAGTCCGAACTACCTGCAAGGGAAAAAAAGAGGCTGAAGCCCCCCCCCCCCCCCCCCCCCCCCCCCCCCCCCCCCCCGCTACCCTCTTTCCCCCCGTTTTTCCTCTTCCGACGCCACTTGTATGGTAGAACGCTCCTCGACCTCGAGTTGTGTCGGCTTTTGTGCTTTTTGCGAGGCGATTCCTCCGTCCCAGAAAATAAACCTCCAGGACAATTATAAACTTCACCGGAATCGGATTACTACCAGCGTGCAAGGGGTGGCGAGCTAGTTTGCCAGGTCGCTTCAAGGTTTTTCTGAGCCTCAACCTCCTGCTCGCCCCTGGCCGTTTCGAACTGGATGAGTCTCGTAAAACAGTGTTTCGTGCAATCACTACTGCGTGATAAAGACCCCCCCCCCCGGGGGGGCTGGCGGTCACAATTCTGCACTGGCAAATATTCTAGCACGTCCGGGACACTCGTCGTCTCATTTAATTGCCTTACCAACTTCGCAGAATCTAGGTATCACACCCTAACTTTTCTAAACTTGATTTTGTGAAAACAAGCGAGTCGGGAAAACGTTATTTGAAACTGAAACTGTAGAAAAACTTGAAAATCGGACTTCAAACTTTGAAAACTTGGATTAGAAAAAAATTCAAAATCTTCGAAGTTTTTTTTTTTTTTTTTGAATGTAGCGTTAAAAGAGAATCGAAACTTTCGAACTTTTCGAACTTTAAGCCAAAAGAAATTCGAAATCTTCGAATTGTTCGAACTTCATGTCTATAAAAATTCGAAGCGTTCGAAGTTTTCGAATTTTTTTTACAAAGAATTTCGAAATCTTCGAATTTATCGAACCTGAAGTAAAAAAATATTCGAAATATTCGAATTCGAAATTTTAGAAACCGTGAAGCTTCGAAATTTTCGAATTCGAAACTCCGCTGTGGACAAAAGTTGCGAATTTTTCGAAATCGAACCTCGGTCGGTACGAAAATATCGAAAATTTTCGAAATCGAACCTTAGTTCGCTTCGCAAATATCGAAACCTTTCGAAATCGAACCTAGGGTGGTTCGCGACATCCCTAGTCGGCAGCACATAGAAATAGGCTAACACCGTCTGCCACTGCCTCGTCCTGCGATCACCCAGGCTCGGCGGCGTCCCCTCGTCTCGAGGTAAGGAATCGAAATAACTTTTAATTGTGACAGCAAAGGGGAGTGGGGGGGGGGGGGGGGGGGGGGGTAAACGCGGCCCCACGAAAACTCCCTAGTTTACGTAGCCCGCGTTTTCCCCCTCCGCTAAGCCCCCTGCAACGAAGAAGCCGCTACTGCGCCTGCGCGCCCATAGCCTTGACTGTAGAGTTCCGGGTATCATAGCGGGTTGCGGAAAGCGTTGCGGGACGGTGAAAACGATTTACGAAAACTCCCTAAAGGAGTTTAAACGCTCATTCACACTGGAAGCGGATCCGCGTTCGCAAAGCGGTTGCGGACACGGTTGTATAAAGATCCAGTACAATTGCACGCGCACTTGATGTCATCGAGTGCGCGTGCAATTGTACTGGATCTTTATGCAACCGCGTTCGCAACCGCTTTGCGAACGCGGATCCGCTTCCAGTGTGAATGAAGGGTTAGGGCGTCGTCTGACATGAGCAACGCATACGGTATCGGCTCTCTGCAGAGCAGACGCAACTGCCGATCGCCATGATTCAAAAGTACGACTTCCTTAGCATTAGATTCGGTGTTATGAAACTCGTGTAATATTGCTTTGCTCTGTCGCGGACTGTTTAAACATTTGTGGGGGGCGGAAAGGCGTTTGCTGTGATATCGATAAAGCTTCAGAGAACTGGAAACCATGATTTTAAGCCCCAAGAGGAGTAAGTGTCGTCACTCTGAAACGTACTTTATTTAGTGGCTCTAGAAGCGATTATGCGCGCAGCTTAATAAAGTCTACAGTATACACTAGCCGCCATTTTATTTTAAAATCAGCACTAAGAGGATGTCCCTACTGAAAAAAACCATTTGGCGCCCATATGAAAATAAACGGGTCCATACCGGTAACCGTTTAACCATACTGGTCACCAGTTTGTCAAAGGGGTCGCCCGTATGGTTCAAATGGGTCCCCCGTATGAGCCATAACGGTCACCTATTTGGCAAACGGGTCGCTCGTCTGGGCAAATGGGCGACTCGTTTGGGCAAAGTTGTCGCACGTTTGCTCAAACCGGCGACCATGTTGCAAACTGCACCGGTTTAATCAAACTGCTCTCCGGAGTCCGTTTGATATTGAACGTACAGATCGGCGGCGTGGGCACGCCTAGCGTTTCAGCCGTGGCAGCCAATGTTTTCCGGAAGGCTGGGAGCGCCGGTTCATCGATTTCAGATCGTCCGCGTAATGCAAGTAATTATATTTATATTTCAATTGCGCTGATTTTCGATTATACTGCAACTAAAACTAACACCTTTTTTTTTTGTTTTACGTAAACGCGCGACGTTGGTGAGCCGATATTTTTGACAGACCTTTAATACTTTGTCCATCTTTGTTGCCTCAATTTACTTATTCAGCTCGAATCTCTCTCGCAGAAGACGCGACCGCGTGAAAGAATGTACGTCTAGACTCCGTTTCACTTTAATTCAAGACGCAGCGAAGGTAGCACGCGTACACGCGGCTGCAAGAACATCGAGCATTGCGAGAGCACGCCCGCCGTTGCAGCACTCAAACTACGAGCTTGCGCTGAGTACTTTCTTCGCTCGGGCGCAAGCCGAGCTTCTGGCCGCCCCGCCGCCATTTCCAAAGTTCGAGCGCGCGCGCGCGCGCGTTTGTTCTTCGGGACTACACAAACGCATCTCCCTGGAATGCCTGGGGAGAGGAAGAGGGGCTGTCCCGGTGGTCCCAGCGCCTTGACCTCGCCCCCTCCCTCCTCTCTTGTCACCCCTGTCACGTGACCCACAGCAGCGCGCGAGCTACACGCTGATAAGCATCGAGATCCGGAAGGGCGCGCCTTGCAGCCGCTTTTTTCTTTGTCTGCTTGTTGTCAGTTGCTGCTCGAAGTTCGCTCGTCCTACCTGCTTCAATCTGTCGCCTAACCCTGCGGTGTTATTGGGATGTCTCTCGACAACGTATTGGATGTGCACCAAAGCTATCAGTGTTCGAAAAGACCAACGTGTATGTCGGCAACGAGCGATTCTTCAAAGAAGTCGCAAATTGTCGCGGTTTGGTTGGGTTCGGCAAATGACAGCTTGTGCGCCGCATCGTGTTGAAACTTCCAAGGAGCCGTTCCCTCTCGTTTGTGTTTGTGTGGTTGTCCTGCTTTGACCGTGTCGACAAATATCACGGATTACATCTTTCAAGTCCGCTATTGTTATGGTAAGTGCACTGCAACCTACGTGTTGGCAACGATTGACCGTTCTTCTACGCGCACTCTTCTAGATTATCTAAAGAATTATGCAGCGCCTATTCGCGCGGCAGCCAGGAGAATAATTTCCCCGAAAGTCTACCTGCATAGTGTTCACAGATCGCTTGCACGTTTGTACTTGTCTACAGAAGAGGTAATAAACTTCGAGGAGAATTGAAACCAATCTTTTGTGTCGGTTTTCCTGTCCACTGACAAGCACCTACGCGAGTGCATTTCTTCTACGTGTTTTCTCCATGTTATAAATACGTTTATGAGTTTCGGGACGTCTTAAATATGTTTAAGATAACCAACCTCCCAGACGATACCGATTTAGGGCTAGCGCATAATTTGCCAATTCGAATGGCACGTTCAAACGTGTGGTCACGTGCCATGTCGAACGGGTACTCGTACCATACGGCACCATTATCAAACGGGTACCGTTTCGAACGGGTACCGTTTCCAAACGGGTACCCGTATCCCATAATCACGTTTGATCCAGACGGATCGACAAGTTTGATTCAAACGGGCGACCAGTTTGCCACCCGTTTGAATTTCAAATGGTTTTTTTCAGTAGGGGTACCACACCAGCAATCACCACGTTCTTTATTATTATTTATTGGTCGCGCACGCGCATTATTTAGCTTTGGGGGAGTGCTTCTCACTCTTAAGTGGCTGCGCTGCGGCGAAGCGAGGGACGTATAGACCTTTTCCACAAGGGCGCCGCCATCTTGAATTGTCGTCACTTCCAGTATGGGCGACGAAAAAAAAGTAAAACGTTTCAACCTGTAACTAGTAAAAAAATAGAGGCGAGCCAAAACGAGAATGTGTGGCGGATAGGCTTATATCCTAAATGTCTTCTATTGGCGTGGCAACGGCAAAGTAATGTTTTCGCCCATACTGGAAGTGACGTCAATTCAAGATGGCGGCACCCTTATGGAGTCGCTTCTCCGCACTACACCAATGCGCAATAAAAAAAAAGAAGAAAAAAAAAAGGAACGCTTACAACGGAGTTAATTTGAACAGACAACGAACAATGATAAATATTGCGGTACATCCCAGAACAATGCCAGTGTTCGATACGAAGATCAAATCGGATTGTGCGTTAGCGATAATTGATCCAAGCCAATGTAACAATGAAGCACTGCGACAACGCCCGTATTCGGGCTTCAGTATTTAGAAATTAAAATTAACTTTTTAGTGCAATGCTGGCATGAAGTCCTCCCCCATCAAGGTGAAATGTACCAACATGTATAAGTGATCTGACGCAAATGGGGCAGCAATCCCGTGACTGCGGGCTGCAACCGAGCTCTGCATGCGGCCAAAGCTATACAAGCGCCAGCTAGCCCGCGTTCCTGGCTTTGAGATCTGCATTTCTAGCGCGAGTGCTCGTTCTGCGGAAGAACGCTTCGAAGCACAGACTTATCATAATGTACGCTGGAGGTTCAACTGGCGCTAGTGTCTATGCGACTTCCGTGACGCAAGGTGAAGCAGACAGCAACCAGTTTACTTTCGCGGTGCTCCTGTGCTTTTCTACGAGAAAAAGCGCGTGCATTTTTTTCTCTTCGCCGGAAAATAACACCGATTACTATTGTTATATGGGTTCGTACCGATTAGTATGCACTCTTATTAACATTGTAAAATTGTAATTGCTTTAGTTAACGCATTTTTCTTCATAAGTGAACGATGCTTAACTTCGCTATATTTCAGACCCAAACCTGGCGGGCAGCTTTTATCAAGCACTCGTTATCAAAGATTTCGAGCGTGCGGGCGATATTTTGAACGTTGCACAAGCATCTTCGCACAGAGCAGAATAAAGCAGTACTTGCTTATTGCAAATCTGACTATATTAGCTGGCCTTCAATTTATTTTGATCGTACATGCAAGGGGAGTTACTGATCCAGTGTTACTGCGTAGTTCTTGCCGTCCCTCTGGCTTTTCGAGATGTCCTTCGTTCGTTTGGCACGTAGATCCCCCGTGCTGAAAAGCGCCGACGTCGTGTTCGCGCCAACAGCGTCCGACAGTGCACATGAATACACGTACCAAGCGGTTTTACCACCGTTTTTAATACAAAAAAAAAAACAAAAAAAACAAAAAAAAACGCCGTAACTGCCCAATTATTTTGTTTGCCTGACTGAGAAATGTTCCAAGCTACCTAGCACGGACAAATTATTAGAAATATTGGCTCTTATAACCGAGCGCAGGGAGAAAATGCTCTCACTTTTTCCCGTAGACACGCATTACCGGAAGTCAATTTTCGACTGGTTGCCGTCTGTTTCAGTTAGCGACAGCACACTAGCGCCAGTTGAACCTCTCGCGTACATTAGAACAACTCTATGCTTCAAAGCAGCGACCTCGAGCTCTCGTGCTTGCCGCATTGGCTGCAGTGAACGGAGTTTAATGTCTCGCACTGCGAAGCGAACGTTAGTCCAAGCAAGGCGCAGTCCGGGGACTGTTAATCCCGCGCCCCGGTGGCTCCATTCCGTCACCAAGCACCGAGCCGCTCTCCAGAAGATAATGGAGAGACGGGCCTCCCTCGGTCGTGAAAAGAATAGAAGCAGCGGCGTCATTCGGCGCCTTTTCGAGCCGCCGAGGCAGGGGGACACTCGTCCGCAGTGGGGTGCCGCCGAGTGCCTTCGGACATCGGCGTCTTCGCTTTGCAGCGCCGAGGTCAATCGTCTCGCGCGCACCTGCCGCACAGCCTAATCGAGAAGAGGGCAGCCGACGTGCCGAAACTCGCCCGTTCCTAGAACGCCGTTCCAGGTCAACGGGGGGTTCGCATGCAGTCGCCGGGGGGTCAGGTCGTGAGGGATGAAAGCAGCCGCACCATTGAAACCGACACGCTCGTGCGCTCAAAGAAGGTTAAACGTGCTCGCCCGCACGTGTTGCGGGAACACCCTTCGATTACTTTCCCTCGAAACGCCTTTCGTTACAAACGCCGTGAGTCGACGAGTGCGCTGAAAGATTGGAAACGAGCTTCCAGGCCCACCCCCTTGCCAGAGAAATCGCGTACGACTTTCCGAATTGGCCGATCCAAATCGCCTGGCAGATCCCGACGCGGGTAGTCCCAACTCCAATACGAGCGTATTTTGTCTCCGGTCCCGAGTCATAGCGCAGGGGCGCCAGACTTCGCTGCGCTCCCAGTATTCCAAAAAGCGCGGGCAACCGGTTCTTCCGCTTCACGCGCTCGTCGCTAGATGGCGCCGCCTCATCTGGATGCAGGATTGGTTGGAAATCCAACAAATACTACGTGAACTACAAAACGGGTTTAGATGGTGGTAGAAGGCTGAGAAGATTAGAACCTATATTATTTTTAATGCGGCGCATAGAAACTGCAGAAAAGTCAACCAATCTGGCTAGCGTTCCTAGATATCACAAGGGAGCTTGACAATCTAGACCAGAAAGGGTTGTGGAATATTTTAGGGGAAGCAGGACTGGACAATAACATGGGAAGGCGAACAGATTCCACCGACAGCCGTAGACAAAGGTCTTAAGGCCCGTTCACACTCTTGCGACCTCGGGTGCCTTAGAACCTCTTAATATCTCTTACTACAAGAGGACACACTGGCGCCATCTATTGGGTAGAAGTGTAAACTTGGTGGTCCGACATGTTTCCTATTTCTCTCGCGCATTATCCTTTCTTTCTCGGCTCGAAAACCTTTTGTGAACGTTATAAACGAGCCATTCTTATAGGTATTACGCACATTTGACCTTGGAAATCCCGCAAGACCTTCGCTCTTGTGAAACGCAGTTCCAGGGTCACCGCATAGATGGCGCCAGAATGCCAGTGTGTTCCCTCGTCCTAAGAAATTTTAAGAAGTTTTAACAGATCTCGCCTCTCTCGGTCGTACTCGGTTGCAAGAGTGTGAACGGGCCTTTAGACAGGGGTGTCCGTTGTCACTACTCTTTATGGCATATTTGCAAGGATTAGAAGGCAGACAGAGAAGAACGGCATTGGGGTTTGATCTTTCCTACTTCAGGCAGGGAGAAAAAGCTAAACGGATCATTCCGGGATTAATGTATGCCGATGATACCACTTTTATCGCAAACAACCGTTGCGACTCAAGAAGGTAGGACGAGGGTAACACGGGCCGGGGAGGAGGAAGCGGACGGAACGTTGGAGAAGAGAGGGGGAAACCTCCCTCTTTCTTTAGCATTCCGTCTGCTTCCTCCTCTTGACTCCACGCGCAACACTGAGTGACGTATACAATGACGTCACGGACTCGTCCCACCTCCCTGCCAGTCGATACACACGGCGAGTCTCGGGGGGTCGGTCCAACTGCCAGCGTCCGAAACCTTGAGAGGGAAAGCGGATCAATCGGCAGCAGACCGCAAGTGGCAGGCAGGTGGCCGCCTACCGCTGATTCACCGGCTGACTCAGCGTTGCCAGACGCACGTGGGACGAGCAGGCCAGGGATCGCTCCCTTCTCCGCGGATGCCTAACGCGAGAGCCCGATGAATCTGTGGTTAGTGTATTTATCCGGAGATTCTATATAATTCAAAACTTCGGGAGGGGTGGTTACAAAGTTTTGTGCCTTAGTTACGAAGCATACATTCGGTTAATGGTGCCGGGTGAAGTCATTTTCAGAGTGGTGATGCAGGTTACAAAACGTAAAATGCGCACCAATAACACATAATTTATAAATCAAGTCAATCTCTCAAAACGATTTTTATTTCCCCCACCCTCTCTCTCCATATTCGAAAATATAACGCAATGTCCGTAAATTACAAGGCATAATTTTTTTCTTCTTCTCGATATTGCGTGTTGTTTTATAAATATCACGACTCAGGTTTCGGGCGTCTACGGCAAAACCGAAACTACCTGCTAAGCTAGAGGGATGGCAACACTGACCACCAGCCGTACGGCAGCGACGTGACGTCATCGTGGTGCTGCGGTACAACCAATCAACCGCAGCTCCACCACCAACACGTGACCTCACGGGGGTGCTGCGTCAGTGCTTTTTAATTAAAAGCTAACCCGCTTGCCGCCCGCTAAAGAGCAGCTGGTCGCGTCTTTAAAATCGGTTTTAGTGGAGTACGCGGCTTCATTTTGACGTCACATTTCGGCTGCGATCATATTTCGTGCCACTAAAGCGATAGCAGTCATTTATTTTTGTTTTGTTTTCGACCACAATTGGTGTACACGGATGGGTGCTCCGGGCGTATCAACGACGGGCGTATCAACACCGGGCGTATCAACAACACAAGCAGACCCAGCGTCATTCCGTGTTTGCGTCTGTTTGTTGTTGACAGCGGTGCCATCTAAGAGGTGCAACGGGAAACAGCTTCCGCCTGCCCGAGCCATATTCTCGTAAGAAAATAAGTTTTCCGCTTCTAACGATTTACTTCTGCATTCGCAAGGTTTGAAACTTTGCAATCCTATCCAAACGACCAGCGTTTACATTTGAACAGATCCTGAGCTTTTGGCTATGCGTAATTTATTTCTAAGGAAAACAACAACAACAACAACAAAATGTTTCGTTGCTGGTTAAACACCCTGTATAATATGAAGGTACTTCTAGACGTTTCGTACTGGGATTCAGGAAGACTGACGACAGGGGATAGCCAGTGTACTCTTCACCGCCACACTTCGGCCTGCAAAAAATCGACTCCAAGGACTGAAGCAAGTGTTAAAAAAAGAATCGAAGGTTAAAACAAGTCTTAAAAAAATCGCGCAAAATTTTTAACACGAAAAAACAGCTCCATTTTTAAGACGAACATCACAGGAAACTCAAATATGCTCTTAACCAAAGCCTATCTGCTACGTATGCGCACTAAATAGCCACGTTTTCAGAAAACAGCCGAAATTATCTTTGGCATAAACCAAACTTCGCAATATTTTTTTTTTCTTCTTCTTCCGCCTTTTTTTAGGGTTTAAGCGTACGAAGCGCAATGCAAATAGCAGGCCTCGAATGTCCGGTATTCCTTCCTCCTCCCCACAAACGGCAAGCACGCTGCAAATCGGGCCATCTACGCACACAATGCGAAGCACGCACGCAGGCAAGCTTCTTTTTTCGGCGATCTCACAAATATACACGCGCGCGTATCCCGAGATTACGCCGAAACGCATTGCGCGGAAGTTGCCAACGATCCCGCACACAGATAGGTACGGCTCTCAAGAAATGCCTACCACATTCATGCGTACAACACGGAGAGGAAATAAATGTCGAACAAGCGCCGCCGAAGAGGGGACGCAGCCACAAGCCTGGGTCAAGGCGCCCGGCGGCCCGGAAGGACAGGTAAGGGGATGCCTGCACGCGCTACCGCCGCCGCCGCCGTGGGGCGCCACTCATCAGGGGTCATCGAGAGAGCCTCTATTACAGAGAGTGTCCAACCGCTCGATAGGGGTCACGTGGTTTACGGGTTGTGGTTTACGGGTGATGGAACGTTCGTCGCTGGTGTCAAGGGCAAGATACACGGCGGGACGACGCCGCCCGCTGCAACAGACCCTTTTCGAAACTTCGAGACGACGCGCATAGATTACGTGCGGCCGCCATTACTTGGTCGTGCACTATGAGCAGGCATTGGACACGAGCGCTTCGTCAACATTCGGACTGCAGTCGGATCGAACCGCACTCCACACGAGTCAGTGCTCGGCGCGAACTCGGAACCAATCACGGGCTTCACGCCGGAAGCGATGAGAACAACTAATGGCGGCTGCCCATAATCTATGCATCATTTCACTATTTAAGAAATAAATAATCAGTGCTACGCCGCTAAAAAAAAAGAAAAAGTAAAATTACATATGGCGCTGCCTTTTTAAAAACATCCGTTCAAAAAGGCACCAAATTTGTGTTTGTTTGTTACTAAAGTTGTTTTATTCGTGTTTGCGTTTCTGCAGAGTATTTGCACACCGATACGTTTCTAACTCAAGAGAAGAGTGATCCGCATAACAAATCGCACAAAAACCGCCTTTCCATATCCGTTTACCGAAAAAAAAAACAACGTTCGAACCTCGACAACGCATCGTCCCAATACTTATGTAACGCACCTGCATAGAAATCCCCAGAAACAATTTCTTTGAAAACGAAAATAAACATTTGTGTTGTACCTGACCTTTGGCAATGTGGGTAGCTGCACATGCGTGGCCTCCCTCGGAAGCGCGGCGAGGAAAACGCTCCTCCACGAGGGTTATCCAATGGCCCTTCGCTTGTGCGCGCCTTCCCGGCAACCTGGGGGAGCCGAGCTGGCTCGTCGATCAAGCGTCGAAAAGAAAAACAGCGACCAATTGCACGACGTGATGCGCAAGCACTTCCGAAATAGAGGCGTTAATCGCGCCACTAAAAGCGAACACAGGCAAACCAGCCATTCGTCGGCATTCGATTGATGTCGACGGAGCGAGAGAGCAAACGAAATCTTTGCATGATTAGGCCGAGCTTTACTGAATCAGCTGGCACAACGGCAACGAAGCACTTTGCCTGCACGTTGCTGGGGTGAAAGTGGCGTCGACTGTGTAGCGCGCGTCGCCCCTCGCTCCAAAAAGCGCCAACTACGCGGTGCTGCAGGTGTCGCACCTCGGTCGATGCTCCCAAGCTTCATTTCAGGACGACTGTGCGGCACGCTGCGCTGCCAGGTTAATGTCAGCGTTCGGCTGGAGTTCGTGTTCTCCGGCTACCCAGAAAGAGGAGGGGCTTAGCACTCCGGCCTGCACGGACAATGCAGCATGCACGGTGCCCAGCTCAGCACAAAAGCCCTAATGGGTCGAGCTCGCATTCTCTGACGACTGCTTTCGGAAGAGATCCGGCACTAACAATACTTCGTTTATTGTTAGTATTTTTATATATTAAGACGTGAACTTGCCCACAAGGCCTGTGGGCATGTCCACAGACCTTGTCTCGCGTAAACATTGAGGTGTGGGAACAACAAACGGGTCATCTCGCCATAGGAAAAAAAGGCGCTGGACTTCTCTTCTAAGCTGAGTCAATTATATGTCAAGGTTTCGTGGCGCCATCTATCGGTAATCAACCGCGCTATGCTCTGTTCGGAGAGTCTCTGCTTCGTCGAATCCTTCCACGCAAAGCTGCGACAGCCTGAAAACAAGTGGCAGCCGGCGCTACGCTAATCAAGTTGACGACCAGGACATCCGACAGAAGGAGCGCGAAAGCAGGGTTACTTCTCGAAAAGGGATTTCATTTACAGTCTTACAAGTAGTTTACAAAAGCAGAAAGACGACGACTCTCGCGGATGTGCGCTACTCGCTTCCCTACGCATAGGATTTCGCGCAGCGAAGTTGGCTCCACACACTCCTCCTCCACACACACCAACACCCGACCCCTCCACCCACGTGCAGGCCAGCTGTCGCAAGGACGTGTCCGCTTGCTTCATGGTGCGCGAAGCTGTTCAATGGAAACCAACCAACCAATCCGGCCGGCGATTCCTTGCGACGTTCGCAGAGCTGGACCAACACCACACTGGACTGGCTCAGATGGCTCGTAGTGTCAATTCAATTTTTACTGACCGAAAAACGTGTACAAAGTATTGAAAAAAGCATATGTCCGCTCGGCCGTAAGGTGAAACGTAATGTCGTACTCTCGGGCGACGCGACAGTGCTAATAGAAGGTCTCTGGGTGCTCGGTGCCTGGCAGGATGTGGTTAGCACAGGGAAGGCCAGAAGAGAGCCCCTGCGCGAACGTTCGTTAGGACCGCTTCAGACTGGGCAAACTTTCCCAGCAATTTCATTGTTGCTGGCCAGTTGTTCCCCAGTTCTCCCTAGATCCTAAACAATGTAGCTGGGAGAAATTGCCCCTTTTGAAACGGACCTTATACAGTTCCTCTTCGAAGTGGTTCCGATCGGCTCTGACAATTTTCGTGCTTAAGCACACCGCGGTCTTAGCTGTACCACGCTGACCTCAGACCTCTCTGGTCTGGAAAGTTTCCCTCTGGGAGAGCTCTGCCAGGAAGAAACTGAAGCAACAAGGGCGCGCTTTGGGGGCTACGACGGTAACAAGACCACGCTCGTACGAAGCTCCCCCTGAACGCTCACTTCAAAGAGACAGATCGCAAAGAAATGAAAGAAAGGATAAATTAGATACGCCATACGCGACTTTAAACTGTAACAACGCTTCATCTTGTAAACCCTGAGATGGGGAACGATAAAAAAACGGACGAACACAACAAAATCTCAAACGCAGGAGCTGCGTTTGAGATTTTGTTGTGTTCGTCCGTTTTTTTATCGCTCCCCCATCTCAGGGTTTACAAGATGTCGATTGATTACCAGCTCGCCTGCACTCTCTCACTGCTTACAATTGTAACAACGCTTCATCTTACTACTCCACCCAACTCATCTATCCAATGGCGTGTTTCGCGAGACGTGAGGCGACCGCGCAACGGCGCGCATTCCCATTCCAACACCAAATAGGCCTGCCCATGACGTCATCGTTAGTGGCTCCCCGCCCCGCCCCGAGCGGCAAACACGCTCAAGCTCGACCAGGGTCACCGCAAAGTCGTCTTGGCGTCGTGCTCGTTGCGGGACGCTGCCTGGGTCCACCAGTGATGACGTTTTGGGGGGAAAGGCTCAGGCCTCGTCTTCTAGCTGGCTTATAACCACACGCAGGCAGGCGTTCGCGTGAAGCGCGTGCGACCTTTGGGGGAAACGACTCACGAGCTCCCTCTCCCCTCGTCTCGTCGTCCGCTCGGCGTGCTTCGATTATTGCAGTTGCGATTCGAGCTCAATGAACGAACGGGTCAGCCAAAGAGCAACCATTTATTCCGCCTGACGTCACGCCACGCTTCGGGGCCAGTGACTCACGAGCGCGACATTCATCGACGTGAAGTAATCGGAGCCGCTTGCAAATCTATCCGATAGCTGCCGGGGTTTACTGCGGGGAATATAGTGTCGCGCAAATAGTCTGCTCTCAAATGCTTCATTTCACATCCGCAGCTTCGGTAAGCAATCGTCGCGTTCCTAATCGAGACGGTCGAAGTTTTAACGATTTGTACTTAGATTGCTGAGCAGGATTTTTGTTTGTTCTTTTACACAAATCATGTGCATAACAGTAAAATAGCATTAAAAAAAAACAAAAAAAAAAACGTAAGAAAAACGCGACGGAAAAGCTTGACACGCTAGATTTAGCGGAGAACCTGAATCGTCACGTTCAATCGCGATAAAGTTAAATGAATTTGGCGTTATACTCTTGAGCTCAGAACAACATCAACAGATAGAAACACGCTGTGTGCGTCTTTCGATTCAGGAATAAGATAGGCATTTTATTTTAAGTACAACCCTAAGCTCCAGTGCTTTCAGTATTATTTCTTTTTTCTTTTCGCATATGTTTGAATGTTAATTTAGACGACATCTGATCGGATGCCACCGTCGCCACCTTGGCATTCCTTTTTCATTGATTTTACGTGCTGGGTTGCGCGAAGAGCGGATACTTATCAACAACAACTTGTCTCGAGTAAAATAAACGCAACGTCGAACCGGACGCCAGTCAGAGAGCTTCTCTCACCTCTATGCGAACGAAAATACCGTCCGAGATCGCCAAAAGCGGCGTGCACTTGCTGACACAATGGCAGAAGACAAAACAAAGTATTGTTGTTTGTTGTGCGACGTTATGTCACACCAGATTTTACGATGCAATAGAAATGACGTAATCGCCGAGTTAATATAATTTCCAGGAATGGTCGTCGGCATCGCTGTCGATCGTACATCGGGTGGTGATGCGTATACGAACACGCACAAAAGATCATCACGCCCACACGCGACAGATTTTAATGTTGAGAAACACACACGTACACACACGGATGCTTATTTGAGATGTGAAATGCGCCAGTGTTTGTGCCGCCAAGCAAGCCTGGCTGTCACCGCAGCTTGAGGGGCGGAACAGACTACCTCTGTGAAAAAGAAAGTAAAAGAAGTCGAGACAAACATGTGGTAGGAAAGAATGCAAGAGACGAAAACAAGAAATAAGGAAGGAATATTGGTACATGATTCACCGGGGAAGCACGTTGTTATTCGAGGCTGAAACGGGAGTCATGAGGCGTAGGACATATGGGACAAGGTAGGATGAAATGGATACGCGGTGCGCTGTATGCCAAGGGGAAGACGAGACAACAGGACACGCGGTGTTGAGGTGCACAGGTCTTGGTTCCGCCCTCCCGGAGGGGGCGACGGATTTGGCCGAAGCGCTGGGTACGTTTGCAGACCAGAATGGAAGAATAGATGATAGTGCATTTTAATAACGAAGAGGAGGAAGACTGGAGGAAATTATCTTGGGGGAATTGAATGACGTACAACTAACTGACATAGCTGGAGATAGGCGGGAAACAGGAAAATTGGGACTCCCTCCGGCGTGGCTCCGGCCCAAAGTCTCCACTCTGTCTTCCAGCGGGCCCAGTGCCGGGGTAACGCAGACTAGGTTTGACCAGAGAAAAATTGGCGACTCCCTCAGAAGGGGGGAAAAAGGGGGGGGGGGGGGGGGGGGCTACATTTTTTTTTTAACTTTTTCTACCCGATTCTTTAGAGGTTATCCTGGTGATATCCCACACCGCCTGGTGATTGTCACGAAATTGCAGAGGGTAAGCAATTGGCGAAGGAAGGAAATCATACATTTGGTTCTTCATTTCTAGGCTAGGTGGCGCAAGCTACCGCCCCATATAAAAGGTACAGCCGTTAGCGCCCATCCATCCATCCTTGCTTACGAAGCGCGTGATTGAATCCGAGTCCTCCTCGAACGCTGACGCAGCTCCTCGCGTCAAATACATGCTCAGAGTATGTGAGCAAGCAATGACTGACAGGCGTTGGCGCCGACTTTTCAAAAGTGTCTATACCGCAGGGGAACGCCAAAAAAGCCAAGGAGAGCAAGATCTGTTCAAATTTGTATCATATTCTTGTAAACCAACTTGTATCCTCCAAGGCGTTAAATCGTACAGCCGGAGGACCTCGCTGAATCTCCAACTTCGCTCTCCGCGTAGCATTTACGCTTTCTAGCAGCGGTGACATGAGCATGCTCGACGGGCTTGCAACGACGGAGCGGCCGGAAGTCATCCGTGTAGCATTCACGCTTTCTAGCAGCGGTTCATGTTTGTAAACAGTAAAGGGGTCTATACTCGATTGAGGTCCGTATGTATTCCCAATATCGACCGTCATAAATCTGTCTCTCGCTAAAACTATCCAAAATAATAATCACTTGCCTCAGTTTTTTTTAAAAACTAATTTAGACGCTTTCTTTGCAGAAGCATTTATTTGTTTAAATATTTATTCAAAATACCTCAAAAGCCCTTTCGAGGGAAGTTGCTAAGCCTGCTCTGTAGCGTGCGGTTGCGCTTTTTTTACCGCTTCCAAGAGAAACAAAAATAGCTCTGTGATGGCCCAACAGCGGCTTTAACGCCCACAGATCCTTCCACTGCTTACAAACACGAGCAATTTCTTGCTCCTCGGCGATACATTAAGTCGCTCCGTTTCGGCAGGCTTTCCGGGCCTTAATATTTAAAAAGCGCAACGAGACACGGACCAGGAAGATAGAGACGCAGCGCTACTCGCTCCGCATTTTAAATATTATGGATCACCGACTGGCTCAACTTTCCACCCTTTTCCGAGGCTGTTGATGTCAACATTTCTGGGACGATGAAGTTCTACAGAAATCACGAAGTTGGGGATCTTGCGAGGTCCTTCTGCTGCGATATTAAACAGATAACAGGAGACTGGTCGCATTGCGGGCGTATTAAAAAATCTCCAACAAATATCTCGCTAACTGGTCCTTCAGCAAATCCCCCGGAGAACTGGTAATAATATATTTCACGAACGTTGCAAGAAGCGGTGCTGCGGTGGGGGGTTTGTCCTTTCGTTTGACTGCAAGTTCGCGGGGTCGTAAATTGTCAACAGCGCCTCTTTCCGGCGCTTTCAATAAAAGGGTCGAAACAAACTGTTTCTCGAAGTCTGACACCAGCGATGAAATTCCAATCTATCCTCCATGTACAACTGTCGTGCCTGTCAAACGTGGAACTGAAATTTCGGTTGTACATCCGAATATTTCCAAAACTCTCGAGCCTCTGCCGAGCCGTGCCACACGTCCTTCGCGAGTCTTGCCCTTCCAAGTTTCTTTTTCCCCCCTTAAAAAGTTATTTACGAGGGACGGCAGTAGCTCAAACAAATGAATCAAATTAAAACTAAAACAGGCACGCCCCCACTCATTCCTCCGAAGGCAGTTTCGTACGGCCCTCGCTCTGCCAGCCCTTCAGTGGGGGCCCACCAGGGGCCTGCGGAAGGAAGGAAGAGAGGGGGAAAGCTTTTTCCCCCGGACACAATAAGCGAGGAGCAAGAACAACGTCGCCAAGGAAAGCCACTTCCGCTCGTCCAACGCCACCAGACTTCCGGGAACCGTGTCCCAGGCTCCAACAAAGGCACCCAAAAGAGACGAAGAAAAAAAAACGAAAAAACACCAGGGAAAAAAAGTTAATACGAGAAAAAACACAAACACCAGCGGAAGGAAGCAAGGTGACGAAGGACCCACCTATGATTCTGGCAGAGGGATTTTAAACTTTGCGGAGGCGCCCAAATGCGTCGGCAGATAAAGCGACCATCCACTACTACGCAAACCCCGTAAAAAAAAGAAGAGGCGAAGTAGGGCACTTGCCGGCGGGCACTCCTGTCTGTCTGTCGCCGGCGCGCCGCACCATCCGAGGCTTTAGAAAAGAAGAAACCCGGCGGTCGGTCGCAAGCGGGTGCCTGCCACACGAGCGCTGGTACCGCGCAACGCGAATCGGCTTTTGTCTCGTCGCCGACCGGGCGTTCCTTTGGACAAAGGCGACGCAAACTGCCAAATCCGCACGTCCGTGGCTTTCTGACTATGTTGCGACGCCGAGGCGGTGCGGTGCGCACACGCAGACGACGCTGCCATCCGGGAGAAAGTTTGCTCCAAGTTCCTGGGGACTTTTGCTTCTTTCCACGTGGTCTTCATAAAATATCACCGCTAAGCTAATTATATTAAAAAAAATGAATTAAGTTATAACAAAGTTGAAGGAGCGGTCGTAATTATTTCGTTATAACCATTAGTTTGTTATAGCCAATGTCCATTTCTTCCCACTATTAGCAAGCGAGGGGAATTATGACTGCTTCGTTATATCCATTAGTCCCATTTTGTTATAACGAGGTTTTAGTGTATTTGACCGTGATGTTTTTAATAACATATTTTCGATGTATCTTCGTGTCACGTGTAAACATGGCAGTGCTTTTTTCTTTTTTGATTCAGCAGTGCTTTTTGTAGCCAGCGGCTGTAAGCGAGCAGAGAGAGAAGAGCAGGCATCCGGTCTCCCGTCGTGCTCTGGCTGCGTGCTCGAGGTGCGAGGGACACCGAACGGGGGGGGGGGGGGGACGACTCAAGCTCGATTACTCCCCTTGTCCGTGACTAGAATAATCCGAGTACGAGTCAACGATATCCATAGCTTTTTAGGATCGAAGGAAGAATAAACACGTAAGACAACGCAACCACACGAAAAATCTGGTTGTGCTGCCCTCGTCTTAGATGTTTATTCTATCTTCGACCCTGACCCGTACGAACACGCTCTTCGTCCAACGGCTGTTTTTATTGCGTGAAAACATTACCAATCTCGAGGGATTATACCGGGATTAAGTAAAGCAAGAAAATGCTCGCATTATCGCTATATGTATAGGGTGGTTCAAGTCACCAGGCTCGATCTAAAATGGACCGTAAAAATCAAAGCCTGCACGTAGTCATCTAAACTTTTCGTCAAAGGTGTATTTCACAGGTCGGTTTTTTCTTGTAAAATTACAACCGTAATTCTCTTTTAGTAAAACAATAGGGCCAAGAAACGTGCCAGGGTCTACGGCGGGCGGCGACCCAGACGACCGAGTCCAGCAGCGGGGTGTGTTTGGTGGCGTTCTGAAGGTGCAGCCGACCAGCGAAAGAAAGCAGACGACACGCAGACGAAATCCGCTGGCAGCAAAAACGCCACCGTTATGCAGACGCGTTTTTTTTTTTTTTACTTTAAGTTTTTGTTTTATTGTCCGCATTTATTTTTTACCCAAAGGGACATTTAAAAAAAAGATTATGTTCATTTTAATAAACCACGGTGGTTTGCGAGCCGTCGCGATAAGGAGGTAGCGCCATCTATCAATACGAACGCCAAACACACCCCGCTTCTGGACCCCTGTCGTCTGGGTCGCCTCCCGCCGTAGACCCTGGCAAGTTTTACTAAAAGAGAGCTACGCTTTGTAACTTTACAAGAAAAAACCGACCTGTGAAATACACCTCTGACGAAAAGTTTAGGTTGCTACGTGCAGGCGTCGATTTTTACGCTCCATTTTAGATCGAGCCTGGTGACTTGAACCACCCTACAAACTGTATATATATACATCTCTATATATATATATATATTATATACGGGTAATTGACGAAAAATCGAGGCTGTGATTACAGCCGTAAAATTAATCACTAACGTCGACAAAATGTTATCGGCAAGAGGTCCGTGGCGTTTACGATAAATAAACCTTTAATTAGTTTTCGAATAATTCAACTTTCATATTCCGGGGAGCGTCAACATTCTGCTTTTAATCTACATATTCTTTTCTTTTTTTACATGTACATTTTGTATGAGTGCGGCAATAAAATCCCGATCTCAACCTGGGGAGATAACGTGAGGGTGGCATGCCAGAGCAATCCTGTTGTGAAAAGAATGATCGTGGCCCATTCATTCGTGCCATTCATTCATGAACACTCTCGGTTCCTGCCCTCCGGTGTTACGCAAAACACGTAACGTTCCGCCGATCTATTGACGTCAACAGAGCGTTGAGCACGTTCTCTTCATCGAAACAGTGAGCACACTCGGCGTGTCGAGTGGCGAATTAGACGCGAGCGCATAGACCTTTTCAGTAAACAACACCGCGATGCAGCCCTCCCCCCCCATCTCTCTCTCCCTCCCCCTTTTTCAGATTTAAAATGAAGGACAAACAAATTCCCCCGCAGTAATAGTACCACCCCTTTCATGGTCAACGAAGCATCTCACGCTCCATTCTCCGGGCGAAAGTGAGATCAGTCGGCATGACAAAGCAGAAAACAGACATCTGTTCCGCCTAGTACCGGCGGGCAGAAACTCGGAAGACCCGCCACAGGGGAGCCACCCTCGGAGCATGCTCGAGCGCAGGGTACGAGACGGCTCGTGTTTGTAAACACGAGGGTTTACAGCCTGCTGCGAGGCATTCATGGCCGAAACGGCACTGCCCAAGTTGCCCCCCGAGACTCCACGTACGACGTAATATAAAACAGTGCAGCACTGCGCACACACACACACAAAAAAAAAAAGACGGTAATTTTTTTTTTACCGTAAAAAAAGGGGGGGGGGGGGCGTAAAAATAAAGCACTAGAGAAATGGGACCGCCACCTGAAAACAAGTGCCCACGTGACCTGCCCCCTCCCTGGCCCATCGTGCCTGGCAGACTCCGCAGTCGCTGAAGATAGCTACTTCTCTCTCATTAAAACGGAGAAAAAAGAGCGAGGCTAAGGAAAAAGCGTTTTATTTTCATCCCAAAGCGTGGCCCCGAACGAGCGACCGCGTGACGACGAGGTGCGAGTACGGCACGGAAACTCGGAAGCCGGGGACAGCGCACCCTTGCTCCAGTTACGACACGCCGATGACACCCACGATACCCCGACCAGCCTCCCGGTTCCCTCGGCGAGCTCCGCTACAATTTAGCTGTTTGGGATTCGCCTAGCACGCTGGCGGAGCGACCTCCTCGCGCGATTCGGGGAGTCAAGTTTCCCTGCGGTCCATTTTTTTTTTTTTTTTCTTCTGCCTTTTCGCGTACGTGCGTGCGTATGTAGCGCGCACACGGGCGACCCTGGCCTCGAAAATGAAGATGGCGGAAAACGTGAGCAGAAAAGAACCAGGACGAAAAGAGACAGACCAGCGTCTGACCGTGCACGAATCTGTTGCGCAACCCGCCTCTCGAGCAGACCGACGCCAGACAGAGACCTGACGCACGAAGCATCTCGGGTACACCTTCGGCCACAGTTTCGGTTTCGATTTGCCAAGCTCACTTCGCGACATCCCCGTCACGACCAAATATACGCTGCATGCATTTTCGAACACGTGACTTTCCCTCGATGTACGGCGTCGCCTAACAATACGGATAGAATGCCGGGGCACGTTTTCTGAGGCTTCCGAAGTACCCGAGTTGGTGGGGAGGTAAACAAAGAAAAAAGTGGGACGCGATCATGCTGTTCCATCGTCTCCCATGTGGCTCGATCGTGGTAGCGGTCGACTTCGGAGTACAAGCTTTGTGTCGGACGCGCCGCCAACAAGCTGGACAACGCGTACGATCGTTCCAATATTACCCTGCGTGCCTTTTAATCTGGGCCTCTGGGACGCTTTCTCAACATAGTTATATCAGACTTCGCGGATGAGCCTCCCGTGACTCGGCACAATTCTTCGCCTGGCTGAGAAGCGCTGGAAGGGCGTATAGTCTTCTCCTCGCTGTGGCCCTAATTGAAAGTAGCCGTGATTGGCTCGACGCACTGATGCACAACGACACCTCGAGGCAACACCCCCGAACAAATCCGCCGAGTCAAGCGCACAAAACAAACGAAACGCGAGGTGTCGCAAGTGGGCGCGTGAGGCGGCTGTCCTGCGACAAGGCCGATATACGTATACAACTGACGTCGTCCAGTCCATCTCTAAGTGCCAGTGATAAGCAAATGCGGTCCCCTCGAAAAGCTCGCCGGCAATCGCTTGGACGTCTACTGTGTGCAAACACTAAATCCCGCGGTATTTTTTATTATTTTTTTTTGTCGAGACATTTAATTATTTGTTAAGGCCACGATTTGGTATCCAAAAAAGCCGACTGGCGCGGGTCACAGAAATGGGTGAGGATTCACTCGAAACAACGGGAGGATTCTGGCCAGCGTTCAAATCCCTTACGCCGCTTCTTGGACCGCAATCAGCCCCCCGCCAGATTCCGGGAGGAACCTCGGGCGGACGCGTACGTAACACCTTACTTCTATCGAGTTTCTTCTTTTTTTGGTAACGAAGAAACGACTCCGTTACTTTTTGATGAAGTAACGTATTTGCGTTACTTTTTGATGAAGTAACGTATTTGCGTTACTTTTTGATGAAGTAACGAGTGTAGTTACTTCCGAAGAGGAACGACACAACTTACCTTATTTGGTTAGCATCCCAGCACGCACCTGTGACTTTCACGGCAAAAGAAAGAAAATAAATAAACAAAGATGTTTATGAAGCCTTAAAAGCTTCGCATTATTAACGACACACAAAACTGACAGTCGACACTAGAAACACGACACATCCAGAGTGAGAAAGTCACTCGTTACTTTTGAATCCACTTTGAATCTCAGTTGCGCTTTCTTACTTTCTGAGGGAGTAAGGCTATTTAGTTACTTCTTTCAAGAGCATGTCTGGGGCGAACATACGAGCATGTCCTACCCACCTCCAGAGCGAGGCACAGGTGGCACGAACGAGTGATCGTCAAATAATCATTTCTTTCCATCCAATTGAAAGGCCGTCATCGAAACAACTTCGGCGCATGTAAAGGAAGTGCTCATTCGGCAGCAGCAATGCAGACGGTAAGATGTAACGCTCGTAGCCGCCCACTCATGACGGTTTAATCTCAAATCCAACGGTATTTCGGGCGCCAGGTCCCTCCAGTTTCCCCTGCACACCCGTCCACTTGCATGGGCGAGTGTCCCACCTGCCCGTTTGTCTGCATCGCGTCTTTTCCCGCTGGGTGTCGTCGAGACCTCGGAAGTCGCGTAGAGCCAAACCACGGAGCGCGGTTGTAATTTAGTGGCGGACGCCCCCTGGGCGGATTGGTCGCTAGTGCGCATGCGTCCCGTTGCTGCGTGGAAAGGAAGAAAGCGGGCGGAAATGCTGCGACGCTTGCGGACGATCAACGCTTTCGTCATCTCCTAGTCGAAGCTCGTATCGCAAACGCGGCCCACAAACAACGGGACCTCGATCGAGCAGTTGGAAACTTTCCGAAATATAGCTCTCTCGGCGGCACAGGGGCCTCGGCCACTCGGCCCATGGTTCGATCCCCACCCCTGCCCGTTTCGATCTGGATGAGCATCGTACCGGCGCGCGGTCTTGTATCCCTGCTGCGGGGTGCACGTTAAAGACCCCCGGCCAGCAGTCGTATACTGCACTGGCTAAATTGCTCATCTACAGCTGGGAGACAAGTCGCCCGTTGAGGCAGACCAAGTTCTAAGCTGTTTAAACATACACACAACCCAACGTTTTTCGGCCAATGAACCCCCTGCACTAACTGGTGCCGGTGCGTGCCCACTGGTGCTGGTGTCCACGCGCCGAAACCCCTCCTCCGAGGGTGAACCATCTGCGCATGCTCGGTTCGACAGCCAGCGCCACCGCCTCGGAGAAAAAGCGCGCTCGAGTGTCGAGTTGGTGCTGCCCGTGTCGCCCAGTTACGGTTCGCAATCGTGACCCTCACCGCCGAAGAATTCCAAAAGGCTTCGGAATCCGATGGATCTCATCCTTCCGCCGAGCGCCATTGAAGTGTGGTTCCGCGGGGCTCGCAACTGAGCCAGGAATGCCGGCGGGTCGGCCCCGTTTTCTTTCTTTTTCTCCCGTCGGGGAGTCGGTCGTCCGCCGCGGGGAAGAACGTGCCTCGAAAGAAAGAACATCCGAGCGCCTCGGGCACCGCCGGGGACGCGCGCCGAGCTGGACCAGCTCTCCACGCGCGTAGCGGCACCGCTAGGCTGTTGAGGGCACGTCTGTCACTGCCTCTGCAACGACAGGACATCTGCGCCCTTTGCTCGCACAGGGTGTACACCAAAACCTACCTAGGCGGGTAGAAATCCAGGGAAAAGTGGAGATCAGAGTGCGCCGGGACGCCAGAGATCAGAGCTCTGACGGGCTAGAGACGCAAAGCTAGCCGCCCGTCTCTCAATGCTCACTGTTCGAACGCGTTCGAACACCGAACGCTGACGTCCGGCTTTCGCCGTTCGAACAGCGAGTGGAGACAAAGGCGGCTAGCCACCCACTCATCATTCCAGTCACGGTTAGTACAGTTGCGATAGTAATAAAGCGAAAATAAGTTTTGGCGGAATGTTGGTGCCAATTGCTCACATATTTGCTAAATCTAGCAGGATGTGGCAGGGTATAAGTGCTTCGGCGCAGCAATCGCACCAACTCTCTGAAGTCACGACACTGCGGTGGCGCTGCTGTCGGCCATGCGCACGCGCAGACGCTTCATCTTGCATCTGCGCAGGCGCTGTGCCCACAACAACCTTTGCCTTTACTCCCTCCCCACTTGGTCGGCAAATGAGTCGGGACCGAGCAATCGGTAATATAAAAAAAAAAAAAAAAATAAATGACCGCATCTTTACGGGGTGAGTGATGTTGATTGGGGCGAAACTCTGGTGGTGCTGATGATACTGATTCTGTTCATATATACGCATTTGAGCGTTTGACCGCAGCGCCCTCTCGTCTATAAACGTTGAGCGAATGCATGCAAAGTTTAACGCGATTATATACGCATCTGACCGCATCGCCTTCTCCTGTATAGACGTTAAGCGGCTACATACAACGTTTCATCCATGACAGAAACCCCAGCCCTTGAGTTACTACCACATCTCAGAGCCCCCTACTCGTCCCGCAGTCGTGGCCGACTAGAAATCCATTGGTGTCTCCCCGCACACGTTCGAATCCTGTCAACTGCACAACCATTTTTTTTTTTTTTTTTTTTTAAGAAGACAGTTGGGATAGAAATCGATGTGAGCACAGACACCGGACGAACAAGGCTAGACGCTAACGAGCTTCGCCCCTAAAGTTGCTTATCGTCATTCATCCCGTCAACTTATTATCAACGACCGAAAACTGATCACTCAACCTGTTGACCGGGTGAACTCAGTCCCGCTGCATTTTGCTCTTTGGCAAGAACGCCTCGAATTCGGCAAAAAATCAACAGCTTTCACAGCGTTGCGGGAACTCTCTTCGCAACGCCGCACAAAAAAAAAACAACTTAATTTTTTTTTTATTTATTATTTCTTGCACCGCATTTTTCAGTGGTTTATTGGAGAGGCGTTCTTGGAAGTTAAGGAGTGAACATCAGTCGATCTGCCACTTCCGACAGTCCTCCCTAATCAGAACCCAACATAAGGCGGTTTGACGTGGCACAGTGTATTAGCGCACCGCAACTTGGAGCCCGTAAAGATGGCGCCGGCAGAACACATAAGATAATTCCTGAACTAGAGCCGGCGCACTCCCCTGCCCGCTGCCGCCTGGATGTGGTACGGTTAACACTTAACACTAAGAAAATGAAAATAAGAAATGCGCTGTCTGTTTATTTCGTCTACTCGTAGAACATTTTTGTATTCTAAAAAAAGAAAAGACAAACACTGATAGTATTTTGATTTGCTCCACTGACTGAATTGCCCATCTACACCGGGGACAACACTGACTTCCCCGTGTCAACATGTTCACACGGTTAATTTTGACTCGGAATTTCTCTTCATTTACGATCAATCTTTTTTGCTACACAGATGGTAGGGAAACTGTAAATTCGCAACATACTAAAAAAAAAAAAAAAATTACTGTCAGTGTCTACACAAAAGAGACCAGAATAATGCGACTGAACTATAAGCGTGCGCAATTAATGGTTGAAATCTAATAGCGTTGCGTCATGCATAGCCTTCGCAGTGCAAGCAAAAGCCACGCCCATCGACTCTCTCTACAGTTTTGAAGCTATAGAAATGACAAGCAGTATTTGCACAACCCTTCGGATCGGGTGGGGACTTGCGCCACCTATCGGTGACTCCAGCGAAATCGACGGCACCTAGCGGCTAGAACAGAAGGCTGTGGCGGCAGGTTCGTTCGCCATGGCCTTCTCGAGCGAACCAGATATTCAGAGCGCCTGGCGGTCTAAGGTCGAAGCTGTGAAAGTAGTTCCAAAACAAGGGATGCAAATTGCCACTAGCTAGACTCTTACGAAAAACACGTGCCGTCCCTAATGGCCTCTGTGGTTGCCGGTCGGCCGTTCCAAAGCACCGGTACGGTCGGAGGACAGGTCCCTCTAATGGCCACTGCGGCAATTATTCGAGGCCGCCATATATTTTAGTCACGCATCGTGAGCGTGACCAGTGCTACGTCAGCGTTGGGCTGGAGTTCGTTCCAATCGCTGCGTCGGGAGGTGCTTGGCTTCGGGGAAAATCACAAGCTACAAGAACTGAAAATGTCGCGGACGTGCAAGGTTTGAATTTGTACCGCGAAATTGGACAGAAGTTCTACTTTTATGAACATGCGCGTAAATGTATGGATGATTAGATGAATGTGGCTGAGCCCTTTTCATTGTGTGTGTGTGTGTGGGGGGGGGGGGGGGGGGGGGTAGAGTTCCTGTATAGGCTCCCTACGGGAGCCAGAGTTGCGCGTTCATCTCCGTAGCGCCGTCTTTATGCACGGCATGTGTAACCCGCTCGTCACGTGACTGAATTCGGCGAATAGCGGCGCCGCTCGTTCGAGGCGCGCGGCGTGCTCAAAAGCAGGGGAACGTGCGGCGGGGCGCGTGCAACGTCTGCCTTGCTGCACGAGACTTGATCTAACTCCTCACGTGATAGTGCAACTCACGCTCCTCTAGGGGGGGGGGGGGGGGGGGGGGGGGCTTCCGCTATTTATAGGGAGTATTCACTGGACGCCATATTTGTGGGTGATGTCTAGAGCGCATGCTCTGAACGAGCCCACATCAATAGGCTGCTAAGACCGGCACTCTTGATGGTGCGGAACGCACGTTGCAAAAGAACTGTGGAAGCTCGCCATCAGCACGCGCTCAGCATTCGCGCACACAGCTATGGCCGCCAGTGAATACTCCCAATAAGTATCTCGGTATCATATTAGCATCCGACCTGAGCTGGAACACACACGTTAAATATAAACAAACAAAGCCCCCCTGGCAAAGCTGTCCTTTCTGAAGAGAACGTGTAAAGTATTCAACTCCTGAAATAAAGCTTTTAGCATACACCTCTCCTGTGAGTACTAGAATACGCAAATATATCCTGGTTCCCACATACGCAGAAGAATATAAGTATCAAAGTGTCCAGTGAAAGGCAATCAGATTTGTTTACCACAAATAGTGTCGTTTCGATTCAAAAACAGAACTACTAAAGAAAGCTGGTTTATCGACTATCGTTGATCGTGTAAGACTCGGTCGACTGAAATTTATATTCCTCATTTTAACCCTCTAATGCCCACCGTATCATGCGTGCTACGACAACTTCTCAAATTAAAATAAGTTTCGGTTTGCATTCCTAACGAACCAATGCCCAGTGTATCGCTGATGATACATATTTCCCAAGTTTTCGCGTATTTGTAGTTCAAGTATTGCCCACGAGGGGGCTTCACGGCGTATTTGAAAATGGCGGAGCCGAGCTGCAGCGGTATGGCGATTAGAACGCGGACGTTCTACGGCCGATCTTCAAAAAATAAAGGTAAGATCATCGTTTTTTTTGTGTGTTTTGTAAGCTAGGACAGTTCCTGAAGCCTCTGCACCACTTTTAACTGCGTATATATCTAAGTGGCGAGAAAGAAAACATAATATATCTTGCGTATCACGAGTGCTACTTTGGGCATTTGATATAGTCACCGACGCTCGTATCAGATATGCTACGAATTATACTTTGGCGCCACTACATGAACTGTGAATTATTTTTTTGCAGCCCAGTCACCCCGAGACATTCTCAGCTGCATGCCATCGGGCGACGAGAGTGACTTTGGAGATTTGAGTGACGATGGTGACACAGAATACGTTTTAGACACTAGAAGTACCCCTCCTGATCCTGCCGAGCCTTCTGGAGATGACTCTTCCGATGATGAAATGGACTCTAGCAGCGGCTCACACTGCGGCACAGGCTCCATTGACAGCGGCCATTGGAGGAGGAACCTGCTGGACTGTGCCATTCCAACGTTCAGCGAAGCTTTTACCATGCCAGTGACGATTGAACCAGCTCTGACCTACTTCCGGAAGTTTATAAGTACGGAAATCATCACATCCCTCGCTGAAGAGACTAACCTGTACAGTACTCAGTCTACTGGACATTCACTGAACGTCACAGAAGCTGAACTGGAGCAATACATCGGGATATACCTGATGATGGGACTTGTGCAAATGCCCAGTGTGCGATGTTACTGGGAAAATGGGACGAGGTTTCCCGTGGTCGCTGATGTGATGCCACGGAACAGATTTGAGAAGCTGATGAGACTGATACACTTCACTGACAACCATCAAGCCACAGAAGACACAAAACGTGACAAAGCTTGGAAAATTCGAACGTGGTTAAATTCACTACAAGAAAACCTCCAGTCAGTCGAGCAAGAACTGAACAGTGTGGACGAAATGATGATTTCCTTCACTGGGAGGTGCCCTATGAAGCAATACATGCCCGCGAAACCCAACCCCTGGGGCATAAAGCTTTGGGGTCGCGCTGGCTCGTCTGGTTTTTTGTATCAGTTCGACGTCTACCAAGGCCAAGCGAAACAACACTACCTGTTTGGGTTGGGTGGTGACGTCACGCTTAGGATGTGCGAGTTTCTTCCACAGCAGAAGGGTTTCAAAATAGCTGCCGACAATTACTTCACCAGCTTAGATCTTGCGACTGAGTTGTCGAAGAGAGGTCTGGGGTTCGTAGGAACGATCAGAAGAAATCGGCTAAAGGACTGCCGACTAAAGTCAGAAAACGACCTGAAAAAGGAGGGACGTGGTGCGTTCGATTATGCGGTCGACAATCTAAAGAATATAGCGGTTGTAAGGTGGTATGATAATAGAGCCGTGACACTTGTCTCCAACTATGTGTCCGCTGAACCAGTCGGAACTGTGCGAAGGTGGGACAAGAAAGAAAAGAAGTTCATCCAAGTTCCACAGCCAGGAATTGTAGCGACATACAACCGCTTCATGGGAGGTGTGAATCTCCTCAACTACTTGATTGAACTTTACAAGTTCCCCATAAAGTCTCGCAGATGGTATCTTTACCTATTTTATCACAGCCTGATGATTGCTACAGTGAATGCTTGGCTTCTGTACCGGCGGCACTGCTCCCAGTTGAACGAGAAGCCTGTCAACCTCCGGCGATTTCAGGCAAGCATCGCGGAGTCCCTTATCGCGGTGGGAAAGAAACCAGTCAAGCGGCCAACATCTTCAGTGACTCAGCCTGTGAAGAAGCGCAAAGTCGGTGGAAGTGCTCCCCAGGATGATGTGCGACTGGATGGTGTCGGTCACATGCCCATCTGGGGCAGCAGCAGGCTGCGATGCAAGTCTTGCCGCCAGCACAGAACAGCTTTTCCTACACCTACTGTTGCAAGTGTAACGTAAACCTATGCTACACAAAAGATCGTAATTGCTTTGTTGCCTACCACATGTGAAAATGCCATTATTGTTTTGGGAGTAATGCCCACAGTATCATTGATGATACGAGCTGTATCATGGGAAAATAATGTGCAAATAAAATAAAAATTGCTTTCGGTGAAACTGGGCACGTATTTTGAGCATGAAATCATATTTACTGCATGTTTTCAATGTTGCACAAATCTTTGGGCATTAGAGGGTTAAACGATGAATTTAAAATAGATAAAAAGAAGTACGTTAAAGGGATGGTGAACGGAAATTTAGATTAAAAAAAGAAGAATAAAGATGCTGGAGATGTAGGCGGGACGTTACAATCCCTACAACACTACTCGTAAGGCGATATCTTGAATGGACGGCCGTATTTTTGGAAAAAGAGCTCCAGATTGAACCAGGCCGACGAGGCGCGTGACCGTCAAGATGCCGAGCACCTAGTAAAGTATTTGTGCCTAGTTTCCTCCTCTCTTCGCATCGCTCCCTCAAGGCCACGAGGCGGAGAAGACGCGAGGCCGTTCCCTCTCCTTCTCGGAGAAACATGACGTCAAGATTCCTGCCAAATGCGCCTCTTTTTTTTTTTTTTTTTTTGAAATACGGTCAACCGCTCGAGATATCGATGTATGAGTGATGTTTTGGTGTTCGTAGCATCCGCCACGAGACATAAACATAGTGACACACTCTGTGAGTATTCCTAAAATAGCAACAGTTTTAAACACAATTTTTTTTCCTTCAGCCATAAGAGACTGGAATACTTTGGAAAGGCGCTTTTTTAGTCGCACAAGTGCTGAATTGTTTAGTGAAGCAGTTGAAAAACAACTACTTTGTCAATTTATGAATTGATACGTGTTTAAAAGAATGACGCGATATTTTGCTCTTCCGTTTTTATTGATATTTGCCTCTTGATGTATTTCTTTTTCCCCAATACCTGCAAAATCCCAATGGGATTGGCAGTATTTTGAAATAAATAAGTAAATAACAGTGGGTTTAGCTTTTCAACAGTAGATAATTCAATCGGAACAACGGAGCGAGGCACGTAGCACTGCGCGTTTACTGCGAAGTGTCAGGCTTTCCGCTGCGTCATGCTCCAATATGTGTTGAGGTTTCGTATTGCGTATACGCCTCGCAAGTGGGCTCATTTTCGTCTTCTGCGCATGAGAAAGGAAGTAGCGGTGACGTCAGAACGCCGAGTCCTGATTGGCTGATCGCGACCCCCTATCTGAGCGTCGTCTGCTCCTTTGCAACGTCGTCTGCTCGCAAAATCGTCTGCGTCTGTCTTACCTTTCCTGCGACTTTCGGAGCGAACTCGACTTGGCCTTTAAGGGAGGGCAGACGAAATAACTCGAGCGGTACGTTGTTTTCGTCTAACAACTAGCAGACGCGCATCAAGGAGGGAAGTCAAAGGACTCACTGGCGAGGTGTCCCGGGGCGCCGAGGTTTGTTTGCTTAGTGTCCGCAAGTTCCCTCCCAAATACTTTTTACCTCCATTCGTGTGCGGCGAGACCCCTCACTCTTTAACGGCGCCGGCGGGTTGGCGCAGTTAACGTCGTCTGCTTTACGTCTGCTAGTCAAAGCGATGGCTGCTTTACCTTTCCTGCGTCTGTCGGAGATTCGCCGCTTTTTCACCGGCGAGAGTCACCGTTGCCTCGGGAAACAAGGAGATAACAAGAGGAAGAAATTGACCTCTTAATCTAAAATTGAAATCAGCGATCAAAGTATAACACGGAAGGGTTCACAAGGGTCGCGCGGGCATATTCCATTCAGCACGTCAGCCGGTCGTGGGCAGACGGTCGCCGAGTCGCGGAGTGCCTGCTAGGCCTAACTGCCCAGCTCGTTTGGTCGCGTTCGGTGGAATCGTCGCCGTTGGAGCTTTTCCCCGGTGTCTGTGGATCCAGCGTTCTTGTTCGTCGTGCTCTGTTTCAAGTAATTTTTACTTTTTTTTTTGCTGCTTGAAGTCAGGACGCTTGAGAAGCTCACGTAGAAAAATAAACGTCCGTGGGTCGTCGCGACCGCGACGCTGTCGGCCATGCTGACTTGATCGTAAGAAGTGCGTAAGACAGCTTCGGAGCTGTCGTAGGATTTCGCCGTAACCTGCGCAAAACTTACGAAAATTTCGTTTCGTGAATACGAATTTGTTCTTAAGTTTTGTCTTACGCACATTTTTGGCGTAAGATCGTTTCGTGAATCTGGCCTCTGCACTTCCGAAGGTCTCAGGAAACGTAAGAGAGACGCAGACGACGTTGCGAGCAGACGACGTTGCAAAGAAGCAGACGACGCTCAGATAGGGGGGCGCGATCAGCCAATCAGGGCTCGGCGTTCTGACGTCACCGCTACCCCCTGCGCAAGGAGCAGACGAACTTGCCCTCCGCATATGAGCGAAGCAAGCCCTGTGCGCTTGCTTTAGCGCCGCGTGTTCCACGCTGCGGGTTCGCGGAGCCCAAACTGCGGCCTTGAATTGGCGCATGGCGACTTCGCGCATGCGCAGCGTGGAGAACGCAACGCTAACGCACAGCACGTGCGTTTGCTCGTATACGCAATACTAAAACTCACAATCGACGTTGTCGCGGAACGCAATGTAGGGCGTTCACTCCTTTGCCAAGCTACGACGAGACCGGGTATAATCGTGGGCCCTCACCCTGCTGGCGCCGCCTGGCCGTTGCCGGCTGGCTCTAGAGCCTTAACGCTAAAAATTACATACTCGAACTGATTTCAGCTACGCGTTCCTAAGCGTAGCCGAGTGAACATCTCGCATGGTCTTCTTAATTCAATTCGCCAGAGCCGCACACTTCCTCCTACTCCGCATCCTTACAGCGCCACCATGTTGCTCAAAAGAAAATATTGAAAATGAAAACGTCTCCGATTATTTTATTTCCAATTAAGCCAAGCCGCAACTGCCTAGTCAAGCGCGCTTTTCTGCGGGGAACGGAACCTACGAGTATACAGGTGCGTAGCCAAATTCCACGACGGAGCCTCCGTCACGGCCTCCGTGCCCAGAGCCTCCGTGCACGGAGCCTCCGTGAACGGCGACAACTTGGGCGATTTTTTCGAGAGTCGATCGTCCGTCGGGCGATGAACCGCGCGAAGAGGCTTAATACGTTGAGCAGATCGCAGCGTTCACGCACATTGCGAGCGGTGAACAGTAGAGCTGTAGTCGATCGTGTTTTGAGGCCAGGCTATTCGTAGCGGAAGCTCGCGCTGCCACCTCGATGCATGCTCTGAAGCGCGCACCCACCCGGTGGCAGCCGGACGGCGATCTGACTCGACCTCGATAGGTCCCGCAAAGAATTCCCGAGCTGAATTCACCGTGTACTTTCACGTAACACTGAACTTGGCGAACACCCCGTCGTCCATGCTGCGCCAGTCGAGGCGACCGGTCTTACCATTGGTGCTCCCACCGAGATCTCTCGAGAGTATCCTGCCAAGCCCGCTATCCCGCAACGCAAAATCCCCAGCGTAGCTCTTCTACTGCGTTATGTGCACTCCTGACCCGCAATTTCTTTGTGAACGCAAAGGCTTTTGCGTACGGTCCACTAAAACAGCCCATTATTAGGGAGTTGTAGTAGATCGTTTTTCTCCTCCGCTACGGTATCCCCGAAGAAAACGCCGCAACTGCGCATGCGCGCCGCCAGCCTTGTCTGCATAGTTCAAGGTCCTGAGGCGGATTACGGAGCGCTATCCGGGTGCGTAGCGGGCTGCGGGAAAGGTCTACTACAATTCCCTATTATTAGGGAGTTTTCGTAGACCGCGTTTCCTCCTCCGCTACGGTGTCCGCAACGAAGGAGTTGCCACTGCGCCTGCGCGCCGATAGCCTTGAGTGTAGAGTTCCGGGTACCGTAGCGGGTTGCGGAGGGCGTTGCGGGACGGCCCGAAAACGATCTACGAAAACTACCTATTTACACGAAGTTTTGCGGCGTTACGAGCCTCGTTAATTTCGCTCAGGCCACCAAGGCAGTAAGGCATTGCTAGGAGGACGTCGACAATTCCAACGCGAAAAAGAGAACGGGGACTCACACTAACGCCGACAACATCGCATTCCAATGGTTTGTTGATGCGGGACGGAGTTCCGTTTATGAAATCTGATATCCAAGCAGGGTTAGAAGTAAAGCAACGCGGTGTAAGTAGACTGGCGTTGGGAGAGCATGGTGAAACATCAAATTAAAGATTGCAAGGTGATATGGAACGGTCATCACTTTAAGCACAGCTTATCGAAGATTGAAGTTTCGCGGATAATGGTAGACGAAGGGTGTGCTTAGCAGCGATATGAGATTCTTTTGCCCTTCTCCATCGATTACGAATTTAATCGGGGATTAGTGAATTTGAATTAAATGCTTTGACAAGTTGGTGCAAGCCGTCACCTGAATTAGAGGGTTTCGCCGTATTCCTCGATCTATCAAAACAGGAGTTGGTGTATCAACGCCACAAACCGCGCCGCCCCAAGAGCAAAGAATTTTGATGTCAGCACGTCGGTTATTTTTTTGTTTTTAATGGTTTCTTAGCTTGTTTGGACCATGCCGCGCATGCCCTTTCTGAATTTTTCGTTGTCACTTGGCCGCGAATAAAACTAGTGGAAACTTACGCTTGTCTCTGTTTGCGTATACACGTTTACTCAGTACCACAAATAAGCTAGACCAACAACGAGTCTCGCTAAGAGGAGACATCCGTGGCTTCCCACGTGCTCATCCTTGCCAGACAGCTTATCTAAAGTCGACGAAGCCACCCGTCAACCGACGGCTCCGATAACACCTGCTGCCCCCGCCCAGAGACACCGCGCTCCTCACAAGTTCGACGGACTTCCGAGGAGCCAAAAGTTGTGCGCAGAAATTAATACACCGTTCGAATTTATATCTCCACAGCACGCGATGTTGAGAATTGTAGGATCATCTGCTCCGTTCGTTGTTGTGGCGGCGCGTGTTCAAGAGGCAAAACGAGCTTCTCGATCATAAACAAAAACAGGGCTTTAGGTAAATAATGCCGAATGCGCAGCCAGTCCTCTTGTGCGCAGCCGTGTGACGCTGATCTTGGGCGTTGTCAGACGTGGAAGGTGGCGTCACTGCAGGTTTGCACCTATAACGCGTCCAGGTCAGGGCCATCAGCCAAAAGGCGGTGTTCATCCTTCTCCAATTACATCGTGCTCTTTTAGAACGGAAGGGCCGACAGACAAGATACAGTCCCTTTATTTCAATGCCCTCAGGGCCAACAGCATTACAGAAGGGAAGGGGACGCTTAAAAAAAAAAATAGCATGTAAACGTAACTATATCAGTAACAGCTTAAAAGTGAACGACGGGTGGAATGTGTTACGCACTTTACAAAGTTGATCGAGACCGGATGAAATATAAACGCGTAAAAAGATGTTGACTCAGTGTGAAAGATCTTATGGAAGAGAATAGAAAAGACGCAAAGCAAGGTTAAGAGTGAGATGACGGTTGGAGCCTGCAGACACTGCTGTGCCGGCGATCTTCGAAAAGTCCCAGGGGATCCCCATACCGTGCCACCAGTTATTCCGGTCCAAGTGTGGGACGTAATCCCGAACGGATAGAATCGTTAATTATACGTTAGGTACTTAATATAATGGCCGACTGCACGCTTCCGCGAATTATGAAGTTGGCGGTTATCCCAACCATCACAACTGATGAAAGTGCTGACCGGTATGTTTCGGTGGCCGTCACGACCAGGATTTGTCTGCCGTTACTTCACGCGTTGTGATCCTGGCTCCTTAGTATCAGCTGCGAACGGCAAGTTTGAAAGCGCGTGCGAACATTACGCTGGAAGCTCGAAGTCAACGCATTCTTCAACCAAAACTGCCAAAGCTGACAATCTGAGATCACTTTATTTTCGTCAACAAGAGCAGAAGTGATCGCACTTCAGACGTCATAGTGAACATTTGACAAGTCGGGGAATAGTATCTGCTGTCAGGGGAAGCCGTCTGCAGCGAAGCTTTTAGTCGCGCACGCCGCCCAGGAACGTATTACAGATGTAATTTCGTCAACAATTTTGTTATGACTTATGAACTGTCTGCCGCGTTCCGAAAGCGAGCATTTCAAGGCGCCGCATGACACCCTCAAGTTGGTGGCGCAAAGAAGCTTACAAATCTTATCATGCCGACATCGAACAATAAGATGGTGGATTAACGTCACGTAAACATCCCCTATCGCTATATATTCAAAAATGAAATAAAAATACGGGCATTTCAAGAACGTTTTCAGTCAACACCCGTGTTATGAAAACAGAGGCATAAGATGGATACCATGTCAATACAACTTATATAAGCTTGCAAAACAACAAACAGGTATCTGTTGAAGAGTTTTGATAGTTCAAACACATTTCCATACTGTCGAATGCAAGCAGTGTGACGAAGTATGAAACTACTGCGCCTAACTGGAGTGAGGCGATACCAACGACGCGATAGCGCAATCGGCGGGCTGCGTGACTTCGAGGAGGGTCAACCGCGCGGCTGCCGCTATCAACCCAGCCCCGTGTGCTAGAGGCGATGGAAAACCCGAATTTAGAACGAATGGTGCCCACCACCGCGCTTAAAAAAAGTCAGACAAATATATATTTGTATATATATATAAAAAAGCAAGAGGCCGTTCATTGCAGGCGGTTCGCGCAACACGCGGCGACGTCAGCCCGCGGGCTACAGGAAAGAAACACCGTGCCGAGTTCTTGCGCCGAGGCAATTATTCCGCAGGAAACGGCTGCGTTGTTTACCGGCCACGACGACTGAACTGCCCGTGGTATACAACGCAGATAACTGATAGTTGCCGCTCGTCAAGTGTGACTGCACGGAAGCGCTCGCTTGGCGTTGAGTCACCATCATGAGCTCAGAACTTGCGACATGAGCTGGTGAATGAATAGCTCAACTTTTTTTTCTTTTTTTTTTTCTACGCAGTTTCGAAAACGAATGCGATCTGGCGCTTCAGTTCACGGTTTAACTTGCGTTAGATTGATTGATTGACAGAGAGAACTAACCTTTGCGGCGTGCTTCAGCAATGCCGCTCGAAGTGGGTGCGATACCTATCCGCTGCCTCCACCGACTGCAATAGGCTTTTGGCGACGCCAAGTTTCGCAAATAAATTAATAACACGGACGCCCAGGCAGTTCAGAGCATCGAGACAACGCCTATGGCTCGGAGTACATCACAACGAAGGATCGAGAAAACGTGTTTTCTTTGCGGAATAAGTTCGGGATGAAGCCCTAACACCCGTCGACGTTTGATTCAGGGGAGAAGGCGAGATGCGAAGCTGTTTCGGGGTGCCGAAGCAAGTCAAGGTGTGCTCTGTCGCAAACTAGCGCCGGGGTTAGGACGGCGGGGAGATGAAAAGGCAGCGCACTTACCCAGAGCTCCAGTCCCCAGCTCATGTTTTCATCGGGAAATATCCACGGGTGGGGTGGTCACAGTACGACGCCAAATGCCAGGAAGCGCACAAAATCTCTCGTAGTATCACAGAGGATCGATCCACCAATCGTGTATCCTTGGCGCTTCAAATGCACGTTAGTTCTTCCATTTCGACAGCGGCCAGCACTTTTTTTCTCCAACACACAGATCAGAAAGCAATCCGTCCTCCCCAAAATGGCCGCCGCTCTGAGGAAATATGGCGACTTCTGGTGGAGACGTTTCGCAACAATTTTTCTTTATTCCTTCAGATTTCAAACGAGTGATCTATCCAATCCCAATTAAAAATTAAGTCAAAATATAAAACCTAAATCAATTGTAATGGCCTCAAAAATCAAAACTAAATATTAAAATCAAACGAACTGTTGTTCGCCGGAACCCGGAACTGGCCGTAACTAGCCGGATATTGTCGGATTGTGTAGTGGATTACGGACGTTGTTGACACAATTGCGCCCTCTGTAATGGCGGTTGCGGGTGCTGGTGGAGGTGGTTGTGAAGCTTCCGGAGGCACGGAAGTAATTATTTTGATCTCGGACTCCGGATCCGATGAAGACCGGCTGGAACGCGATGTGAGTAAGGTTTGCACTATTTTCTCGTTATTAAGGGCTGCAAGTAAACACACGAACAGCCAGCGTCCTTGGAACGCAATAAAATGCTTAGATGGGCCAGTTGGTACATCAAGGGAGGTGAGCGCCAAAAGAACAGGGACAAAGAATAGAATAACAGCGACACAGGGCGTTCTGTGTCGTTGTTATTCTACTCTTTGTCCCTGTTCTTTTGGCGCTCATTTCCTTGGAACGGTGCTGAGCTATCTTTGCATTGCGTTTTAAAACCTAAGGGCCAAAACACGCCGTAAAAGTTTACATTCCTGCCGTTAAGTTTCCTTAAAATTGCTGTATTCAACCCAGTTCCCGATATCCTTCTGTAGGTCTCAGTTAAGTATATAGCATCATAATCTAAACCCCGAGACAAGGATCAATAAAATAACGGGCAAGACGACACATGATTTCGGCGGGAGCGGACGTGTTTTCGAGCTGCAGTCGTCTTGCCAAGCTAAGTATTTTTTTTCTTGGTATCTTGGAGGCAGGGCTAAAAAGAGGGGAAAAAGGAGTGTGAGGATAGAGTGGAGCGCGTCATCGGTGTAATTAGAGTAGAGAAGGGGAAGAACGAGGAAGGAAAAGCAATGATGGCAGAATCACAGGGCATTCTCAAAGTAGAGGTAGAGAAGAGGGTCGACCTACAAGCACAGTGGGAAGAGATGAAGAGAGAGTCGACAGCGACAGTAGTGTCTATGGTTCAGGGGGCCAGAAAGGGAGCGAGCAGTGCGGGCACGAAGGAGGTTCCTAGGACCTATAGTGAAGCCGTGCAAAAGGAGAAGGAAACGGCTGGATTGGTAGAGCTAGGGTGACCAGACGTCCCGTTTTGGCCGGGACAGTCCCGTTTTTGAGGTCCGCTTCTGCCGTCCCGTCTTTTTGTTCCAACAAGGAATCATGTCCCGTTTTCACAGGAGCGCATAGTTTCGAAATTGGCACAAAGCTAGTTGAAGGACACCGAAACTGTGCCTATTCGTTACAAGATATATTTTATAAAAATAACCGTAGGTACTTTAAAATATTTACCCAGTAAAATTTAGAGAACTGTTCTTGCCCACAAACACTTTTTTCTGAGGCGAAGACTCGTGTGTAGAAATACTTTTTTGAGTTACTGAATACAACACGCATGTAGTACGTTAACGTTTTGAAATATCAGTTCTTGCATTAAATTATTTCTCCCAATCTCAATCTTTATAGACCAACACGCGGCCCTGACGTCACGCAGCTGCGGTGGCGCTGTCGACGGCACTGCGCATGCGCAGACGCTTCACTTCATGCGAATTTGGCTTCTGCGCATGCGCAGTGCCAACACCTGGTGTGGGCAAACGTGGGCTTGTTTGTAAACAGCGTGTCGGTCTATAGTACACCCCTCGCCCCCCCCCCCCCCATCCCCCCCCCCCCTCTCGGGTGCTGGGATGTCCCGTTTTTTACCTTGAGGAATATGGTCACCCTAGGTAGAGCCCAACCTGCTGCCGGTGGTAAATGGAGGGGGTAGCAGTGTAGTGCCAGGAGAAGGAGGGCAGCCGTCGGCTGGTAGGAGAGTCCTAGTAGTGGGAGACTCCAACGTGGCGAGGATCGTAGAGGGAGTGCTAGGTAAGGTGAAGGAGGACAAGAGGGTGCGAGTAGAGGCCCAGCCAGGAAAATACATGGTAGATGCCATTGCCAAAGCAGAAGAGGTATTGTGGGACAACATGGAGGGGGAAAACCTAGTGTTGATCCACGCAGGACTCAACGACGTGTTGAACGGGAAAAGCCAGAACCTGGGAAAACAAATAGAGGCAGGACTGGGTAAACTAAGAGCAGTCAGTGAGAGGGTTCGTATGGAAATATGCACTATCCCACGTGTGCGGAGACAGTCTCTTGACATCGAGAGGCGGGTCATTGAGGCTAACCGGGTGATAAAGGGGATGAGTCGACGGCTTGAGTATGGCGTAAATGAGATAAACTGGGAAGTTTATGCGGCTGACTCCTGCCCTTTTACACGGGGTGGAATCCACTACAGCCCAGACACAGGTAGGAGAGTGGGAGAGAGGCTGGGTCGGCACGTTGCAGCTTTTTTGGGGACCCACAGAGCCAGGAGGGCACCGGTGTAGATGTATGAATGCCATCTTGTACCGGTACCATAGTCGGAGGAAGCTCCTGGGTGCGAATACTGCAAGAGCAGGAGAAAGCTCCGTAGAAGTAAGAGAGAAAATCAGCTCAACATAGGGTTCATAAACATGCAGGGAGGGAGAAACAGAATAAAGTGGGAGGAGATCGGTGAACAATTAGAGGCTGAAAAGTTTACAGTGTATGGGGTGGCAGAAACGCACCTTAGAGATGAGGAGGAACCACCGTTCCTCCTCATCTCTAAGGTTGGTTCATCCTGCATGCAAAAGGGAAATGAACCGCTCTTCGGGTTCTTCGGGGACAGAGATGTGTGACCTGAAAAGCTTTGTGGCCTGAGCACATCACGAATCGGTCAACAAGAGGAAATCTGGAGACATAGGGTTCCCAGCAACTATGTGTTGGGGCTGCATGACGTCATCAAAGCTTCATACATTCGTGTGTGTATATAAACAAAGCGGGTTCTTACCGGGTCTCCAGGGAAGACCGACCAGTCCCGAGGTTTATCGTTAGAGTTCTTCATTGCCGTCAACGTGCGTACGAAAACATGCAGAGAGTTTCAAAATGGCCCGCCATGTAGCATTAGGACTGTTTTGTAAAGCTGGAAAAATCTAACTTATGTGAAGCTTGGCAGCAACAATCATTGCATGCAGGCAACATCAATTTGCATACAAACAGATGTCGTGTGAAAACTATGCATAGCTTCAACACTGCAAGAAGGTTTGGTTTCTTGAGAGCCCGGGCACTGTGAAGTTTATGAACAATGCAGCGCTGTTTGAAACCACCCTTCGTGCACTCTTAGTACGACAACTGTTTCACGCTTATGGCCAAAGCCATGGGCATGTCTGGCAGTGTGCCTCCTTAGCCAGCCACCCATCAAGTCAGTGAACTGTCTCTGTTTTTTTTTCTTCTAGCCCTGCGCTCCTGTCATAAAGCTTGAGGTAACTATTTCCCCATTTTTCACTGTGCACCATTCACTAGCCACCATTCACTGGCCACCATGACTGAGTGTGGTGTTCACAAGGCAGGCTCAGAATTAGCTCCCACTTCTGAGAAGAACTAGAATCGGTGGTGTGCAGTGCATATTGCGGAAGCGTTGTGGAAGCTCATCTTAATCTTGCGCTGAGCTGCAACGGACTCAACAATGGCCGCTAGTGAAAAGCACCTATAGGTTGCTGCCTCGCCAGTTTTTTATAGAACCAGAGACGTGTAGTCTGACAAGCCCTGTGGCCTTGGCGCAGTAGGAATAGGCCAACAAGAGGAAATCTGGAAGCATAGGCCCCTCCCCCTCCCTACCTTCCCGTTAAATTCCAGACGTCTTTTCAAAACGCTTATGCTGTAGAATGAGATACACATACCATCCTTTCTTTACCGCGGGTCGCAGGGGGATGAGGTAGAGTGTTTTCCAAACTTAGCTCTGCCACAAGATGGTCTTTTTTTGGCATGTTTTGTGCTATTCCTGGGCCCACCGGTCAAACTATGTGCTGAAGTTTGGACACCCCAGTCACAATCCAGCCTGGGGAAAAAAATTCCAGCTGCTGCAGTCACCAATTTAGCTTTGAGTAACTGGCAATAGATTAGTATTTGACAGCATTAAGTTTGAGGAGCACTGTGCATGTGCCATTCCTCTCTCATTGTGCAGTTGGCGCAATAAGAGAAGAACACGCGCCGCAGCCTTGGTGATCCCTCGCAAGAGGAAGGAGCAGACTGAAGAGCTAGCCGAATGGAAGCGGCAATGTGCCGATTACGACCGTGCTCGGCTTGCCAAAGAGACGCCGGAAATACACTGCGACTCTTAGCGAGGGATAGAAAGGGCGGCGCTTGGCCAGGGATGGAGAAGCAAGGCGGGCTTGTTCGATTACGACGGATAGTTACGTGAAGAAACGAGAGGGCGACATAAGATTGTGCTGCAAGAAGCAGGCCGCCAGTTTGCAGGGGTTTGGTTTTGTGTGGGGAGTGTGTGGTCACCCCTCGTAGAAGAAAAACAGTGCCATTGCATTTCAACGTAGTTTGAAACAGAGCACTGCAGAAACACAACCCCTGTTTGTTTGCTTTGTTCCTTAGTTTTAGTTAGAGGATGTTTTCATAAATACTCACATCACTGTATCAGAATCTGAGCATAATCTCTGCTTCCACAGGTTAAAAGAAAAACAAGCATTAGGCTCTTAACAATCTCAAACACCCCAAATTAAGGGTGATAAGGTAACTTTCAATATATGACTATGCTGCCATATGCATTCATTGAGCCTGGGGAAAGGCATTGAATGTCAGTGCTCATTAAATCAAAGGACCGACAAAGATAGTAGTCTAAGCTGGTCGGAGGAAATTAAAAAAGGTACTTCCTGGAAGCCCATGGTATTGATGTTTCACTGAGTCCCTTGGCTTGTTCGGGGCTTTTGTGAAACGTCAGTTGCCACCACGTGGTTTCGAGAATTTTCTTTTCAAGTACACTAGGTGCCACAGTACCCTAGGTTGAGATAACTTTGTTTAAACTTAGATTTGACCCAAAGCAGCCTAGAGAAAATTGAAAGAATTCAAACAAAACTGCAGTGGTTCATCCGGACGCTCCGTTTAAGTGGTCCAGGGATGGTGAGCCTTCATTGACAGTGACCGGATTATCATGGCATGGAGAGGGAGAGCGTCATGTGAAACTGCCTGCTCGGACCGCTAGCAATTTGGTCCGATCGGTGCAAATTGCAGGCGGGGCTTTAGTAAACAGGAAAACCGGTAAAATATCAACTCAGGGTCAGGGTATCAGGGTCATCAACTAGTTTTGTTTTACTGTTGGAAGACATTGTAAAGACCAAAGGTGACAAACAATTTTTCAGTGCATCGCAAAAAGACAAACACCCTGACCTAGTGCCTGCTATCTGGAGCTCTTCTGTCTCTCTTTCACATCTTTCTTGGGACCGATTTGTGACTTGCCGCTCTCCACTGCAGTCCTTGCCGCCCTTTATACATCTGCTGTCTAATAAATATCACAAATTTTAATTACAAGCACTAGTTGCAAAAGAAGGGATATGGCCACCATGTATTCTAAATGAACATCTAATTTAATCTGTTGGTAAAAAAAAGAAAGGGGGGGGAGAGGGGGGGCTCACTTTTGATGTACTACAGAAGTCAATCTCCTGTCCACTCTTTTGCCACTCTCCAGGTTTAAACTGTCTAGCAGAATTCTGTGCACTTGTAAGTCAAAACAGAGCATGCTTTTTCTGTAGTCTACTTTTTTTTTAGAAATGACCGGCGCCACTTGGAAGAAAACGGGGTTCAGGAGGTTCTGATATGAAAATATGTGCACACATGCCCAAGCGAGCTCGGGCACTCTCTCAACCACTGAAGCGAGATGCGGCTGGCTCTTGAGCTGCAATGACCTAGATTGGGCTCCCCCAAAGTCTTTTTTGTCCTTATTGTGGCTTATCTTTTTGCCCCCAAGTTTGCTGTAGGGTGCTCCTTCCCTTTTCATACCAGAACCTCCTGAACCGGCGACTTTTTGACGACGTCTCACCCTTTCTTGTGCAGTGATTTCACTCCTATGTTATCTGGTTTTAGGATAGCGAGCATGCTCCTGTCATCTTGTAACTAATACTAATGTAGTAGTAACTCGTCCCGAGTTATTGAGCTTGTTGCCAGTTTTGCTGCATTCTTTCATTCTTTTGCAGAAATCTGAGAATGGCCACGACCGAGACTCACCTTCACTGTTGCAGAATGGACATAAACTGGTAAGTTTGGCCCGGTCTCCATGACGATCCAATATTGTATGACAAATCTGCGCAACTGGGTAGTTTATCATGTCACACCAATTTGTTTAATGGAACTTGGTTGTTTTTGGCTTGGCTGTAGCTGTTTTCAATTACAGTCGACATTCAAACCGATTGTAAACAAAGAAAACGGTGTGTTTGGGCAAGGGCTACGCATGGGCTGAGTGGGACGCCATGCCAGTTGATCAACTTTGTGATATAGATATTTGTCCAGGGAGTCGAACCGGTCATTATTCTGGCTCGGGTTCAGTGGTATTGCATTTTGTTCCGGTTCATTTTTGGGTTCAGTGATGAGTTCAAAATAACGGTTCAGTTGCCGGTTCTACCAAGTACGATCCAATACAGACTCTCCTAAAAAGAAAAGTCCACAGCTCTCTGTCGTTAAGCAGATGTGTTTGACACAACATCATTTGTGCTAAAAAAAGAAGAATGAAGGGGATAGAAGCTGTGCTGGGGAAACAAAGGGAGCAAAACAAATATATACTTAATTTTGTTGTGCAATCTTAATTTTTTTATTGCAAACACAGTTCTACGCAAACGAAGTGGTTGTACAGGTGCTCAGAAATTGTACCAAAGTACAGTACTCTCATGTGAAGAAGTCAGCTGGCACGCACTGTGAAGCCGTGACGGTAGCATGCACCAAATTCGCAAGCTACCCAGCACGCATTTTCAAACGCCTTTCTTTAGTGACCGAGTTCAAGAGGTAAAAAACAGTGAAGGGTGATCTGAAGATGATTAAAACAAAAAAAAGAGATAAAAAAACGGGTGGCACGCTGCGGAGATAAAAAAACGGGTGGCACGCTGCTTTTATATATGCACAAAAAGGAAAAGAAAGACTCCTTTAAAGAGGTGTTTCGGCCGTTTTATGAGCTACCCAAGCAAATGAGATCTTCTGACAACCCGGACTTTAGTCTTCACAGTATGCTATTTATTTTTCTCAAAATTCAAAGTGGCAATTGAGAAAACTGCAAATGAAGATGATGCCGAAACCAGCATTCAAACTTCAGTGCGCTCTCAAGTGGTGTGACGCCACAAATGGTACAGACTTTCAGGTTGTACAGGCAGTTTTAAATAGAGTATGTTGAGTGTTTTTTGCATGCCTCTCAGCGAATCAGCTACCGAGCATTCTTTTCCCACCATCAAACCTCTTGTAATCAGTTGGGAACATGGCTTGCTGCCTCCCTTGTACCATTTCTGTCGTCACACTTAATGCTGCCAGTAGCGGCTCCCGATTTGAGAAACAAGATGAAAACGAAATTCGAAAATTCAAAAACTTCGCGAAATGTTCTTTTTTTCTATCACACAATACTTGGGGAACAGGTACAGCCGTGTCAATCGTTGTGTTGAGCCAATTTTGAGGCAAATCAGCGACAGTGAAAAAATTGCGGGAGTACCCCCATTTTGGCGCTTATTTTGTGGTCTATGTCTGTTCAAAGGAGCGGTCTCACATGGGATACACCAATATCTCGCTAAAAAAGACACCAAAAAGGAATTTAAAAACAAATTAAACAATTAGCAAAGAGCACCTGGTGGATGTCGCTAAAGCCTCGTTTGTAGTGCCCGTCTAGGAACCTTTACAGGTAGTGACTATAGCTGTCTCACCTAGAACTATACACGCTTTGAATCTGACGTCATCCTGACAGCTCTACGGCCAGCACAGGAGAAGAGGGGAGGGAGGAACTCCCCACTCAATGGGATTCTCTTTTGACTCGCTTTGGCCGCTTCGGTGGCTGGAACGGCTAGGACATCCTCTCGACGTCAGCCTCGCTGGAGTTTTGCTCGTCCCGAAATAATTACGTCACGATTGCGGCGAATGTCACATGCTCTCCTCTGGCTACTCTCCAAGCGCTTGCCAGAGTGGGCATTTTATAACAAAGAATACGGCTATCGGGCTCAAAATACAGACACGCTATTTTCATTTACATATTGGATCATATTCAGCCTATTTCTGAACACGACAGGTGTATTTCAAATTTCAGCGAACTATCCCTTTAAGGTTCGTTGGCTGTCTTCCTTAGATTATGAGCTGTGACACTTGGCAGAAGCGTGAGGAATTGCTTCGCGAGTTTCGCTGTCAGTGTAATGTTTTTAGATGTTTTTCTTTCCTTGCACGGCTCGTGATTGAAATACTAAATTGCCTCACAGCGTGGCAGGCATCACTCTGTTTTCTCTCTCTCTCTTTTGTAGTGAGATAGATAAATTGCTCCTTTGTTGCAAAGAACTAGGCATTTTTTATGCTTCGTTTGCTCGAATGCGCATACTTATTTTTGTGTCATGGATTCATACCTTGGCCCTCAAAAGCTGGCCAACAGTATCTTTAAATATAAATCAAATATGTGTCATTTCTTAAGCATAATCTTTCTTCTGTTCCAGCCAATTGTACCTGTCATAAAGCCGGAGGTAAGGGTTCCGTTTGATGGCTCTATATTTGAACTCTGAGACATGGGAAAGTTCACCAAATAGTAGATACAAATAAATATATAGATACAAACAAAAAAATAGATACAAATAATAAATACAAATACTGAAGTGCAGGAAATTCAAATTCTCCCATTTTTTAAAACTTTTAGAAACAGCGAAAAAGCTAAAGCTTTATATGGGAAAGCACACCAAGTACTAGATACAAATAAAAAATAGATACAAATAATAAATATAAATACTGAAGCACAGGAAATTCAAATTCTCCCATGTTTTTAAACTTTTAGGAAGAGCGGGAACTTAAAGCTCAACCCAACAGGAAAATGTACAGACAGGCCTCAGATGGGAGTGTCGTGCTCATGAGAGCCGAGACTGTGATTGGCGGGGATTGCCGTGCATCATAGCCCACCTTTATTTACCTAGTTTTTAATGCATGTTGAAACTAAATTGTGTAATATACGGATAAAATAAAGTTTATATAAAAAAAAAAGCATTGCATTATATAAATGAAAGATATTTTTGTCAATGAAATATTTCAACCTCTGTGCATTGGCTAGTCGTGGTCGCCTTGGTATTTAGTGTAGGTGGAATCGAGCAAAGACAACGTTGCTTGAAAGCAGTGAGGGTCACTGCTTTCAAGCAACATTGTTATTAACCCTTTAATCGTTTCCAGTTTTTGGGAATTTTTGACGCTCAACTGCTTAATTGCTGTCTCAATGTCAAGGTTGTTGCCTTCAAAATCAGATTTTATACACAACAAAAGAAAAGCGAAAATTACAAAAAAATTAGGATGTCATCTGTTGCACTGCTATAAACTAAGCCACGAGCGAGCCTGGTTTGTCCAAAACAGTTGAGTGCCTGAACCAGGGAAAGCAGACTAGCCATACTCGTCCTGGACGGTTTGGGGACGGCTCAATGTTGGCGAGCTAGGCTCGTCCAAAATGTCTAAGGGGATAAAGGGACCATGCAACATTTTGGCTCAATAATTCTGGGAATGGGCTACCATTCCATTCTGAAATGCAGGGTGAGAACGGCTTTTGCTTTGGCACATTATTTTTTATTGAAACAATGAAGGAGTTTGGATATTTGTTTAGTATCCCAAATGCTCACAGTTTTTTTTTAACATTGGCAAGGACACCGAGAAAGGCAAATGTCTATGCGAGAACAGGCAGCTGGTGACTGCATCCAAAGCGGTTGGCCTTTACTTTGAGCAGCATTGCATAAAAATGTTACGTCCCTTCTCTTTTTATTCTCGTTCTTCCTCAAACCATGTTGTCGACAAATCTTCCTGTTGTAGTGATCGGTGATCCTTGGCACACCTTTAACAGGAATTGTGGCCTACTTTGTCACATACGAAACTGCCATAGCTTGCAGACACTCGCAATTTTCCCAAGACAGGTGGCTCATTGTCCTTAAAAAGTGAACCTGGAAGAAGCAGGGGTGCCCCGGTCGTTTCTTCCTCGCAGTTGCGGGGAGCTGAGGAAGCGTCACGGCTAACGACGCATGTTTTTTTGTAGCTCCCGCAGGCAGACAAGCTTTATAATCGGACCCATTACAAGGTATCTCCAATGCTGCAGGAGATGACGGAGAAGGCCAACTGCGCCCTCACCAAGGTGAGCCTTCATGTCCGAGATAGGCTTCCCAATGACCTCGGCCAGGCGTTTCATTCTGTGATGGAGGAGCGACTGAATTACCCAAAGACCGCTTGTCGGCTTGGAGAACGGTATTGCCCGTGAGATGACCCGGTCCACGGAGCCTTATGGACTCCCAACTCATTCTAAGGAAATGACCGAATCAAGACGGTTTCTCGACAAAACAAGAGAACTAGCCTCGGACGTTCCTAGCAGTCTTGGCTCGAGCGAATGCAGCACTGCACGGTGACAGCCTTCCGCGTTTATGTGCAACGCACACATAATATTCACTCTGTGCGACGCGACCGGCGCGTTTCCGCGCAGTCATTACCGACGGTACGCAGTGAGTACTCCAGCAAAAGGAAACCACGCTGCATACATTGGTACACTTCGGAGTCGGAGCGGTGCAGTTGGGCTGGGTTGACGGCGTAAACTGCTGCGTCGTTAAGTGCTCCAAGAAGTTATGCGTTGTGTCTCGTGGGGACAAAGTTTCATCGTTTTTCAACTCGCCAATGTTTTGCAGGACAGCGACAACGATGGACATATGCCATTAAACACGAGAAATTTGGTCTCCCGACCATGTCTGCCACTGTGTCGGTACAGCTGACATATTCTACACTGCCGCCTTGTGTTCTGCGTTTGTTTTTGTACCAGTAACGTCTACATATGTTAGCACCGATGGGGTCAACTGAAATACCATCCCACACCCGGGGGCATGCAGTGCCAATTTCGTTGGAGGAGTGCCTTCTAAGGACTTTTTGTCCCTAGTGTACAGTCAAGGATCTTCCCGGACCAGTAGGGCATGCAGTCTCTACTTTATAATGAAAGATTGGAACAGTACAAAAAGTGACAGATAGGATTCTAAGGTAAACTACAATGAAACTTCGAGTCATTGGACAATCAACGTTTTTTTTTAATAACAGTTTATTTGGTATGCTTTCTTTTTGATCAGCCTCCTTTCGGATGTGAGAATTACGTTTCTTCACATATGGGGTTGCAGGTGGGCAGTAGGTGACTGCAATACGAAACACCGGACTTATTTTTTATCAAATTAGTGCAAAATAACTAGTACATCTAAAAAAAAAAAAAAAAATGAGGAAAAGTCAAATAAATCATTTTTTTCCTTTTGTTTAAACCAAATATATATATAATTTAAATTACTTTACCTAAAAAAACATAATTCGTTTTTCTTGAGTCTTTATTAGTGCGGTAAATGAATTCTTCACTTTGCCCAATCGCTGAAAGCAGTGTAAAAATATGAACTGCAAATTTCATTATATCATAATGTGCAGATTAATTCAAAAAATTTTTCTTAATATAAACCGCGTCATACACAAGCACTGCATTTTGCTCGTGTCCAGCATGCTATACTTTTTTTTTTGGCTGATGTTCTTTTTAATCGAGACAAACTAAATGTACATGGAAGGCAACAAATTACACACAAACAACCTTAATAAACATATTTATGGGAATAGTTTTGTGGGAAGTGATTTTTGTGAAAAAGATGCTCTTGTGGAAAATTATCCTAGTAATATTGGTGTGGCTTAAATCGTGGTATAAATGGACACTTACAACCCCCAAAATTTGTTTTTATTTTTTGTCAGGCGATTTATCATGGCGTTAGAAGACTACCCAATCAATATTTTGAACGGGTTTCACTGTCGAATGCCAGCTCATCCGCTAGCAGCACTACACGCGTTTTTCAAAGTGCCCCCTATAGTTCCCGCACAGAGTGTATAATCATTGGCAGGATTAAAGTGGCAGGAAGGTCCGTCAGTTACCCTGTCTCCAGAGCGAGCTTTCTAGCCTTGCTCGGGCCTCGAGCTCGCAAGCGCATCCACGGCACGACGAAAAGCAACGAGCTCATGCTGGATGCCAGGCTCTAGAAAGAAACGCATTTCTCATCGCCTCGTTTGCCGTTTTTGCTACGACAAGAGCAGGTTACGAATCGGGATTGCGGTTACCACGATCAGTACGGTGTTTCCAGAAATTTAAGTTTGCGACACTGCTGATCTTTGCGGGGTGTAACGAAGTTTGAACCGATTTAGTCTGTCTTGGTGTCCCAGGAATTCTGACACATTCGTGGCACCTGTCTCCTTGTCCCGCTCTGTGCTGGTGTCGGCACAGTTGGAACATCCAGACAGTCAATAATGTTAGCTGCCTTCGCATTCCTTCTCGAAGTCAGCGCAGCAAAAAAAAGCAGACGACGAGTCCTCGGACTGGTTTCGTCGAAATCTGCGAGCCCGCAGGTATACGCTCTGTGCGGGAACTATAGGGGGCGCTTTGAGAAACGCGCGCAGCGCCGCTAGCGGAGGAGCTGGCGTTCGACCGTGAGGCGCGTTCAGCAGCCTGCGGCGCCTTTTTGCATGCTAGGCTGTGGCGGCGGAAGCGCGCACGGACAAAACTTTTGCTTTTTGAGCCGATACGTTGAGGGTGACGTTGCATGAGTGCTGGTGCAGAAGGGCGTTTAGCTGTTCTCCACTTCTTATATATTGAGTTTGAGTCGTTATTAGGGGTAATTTCTCTAGTTGCAGCCGAAAAAGGAGTCGGAGCAATTTTCCAAAAAGCGAGACGGCCGCCACCATAATTGCTCTGAGTGGTAAATTTATTTTTCTCGTCGCTCTAAATGTAGGACTGCTGGAATGTTGATATTTGGAGGCAAGTGAGATGTTCACTAAGTTTGTGCACGAAGTGTGCCAAGTTTTATTAAGGCAGCAGGTGTGAAAGTTATAGTTCGAACGAATGAAGAAATAAAGCTGTAGGGATATCCAATGTTGGACCCAAAATCTTGTGTTATAGCGGGCTGTGCAAAGTGCAGATTTGGGCACACAGGTGCTTGGACTTGCCAGCAACATGACACAGTACTTATTATACCAAAAAGAGGTGGCATAGGGAAACCAGGTGGAAATTTGGTTTGGGCGGCGTGACTCAATGGGAACCGGTTTTGGACAATGAAAGGCGGTCAAGAGAATAGCACTGGTCGTGGGAGATGGAGACCTTACAGGTAGGAAGGGACTAGTAAACTGTATACTCCCAATTGAAACAACTTTACGAAAAGGTGGTTCTAAAGCCTAGAAAACAAAGTTGTCAGCCAACACACGGTTTGGCCGTCAAGGGCTTTTGCTTTAAGCTGTTGTGTAGTAACCTGTTGTGTGAGGTGCTGATTTTCGGCACACAGGTACTTTAACATGACCGTAACTTGACACAGCACTTGTTATACCAAAAAGAGTTGGCATAGCGAAACCAGGTGGAAATTTAGTTTGGGCGGCGTAACTAAATGGGAACAAGTTTTGACCATCAAAGGCTGTCAAGATAATACCACTCATCGTGAGAGGTGCACACTTTACAGGTAGGAAGGGACCAGTAGACGGTACTTCCAGTTCAAACAACTTTGCAATAGGTGGCTCTAAAGCCAAGAAAAAAAAATTGTCTCCAGAGCTCGAGGGGTCAGCGTTTCTACATCGAAAAGGAGGCTGGTCAAGAAAGAAAGCACACCACATAAACATCCATACTCAAACGTCGATTCTCCAGTGATTCCGAGTTTCATTGTTGTTTTCTTTAGATTCATATTTGTCACTTTTTTTTACCGTTCGAATCTTTCTTCGCGAAGTACAGATTGCGTGCCATACTTGTTTGGAAATATCATCGACACGTTTGATGGGGACGAAACTTCTTTGGAGGGCATTCCTCCAACAAAATTGGCACTGCATACCCGCGAGAGTGGGATGGCATTTCAGTTCGTCCCATCGGCGCTAACACATGTAGGCGTTACTGGTACGAAAACAAATGCAGAGTGCAAAAGCAGCAGTGTAGAATATGTCAGCCGTGCCGACACAGTGGCAGACATGATCGGGAGACCAAATTTCTGGCGTCGTACGGCACGAGTCCATCGTTGTCGCTGTCCCACAAAACATCGGCGAGGTAAAAAACTATGAAACTTTGTCCCCACGAGATGCAACACATAACTATTGAAGCACCTAATGACGCAGCACCGGCAGCACTTCATGCTTTGAACCCAGCGCAACCGCACCGCTCCGACTTCAATGCGTACCAACGTACGCCGGCGTGGTTTCGGTTTCGTTTTCTCTGGGGTTCTCACTGCCTACCTTTGATACCGGCCGCGCGGCGGCGCGCCACTCGCGTCGCACGGAGTGAATAGTCGCTGCTGGTATAATCACTGCCAGAGTGAGAACGGCATCTCTTTTGAACTCCTGCAGCATGCGCTTGTGGCCTTTCTCCATGCTCCGCTCAGGTTGTACGAGGTGCTAGAGCGTCGAAGGTCTTGCACAGGGGCAGCCCGAAGCTCCTCCTCTCACCTCCTCTGGGACTATGTGGCCAGAGGGAAAGGAGGAGATGAGAGAGTACGGGGACGTCGAAACACCGAGCTCCGGTGGGGCGATTAGGGGGTAGATGTAAAGTTAGCTGCCCTCATCTCCCCCCCATTTGTCGATCGCGGAATGCCGGCAGCCGGCAACTCTTTTGCATTCGACGAGTGTTGCGGAGACAAACGCAGCTGGCTTTACGTCTACTTCCTAATCATTCTAAGTGGAGCTCGATGTTCCTATGTCCCTCAGTTTACGTCCGCAGAGTGTGCAGGGAACGAGCGTTGTCCCTCCCTCTGCCCAGTTCCTGGAGCTGTGCACGCCGCTGATGAGCAGGGACGACCGGGGCGTCATCCTGAAGCGGGTGGACGTGCTGGTGCAGCAGACCAACCTGCACTACCTCGCCTCGGAACAGTTCCGAGGCCTGGTGGCCGACCTCACGCGCAAAGTGGGCGCCGACGGCGCCAACGTGTACGTGCACCTCAAGACCCTGACGGACGAACTGCGCGCCTATCGCGAGAAGCGGCCGAAGCCCAAGGGGACAACCGCGCCGTCGGCTTCCACCTCCGGGGACGCCGCAGCCGATCGTTCTGGGGGTGCGGCCGCCAACGAGACGACCACGGACAATGGCGGAACGACGTCGGCCAACGGGGAGGAGGTGGCTGAAGACAGCGGCACCGCTGCATCGAACGAGGGGGACGTAAAGGACCTTAAACGACAGAAGCAGATTCGGCAGCTGGAGAAGCACCTTCGCGTGAGTGTGCGGCTGACACTCGCGCAAAGCTCATGACACGCAAACTTTTACTGCTCATTCACACTGGAAGCGGATCCGCGTTCGCAAAGCGGTTGCAAACACGGTTGTATAAAGATTCAGTACAATTGCATGTGCACTTGATGTCATCGAGTGCGCGTGCAATTGTACTGGATCTTTAAACAACCGCGTTCGCAAGCGCTTTGCGAACGCGGATCCGCTTCCAGTGTGAATGAGCGGTAACTCCCCGTGCTCTGAGCTGCGGTGCACTGGTGGAGCGAAAGCTCGCGTACAGAACCCAGGAACCCTGGCCTCCATCCTCTCCTCTGCCTGTTTCAATTCGGATTAGCATTGTACCGGCAAATGGTCGTGTGTCACTGCTGCATGATGTGCGTTAAAGACCCCAGGCTAATGGTCGTACTGCACTGGCTAAGTTTCTCATCTACGGCCTAAACCAGTGTCGTTACACCTCCAAGACGGGGACGGCCTTAGGCGTATAAACACAAACGTCAGATTTGGAGCTACCTGGTCTGCCTGGCAAACATTTGCGATGTTTTCTGCGGCGCATAAGTGAGTCGTGAGTTGCGGAACCCTTGAGCCTCAGTCCCTCCCCTTTGTGAAACGACCGAGAAAAGGGTCGTCTTGACGAGTTAGAGCGTGGTGGTAACATTGCAAGAAATCGAAAGACGTCTCGACCCACCTTTGTCCTTTTTGTAGGTTTCACACTATTCTTGTAAATTGATTGTCACTTGGGAATGGATAATTGCCAGATGTTGAGGGAGGGGGGCACAAATTTAAAAAGTAGCTTAAGGAAAAGGAAAAGAAATAGAATGCTACACAGTTAATGCTTTCGCATTAATAAATAATATAAAGAAAGAAAAATCCAGCACAAAGCTCTCATGGAGTGTGGTTTGTGCGGGACAAAAAGCCGTAGTGCTGAGTGAGATGGCGTTATCAGCGAAGGCGAATGCTGGGCGCAGATTGGACACGACGATGGCATCAGCGTTCGGCTCCAACTTGACTCGAAGCCGAGGGCTGACGCAGCACTCGTTTCCCATCTGTGTCCAGCGTTGGCCTTCGCCAGTGCCGCAAAAATCTGAGCACTACGGCCTTGTCTTCTAGGCAGTGTTGCTGTCCTCCACGCCTGCGCCCTCCGTCCACACCTTCACCCTCCGCAAGCTGAGAAAAGAGTAGAGAGGAAGACGCTGCACCCACAGCTCCAGCTCAATTGTACATTGCAGTATAAATATTGTAATCACTCCTTTTTCACTAAGGAAATTAATATTGCGACGTGCGTAACCTAACCAGGCAGTTTAAAAGAAAAGAATGTTTTACGAGTGCGTTGTTCCTCGGAGATGAAACAGAATGTAGAGCCATATGACGATTTTTAACGGCTACGTGCTTCGCCAGTATTGCCTAGGAGACAAAGCCTGCACATTGCGTCATTGTTAGTGGATCCCCGACCCGCCCCGAGCAGCAAATACGCCGAAGCTCGGCGACAGACACCGCAAAGTGGCAGACGCGTCCGTCTTTGTGTCGTTGCGTACTAGCGTCGCACTCGCCCTTGAGAGGGTGCAGGACGCGACGCTGATGCAAGGTAGGAGGCGCCGCGTGGATCCACTGGCGACGACGTTTGGAAGGGAAAGGCCCTCTAGGTGGCATCGACCCCCGAAGCGTCACATCGTGCCTCTCCTTGCCCGCCTGCAGAAGCTGCACAGGGCCATCAAGAAGCTCCGCAAGAAGGAGGTGGACTGGGACTCGGAGGACGACATCAACTCACCCTACATCATGGAGGACCGCTACAAGAAGAAGTTTGTAAAAGTCTGGTGGAAGCTGTGCGAGCTGCAGGGGAGGCGACCCCTGACCGGCCGAGAGGACGAGAAGAAGTTCCGCTACTCCGGTGAGCACTCGTTGGCCAAGCCTCGCCACCCCTGCGTCAGAGCGTCCTCAAGCAAAAAATGAAAGAAAAAAAAAGAAATTACAGAAAGCGCTTTGCAAGTGATGCCGGAATTGGGTATAATTCGGCATTGGTTGCCAAAATGGGACGGGATCATTACGAACGGATGAGAGCAGTGGCAGTTACGGTGGTGGTAACAACAGTAATCCAACTCCAGCGTCTACGCAAGCTGCCCCGCTTGTGATCCAGTTGTTGATCGGTTTGGCCCATTCAAAAAGACAGCTGCCAGTCTATGCAGAACAATTGGATGTGATGCAACCCACGATAGAAAAAATTATGTCTCGCAGCTCGTCTTTTGCCATCCGACGCAGTTGGATGGCAAAACACGAGCATCTTGTCGTTTGGACTCTTGGCCGCTAGAGTTTCCTCGACTGGCCGGTTGCAGAGTGAGCTCTGGCTGGACGGGTGTGTGCCATATGTACCGCCTGGCTCGTGGCGTTGGTTTTTAGTCGGTCGAAATGTCACCAGGCGCATATTGAGTTGACGAAAACAAACATGAGGAACGCACCAGTAGACAGACGGGTCGCATGGTGCCGTTGCTCACAGGAGACATCCACTCCTCACCGGTGGACGACTAGAAAGAGTGCCATTTCATGCTGATAACTGTTAGTGGGACTTCGGAGCTGTTCACATTGCGCTATGCAGAGAACTCTACTTTGCCCCTCGGCCGAGAGGTGAGGGTTGTGCCCGCGCACCAATCCAGGGATTTTTAGATATTATTATTTTGTTTCCTCTTTTGTTTTGTAATAAGTCAAACAATAATGTCTTTCGACCCCTTATCAAAAAAAGGAGGTAATTTCCCTAAGACAATAGTAAACACGTCTTGCCTCCCCTGCTGCTCCTCTTAGAGCCTTCCTCAACGTGAAACATTCTTTGGCCAAGTGTTCAGCATTTTGTGCAGCTTAGACAAAAGCGTGGTTGCGAGGCTCGACTCTGATTGGTTAACAGGGATGTCATGTGACCAGAGGGGTAAGCGAGGAGGAGCTCGACCACCTGTGCACACTGAGGGAGAAAAGCTCGCAAGTATGGAAGACTCTGGAAGATCGCCAGGTTTACGAGCCCAATTAGCAGTAGTATCGTTTCACTCTAGGAAAAACTATCAAGTGTACACATGGTACACTCTCTGACGAAGAGCGCCATGAATCTAGGCATCTGGAAGAGAATCCCTAAATGTTTGTGATGCTAGAACGGTTCACGTATGGAACACCATTGCCTAACAATTTGCCATACATTTTTTTTTGTAGGTCGAACTCGACACTTGCGTTGGTGACGGGGATTAGAGAAATCCAGTCCGACTTTTCTATGCCTCCACGCGACGGGCAGAAAGGGGAACTCCCTGGTAGCAAACCAACTTAGATTTCGAAGTGATTGGCAGCGATTACACGATTGTCTGCGAGTTTTGCCGCAAGCATAGAAGTTTGCACGGCCAATAGAAAAAGCACCATCAGCACCATTGAATACCGGTAAATAATTCGGCACATTTTTCTGAAGAAGGTTCATTAGAGACAGACGAGTGCACTTAAATAATTTGACGATTATTTTTAACATAGTAATTTATATCGTGAAAGGCCCACCTCATTGTCTATAATGAGGCTGCTTTACTAAACTTGCAAACTGCCATTCTCTACATGGGCCAACGACGCTAAACATCCGAAAAACTCAGAATTATGTAAATGAAAAACAAAAACTTAAAAAAAAAACAAAAAAAACACGGGATTGTTGTTAAAAAGAATAAACCGCGAAAAATGCCCTCAGGTTTTGCTTGGCAATAAACCCTGAAAGCGCAGAACACTAGGTATGACTGAAGTACTGCTGGAAGTACCTACCGTAAAATACCGTGCATCCGCCCATACCACATTAAGCGCCCATACCCAAATTTGTAAAATCTGAGAAAATAATAACAGTGCATTGATATGTAGAACTGATGACCGGACAAGCGCCCATCCCCCATTTTTTCATGATTATCTCAAAATTTTGAGTGGGCGCTTGCCTGGTACATTACGGTATATCTTTTTTTTTTGTTCTAAGCGGGCCCACGACTCCGTAGCAAAGAAGTAATTGGGTGGCGTCCGACTGCCTATTCCAGCTCTTTGCTAGAAGAAACAGACCTTTGATTTGTTGATAGGACTACTTACTTTGGGCCTTTACCTGATGTGATAAGAAAAATTACCTGCCAACAGGCTGACATTTTTTTAATAGAACAAGAGAGCGAGCACACTGTCGTTCCATTGCTGAAATCCCTTGGGAATTAACTGAGCTCTACTTCTCCCAAAAAAGAAAAAAATCCCTTCATACGAGAGTTTTTGCTTTCCTAAAGATTTTCATAGCAGCAGTCTGAGAAAATACTTGTATCTAATTGGTGCTGTCTTCCGAAGGCGAGGATTCAGAGCTCAAAGCTTAATTTTCGGCAGTTGCTCCTGTTGAGCAACAGTTCGTGCAGCCGAGGCACGTCCTTGAGCAGAGAGCTCGCGCCTGGAGCCTTGTAGCGGATTGTCGTGCGGGCGATTAACATGACAAAGGGCTGGGAAGCAAAAATTAACACAAAACAAATGAAAACGGGAGAGTGTAAACGACGTAAATATGTTACAAGTGCAGGAGCTACGTTCCAAGCAGAAATTAATCTGCACGCCATTTCTAGCGCTCAAGACAGGAACTGGGGCTCGCAGCCGTGTGTCTGAGACCCCTGACCTAAACAGACTGACATTACCGTGCAGGTTCCCGGTATCCGGAAATAAACGAGGGAGTGTGTAGGATGATCAACAGTAAGAAGATCTTCCCAGACTTCACGGACATCCTGGGCCTCATCAAGTCCCACAACGAACTGTCGAGCCTCGGACTACAGGGTCCCCAGATGGAGCAGATAGGTGACGATCCTTTCCACCTCCCCGGCTGTTGTCTCTGCGAAGAATCCGTAGCCGAATCTCGACCCAGGTAGCACGGTTCTTTGGGCCAAATGTTGGTCTTTGTCTGGGAATTCTGGGCCTTAAAAAGCCCAGAGAAGCCAAGATGGTGCCAAATTTGACCTTCCCTTGACCCTAATTCACCAAACAAATGTCAAAGTAAAGCTTCACTACTGGTAGTTTGGCTATCATCTGGCATCCTTGGACCTAAATTGCCAAGCAAGTGCCAAATTTAGGCTTGACTGCTGGTTCTTCGGTTCATATTCTTCGGCTCAAGTGTGACACTTTGGCTATCATGTGGTGAGCCAGAGGAAAGTCAAGAAATGCCAAAGAAAGCTACTCCGGCACTGACTAATGCCTTAGCCGTATTGGGCCCAAGTTAGGCTCCTAGGATTACCAAACTTGTGCCAAGTTAGGAGTTTCATTGTCGTGTTACCTGGGGACCCGACCGGTTTAATGCGTCATAAATTCTCCCAATCGGGTGTCTACGAAACGGAAGAGGGGGGAGGGGGTGTTTAGGGGCCTGTGGTACCCCCAAAGGGCTCTTGAGGGCCCAAAACCTCAGTCTCTCGTTCTCACAATGCCTACGTGGAATTCCGGGCGACTGAGCAAAGCCTTTTCTATTGGCAGAAGTGCCACCTTGCTTAAGTAGAAAGTTCCAGTTATCGTAGTTTCATTTGAAGATTCTGCCATAAGGCACTTTCCCTGCTTTTGCATACTAAGCGATACCAGTCTTTTAGTGTGGAAGTGTTGCCTCTAGCCAGACATTAAAACCTTTCAAAAGGCTATGTTTGGGGTCATATTTAGAATCGGTGCGCCTGAGGCCTGAAATATTTGCTAACTGCGTTGATTCCGAGGCAAAGTGGACACACTTGTCACACCTTTCAATTTTGAAAATTTACATTTGTCCAGGAGTTGAAACCTGCTTTGTTGCACCTTCTTTTTAATTGAAACAGATTTCCTTCCTCCTGACGAAAGAAAAACATAAAAACTGCGGGTGCTGAGCCCTAGGTGTCTTAGCTCCCCTTTATGCAATCTTGCTCCAAGCTGGTATGCAACTGAGCAGAGTGGCCAAAATTAGTCTTAAAAGTAATTAATTTTCCGTTACGGGCACTTTATCCAAAACTAATTCAAGGAATGCTGAACCTCCAACAAAACATTTGTTTTCAACTGCTGTATGTATGCCACGTGTGTCACCAGGCGCTCTCTCCCATCCCCAATAAAATGAATGCAACATTTATGCCTCGAAATGCATTTTGAGTTTGGAGCGACTAAGTCCGCTCACGCGCGCTGGACCAGAAATGCTGTTGAGGTTAACGGTCAAAAGAGACGTTGTTCTGCAAGGCCCCCCCTGGCCTCCTCCGTGTGCTGCGATTGGCTACAAAGAGGCACGTGGGAGAAATGGGGAAAGGGGGACTGGGAACCTACTTTGACCAACACTTGGGCCCACGACTCGCTCGCTGTATTACACTGACCTAGATGCTACTTTTAATCACTATAGACACGGAAATGGTGGGGAGGAGTTTCAGTACCTCTAGTGTGAGCTTCCCACCTTCAATAATTTTTTGGTTAGAGCAATACCAACTCAAGGCCTGCTCATTAAGTCATCATTAGTGGATCTCTGACCTGCCCCAAGCGGCAAACATGCTGATGCTCGACGAAAGTCACGTGTCCATCTTGGCGACACCGTGTGCTGACATCGTGCTCGTTGTGAGATGCTGCAAGACGCTGCAGCGGCGATGCCTGGATCTAGTACTAGCAGCGGCGTTTGGGGGGTCTTGTAGCTGGTATTGGCTGGATGCGTTGGTGAGAGACGGTCCTGTTGGTGGCGACTTCATGTTACTGAGCCAGGCTTCTGTGCCCTCCCACAGCGAAGGAAGTGTTCACGGATGTGGGGCAGGAGCTCCAGGCCCGGCGCAAGCGGGAGGAGCTGCGGCTTGCCCTGCTCTACCTGGAGGACGAGGAGGAGGTGCCCAAGGACCCCGCGGAGGCAGACCCCGAGCTCAGGGCTAGGCTGGACGAGAATGGCAAACTCTTCAGCTCCAGGATGGACGAGGTGAGGCACCGAGATTGTGCAACACCTTTTCCCGCCCATGCCACCGTGTAAGATGTACCTTTTCCACGAGGGAGCCGCCATCTTGAATGTCATCACTTCCAGTGCGGGTGAAGACGTTGTTTTGCTGTTACCACGCCGATATAAGGCATTCGGGATGAAAGCTTAATCCGTCATTCATTCTCGGTTTGCCTATCCTTTGTTATTTTACTATTTGCAGATTGAGATGAGAGTAAATGGAAAAGGTCTATGCGCCGAGAAACGAAGGGGGGGGAGGAGAGAAGAGCGCGGGGACATCAGAACGCCGACCTCTGGTTCGAATGGTTAGTGGGTGAGCCTGAAGCTAGCAGCCTTTGTTTCCACCACTGCACTTGTTGAACGCGAGAGCCAAACGCCAGCATTCTGCATTCTGACGCGTTCGACGAGTGCACTGGAGACAAAGGCAGGCAGCCTTGGGTCTACCCGCTAACCATTCGAACCAGAGCTCGGCGTTCTGATGTCTCTCCTCCTCTCCCTCAGTTTCTCAGCGCATAGGTGTGGACACCGTGTGTATCAGAGCTGCCCGATAATCTCCTCTTCTTCACCCAAGCTGCAAGCAGCGCCAGCAGATGGCTCTTTGACGTGCGACTAATGGCAGCCTGTCGTGGGCCCAGTTTCCCACGCCTTTCTATGGGAAACACGCTTCTTTCTAAAGGCGTTTTCTGGATGTGCCACATCATCTAGAACTTGGCACTTGCGCCACGCATCCTGATTAGATACTGTTACACTGCTTTGTCGTTGACCCTAGTTTTGGGCCTCAACCGCGGTAATACAGTCGAGCCCGGTTATATCACACTCGGGTATTTCGAACTATTTTTTATATCAAACACGTCAAACATTTCATTGACAATTGCTCCTATGTGAAAATCACATAGGAGCGTTGTTTTTTTTTTGTATGGAACTTCCATGGCGTGGACACTCGATATAGCGAAAAGTCCAGCCGCATCGCTTGCGTTGCGGGGCTGGCAGACCGCCAAGCCAGAATACAGATGGTAAGATACGCAACAAAGAAACAGTTCTGGAGAAAAAAATGGACGATGGCAAAAACAAGGAAAAGGGCACGTGCGCGCGTAGGGAGAGTAGGGAGTGCCCGCTGTCGGAATGGTAGCCAATGCCCTTTCCCCGAACACTGCTGACGCTAGGTGACTCCCTAACCCCAAAATAAAATGAGCAAAAAAAAAAAAAAAAAAAAGTCTTTGTTAAGTTGATTGTGTTCACAAACTCGGTTGTGCAATCGCACTTCCATCGCCTTATCTTTGTTTACCTTTTTCTTGTGCCGTTATTGCTTTGTCCATTTTTTTCCTGCTTTTATTTTTTTTGTTGCTTGCTTAACTTCTTTTTATGCTTTTTTGTTTTGTTTTGTTTTTGCCTGCTGAGCAATGTCTGGCAGTATCAATATGCCTTTTGCTCTGTTACCCTAGACCTAGTGTCTAAATAAAATAAATTCAATTAAAAAAATTATAACGCCATACATTGGATCCCTGTAGTGCGTCGAAAACACGACGGGAGCCGCTGGCTATTTCCAGAATTATCTATTGGAAGAAAGTATGGGCACTTAAAAATTGCATTTGGACCACCCAGCCGCAGTTCTTCTGTCGGACAGAAGGTGCGCAGGTACCTTTTCCCCGGAGTTCCTTAAAGGACACATGCAAAGGAAAAAGAAATTTTTTTTAGACAGCCTGGTTGAAAAAACAAATTTACAACCAAAAATAAATTTTTTAGAGCTATATTTACAGTGCAAAACGAATTTGTAGTTGGCGCCCGCGGGAGTCGCCACAGAAACACGTGGTACACCTGTTCGCCATCACGCGGTGCCGCTGTCACCTCAAATTCACGTTAGCGCCAGAAGCTGAGCGGGGTGCACCACCATTTCAACATGTTTCTCCACGCCGCCGCCACCGCACAAGTTCGTCTGCTCCGCGGCGCCGCCGCCGTCTTCTGATTGGCGCTCAGGTCTATCACATCTGCTTGCGCTTTTTCAGGAGCTTCCTTTGGGTTCTAAAATTTACTTATTAATCTTTGTTTTTTGTTGCACTCGAAACAAAGATGAATAAGTAACTTTTAGAGACCATAAAAAGCTTACGAAAGAGTGCAAGTACCACGTGACAAATAGCGGCCAGTCATGCAACAAATAGCGGCCACTTTTCCACGGCGCTCGCGGGTGCCAACTACAAATTCGAATAGCGCCGTATATATACCGTAGAATACCGCGCATCCGCCCATTCCGCATTAAGCGCCCATTACCAAATTTATAAGATTTGAGAAAATACGCACAGTATGTTTATATGTAAAATTGATGACCGGACAAGCGCCCATCTCCCATTTCTTTGTGATTATCTCTAAAGTTTAAATGGGTGCGTGCCCGGTATTTTGTGGTAGCTCTAAAAAATTTTATTTTTCGTTCTAAATTTGTTTTATGTCTTCCTTTTCTCAACCAGACGGTTTTAAAAAAATTTAATTTTCCTTTGCGTGTGTTCTTTAAGGTATCAGAACCATCGTACTTGGCTTTCTTCGGGGATCGGGGACCAAGCGTGTCGGCGCTGCGCAGCTCAAAGCACGTGGAGCGAAAGCTTGCTCCGCAGAACCTGGGAGTCCCGGGCTCAATCCCCATCTCTGCCCATTTCGATCTGGATGAGCATGGTACCGGCGTGCGCTCGTGTATTACTACCGTCTGATCCACGTTAAAGGGCAACTCCGCTCAATTCCAAAAATTTAGGCTTCCATGTGATTCACATTCACAAAGCACTACTAAACAACTCTACGTCTTCGGATTCGCGAAATGTGGAATCTTATTTGTGTAAGCCTAATTTAAACATCAGCAGATACCGAAACTGAAACTTCGGTTGCGTCAGGCAACATTGGTCTCGGGTCGTCAGAGTCATGGCACGTCACGTCGAACCACATGGTCTTGTGACGTTCGGGAGGGAGCAAGAAACCGAGCGAGGTCTTTTTTTTTTTTTTTTTTGGACGCAGGCAGGGAGCTTTGCATGGCGTGGACGGTGATGGCCCGGGGGCGAGGGGGAAGGGGAGAAGACGAAAGAGGAGAAAAGGAGTGGAAAAACAGACCGATAAGCGCGCAGGGCAGCGCATCCCAGGCGCATCCGTGTTACGGTGATCACGTGAACGCCCGGTCAGCCAACACCGGGAGGAGAAACTCATGACGTCATCGTTCAATTTCGCTCTGAGAAGTAAAAACAAACAAAACATGAGAATGACATATGCATGCCTCTGACGTAGTGGTTCAACGTTGGCCGCTCCAACTCCGTGGCATTGACTGCGCTGGTGATTGCGCCTCGCGCCGCACGCTAGAGTTGGCAGATTTCGGCGACTTGGCTCGCTTGAAGGTTTGCTGGCCAGTTTATTAAATATATAGACGGAATTAGATCGTAATATTTGACATAGGGTCTTCCTATATGATACTGAAGAGGGCTACATAGTTTTCTAAATATCAAAAATGAAGCGGAGTTGCCCTTTAAAGATCCGAGGCTAGCAATGGTACTTCACTGGCAATCTTTCTCATCTGCGGCATAAACCACTGTCGCCGCACCTCAGAAGCAGGCCGACCTTATTCCATATAAATACAAACATTAATTTTTTTTTTTTTCTTAAGCTTTCTTTTTTGTGGGTACCTTCACCCTGAAATACAGTGCAACCTCATTGGTATGTTCCCCGTTTTTGTGTTTTCATGGCTTTTACGTTCAGAAGTGCCAGTCTTACTGAGCTGCCATAGGAACACACACATTAATTTCTTGCTTGGTGCATTCGCCTTCCTGGTTCTTGCGTCCAAAAACCGGACACCGGTTGATTCACACGACGGACCGATTTGCGGACGGATTGATCACGGGACGACATGTTCGCAGATCGTCTGCCTCTTAAGCGCATTCGAACAGAGAGGGAGACGAGGGACAGCAAGGATCGACCGAACCACGTGACTGCACTGTGTCACCATCGTCCAAGTGCGACGTTTGGCGCTGCAGTCGCGGGGCTATCGTATTGATACAAAAAAATAATTATGTGCTGTTGTTACGTGCCAGAACACTGTGAGATGCTAAGCGCGAAGGGCCACTACCTTTACTAACCCAAGGCATAACATGAGAGAGCTCTGCACGAGGAGGGTCGTAGTTGAAGCAACGGAGTCTTGGACACGCAAAGGGGGCGTTTGCCCGTGTCCTCGTCCCCACGCACTCATGCGCAGCGCTTCGACGCACCACAAGTGCAAAAAGGTTTTGTTCTCCCTTGTTGGGTCTCGGTCTAGCCGATTGAAAGGCTGGACTGATGTGCGGGACGGTGCACGGCGTGCTGGACGAGTTTTGACTGAAGCTTCTTGACACGAACCTGGAAGAATACCGGAACCTGCAGTGCGCGAGCCGGGAACAGTTTCTGCAGCTTTCTTCAGGCGTGTAACCACGAATCGCGCGATAAAATGAACCAGCGAATGGATGGAACGGACAAAAGAAAACAGTGTGCCATCTTTGTTTTGCTAGTCAAAAACAAACAAAAGGGTGTGTCGTTGCCAGACCAGTGAGTCCCCTTTCCGAGTCACTCTTCGTCAAAAAAACTTATGATCCGAGAAAGCCGAACTCCGCTTCACTGTCGGATTTTTTTTATTTCAGACACGTTTAGTCCAACCAAAGCTTATTTTTTATTGAATGAAGGACACAAAGATGGTGGCGTCATTGAGTTTTGTTCTCTTTTCGTTTGTCTTCTGGTTCGTGTTGTTGCGCATATCTTGGTCCCTCATGCACCGGACGCGAGAATTTTGCCTGACTGATGCGCTGCAAATCCTGGCACTCCTCTGGGATCATGTAAAGAAGCTTCTGTCAAAACTCATCTAACACACCGCAATCTCTCTTGCGCATGTTCTGCAGCATGCCATCCTGCGAAACCTCTTTTGCGGCTCGGTGTACCGGAGTGTTGGGCACGATTGCACCCCTCCACAAGCACAGGACTCTTTCACTTGCTTGCGTTTCAGCCACCCAAAGAACCAGGGGGAAATCGCTAGCTTTTTCTGAACGTATTAGAGTTCACATCAAGGAATGTTCACAAAAATTCTTCTGAACGTATTTGAGATCACACCTACAAACTTTTACAGTATGTTTACTTAACTCTTTTGTGACCACAAGAAAAGTAGCAATTTTAAAGAAATTCGTGCAAACTCTTGTCTTTCCTGAACTAACTTGCGTATGAAGCAATATGAGACATCAAAATGTGGCCAATTAGTCATTCTTTCAATAGAAACTGAGGTGGGTATATGGGGAAAAAGGATGAATTTTATTTCTTGAAAATACGATCTATGTGCAGAAGGTGTATGAGCGGCGAAACTTCTACAGCTATGTCAAATGAAACGACAGATTAAAAAAAGTTCTGAATATACAAAATATGCCCCACCACCCGCGTCTATGCACCGTTCCAAGCTGGGCTTCCTAGCCGACGCCATTTTAACGAATGTAGCGCCGCCTACCCTGATCCGGGCATTTGGGAGAATCTGAACCCGCCCGAATGACCGACCGCCATTACTGGACTGTTACCCTGCTCACCGAGTCGCACAGATCGCAGCTGCTTCTGCCGGCACGGTTACCGTATTTGGCGTCCTCGGCTCATCGTCTTCGTCCATGGAGGAAAGCGCTACCCTAATTTGTATGTCAGGCATGGGGAAAAGTGCATCCTGCTTTCCTGGCATCTTTTTGTGGGTAATTTTTAGCGCGGTTCTGGGGCAGTCGTCGCTCCCAAACCGAACTCGGCGTTTCGATCGCTAGCGAAATTGGGGATCGCTAGTGAGATTGAGGATCGCTAGTGAAATTGAGGATTGATTGAAGCCAGGTTGGCACGAAAACGGCATGTGAATTTGCACTAAACTCGAGTTGTCGCAAATTGGGGGCGCCGGGAACATTTGAACTAACTGCGCGGTTAGCAGCTCAGACCTGCGCTGCCACGTCTGCTTTGTTTAAAATAGTAGAAGCCTCAAATTTAAATATGAATCGGTATATAAATACCGAGTACAAATAGCAAGTGTGACGGATCTGTTTTTTTTTTTTTTCTGATTTGGAATCCACTGTTGCAACATTGGCACATTGATGTGCCTCTCTGTAATCGCCTTGCGTGAGGATTATTTGTGCTCAAACTGTGTCGCGGCGTGTGCTATTAAATCAGTAGACCAGGAGTCACGCAACTGTTTTCTTTTCTTAATGTCTAAGCCGCCGTGTGCTTACCTTTCGGTCGTAGCAGGCGAAGGAACGGCACGGGGTTCTCCGCAGTTCGCCGGCCGCCCAAGAAATGGTCGGAGCACACGCGTTTATTTTACAATTTGTTTTGGTTATTTGTACAACCAATTAACAGCACAGTGCTGCCCGGTGTATTCTTTTCTTGCATAGGCCATGTCACGCGCGAAAACACGCTTTAATATCAAAGCGGCGCCTAACATTGTCGAAACAACTTGCCTCCGTACACTGCGCACATGCTTTCTAACAGTCCAATCCGTGAAGCAGACGAGCTTTCGAGGGAAAGGGTAAGCGGAGCGTTGGCGCAGCGCTGTGGTTCGAGAGTGTTTTTCCCTTTCTGCATCGACCTACTTCGAATGGTGTATTACTTCTGGTTTAGTGTACCCTAACTGACATTGTCTAATTTTGGTTCATCGGAGAGTTAGCCTCCGTTACATGTGTGCTTTTCAACAAAGGAGTGCTTATATTTGTGAAGCACAGCTAGTATGCCTGACATATGCAGCAGAATGCATTTTTAGTGTTCTACATTTGTTTTGTCATAGCCTTGATTGCAGTTACATCAGATTTAGCATTTGTGTCCTTCTTTTTAGGAACAAAAAAAATGAAAGCCGTTTACAACTCCCTGTAACGCCGAATTTGAGCGCAGCTCTTGAGGAGGAGGGTAGGGTACTGGGGGATCAGTTGACCTTGGAAGGGGGGGTCACGTGATCTCGGGGGAGGGGTCACGTGACGATGACGTCATCAGTGACGTCACTGATGACGTCATCGGCATCGTCATCATCACTGATGACGTCATCGTCACGTGACCCCCCAGGTCACGTGCCCCCCCCCCCTAGGTCCTCCTGAAGAAACCCGAGGTCCTCCCGAGGTCCTCCCGAGGTCCTCCTGAAGGAGCCCGAGGTCCTCCCGAGGTCCTCCCGAAGGAACCCGAGGTCCTTCCGAGGTCCTCCCGAAGGAACCCGAGGTCCTTCCGAGGTCCTCCCGAAGAAACCCGAGGTGCTTCTGAGGTCCTCCTGAAGGAACCCGAGGTCCTGGGGGGGTCACGTGACGATGACGTCATCAGTGATGATGACGATGACGATGTGGATGCCGATGAAGTCATTGGCATCCGCATCGCCATTGTCATCGTCACTGATGACGTCATCGGCATCCGCATCGTCATCATCACTGATGACGTCATCGTCACGTGACCCCCCCCCCCCCCTAGGTACTCCCGAAGGAACCCGAGGTCCTCCCGAGGTCCTCCCGAAGGAGCCCGAGGTCCTCCCGAGGCCCTCCCGAAGGAACTTGAGCTCCTTCCGAGGTCCTCCCGAAGGAACCCGAGCTCCTTCCAAGGTCCTCCCGAAGGAACCCGAGGTCCTCCCGAAGGACCTCGGGTTCCTTCGGGAGGACATGGGAGGACCTCGGGTTCTTTCGGGAAAATTTACCCATAATGCACTGCGCGGTTACGCCGACGCCGCTCAAGCCGGAAACGGGCGCCTAAGAGCTGCGCTCTAGAAAGTGCATGCAGGCTTAGGACAGCATCAAAAACAATAGTGATGCTTACTGACAAATATCTGTAAAACAACGCCTATAACATAATTTAAGGTGTGCCCAGAGCTCTTCAGGTCTAAAAGATATGGCAAAATATAGGTGAATTATAAAAATAATGACATTTTTGTTACAAAGACTGATGCAAGCAGTTAGTCATGTTAGACAAGTGGAACCACCACTCCCAGGACTATTTTTGACAAGCCACCAGCTTGCAATAAACCTCAAACCTACGTTGAAACCGAAACTAGAGTTCTGCTATCCACAAGATCGTGGGACATAATTCTCCGCACTAAATTAAATTTCTGACGGTGATCGATGGCCTATGGTCGCGTTCAGGAAAAGGTTAACCTTACACCTACGAATGTTTCCAAACTTTGTCTGAGCCAATTTGAGTTCACACCTATGAATGTTTGTGTAAAATAAATTTTTTCGTGACAGTTGCTTTATGTTTCATCTCTAGCGCCCCCAAATGGCGTTCCCGTTCCTTATGTTTTATTTCCTTGGTCCCGTAAGAAAGGTATCAATAAGGTTTTACCTTATTTCTCTTTCCCCTTTGGCAGACGACGTCATCTTTGAGCGCACCAGGAGAGGGGAAAGAGACGAAGCATTGTTTCTGTGTTTGCCTAAGACTTGCGGCGTCACCAATTGAAGACGAGTGTCCACCAAACTGACTTAGTCGTGCGTCCAATCCGTGACCTCCATTTGCCTCTTCGGGGACGTTAACAACTCATCGCTGCAGCCTCGTTGTCTTGGGGTGTTGTGCAGCCACGCTCAAAAACGGTGTCGTCTGCAGGGAGCGGAAAAAGGGAGAGAAGGGTCTCCCCTACAGAGAGGAGGTTGTGTCTGTCTTCCCATCCGTTCGCGTGACCCAAACCTAAGGACCGCAGTTACTTTCTGAAACCGGGCGACATTTGAAGGAACGGGCCCGGAGGTCTGACGGCATGTGCGCCCTTTCGGACGACGCAGGTGGTACAGTCGTTTGTAAACAGGCAGTTGGAGCAGAAGCTGGAGCCAAGGGAGGTGCAGGAAGAGGATTGCGACCAGTCGCCGCCACCCAGCCCCAAGAACGAGGCCACCGAAGACGAGGACGAAGAAGAAGAAGAGGAGGAGGAGGATGAAGACCTGGTCAACTTCCAAGACCTGAGTGGAGGTACGTGCCCAGGGTGGTAAAGACGCGAGCAGAGCGCAGTAAATCCTAGACGCCGACGTCCGTGGTCCCGAGAGAACGAACGAGAAAGAGGGCCACAGAAAAGCGGGTAAAGAAAGCAGCCGATAGGTTAGACATGTTCGCTCTGCCGCGACGAGTTGAATTTGCTCGAGTGCTCGTCAACTTTCTTTACTTTTGCACAATGCGGGTGTTTTCGTCAAAAGCATACTAGAAAAGTATTGTGCACAGACCTTACGGGTGATGTTTTGCTGCTGCTTTGCGTGTATTAAGGCGTCACCGGCGATAGGGGTCCGTGGAGACAACCCACTGGAGCCACCGACGTCTGTGTCTAGGACCTTCCGCTCCGTAGCGGCCGGAATGCGTGCGACCATTTCCTCTAGATTATTGTATAAATTCCATGTACGTCTCCCACCTCCCTTAAAAAGAAACTGAAGAGGTTCCGGACTATTTGAGTAGAAACATTTGGATTGTCTTCATTTGGCCTCCGGGATCACAAATATCGAGATTATTTTTCAATTTGGTGCACTGAGGCTGCAGGAAAATACTATATTCAAAGTACCGCTGGAACCCCCATTTCCCAGGGCGTTTATGTCACAGAAGGAATTTTCTGAATCTCCGCGCTCACGCATCGTGAGCGCCTATCAAGGCTATGCACGCGTGTTCTTGATTTTTCCAAAAAGGTCAGAAAATGACGTCGCAACTCTTGTCAGTGCGGGGGAACGTACCTGGCAAGCTTGCAATTTTCTTTTCAAATATGCCATTGGATTTAAGACATCACAATTGTTTTATGAGTTACATAGCAATTAATGAAGCCTAATTAGGTCATTTCTTACGGGACTTTAAGGTACTTTCTAATAAGAATATTTCTATATAAGTGATATGGATTTGTAGGTAAAGACCTGCCATGCAGACCTATGCTTTCTATTAGGGGTGTGCGAATACTGAATAGTAGTTTTCGAATCGAATACCCAATCGAATCAAGAAAAAAAAGCCGAATATCGAATCGAATATCAGATAGTGATTTTATTTGTAGGAAGTTTTCAAAGTGTGCTGCGAATGAGATTATTATATGTGCAGAGTATGCACCTGGTGCAGAATATGCATCTTGTACAAAACAAAAGCCAAAATCTAAAAAAAGTTCTGGTGAAAAAAAAAAAAGCAGTTGCTGTAAGACGTTGGGCACTAAAGATCCAATTTTATGGTGCAAACATAATCTATCTACCCTAAACGTCACAAAAAGCCAAAGTTACAACCACGTGTGCCTTTTTTTTCTTTAAAAGCACAACCTAACGCCACAACTTTTTTAAAAAATATTTGTATATGTCCGAAAAGGGGCATTTTGCGATAGTTCGTCTCCATTTTAAGGGAAAAAAGGGGCACCCGGGATTTGATTTCACATAAATAAACAGATAGGTGTTAAATCTGAGTAAACAGGCTTAAACAGTATAATCTGAACTAAGAAAAAAAAAAAAAAATGTGGTTAGGTGGCGCAAGTTACCGTCCAACTGCCGCCATGCATCCATTTTTCCATCTATCTACCCTGTTTTAGAGAGCCTTGATTTAAAAGAGGGAGCAACCGAAACTAAAACCACGGAGGCTGCTCCAGCGCAGATTGATTGTTAGTGCGCATGTGTTGTGTTGTCGCGTGGAAAGAAGGCAAGCAAACAGAAGAGCGACGATGCCTGCCCTGCCTGCCTGATCCCGATCGACACTTTCGTCTTTTCGTCACCTTCTCGCAGTTCGTAATTGAAACGTGGCTATCGAACTGTTTGAAACCCTCTCAAATCTAGGCACACTATTTTTCCGTTCGTTTCGTTACGAATCAGAATTTGCGGTTCCAAAAGAACGACGACGATAACTCGGCTGGTTTCATCGGCGTGGTTAACATTGTCTTCTTTCTGTGATCGTGCAGTCGCCAATTTCTGCGAGTGCAGCAAGTGTGTTTTACATCAGCGCTTTAATATGAAACAATGGTTTTTACTCGTGAAAAGAATTGAGCTTGGCGTGGGATTCCGGCTTCCCAACAATTCCTTTCGGGAAGCGGTGCAAATGGGATGTTTCTTTTGTGATTCAAGGGTAGATTGTGTCATGATCGTGAGTAAATCTGCGTGCTATAAAGTTTGTGGCGTTCGTTACTTTTCTTTTTTCTAACCTGTGCATAAGATTTTTGTGGAATGGTAAGGATCAAAAGATGTTTCTGGCATGGTCTGTCTAACATTACGGCACTTACATCGGGAGAAAAAATGGCTTTTTTGTTTGCTCCGCGCCAACTGCGCGTCTTTGGCCGAATGTATTGAATATTCGTGTAACCAAATACTAGGAATTCGATTCGCGAATCGAATTATTTGGGAACTTTCTATTCAATTCGAATTTCTATATTCGAGTATTCGCACACTCCTACTTTTTATACTTCTTTAAAAAAAAAGGATTATTGCTCAAATTAGTCTAATTATGTCAAGTAGCTTATTTATAAAATATAACGAAATTGCATTATCCCTAATAAAATTCATTCAAGTGCATTCAGCCATACAAAAAAAGCATAGCTCCGCAGTACACTTTTTTCTGAATTCAACGCTAGAAAGTTTATAGAAATCCATAAAAAAAAATGCTTTGAAAACCTCCATAAGGCTAAACATAGAGACGAAAAACATGAAGCTAAGTAAATCACGGTTGAAGTTTTGACAGGGATTGCAAAGAATTGCATGAGGGATCCTATGCAATAAGTTTCATCAATATCTAGAGTAGTTATTTCTGAATAAATTGAGATAAAATGGGCTGTAATTCATACATACATGGGAACCTTAGAAAAAAATCTGAAAGATAAAAAAAGTGACTACAATGTAAAAATAAAAGTTTGCAAACCAATGATCCTATTTTCCAAGAGACAACGAGAGGGGCCAGCAATAGTTTGAAGCTCCGAACGCAATTTTGTTTGGCCCTATAAAGGGCCTTTGAGAAGTGTCTCTACAGCTGACTTATAATTTGATACATCAAATTATATGTACTCCTAGCGAAAATCCTGGTTTATTCAGCACCTCTGTTCATATAGTGATTAGTCCTCGCAGGCCTCTGTTGGAACTAGATCAAGCCTGCACTCGGAAACCTTCACTAATGAACCATTTTGATAGAAAGTATAGTTTGATCCTTCTGTTCCTCGAACGAAGCAGTCATGTTCCCCATTTGGATGCCGTCTACAAAAATATTTCTAAACCACGCATCACATCATTTGGAATTGAAGGATCTGGCATCAGATGCAGCCACCTCTGTGCACTGTAAGCCTATTTTCGGTCGTTACATTCATAATATGACAAATTTTTACAAGAGCACGAACAACACCAATAATTGAAGTGGCCTCTTCCACTAATCCGTTGCTCCCCGTGGCGTCGAGCGAGATGGGTAGCTATGTGGCGTAACACGCCGTTTAAGTATGGTGATTAATACCATTTTTGCTTGTTCTAGCCTATCTTTGGTGTGCGTGCCCTGCAGGCAGATACACGGATATAGTGTTCCTTTTCTCATCTATGTGAACATAGCGAATCAAATGTTTAAAATTTGTATTCAAAGCGGCATTCAGCGTTTTCGCAACTATTTGGCACTCTCGGGTTAGAATTTCATTCGAGTTGAAATTTCCCTATTTGCACACCTCTACTTATTTCTTTTCATTTATTGAAAATATCTTGCAGGTCCATTTAGGACATTGCACAAGGTGGGGATTTAGTCAGGCTATAATATTTATTACCCACTCAAAAAAACACACACAAAATGCAGGACCTAACTTTTTCTTGGTCATACACAATTTTAGCACAAATACAACACAATTTATATATTCTAATACTCTTTATAAAACAGCGCCATTAGCAATGAAAAGCCATGTATTATACAAAATATATAAAGCACTATTTAGGCGAGGATATTGTGAGCAATGAAAACAATGGAGCGGTTAAAAAAATCTGAGGTAGCAGCTCGGAATGCATCGGGGACAGAAAGTGAGGTTGTTTTGTCAGGGAGACTATTACAGTGCATGACTCTGCGTGGCAATGAGGAGTTATTGAAGGCGGATGTACTGTAAAACCCTTTATTTTTGCTGCCCCTATTTTTCGTGAATCGGTCACAGAGGACACGATCGCGGCCACTAAATTTTGCGAATTAAAGACGCCTGCATTGAAACTCTAACTTGTTGAAATTTTCGCGTGCCCTTAAATTTTGCAAATTTTTCAATTTGCAAATTTTGCGAAAATTAAGGCCTCGCGAACATTAAGGGTTTTAAAGTGTGTCCAAAAATAGGCTTATAATTTTGAATGCTGTTAGTTAGATTTTGTGATGTTCGGTTAAGAGTGTGAAGGGGCTGGGCTCTAGGGTTAGAATGGCGCAATTTGTGCATAATGCAGAGTGGACTACAAAGTAAACTTCCTGAGCAAAAACTAAATTATAAACTCGTTTCGATTGACCGTCTCTTCCTAGTCGAATTGCGGGAATGCCGAGTCCAATCTCGACCGAGCGGACAACACGGTCTTTCCGCGTGTGCTTGGTGTCCGCAGATGAGAACTCGCCCGAAGAAGACGAAGAAAAGGATGAGAAAGCAGAGGATCCCGACGCTTTGATTGGAAAAGCCGACGACAAAGCCGTGCCTCCGCCAACGCAGCCGTGTGCGGGCGTTGTGGCTTCGTGCCCCGAGGAAGCCAAGCCCAAGGTCGAGGCCGAAGTGATCGTCATAGTCTCGGACGACGAAGCCTTGCCTCCGGCAAAGAGGGCCAGGACGTGATGGTGAGCGTGCCGCGGGTTTCGCGGCTCCCACCGGCAGCTTCCATTGCAGATTGACACGACAAACGTGCACTTTGGTGGAAGTGGTGACTGTTTATGACGAGGTGTAACATTTTGTGAGTCTTTGTCTTTGTTTCTTTTTTAAATCGAGGAATCCTATTAAAATAAAATCGAAGGAACGTGCTCCCTTTTCCTAGATGAATAGGGAGCGGAGAGATTTACGTTGTGCACGGGCTACGTTTACACGCGTACAGCATTTGGGCAGGTGGAAAAAAAGGGAGGAGTGACGAGACAACCGGGAATTTTCATTTAATTTATTGACTGCTGACCAGGCCTGTTTCGTGACAGAAATTTCACTAAGTACAATTTTCCTCTTCTAATTGGCATCTAAGAAGAAAAGTATTCTTTCATTAGTTGGTACTCTACCTTATTTATTTGTTTTAAATTGGCTTTAAGTCTGCAGTAATAATGCAGGAGTGAAGAAAAGTAACTTTATTTTTTAATCTTTTTCCTCACCACTTTAACTCAAGATCTGGGTTTGTGTGGTTGGCCGAGGCCCAACTTGATTGGAGGCTGTCGCTTTCGTGCGAGTGTAGCCGGTGTTCTAGAAAATGGTTCTTACAGTGTCCCTGGTTCCCTTGGAACTGGGCATCTCGAAGAAGCGTTTGTGAATTGTGAGTCATCCATTGTTTGTGTAGTCAACTGTTACGACATTCAGCTCCCTGAAGGCCCCTTCATTGTCATTCATTGATTCATTCATTTGAAAGGTGCCTTTGTTCAACTTTGCCACAAACATTTTTGAGAATATTTGTTTTAGCAGCAAAACTTTGCCTTTAGCGGTAATTTTTTTCTTCACAATTATTATTATCTTTTCACTTTAAGACTTTCTTAAAATGTAATGTCGGTGGCTTGGTACATGAAAATAAATGCAGAAGTCAAAGTACCGTATTTTCCAGTGCATAAGTTAAGTTTTCATTTTTTTGTAAATTTTCGGTGGTGCGTTTTATGATATGTTGTGACTTAAATGGATTCTTCTTTAAGGATGAACCTTAAAGGCCCGTTCCCACACTTGCATTTTCTTAGGACCATGCTCTTTGGGATTTCTTACGACGAGAGAACAGACTGGCCTGCCATCTGTGAGGCGATAAGGAACTGAATTTCACTAGAGCGAATGTTTTGCAGTATTTGTGAGGTCAAATATACATACTACAGTTGCGTCTCGTTTAAATGGATCGGGCTATTATGGACACCCCGCTATATGGACACCATTTTCGGGGACGAACTAGGAAAATACTTGCATTTTCATCTCCTTCTTATGGACAACTCACATTATGAGCAATCTTTTGGGGGATTGAAGTTGTCCATATTAACGAGACATCACTGTATCAATAAGAAAAGGTTGTTTATAGCACTGTCAAAAGCTTTTGAGCCAAGAAAGAAAGAATGATGAAATAGGAAATGTATGGAAACTGCCACGGCTACGCAATAGATGGCGCCAGAGTGGTCTTTCGTCATAAGAGGTCTCGAGGCTCACGGCCATAAGCCGTCGCAAGTGGGTGAACCGAGCAGATTTTTCGCGAGTGTTGTATTTCTCGTTCGATCAATTGACGAGGGTGTTGAAACTGGCTCCCGCTTGTGCATGTATAGCAAGCACAATACACATGCCAAAATATCCAGAGAGATGCCCCGCCCATGGAAGATAACCTGCCCCTTGTTTTTGCCTCGATTCGCTATTTTCTTTTAAACACTGAAAGATAGCCCACTGCTAGTAATAGTGCTCGGATCAATGATGACATCTTCGCTTCGTTGTCCCTTGCCACAATAACAATTTCGGCAGAAAAACATGACCTAAAGAGAAAAAAAAAGCTTTTCTTCGACTTTTCTTTATTAAACGTCGAAAGTTAGCCCACTCCTTATTTTCACCTGACTTGCTCTCGGTTTTAGGTGGGTAATCTCTCAAAATATTACGGTGTACAGACTTGTATGTGCAGTTTCACCATGCCTATCAAACCAATATACAAGTGTGAATTATAAAGACTTATGCACCAACGTTTTTTGAAGACACCCGTTTACAGGAGGGGTGTGTGACTTATATATCGGGAAATATGGTGTGCTTCTGGTTTTGGTGCCTCAGTGATTACACCTTTTGCTTCTGTTTTTTCCTTTTTATCTTTGTTACTGTGAGGGCACAGTTCTAAGATTCTTCATTGTTTTGCTGATTACCCACCTCAGCTGCAATGAAGGCTTTTGTCTCTGTGAGACACTAGTTTTTTTTTTTTTTTTTGTGTGTGTACTTTTTGAGATTTTGAGTATGGGTGTTTCATTACGGTGGTTTGACACACTGTGAGGCTCGCAGTAATTTAGTTTGGGAACAAATTAAAGTAATGAAATAGAATTCAGTTTGTTACTGAAAAAGAAAAGGACTCCAATTTGTTTTTAGCTTTTTGCAACATTATTTATATAAAAATTGTTTTAGGATGATTATCGCCCTTTTGCGGGAACTCTTGTCTAGGCTTTGCTGCCTGGTATGATGTCAAGGGGCATTCCTCATATTAAAGAGAACGAGAAAGGAAGTCCAATGATATTGTAAACCATGCTTTTGGAGTCTGCTGCATAAATGACATTGGTAGTTCGTTTTCATCTTTGTGGTATTGCTCCAATTTCATTGCCTCGATTGTCTTCACATGGCCGCCGCATAGTTTTCTTTCTTAGGCCGAAAAGATCAAACTAAAACTAAAGCACCCACAGGGTACATCAGGACGTCGTCATGCGTTTCTGAGATATACGATTCTCAAGTGTGGGGTTGCTGACACTCTGCCGCTCTCTACGCAAAAAGCAGAAAAGGTAGAGATCTGGGCGGTCGGAAGGATGGAATGGCAGGATGTCACATGGATTGTTTCTCTCCTCAGGCTTCCTGCAACTGCAGCTTGTTTCTTTCATGTGCAAGCAAAGCTACGGGAACAAGTATGTTGCTCTGAAGAACGCTTGCACTGCACAAGCCCTTATGGGTTGGTCGCTTGGCAGGGATGCTGAAAGCCCGGTGCTCGCTCTTTTAGCTCTCGCTACACTACCGCTTCATGTGACACAGAGTTTACACTGTACTGCGACCGTGCGTAAGCCTATAAGTTTATTTTTCATTTGTTGCTCCTTCCCGAGATACCCAGAAAAATGTTCCATCCCAGCATCAATAAAACATCTCTCACTCACTCCATCCGTTCGCTTTTCGGCACAGGAGGGTTGGCTACTTCAATGTGGAATCTTCTTTGGCTAGGCGTCCTGCATTTCCTGATGCCCAAAAATGAAGCCTGGATAAAAGTGTGGCTGCGAGGCTTGATACCGATTGGTTGGCGGGAGGGAGAGGAGGAGTGAGGTGCTCGACGCTGATTTGTTAATGGGGACGTCTTGTGACCGGAATGAAGTGAGGAGGAGAGGTAGGTGGGGTGGGAGAAAAGGAGTGGGTTGGAAGGTTCTGGAAGATCGCTAAGTTTAGCATTTCAAGTGTACTTGTGCCAGGCATTAAATTACCCGCTGAAGCTAGGTATTTGGATTAAAAATATGTTCCGGATATCAAGGGGGGTAAGTGGATGCCAGAATTGTGCCGCTGGACGATGCGATGGCGGTGCACTATGTTGCGAGTATGAGCTTTCACAAGCAGGTGTGCACGATTGTCTGCCTTCAGTTGGATGGTACGAAGTTGTTCAAGACTCGCAGAGGTAAGGGTTTGTACCATACAACATGCCCGATAGCTGAGCCGAAGATTCAGACATGTAGGTCGTCGAGTCGTCGACCATTCTACAGCTTGTCCCCAAACAAACTATGCTTGGCTGAATGCTCATTCTCTCTCCAAATGTAGTGCCTGCTGTCTAAACCAGAAGCTAAAGTTTCAGCACTATCTGTTCTCTTACTCAAAACTGATAAGGGATTTTCTGCAATTTTCGCTGGGAAAATGGGGCCCATTTTTTCCTGTTTTCGGTAAGTGGTGCCATAGAGCTCCATGTATTCGAGAGCCCTGGTGGCCACCATTTTCCCATCGAAAATTGAAGAAAAACAACTTTTGAATAAGATATTGGTTAGTGCTGAAACTTTGGCATCTGATTTGGATCACTAGCGCTACATTTAAGCAGAGAATGAGCGCTCGGTGATGCATAGTTTATTTTTGCAATGAAACAATCCTGTAAATACTTTATTCGGACACCCTGTACTACAGTCTGAAGACGTTTGCTGTCTTACGAATTCCAGTTGTGGTGAGCATAGAAAGGGTGAACAGACGTGGAGTTTGAATTGTGCATTTGGTATTGAACGTCTGTACAACCTGTTTACTAGATGTGGCTGATACACTGCACTGGCCGATTTCGAGCCTGCCGGGTTCAGCACAGAGAGATGGGCGGGAAGTTTAAAAATCTGACACCGGTAGGTCGCTGTCATACATAGTTTGCAAAATGCTGTATTAGGGGGAGGGGGAGGGGGAGAGGAGACCCCAGCAAAATGAAAAATTTCGAAGAGGGAGGTGGGGGGGGGGGGGGGAAGCCCGGCCCAATGCCGCCCGCCCCCCCCTTAGCTACTTCCTTGGTTGCATGACATCCCCCTAAAGAAATGCCGTGAGTCAGTAGACGTCGCCCAAGCTCATTGCCTACGTCCACATAATACAGAGTCTGATTAAAAAAAAAAAAAAAAGCTGCTTACAACTCCTTGTAACGCCGAATTAGAGCGCAGCTCTTGATGAGGAGGAGGGAAGGGCACTGGGGGGGGGTTAAACTAACCAGGGGGGTCACGTGACTTTGGGGGTCACGTGACCCCCAATGCCGATGATGTCATCACTGACGTCACTGATGACGTCATCAGTGACGATGCGGGTACCGATGACGTCATTAGTGACGTCACGGATGACTTCACCAGTGATTATGACGATGCGAATGTCGGTGACGTCACTGATGACGTCATCAGTGATGATGACGATGCGGACGTCGGTAACGTCATCAGTGATGATGACGATGTGGATGCCGGTGACGTCATCAGTGATGATGACGATGCGGATGCCGGTGACGTCATCAGTGACGTCACTGATGACGTCATCAGTGATGATGACGATGCGGATGTCGGTAACGTCATCAGTGATGACGATGCGGATGCCGGTGACGTCATCAGTGACGATGTGGATGCCGGTGACGTCATCAGTGATGATGACGATGTGGATGCCGGTGACGTCATCAGTGACGATGACGTCATTGGGGGGTCACGCAACATCGGCGGGGGTCACGTGACCTCAGGGGAGTCACGTGACCTCGGGGGGGGTCGCGTGCCCCCCACGAGGTCACGTGACCCCGGTGGGGGGCTCGCGCGGTGCATTATGGGACATTTCCCATGATGCACCGGGGTCACGTGACCTCGGGGGGGTCACGTGCCCCCCACGAGGTCACGTGACCCCGGTGGGGGGCTCGCGCGGTGCATTATGGGACATTTCCCATGATGCACCGCGTGGTTACGCCGACGGCGACGCCGACGCCGCTCAAGCCGGAAACGGGCCCCTAAGAGCTGCGCTCTAATATATCTTATTGGCATTTCAACCCCTCGCATACCGTCTACGAGGGATTACTCTTGAGGTTGGGCTGATAATAGTAATAAAAAAAACAAAAAAACTTGCATGGTCCCAGAGAGCTTGAGGACTGGAGCAATCCATCCCCTCCTTCCGACCACCGCAACCCCTTAAAAATTGTGATATCACAGATACCGATACGATCACAAACTCGCGACGTCCCAGTGTACCACGTGAGCGGTTTAGTTTCAGTTTAGTTTTTTGCTCTAGAAAAAAAAAAAAAAAAGAAAAGTAAGTGACTTTGAAGTACAAAATTAATTGGTTAGTATTCTGACACATTTGCTTCGTATGAAAAACAAAAAATTGGTGTGTCAGTGGCTTTCTAAAGGAATCAAGTTGACTAAAAGCATTTATATGTAATTAAGGGTTTAGTATGGTGGTATGGCAATTTTCTTGACCAATTTATTTAGAGATGAAAATTCAGGTCCATTGATTTGCGGGTTTACTCTCTTACGTGATGATAATTAAGGTGCTTAATAAATCCATGGATAGTGCATGCTTGCATTTTTTGTTTTCGGACTGCCTGTGGGATATTCTGGGTATCACACTAGGATACAGTATCGGAAGATGGTATAAACTATTTTTCCTTCACATTGTGTTCAATAAAGCCTTTTTCTGTCAACGTATTGAAACAATTGTTGCATTTTGTTTAGTTTACGATGTTCAATTTGCATGTTATTGTTCCTTCGCAGAACAATAGCGACAATGGTCACTATTCAAGTCTGCAAGCACACTCTTTCAGAGACTCACTATACCCCGTTCATCCCTAAGCTGACAGCGCGGTGGAAGTGATATGCTTGTTGGCTCAATCGTACGTCTATCCTTTGCCACATGATTGTGGTCTCGCTATACTCTCACATAGAGAGTGGGGTCAGGTGATGAAAGGATGGTAGGCGAACACGTAGCTCCCACCACACTGTTGACCCGCAGGCGAACAGAGTACAGACAGCTCGACACTATGCACCATATGACCAAAGACTGCCAAAGATCTTGATAGAGAAGGAGGAATTAACTCTGGACCCTCATTGGAGAGCTTCAAATCGGGAACGCTTGCAGTGATGTGATTGCTGCGCCAATTGCGCCAAACTGCACCCAGTGGCTAACCCTGCTACGTCCTGCTACATTTTGCCAAAGTATGGGTAATCTGCGCCAAGCCTGCGCCAAAGGACCAATTTCGGTCGCCTTTCAAAAGCGAAACTAAGCTGAGAACCGTAACTGAACACGCATGTGCAAGGTGGCGCAAGCGGCCGCCCGACACAAAGCACCCTGCTTGAAGGGGTGTCCAAACAGGACACTACAAAACGCACGCCTCCGACAAATCGTGAAAATTGAAGCGGACGGGCCTGCTTCAAGCCCGCTTCAATTTTCACGATTTGTCGGAGTCGTGCGTTTTGTAGTGTCCTGTTTGGACACCCCTTCAGTCGTCCATCCGGTTTCTCATGGTTTTTCCCGCCGTCTCGCGTTTCGCGCCCTCGTCGTCTCGGGAGTCTTGTCTCGCGTCTTTTTTAAAATTATTTCAACGATAGAAGAGGCCACCCCGTCATGCTGTGAAACAAAACCACGTTTTTGCGCGGCGAGAGTTTGTGAGCTGAAACGCTCGCGCGACCGACAGACACCGTAGTCGCGCGACGGCTCGTGTCGCCGTCCCCACGTCGCTGCAGATATGTCGCTTTCTAAACTTGTTCATCGACATTCCTATCCTTGTTTAAATCGTACACTACTGCAAAACACCCTTTTTAACTCAAAGATTTTTGTGTCGAATTATTGATTACCTAGGTTTCTCTGGGTGGGCTTTCTTTTGAGAGGGACTTAGGTATGTGAAACATCTGCCGCAAAAGGAAGTTTAGTTGGTGAAGAGAAGTGAGCTAAAGTAAAGAAGGCAATGTCTGCACGTTGAACCCGCACAGCGCGCTCGTTTGTCTCGAGTTCAGTAGACAAAGCGCTCCAAGAAATGTGCGCTCAGGTCCTTTTTTTCTGTGTGTTAAGCTTGTACCTCGCCTGCCGGCCTGGCAAGCACGCGCCGCTGGACCGTTTTTTTTTTTCTTTTTTTTTTTTTTGTCATATGCTGGACAGTTACGTTTTGAATACTATTTTGGGAATCAGTTGGCGACGGAGCGGAGTTTCATTGTTTCGGTTTCGATTGAACAGCCGTTGTCTCCGCTCGCGCGACGAAGCACATGCCACTGCAAGCCTGCTGAAGTTGACCTCACGTGCATGTGAACATGACTGCACGACAGAGGCACCAGCCGGGACGCTTGCAATCCATTGTTTTGCGTTTGCTTACTTTTGACGAAAGTCTGGCCCGTCGGGAACCAGTGAAACGGTGGCAATCGTTCTTTTCGTAATTACTCGGCAACGCCTACAACACTGTACTGACGTCTGAGCAGTAAAAACACTAACAGCTAGGGTGACCACCTTCCTGCTAGCGAAATGCGGGACGCGCAAGGGCGGGGGGGGGGGGGGGGGGGGGGGTGTTGAGGAAATATATTAACACACGCACCGCGAACCCAAGCTCTGTTAACACATCTAATATCATGTGCTGTTTATGCACCTGTTAACTGTATTGTGGCAATTAAGCTCAATTAATTTTCGCTCCTATTGATATATCTCTTATGCCAAATGTGTTATTAAAGTGTCGAAGTTGAAAATATAAAAATCGACTCTAGCAAACTCAATGCATCAAACGGAAATAAGAAACAGTAAATATTTTTCGGGTTATTGTTTCCTGTCAATGCTTACTTTTATCAACATGGTCCTACACAAATTTTTAACATTATATTCTTTTTCGACCGTTGCGAGTTGTAGGCTTTTTGCCCTGTATGGCTGCCTTCACTAAAACAAAAATCCACAGCACCCCTTTCGCATTGACGCAGCGATTTCAAAATAATTGCAATATTTTATATTTAAACTTTTTGAGAGCAACTTTTCTTACAATATTTTGCCACCAAGGGGAGAGGCACAACGGAGCATGCGCGTCGGTTCTCCTGCACGGAAGGCGGTTGCTTCCCACAATGCTTGGACAGAAAATGGTGTACCATTGCGATTCACACAATTACCAGCGACCTCCGCGCTTCCCCGTGCCCCGTTGTTCGGTAGCGCCATGAGTTGCAGAGTAAATTTTAGTACAGTATGAAATGCGGGACATTTTGAAGATTTGAGAATTTGTTGCGGGACGCGGGACACGAGCCCTCAATGCGGGACAGTCCCGCGAGTCGCGGGACGGGTGGTCACCCTACTAACAGCGAGTTCCGTCACAACACAGCACAAAGTTCCCTTCGTTTGTCCAACACTTAAAACAAAAGTTTTAATTTTTCAAAGAATATCTGCTCCAAAAGCCACTTTTGCTGTTCGAGACACTGTTTTGGCTGCTCCAAAAGCCGCTTTTGCTGCTCCAAAACAGTGTTCTGGCTGCTCGAAAGGCCACTTTTGCTGCTCCAAAACACTGTTTTGACTGCTCCAGAAGGTGCTCCAAAATGGCTTAGGCCAATCACATCACTGCGCTTGGTACCGTGTACTGTTTAGCTGGGAAGAAAAGCACAAAATCTCACCAGACTACTAGATGTCAGTAGGTCAATGTAACAGATCGGGCATCGTCCTTCGCTGAACGACTTTATGCTTGGACACAGTGGCTGGAACGAGTCTCCAACTGCGTCGGAGTGTCCCTGGGACGGTAACGAAAGATTTCACAGGAGCAGCCAAGTAATGCTGCAGGTTGCAGTGCTGCACGCTCCTGGCGGTTAGTTTCTTCCAACTGACCAGCTGCAGAGGGGCCTAGCGCGGAAGAGGCGTCTTCAGTACCCATCTCCGTTGCTGTACCACTGCCAGTGTTGAGGCGAACCGCGGCATTCCCCAGTTGGGGTGTCGCCAGCCGAAGGTGCATTCCAGGCAGCACAGCTTCGGTGCAAGCTATTGGAAAGATATCAACGGACTCGGTTGCGAAGAGATGTTTAATAAAATTTCCGGTTTCGACTTGATGCCTCCCCACGTCTAGCCGGGATTTGTCCTAGGCACCCTGGGCAACAGTCGAAGCAGCATGACCAGCACGCGCCTCCGGTCCGGCGGGCTCGTGGTGCCGTTGGACGCGATGGAGCGCATGTCCCCGACCACCTCGCCACTGAGCGAGATGACTGGCATATCGTCGAAGACGCACTTGATGTGCTGCAGGACGAACGTGTCCACAGGGTCGTTCTGGAAGACCACGATCATGGTGTTCTGGACGCTCTTAAACGTGTCCCTCAGGCTGAGGATAGACTCGAGGCTGCGGCGCCTCATGCGGGCCAGCAGCGCGGTGGTGGTCACCTGCAGCTTGTGGCCCGTCAGCTGCTCGACGTAGTAGGTGGTCATGCGCTCGGCATCATCCAGGGGGACGTTCAGGCGCGACTGGAAGCTCATCACGCCGGGCCCCGTGTTCTTGAAGCAGGACACCGCCGAAGGGCCGCGCTCCCCCAGCACCCAGCGCCGCAGGAACTTGGACACGCGGCCCAAGCTGGTGATCTCGGGCCTGCGGAACATGGACTTGTCCCTCTTTGACCGCGCCGCCGAGTTGCCGGTCTCTTCCAGGACTTCAAAGAGGAGGGCGCCGCTGAGCCCCGCGTACCGCTTGCTCGGGTGGTCCACTTTGATCGTCTTGGACTTGAAGAAGATGGTGATGCAATCCACGGGCAGGATCTGCCGGACGCACTGTATCACTGGAAGTACCCATGTGTCCCCGGTTGGTAAGGTTTTGAGAGGTTGTAGCCAATAATTCTACCTTTTTTTTGAAACTGAAATTCGACTTGACCGGAGGCTTTAAAAATCAGGGTATATGCGTTTCTGAATATTTCCTGCGAGGCCCCGATGGAGTCCTTCACTGTTCGTCTGTCAATCTGCATCAATCCAAGGAGCTAAGCACACTGTGACTGGTGTAATTGAGTAAGGTACTTTGCTGGTCTAGTTGGTTCATCTTAGTTGAACATATAATATAGCGTAAAAAAGACAGGGGCACGAAGTAAACAGGACGAGCGCTAACTTTTAACTACTTTTACTCGGGGTAAGAGTGACAAAAATTTCTGAAATTAGTGTATTCGTGGTAAAAGTATAATTTTCTCCAGGGTCGGCGCCAAGGGGATGCGAGGGGTGGCGGGCGCCTCCCCTAAAATTTCTTCTGCCACCCCAAGATGAAGCAGCTTTGTACACAAATAATTGCCTACGACGTCGGCTTGAAGACCCAGTGCAACGAGTGTCCAGACTTTAGCGCCGTTCATGCGTTTTTTTTTTTTTCTATTAGCTTCCAGCCACTGCAAGTCGTACCGCGGGTAGGGTGCCTTCATGTCTCCCTAACCGCGGGCGAGTAAGCTATCAAGCGCTTTAGAAAAAGCAGCTTCCCTTTGTGACGCCTACTGGCTTTTCTCCGTATTCCGCTCTGTGGTGCTTATCTTCAGCGGAGACCGGAGACGTGAACGAAGGGGAGCTTAGTTAAAGTCAAGGTCATGGGGAATTCCGCACTGTCTCAGAAAGGGAAGCAAAACCTGGTTGTGAGGCTGAGCACAGGGGGCAGAGGTCCCTGCTGTGATACTACCCCCCCCCCCTTCCCCCGTCTTCCTCCTCGTGTCTCCGCATTTCCCTTTTCAATGAGCACACCGCATAAGCTATCTTGCATAAGCCCGTGGGCGACAGCACCTCATTTTACTCGTCTGTTGCTAGTTGAGAGATGTGGTTGTGTTGTCCCAGTTTTAATTGTTTTGTTCTTTCTTCATCCATCACTTTCATTTATTTCATTTATTTCCACTTTAAAGGCCCAGTCAGGGCATTAGATAAAGGGGGGGGGGGGGGGCAGTACGACACAATAAATCAACATATAAACGCAATAAAATACAATAATATGCAGTCAGGAAAAATTGGAGTAGAAGTTATACATGATGAAAACAAAAGAACACTCACAAAACATGGGTTTGAAGCGTATTCAGGAACGCTGTCGCGTCGCTAATGGTGACTATCGATGATGGCAACTGATTCCACTCGGATATGGTGAGAGGAAGAAGGGATTCGTTAAAAGCTTTGGACTTACCAGAAGTTCGTTTGATGGCACAGGAGTTATTTAGACGAGACGACATTCTTTCTGGGGGTGATAATAAGGAGTCCCTGAGGTCTGGGCAGTGGTAGTAAATTTTGTGAAGGAGGCAGAGTCGAGAAACTTTCCTTCGTAGGAGCAGAGGCGTCAGTCCGAGTTGATTTTTCAAGGAAGACACACTGGTGAAATGATCGTATGATGATAGGATGAAACGAGCGGCTCGGTTTTGCACTGCTTCTAATGTATTGATGAGGTATGCTTGATGGGGGTTCCAAATTGCAGCGGCATACTCTAATTTAGGGCGAATATACGTTTTTTCACTTGAACCAACACGCTCTTCTCCCAAGCATCCCCACTCAACGGGGCTCTTTTGTGTGTACCAGGCGTCGCTACTCTCCCTCCTCAAGATTACAGAAGATCAACCCGTCACTCAAAAGCAGCTTTGCGGTGCGGTGGACCGATCGCAGGCGTGCTTCGACCGCTTCGGTGGCTGGAACGGCTAGGGCATCCTGACGACGTCAGCCTCGCCGTAGCTTTGCTCATCCCGAGACAAACTACGTCACGATTGCGCCGGATGTAACGAGCTCTCCGCTGGCTGCTCTCCGAGCGCTTGCCAGAGTGGGCCGTTTATAACGATAAATACAGACATAAAGCTCAAATCACAAACGTTCGATTGTCATTTACGGATATTGTGGGGCATATTCAGCCTATTTCTGAACACGACGGGTATATTTCAAATTTTGTTGAAGAGAAAGAAAAATCGCGAGGGCGCCTTACCGCAATCGCTAGCCTTCTACCTGCTCCACGAGTGGTAACCCTAGTGCCTTACTACGCTTCTCACGCGCTCAAAGTCTTTGTGAAAATGACTGATTTAGAAGTTTTTCGATGACGTTAAACACCCTGTACACATGCGCAGAGCGACAATACATACGGCTATCAAGTCGGTTACCGATCCTACAAAAACAAACTTTTCCCCACTTTTATTTAACCAAAAACTCTTTCAAAAGCTTGGGATCAACAGTCTCATGGCTTCTCCTCTTACCTGCTGAAGTCACGGAACATAGCCAGAAGTGTTGCTATGCATCGGCAAATGTGAGCCATAGTACTATTTTGTACCGATGTTCCCGTGCTCGCCCACTGTGCAGTCTACGTAAGCCAGTGGCGTGTTCCTTTTCACATGGCCGTCACTCCTTATAGGTGGACTGCACGGCGGGTGTAGTGTACGAAATTCCACCCAGTTGTGGAAAGGTCTGTAACGGCCAGACAGGGCGATGCATCAATGATCGAGCACAAGAACACGCACTATCAGTAAAAAATAAAAAAAAAAAAGGCTCACATTTGCCGATACATTGAAACAATTCTGGCTGTTGTCCCGCGACTTCAACAATTAAGGATTCTTGGGAGAAGCCGTGAGACCGGTTTTCGTAAACTTTTAAAAACGTCTTTTTATACAAAAGAAAAAAAAAAAACTCTTAGCCTTTCCATTTTGGTGAAGAAGGAAGACCAGCGCAGCTGTACTATGGTGGGAATGAGGTAATGGCTGGCCGCTAGTCGGAAAGCTAGAGTGGAAGGGCTGGTCTTGAGCGACGGCGGCAAGCAGACAACCGGCGAGCACAACCCTCTGGACAGCTACCGCCATCTATGAGCGACGGCGACAACCAGAGTGTTGTGTCGACATTTGGTACCGGACACAATCCTGGGGAACCTAGCCCTTAACAGCTCCGCTGTAAAAAAGTGGGACGGCATATCTGTCAGTGACATGCCAATTGTACCTCATGAAAATTAATTTCAGTTTTGCAGCTATCAGATCGGATACCGTCTTGATAGCTGCATATGTTGCCGCTTTGCGTATTGCGTATACGGCGTGCAAGTTGGTCTGCTCCTTGCGCACCTCGTGCGTTTGTTTACCCTCAAAATGCGCCCACGAGCTTGTTTCCCCCCAACTTGAAGCGATGACGGCGCGTGCGTGGATGCTTCGTCGTCACGCATTCCCTGGGCGTTCTCTGTGTTCAGCTTTCATTGGTGTGCCCCCTCCTTGGACTGCAATGCGCCAAAAACGCATCTTGGAGACTTTCTCGCCCTATTTGATTTGCTTTTTCTTGAGTAAAAATAGTCCAGAGTTAGCGCTTGTCCTGTTTACTTCGTGTCCCTGTTACTTTTGTGCTATTTTATACGTTTAAATAAGGTGTAACTTACACTACGCAAGGGGAAAACCGGCGATCGCTTCTCTGTGCGAAAAGTCGCGTTCCGTGCTTACTATCAAAGCAAAGATAGCCAGGTTACTTTGTACCAGGTACCATAGATTGCGCGATCGTCAGCCATGAAGACGGGCTGCCCACGACGCGCGAGGAATTAGCGCGATCGGGACAAGGGCTTACCCCTGTCGCTTGGTCGCTGGACTCGCAAGGTGAAACGTACGTGTGTCTTTTTACGTGTCTTTCCTGCGTGATTGTTGCGGAGATTTGCGCCTAATTGCTTACCCTGCTACCTCCGCATCACATCGCCAAAATTTGATGTGTTTACGCCAACATTGTACCAAAATGTGATTTCACTTTGTTACCAATCCTGCAAATAGTATAATAGCTCACGCCCCGGGGCCGCTACACGGCCGTATCAGTACGGCAGACTTGTGGGAATTTTCGAAACTTTCGACTATCGCCTCAAATAACGCGCTACTCAATTTGATCTCTGTATCGAAGAATGACAATACCCGGAAATCTAACAATATCGTTCTGTTCGTGATTTATTCTGGCGAGTTAGCTAGCTTCGTTGAGTGCGTGTCTCACCGCGCACTGATGCACTGCAGTGAGGCGAGAACTGCGATGTAGGCGTCACAGTTTCGCGCATCTTCGTGCAGCGCACCCGCGTGCTGTGGAAAAACCACTCCTCCAGAGCGGGACTTTGCACGCGCGGGCATGGGGCATGTGTTCTGTGTTTTCGAAAAAAAAAAAAAAAAAAACTGTTAAAAATTTTGTCAATTCGGATTTCTCGGAAAAACTCAAAATTTCAATGTCATTGTGGCAAAAAAAGAAAAAAGAAAGACAGACTGTATTTTACGAAGAAATTGCGTGACAGCACAGAGTTGGTAGTTCTAAGGAGAGGCCACTTCAGTTTCCGTTAAGATATGGAACTATTGACAAAAGGGAGTTCGCCATTTATCTCGTCAAGGTTCGTTTAAAACAACGGGCCATTGTACTTCTGGGTCACGACAATAGCCAATGTTTCGTTTTTCAGTTTAGCCTGATGTGCTTATTGAGAGGATGCCTTCGTATGACGGTGAAAGCTATGAACCTGCGAATTTCATAGGAAGAGGGCAGGGCAGGACAGCTGGAGCTTCCTTGCTTCCAAGCGGCATACGTCCAGGTGTGCAGTTTTCTTCAAAGTATTGAAGTTAATTGAAGCAACACTTCTTTGCAAGATTTGTCGTGCGACAGTTAGGCAAAAAACACCAATGCCAAATGCAACTGCAGACATATCATTCGATACAGGAGACTTACGAATTTAGTCTATGTTTGTGTCCGGATATCATTTATTTTTTGGTTTTTAATACAGCACATTTGAAACAGTGAAATTAATCTCCAAATTTCATAACAGAATCTAAAAAAAATCGGTGTTGAACAAAAGCTACTCGACAATAGTATTCAAGATAAGTTACTAAATACCTGCTTTATCAAGTATACAGAGTACTACTCATGCTACTCTCACTGCAGAGTATCTTCAGTAGAGTACAAATATTTATACACTGTTTCATACTTAGCGTACACCACTACCAAAGCTGATGGCGTTAGTATGAGGCTTGATCTCGTTGATCATTTGCACGTGTTCTCGCGCAAACGAAACCATAGATGAAGCCACGCGCTCACGCTTTGACAGCGTTGCATATTAAGTATGAAAGGGAGTATGGAAATGTACTACATCGATTAATTTCGAAGACACGTTCTGATTGCGCAATTTTTCGTGACTTCAGTGACATTACAATGATTTATTTGCAATCAACAAAATAAAATAAAACCGCAGTGTTATTTTATACAGTCCCAGTACAATGAGGAGCATCTCCGGTGAATCTTACATGATGATAGTATTAGCTCCTTGACTACTGATTTTTTTCTTCAAGCAACGCACAGCAAACTTTTAAGCAGGCAATTTGCATTAAAATAAGACAAAACATTTCCTCGGCTTCCAGATGTCATATCTTGCTCTAAATCAGGACTCCTGGCCTGAGTTCCACTGACGTGCAGACTCCGAAGTTGATAAAATGCTTGGAGGATTCACATCAAGTTCATCACTCCTGTCACTGCCCATCAAACTATCGTCTGATTCCTAAAAATGAGAAAGGCCGAAGGTTTCGTCGTCCCACATGCCTGAGCCTTAAGGCCCGTTCACACTCTTGCGACTGCTTGCGACCTCTTAAACCTGGGTTCCTTAAAACTTGTTAAACCAGAAAACACACTGGCGCCATCTATTGGGAAGCAGTGTAAACTCGGCGGTCCGGCATATTTTTTTTTTTTTCTCGAGCATTATCCGTTCTTTCTTGGCTCGAAAAACTTTTTACAATGTTATAAACGAGCCTTTCTATGGGTATTACGCACATTTGACCTCGAAAATCCCGCAAAACCATCGCTCTTGTGAAATGCAGTTCCAGGGTCACCGCATAGATGGCGCCACAATGCCAGTGTGTTCCCTCATTCTAAAAACATTTAAGAAGTTGTAAGAGATCTCGTCTCTCTCAGTCGTACTCGGTCGTAAGAGTGTGAACGGGCCTTAAGGTTTTGTATCTCTTTGTCGGCTGGAGTGGACCTCCGCGCCAAGGCCATGTTGTTTTAGCGCAAACGCTCACAAGCAACTGCTTTTTTTTTTTTTTTTTTTTTGGCGGCTATATGGAGCATTTTTTTCTCTGTCAAACAGCATTATTTTGCTGCCCAAGGTGAATGGAGCAATAGGGGCGGTTTTGCCATCTGCCAGAGAGCGCACTAAACGAGCGCCGAAACCAAAACTCGAGTCGCTCTCGTGGTCGGGTGTTATGGTCCGTAACGGGTGGCACAAGTGAATCCCGGACAAAAGCCCACCGGTGATAACCTCACCGGCAAAAAGCTCATAGGAGATAAGCTCACCTACTTTTGTACGGGACCGGAGAAAAGCTCACCAGTCTTTTGACAGACCCGGAGAAAAGCTCAAATTAAATTAGTATGTAAAGTGGACCTTATCATTTAATAGCAGTAGTGCTACCAAGGTTATAGACGTCTCTCACGCAGACCGTGCACTGTGCAACAGAGTGAGCGCGAAGCGATTTTTGGCATTTTACTTAGAGAAGGGGTTGATCAATGTCAAACTTGCATCGCATAAGTTTGTGCCCCGAATGAGCGATTTCCACCGCACTAGTAGTTTTGATAACAACCACTAAAATGTAAAAAAAAAAAAAAAAGTTTATATTGACAGTGTCACGCAGATCCCTCTGCTGTGGGCAAAATAAAAATAAATAAATGACGATTTAAGAAAAAATCAGTTTTTTTAAAGATATAAGTGAGGCCTATTTGATTTAGATCATTGTAGCTAGAACACATTAATTATTTCTCATTATATTTAATTTTAACACAGCAGGTTGTTTGATCGATTCTTTCGATGAGTGAAAACGAGGCTGAGAAAAGAATTAGTACTGCAACTTAAACCACTTTTTGTTCATGAAAACCCTGCCAAACTAGAACAAAGACAACATAGTTTTTTGTTAGGGAAAACGCTGTATTGGCTTTTCTTTTTTGTGATTCCATTTTTTTTTTAATCCGACATTACGTTTTCATTTTTCGTTTCCATCTTTTACGTTCTGATTTGATTGCAAAAAGATTTGACGCAACTGGCGAACGAAGTCGGAGCTAGAAATAAAGCTCATCGTATCGATTTGCCCTGAAGACCAGTGCTTTTCGCTTGTTCGGTCCGATATAAATCTTTCTTGAGTGGTGAGTTTTTTCAGACTTAAATGCGGAACATGCGCACACACTGAATGCATTAAATAATAAACAAACTGTAAATACAATATATATATATATATATATATATTTTAGGGATTATTTTTGCGGGCAAGGTTCGATCTAAATCACCATAGTAAAACCGGTCTGATTTGAATCGCGATTTAAGTCATCTTGATTTTTTATTCTCCACCCTGGCTGTACCTCTCGTTCCGCTCTTATGTCCACCTGTTTCGCGTGAGTGTTACCATATTTAAATCTGACGTGACCGGGATAGAGGAAATACGACCCTTTTTTTTATTTTCCGTTTAAAAGAAGTAAGAATTGAAACCACTGCTTGTTCAACAAATTGTGTAATGTGGAAATTGGGCAATGCGGTGTCAGTAAGAGGTAATTTCATAAATTTCATAAGTCAATAACATAAGAGGGAATTTCACAAATAAATATCTAGAAACTACTCAAGCTGCAGCCCTATTATTTGGTTATGTCTCCCTCCACCCCCCTCCCTTATTTTTTTTTAATTAGCGTTCTATTGAAATTTTTTTTTTTCGTCAGGCAACGCCTGGCGTGTTACAGTTCATTTTTGTATTTTAAAATAAATTCTGCTAGTGAAGTGCAGAATGACCGCATGCGCATAAGGCGTCCCAACATACCTCAGTTGAGTGAAAGTATTTCACTTCAGTGAACGCTCGATTCTTAGATTCGAAGGTGAGCTTTTCTGAGCATCGGACATTTTTTCGGCGAGCTTTTCTCCGCCGTCCGGCACGAGTGACACTCGTTATTAGCAGGCAAGCGGTTAAGACGCTGAAAATCGTATTAATGCGAAAGCATTAACTGTCTCATGGAGCGAGCCGACGTCATCAGCTTTGAAACCGCGCCAAACGGCACCTTAAATGCTTTTTCCAAGCGAAGCCAGCTCCCAGCTATGTAAACACGCGCAAAGCTAGCCAACGGCACCAATATTCCCCGATTCCAAAACTGATGGATTTTCGGCTTCGGTCCCATTGGCTGGCGCGCGTCGACGAGACTCACATTGGCCGGAGACGCAGCGCCAACATCAAACGTCAAAGGTCAGAGCGTCGAGGAGAGGCGCTCTGAAGTTGACTCAACTCGTACGGGCCAAGGCTCAACAGGGACTCGCGGGTGGGAATGACATTAAGATTTTCTGGATCCCGAGCCATGTAGGCGTCACAGACAACGAGGCTGCAAATCGACTAGCCGCCTCTTCACAGAACGTTTTGCCATCAAATGTCCGATGTACCGTATACCAAGACTTTAAAACGTCCGTAAGATTTCCACTTTCACGGCTGTGGCAAACTGAACAGAATTTAGCTGGTAATAACAAGCTTCATACCACTGAACCAGAACTTCGTGCCTAGGAAACCTCCTATAATAAAAATCGTTTCCACGAAGTCCTTCTGTGCCTTTTGAGAATTTGCCACTCGGTAAACTCATCAATATCTGCTTATAGTTGAGGAACTGCAGGGGTACGGCGAGCACTGTAAGAAAACTTCATCTGTCCTGCATGTTCTCTTTCTTTGCCGCGGTCTTCTACAAGAATACAAGTTCTATTTCCCTGAGATTTTCAAGTACAACATCCCATTCCACACCCTATATTGGTTCTATGGAAGTGGCCTCTAATATCGTTTGAATGTGTTTTAGGTTTTCCCAAAACTATAGGTATCTTACACAAGCTATAGCCATGTTCTAGCCTAGTCTTATTGTACTTTTGCGAACATTTTTTTGAGCTTACCTAGTTTGGCGCAGTATGGCCGTCGGAGCTCTTGCACCATAAAACCCCAAAACAGCAGCAACATCACTCATTCATTCCCAAACATCCTTAGTTTGGAACTGCCTTTCCACCTCTATCGCTGCAATTCAGACCGATCACCTGTTTGAAACTGATCTTATTGATTTATATTGTTCAGGGCACGAGCCATACGTACTCTTTGCTTCATAATTCTTTTATTATTATACTTTATCTTACTTACACGGCACGGCAGAAAAAGTCTTTCAAGCATTGTTCAGACACTTGCGTTGATTGCGTTCAGAGCGACTGAAACAACGCCAACGAAAAACTGTTCACTCTAAAATCACTGAATGCTGAATCCAGTGACAGCTCGCCACACACAATGTGGCAAGCACTGCAAGAAGTAGCTCCGTGACGCAATCGTGAATCACGCTCGTGCTGGAGTCTCGGTCACTGCTGTCATTTCGTTTAATATGGGCGCACGCAAATGTGCGAAGCAGCAATGGACCTTTTCCGAGAAGCGTTCTGCGCACGCGCGAGCGCCCGATGCCAAGCGGTGGAAGTCGGAACGAAAAATCGAGGAAATTCGGAAGGAGGCTGTATATCAGCGAGTAGAATACGTAACTGCAGCATATATATAATTGTGTTACACAAAAAAAGAACGTCGACGGAAAGGAAAACACGACGTTTGGGTGGACGCCACGGATGCCCCTCCTCTTTTACAAAAGAAGGCCGTTAGGTTCATAGATAATTTAGGTTATATTCAGCATACATCGCCCACATTCGAAAAATACAAGCTATTACCCATCGGACATGTTTTTTCTATTAAATTAGCGAACATTATCTTTGACGAGATAAAGCGGGATGAGACCTCTTTCTTCAACGCCTACCTTCATAAGCCTGCCGATTACACTCTTAGACACACCTTTTACATCAAACAAAATGTTAGAACAGACTATGGAACTCAAACACTTCATTATCAAATCGCTGACTTACTAAATACTCATGCAAATATAGTTAAAACGGTACACAACTGTAGCAATCTCCAGAAGTTTAGGAAAATGATCAAATTATATTTTCTTTCCATCGAATAATATGCACCTGCCACTTGTGCCGATTAGTTCAAATGTGCAAATGTGATCAATTATATTATAAGTAACAGTGTTTGTTATTTTCACTAAACTTTGTGACTCTTCAAATGTTTTCATCCGTAAACTTATTTTGATGTGAATTAAGTAATTGATGTTCATTTTTTTTTCGGTATCCTTAGAAGTACGTGCCGAGTGCTGTAATGGGGGCTGGTGGCCACGTCAGAGGACTTCGTGTCTTCTTTTGCCGCAGCCTCCCAGACATATGCATGTCGAAATAAACTTATTATTATTATTATTATAAAGTCGCGTTGGGCAGGCGCCGCTGCTCAGAGAGCGAAGAAACTGGTAGCGTAGCTCCCATTATCGATTGGTAACGCAGGTAAGTCACTTCCTCGATTTTTAGTTCGTGCAGACACCGCCTGGTGCCGTCGGTATGTGGAAAAGGTCCACTGCGGGCCCAGCGATCAACTGACGGGGCCGCCCGTCTTCGTAATCAACGTTTCAACAAGAAGCAATGTCTCGCGCTGTCCTGCCCCTGGCCGTGACCAGGGGCCGCTACACAGCGGGACAAAGCGGGACCAAGGGACGGGGTCATCGCCACCTGCTGCGGTTGGTTAGCGCCGCGCCGCTACGCTTCGCAGCAGGTGGCGAATTAGACAAATGTCCCACCCTCTTGGAAGACATAAGGACGACTTTCCACAGTCTCTTCGTTTTGTTTCCTTTGCGTCTTCGTGCAAGTCTCGCACGGGGATCAGTGGGTGCGAAGAAACGCTTCGGCTTACCGTAGCGTTCGTCGCTGCAGTCCGAGCCGTACAGGAGAAAGTTCAGAGACGGCGTCTGCCCGGCATTTCTCGCAATGTTGCGGTAGCGTCGCAGTTTCAGGCAGAAGTCGTGGAGGTACGAGTTGTCCGAGTCCTCGTCTTTTTGAAGCTGGAAGGGACGGTCGAGGACTCGGTGCAAGTTCCAAGAACTAGCATTCTCAGAAAAAAAGGGCGTAGTCTTACACCCTCTGTCCCATATAATGCACCCCAAAACTTCAGTTCGACGTACAACGCAATGACGTCGAACTGACGGCGCCAACTTTTACAAGGCGCTTGATAACGGTACGATATAGCTTATTAAAGAGCTAAAGCATGTATTAAATACCACATACAAACACGAAAAAAAACAAAAAAACACTGAGGTTTTGCAGTAGGGCCAAGAAAACCCCGGTTATTTTTTTGTAGTCAGTAACACGTACTATCCATTATCTATTTTAATAAGTTGTACCACACGGCTATCAAGCCCCTCGTGAAATTTGGTACCGTCGGTTGGACGTCAGTGCGCTGTAAGCCGAACTGAAGGTTTGGGGTGTCGAATATGTCACGATGTGTGCAAGACTATACCCTTTTTTTCTGAGACAGGTTGAGTGTGCGGGTGTACAGAATACGCGACAGACAGCTAAATCAATATAGGGGCTTTATTGCATTCCACGATATTACAGGTAACTGTGGAACACAAGTATCTGCCGCCTCGGTTGAACCACCACATAAGCAGATTCCACGATACTCGCAGTTTTGATCGGAATCTTTCAGCTGCAAGCAGGAAGTACCGCTGATCACTTGTTTGTGCTGCGGTATCTCATCTATTACGGTAAGAATTTCAAGGTGGAAAAATGTCAACGATTATTTAACATAGGTTGAAATTGACAATAGTAATAAAATGAAAGCGACATAACGGACGAAGACAGGACAAAGCGTCGCTTTCCTTTTATCCCTGTAACATAGCAGCACGCTCCAATTCGTCGTGACTGTATGTCAATGACAGACGTCTAACAAAGAGACAATAAAATCGATTAACACTCCAAAAACTGAGTTCTGTAATGGCGTGAACATTAAACGCCTGCAGATAATTGAAGCTAAAATTTGCAAGGCCACTCGACATTATATGAAAAATTGTTATTGATGCTTTGGAGTAGTTCCGAGACGAAATGAGTAGCTATGGATTACAAAACACCAAAGCTTTGAATCATTTAGCAGCTTGGAAGGTACTTGAAGAGAAATTTTTTTTCAAGCTCCTCTTATCAGCTTCGACCGATTTGTTTGGACGAACACTCTAAGAAATGCCTGCGCGTCCACTTACCCGCAAAACACTCGGGAGAGCCAATCTCTGCGGTCTACGAAATCAGCTCAGCGAATGAGGAGGCAGAACATCTGTTTAGACCTCAAAATGAAGTCTGCGCTGTGGCATTACGCAATGCAAGCACGACGCTTTGCATTGCGGAATGCCACAGCGCAGACTTCATTTTGATGTCTAAACGGACGTTCTGCCTCCTCATTCGCTGAGCTGATTTCGTAGACCGCAGGGATTGGTTCTTCCGAGTGTTTTGCGGGTAAGTGGACGGGCAGGCATTTCTTAGAGTGAACACGTGCTCTTGCGACCTTGCACGTGCAAGCAGTTTCCGTTTGGTTGAGGTCGTTTAACCAGCATATACGTACTTAGCCATTGAAATCCATCATCGAAACTTCCAGAGAAAACAGCCCGATTTGGGAGCATGTGCGTTCCTTGAAATTTATGTGCTGGAAAATCTAAGTTCCCCTAAAGTCTTAGCAAGCCTTGTTGGACAGCTATTGAATACGTATCAACAGGCATATTTTTGAAATTCGAATTAAGTTCAAAGAAGCGTTGTATATAGTGTCACGTCGACGAGCAAGTTCTTGCAGAAAACTGTCCCGAAAATTTTTTGGGAACTTCTCCATCCCGTTGAACATAAGGTAGCCGCAGCCTATTCACTGTTCATAGTACTGTGTGACGCGGCCATCAAGAGCTGAAAGGGATGCTAAACCGAAATTTCGATTTCACAAAACACGGCCGCTGAAGCGTTGAACGGGGCGCTACAAACTTCAAAACATCAATTATACGTCGATGTCTCAAACGAATGGCCGTGTATTTGGAAAAGAAAGGCGCGATCAAGCGAGGAATGTGATGTCGCGATTCTCTTGGAACAGTTGAGAATGAGTGGAAGCTGCCTCGCTTGTCCCTTCCTTGCTTCGGTGCACCATGCTTGAGGGGACGAAGGGAAGAAGAGAGGGAATGAGAATCGCGACGTGAGATGTCTGCCTCCTCGGCCTTGTTCAATCACGCATTTCTTTTCCAAAAATGCGACCATCTCTTAGGGATATGTATGCGGGATGTTTGGGGGTTTCGCAGCGTCCCACCTATCGCTCCAGCCTTGTTTTATGGGCTCCGAATTTCGGTTCCGCGTATTTCTAACGCACGAAGCCGTCGCGGGTTACCTGGAGGAATACTACCATCATCAAGCCAACTATAGTTGCGGCGAGTTATTCGTTTTTTAGGCGCAAGCAGGGAGAGGGGGAGAACGTTCTGGACTTCATCGTCGACTTGCAGCGTCCCGCAAAGGACTGCAATTTTGGCGAGACCCTAAAGGCCCGTTCACACTCTTGCGACCGAGTGCGACCGAGTACGACTGAAAGAGACGAGTTCTCCTAAAACTTGTTAAATGTTTTTAAAATGAGGGAACAAACTGGCATTGTGGCGCCATCTATGCGGTGACCCTGGAACTGCATTTCACAAGAGCGAAGGTTTTCCGGGATTTCCGAGGCCAAATGTGCGTAATACCCATAGAAAGGCTCGTTTATAACATTGACAAAAGTTTTTCGAGCCAAGAAAGAAAGGATAATGCGCGAGAAATAAAAAAAAAATATGCCGGACCGCCGAGTTTACACTGCTTCCCAATAGATGGCGCCAGTGTGTTTTCTGGTTTAAGAAGTTGGAAGGAACCTAGGTTTAAGAGGTCGCAAGAGTGTGAACGGGCCTTTAATCGCACGCTACGGAAGCCAATCGTCTGCGGCCTTCGGGATGATGAAGCTTGACGGTTCTTACTCACGCGTAAGATGCTAATAACTGTCTCAGTCGGGCTAATTTAGTGCACTTCAACCGAGTGCACTTCGGCTTACCGTATGCCACTTCAAGTGTTTCGGTGACACACGGAAAAAAATAGTGTCACTCGCAAATGATGGCAATAAGGACAGATGAAGTTATGTTATACCCCAGTCACACGGGAAAGTAAATGTAAAAGTGTAATGTAAAATGTAAAAGTAAAATACACCACTCGGCGAATCAGCTCGTGATCCTGGTTTTGCACGTGGCGTGTGCACGCGCAGCGTGGTGTATTAAGCACGCGGATTGGCCGAGCTGTAATGTCATTTTGCTTAAATGTCATTTAACGTGCCCGTCTGACAGGGGTATTAGACACGCAAAATGTGGGGTGCCTTCATGGCCATTGAGACACTCTAGTAAAATGTAAAGGAATAAATGTTGCGGCCATATCTTGTCTATTTAATAAAGACACGTTACAAAACGACTAGAGTCGTTTTGTAACGTGGCGACTAGAGTGCGACGCATCACCCGATGGCCTAGGTGCCGTTCTTTCGCACCGCATCAACGGTAGTGACTACCCGAGTGCGTCTCGCTCAAGACACTGTCTCTGGCATAATGCAACTATTCGCAAATTGAGAAAGAGGCGCTAGCATTAGTGTTTGGGGTGTCCAAGTTTCAAGATTTCCCTTTTGGGAACCACCTCACTTCTATAACAGACCATGGTCTGTTATCAAAGTGAGCCGCTAGTCTTTTTTTTTTTTTTTTTTGTGCACAAACCGCTAGCGGCTCTGTTTCATCCGGAGAAATCCATTCCGCAAATGCCGGAGGCAAGAGTTCAGCGGTGGACCCTGCTCCTCGTGGTATACAAGTGCGAAACTGAATCTCGGAAACGACAGGAGAATGTCAATGCCGGCGCCCTTAGTCGCTTGTCTTTGCCAGGGGAGGTGGAATACGTGCTGTACACGCGCGCGTTGGACTTTGCGCGCGTTGGACCGGACTTTGAATCTGATTTGCTGGAGTCATCGCATGGTGTTGCCCGAGGCTGCACGGCAGGGGCGGTTCCAGAACTCCGTTTTGGGGGGACGGGGGGGGGGGGGGGGGGGCGGCGGCGGAAAATTTGTAAGGATACTATTCTTCCATTCTTTCTCGTGCACGGGGGGTCCACCCATGTCAAATAGCCCTCCGGGAAGGGGGGAGAGAGGGGGGTCGACTTTGTTTGGGGGAGGGGGTGGCGGCCGCCCCCTCCCCCTCCTTGGATCCGCCCCTGCTGCACGGACGGTTATGTTGAGGGAACTGCACGAAACTCATCCTGGGATCTCCGAAATGAAGAGCCTCGCTCGAGTTGTCTTTTGGTGTCCTGGGTTAGACCAAGACATTGAGAGGTTAGCAAAAAGCTGCCAGCAGTGCATACAGTGTTGGTCGATGCCCGCGGCGCAGATTCCCTCGATGTGGCCAGAGACTAACAGACGCTGATACCGCCTGCATATGGATTTCGCCGGCCCGACAATTGACGTGCTCCTGAAAATCTTCGCACGCTTTGGTCTTCCAGTATCGGATAACGTCCTCAGTTTTTAAACACGGCAATGGCACGATTCCCGAAAAAAAAAAAAAAAACAACCTTGTGCACCATCTAACAGCAGCCCCGTATCACCTGCAGTAAGATGGGCTAGCGGAACGATAAGAAGGACCAAGGGCAGTCTTCAAAAAACCGAATTTCGAAATTTTTATTTCGTTACAGATTGACGCCAGTCAAAGAGGGCAAGTCACCGGCAAAGTTGTTGCTGGGCTTTCGACACCGGAGAAGGTTGAGCGTCCATTTCCCAGACGACGAAGGGCGAGAACAAGGAGACGCCACCCGGAAGCTAACGGCCATCACATCGCAGCGTCTTACTCCAGGAAGGCATGTCTGGTCACACCATTTCCAGCCAGGGAAAATATGGCTACCGGGGACAGTATTATCCACAGAGAGGAGACTCGTGGTCACTCTGAACACACCGGATGGACAACAACGACGGCACCTAGATCAACTGCAACTATGGGACGCTACAGCGATGCCGGAGGTGGTCGACGGCAGGGCAGCGACGGCAGGGCACGGCAGGGCCATTTCCCGCGACGAATCGGAACAGGAGCCAGTGGAGCTAGCCGCAGACCCGAGGTTGCCCAGTCGCTCGACGGGTGCGGAAGCCGCCCGACCGTTTGAACTTGAAGGGGTGAGGGGATGCTGTGTCATTGCAACTCCGCGACCCCGCCACGCGTGCAGCGTGCTCTATCAGCGAGAGTCGTGCGTCCAGAAGGTCGAATACGCACACGCCGGTCCGCGCGTCCGGCGTTTGTGATAAAAGGACTGAGCAGCGGCCGAATTAACCTGTTTCCGTTATCTGTCACATCGTGTCTGGTTTTGCTCGGGCGTGGTTATAGCACATAGAGCAGCTTGTAACAACGTACCCTTCTCTTATGTAAGATATTCTGCCAAGTTCTCATTTGTATTAGTGCCTGCACGCACTGAATAGTTGAGCATGAGCTAACATTCTTACATATAGGATGGAGCCTCTAGTTATCTCACGTCGTCTGCCCCTTTAGCAGAGCGAGCTCTGAGAAGGAGGCGACCCCCTCTTCGACATACGCCCTGCTAAAGTAGAGAGAAGCTTCCCTTGAGCTCTTAATCTGTCACTGACTATACACCTACACGCGGCCCTGACGTCATGCAACTGCGGTGGCACTGCTGTAGATGCGGCGCATGCGCAAATGTATCACTTGACATTGATCTGGTTCCTGTACACGCGCAGTTTCCACACGTGGTGTGGGCAAATGCGGACTTGTTTGTAAACAGCGTGTAGGTCTATAATTGTTGACTAGCAGGGAGTAAAGCTCTATGTTTTACGGGCCAAACAATGAGCGCCGCCATATTTTCATGCCTGTCGGGGACACCGTTCGCGAGGATGGCCAGGTAAATTCGACCCCTGGATAACCCGACCCTTACCTGAGGGAGGTATCACGTCCCTTCAGGATAAATCCTTTGTCATTCTCATCCTAGAGATTTAAAGGTCGGACAGTGCGTTGTCATGCAGATCCTGCCCACCTCGGTGTTTTTCTGCGGGGACATCGATGCCCAACGTAAGCAACATTGAGAATGACATCGATGTTTGAGCATCCGATGAACAGGATTGAATACGTGAAATTCGGCGAGTGCTCTGAGTGCTGGTCGTGCGGATTACTTACTGAGAAACAAGACACGTACTTGAGCTTCTTCCTCAGCAGGCGGATGCTGGCTCTATTCCAGACGGCGTTCACTTCGCTGCAGTTGAATAGGTCATTGGTGTCCACGTAGTTCAGCACCTGGTTCACCAGGAACTCTGAACAGGAAATTGCACTTTCCATCGGAAATTTGAACCCGGGGTTTGCGATGTTTCTAGGGTGCGGACAGCAGTCCTGTTCCCGGCAAGCAGCCGAATCGCGTCACCTCATTCTCTTCATCATCATCATTCAAACGTATTACTGTTTCTTACCTCTTGTACCGCTATGGTCGGATACAAGTTAAGAATGCACCGAATAAACACCACCATCTACCAACCGCGGCATCGAATCGCTCCGCGGATCACCTTGGAAAGGCAATACTAGTATTGTTCCATTTGGTGTGTGGAAGAGAAAAACGATGGCCTTGGCCAATCCCCTCTTTGGGTAAGTGCCGAAAGACCTACAGAAAAAAGAACAACAATTGCTGGGCTTGCTCGGATAGAGATCTGTTTTTCTTTTTTTGTTTTTTGTTTTTTTCTCAACGAGGTAGATAGGTTTAGAGCGATAAACTGGTATCCCCTATTGACCGCCGCCATGTTGCACATTTTTGGCCACTAGACACGTGACCTTATAGTTTTACGTCTAGATTTGAACAAAGTACTTCGCACAAATGACTGCTTATTGATATTTAATAACAGTAGCGACGAGATAAGTCATGCTTCGTTTGTTTTATGTCCAAAATGTGATTTCACGACAAAAACTCGGGCAGCTTCACAATGCTTTCGATAGATGCCGTCAGCCGAGGTGCTGTGTTTTGGGTTTTTATCTAGATTAGACACTGATCTCTGGGGCTAACAGTATTGAAAAAATAGTTAATCATGTTTTTTACGGCAATCGCAATGCAGATATGGGCTCAGTTTTGTGTAAAAGCCTTAGGATGTGGTACAGCCACGTGTCTAGTGCTAAAAAATGTGCAACATGGCGGCGGCCAATTGGGGGTTACTTTTAGTTGCCAGTTTATCGCGCTAAGACCCTCTACCTCGTTTTTTTTTTTTTTGTATCCAGCCTGTCATGTTTTTGCGAGTATGCGCCGATCCCCACAGACGTCAGTGTGACGCGCCCCTCTCTAGCGGACTATTTGCGCGTTGTGGACGAACACAGACTGGCGGTAATGAGGGTGCGGGGGGAGCTTATAGCACATTCTTAAAGGGACCATGATATCAATTTTAAATGATTTTAGATCGGTATTTTATTAACCTCATATTGTTTAGTTGGCTAAAATAAAGAGGTTAGGAAATTCAAAAGCCGGCTTTTCGGTTCGAAAATTTGAAAATAATTCATGAGTCAATCTACTCTGTCAACGCCTCCTCTAGGTAATACCTGTCACATTAGCGCTTTCCCCCATATCAATGCCCTTTCCTGTTACTGTCTCTCATTTGGTGGAGTTTGCCGCGTGAGACGCTGGCACCTGACACTCACCAGAGCTATCTATGGCTCTGACACTCACGGCGGGCAACGCGTCTCATTTCCCGGACCGGGCACCCCATCCTCAGCCGCTTGATCGTCGCACGCGCAACGGTTTGGTGACGTTTTCCTCTTTATTCTGTCACTGTTGGAGCTATGTGTGGTCGGGCTGCGGCGCCACGTAGCGGGAAGCGAGAGAAGCGGGGCGTCCGCCGGTGCTCATTGTTAAGCGCAGGACCTGACAGACATGATACCGTATAGAGGAGGCGTTGACTCTGGGAAGGTGGATGACCAGCGAAGCTGTTCAGCACACGACAGAGACACAGAATTTAGCGTATGCCTCATTAAAGTTGTCCAATAGACCGATATCTCACCAAGCGTTCGGCGCATGCATGACGCCGCCATAACTTTAGTTTGCAGGAGGAAGGCAGCAGTAGAGTGTACCCAAGTATTCTAGTACACTGTACCGTAGCAGCAGTGCACAAGACGGCTCGTGCCGCCTCATGCTCCACACGCGCAAAGCTCCAGCAAGGTTGTCGCACGTGCAGGAAGACTAAAGCTCCCTCGATGCATTGCGGCAGCGGTGGCGTAGTCAAACTGGCTGGTGAGATCGGTCTATAGCACGGTGTAAGATACACTCTTTAGGTGAGGACACGGCAATTTACCTTGACACGGCGGGGCTGAATGCGCGGCGCGAGGAATCAGATAGCGTTCGTTCGACGGGCATCCGAAAGGCCGCATTATTCCGCGGCCACCGTGCCCGCGGCTGACAGTGTCGCCGGCGGCCAAACGGCGAAACTGTGTGAGAGCGAAAAACATTGTCTCGTTGCCATGACACCCCGGTACACCGCACGTGCGACAACCTCGCTGGAGCTCTGCACGTGTGGTACATGAGGCGGCACGAGCCGTCTTGTGCGTGCCCACGGGTCGACGAGTCATCTGCAGGCGCCGCTTGAAACAAGAGTGAGAAAGAAAAATAGAGAGAGTGAAAAGCGAACTTTATCGGCACGGTCGCGAGGAGCGCGCTGTCCTCACCTGAAGAGTTTTATCTTGCACCGTGGCTCTCAAGTTTTGAGCAGCGCTCCAGGCGAGCCAAATAGAATATTTGCCTCGCGTTTCGAACGTGCGTCATCACGCTTCCCCACTACAGTTTTTTATACTCCGTTCGATTATAGGTGCCAGCGTGGCAGAGGCTACAAGGGCGAGCTCCGAGCTTGCAGTGTCCCTTCCAAGCACGCGCTCTCGTGCATGCAAGCATCGTTCGGGAGAACATGTTTTTCCAAGTAGCTTCAGCTTGGCTATTACGTAAAGTGAAACATAAGGGCTCATGGAAGCTATGAAAGAACTCAATAAAATAATAAAGCTGAATGGGACGCTGAGGTCCACGAGCTGCATAATTCTTTTTTTTTATTCTTTTTTAATTTAGTTTTTTTAGACGTTTTGTTATCGTGCGTCGGCAGATGCGGACAGATGCTTGCATTCGAACGTGGCACGTGCAAAATTGAACGTTACAGCGCCGCCTGGATAGTGCTGCCAGCATAACATGGTTGCGTCTCGCGAGTCTTGTGGACGTGCTCGCGCCCCCTGCCCGAGAGCAACGGGTCTATACCTGGCTTCCCTATTACGACGAGAGAAGAGAAATAGACCTATTGCTAAATTACCCAAGCATCAAGGAGAATACAGGGAGTGGTGTTCCTCGCGCCGCACGTGCCGGCTATGACAGCAGTAACTGTTCTAATTAAAAAGCCTAAAATAAATGGCATCTTGCACTCGCGTTTGTCAACGCTTTATTTTGGCCATTCACTTCAAATACTTTATACGGGGAAAGCTTGCGCGTGCGGAACGTGCGGCGGTGCGAGCGTAGAGTTATTGGTCACGCACACAAAAAATCCGCGGAACCTTAGTCATAAACAGCTTCGCTGTGAAACGGGTTATTTCGTATACATCTTGTCCTTCGACAGCTTGCAGCCTTTTCACTGAGATGCATCCGCGGTGCCCAAGCGCATCAGCCTAGTGTCACTGAATACCGTGGCACTGAAACCTATGCTCCTTGCAAGGCGCATTTTGGTCTTCTGCGCATGGGAAAGGAGGTGCGAAGGTGAGAGAGGAGGTTATACTAAGCTCCGCCTCCTCGGGGGGGGGGGGGGGGGGGGGGGGTCGCGAATGTAAACATTTCGGCGTCGGAAATGGCGGGCGTGCTGTAGCAGCTGTGGCTCTAGCCTTGAGTCGTCCGCGTAATTACTGATTAAAAAAAAAAACGCATCTTTACGTGGTGAATGATGTTGGCGAAGCTCTGGTGGTGCTTGTCTGCGTGGACGCTGAGCCGCAGCATGCCGAGCCTTTCGTTCCTTTTCATCCATGTCAGAAGGAGAATGTGTGGTATGGAACATGGCTATTAGCCCCGAGAAGTTCGCGTGGCGCCCCCTTACGGCGAACCGGAGTGACGTCACGGCGAGGAGAGAACTTTTCCCCGACTCGCCTAGCTCGCCCTGTGGAGGCTGTGACGACGCTAACTGTCGGCGCACTCGTTTCTATTTAATTTGTTTTGGCGTGTTTTTCGTAGGAAGTGTACATTTTTATATGTGCCTTTATTGAGGTATGGCCTGTAGCTACAGGCGAAACTTTAACCAACATTGTAAGCATGGTTGACAGGGCAGGCAACGCATGAATCGCAGCTGGTATATGAAAATGAAGAAATATGGCCACAATTGCAGGAGCATCACTATAGATTTACATCTCGCACAATACATGCTGCTGATGGTCTGAATGAATTGGCAGGTTAGGTGTACTATTTTTTTTTTTTTTGGGGGGGGGGGGGGGGGTCTCTGTTTTTAAACAAGATCGCCGAAGCAGAAAAGCTGCATGCTGCTCAAGCAACATATACTGAATAGAGTCTGGGCCATGGGGAGAGAATCACAAGTAAGACAGCCCAAGTGCAGGGGCAAAGTAAAAAAAAAAAAAGAACATTTATTATATACATTGTTCGCATTTGACCTTTGCTGGATTCGGATAGTATTTCAATGGACTACACGGGTGATATCTGTAAACTTGTTTATATCAACCCTCAAGTAATGCATAACAAACGTAAGCGAAGGTATCTAGCTCGTTATTAGTCCCTTAAGCCCTAAAATTCAGATTTTACTTAAATCGAATCGTCCTGGAGCTAAAATACCAGAAGCTTTTCTCACGCAGACTGTCGTCCTTCACAGGTTCCACATTTTCTGCTACTATAGTGCTGCACCTACCACTGGACAGCCGTTCGAATGTTTACGTTTACTCCTGTTTCCCTCTGTTCTCAGAGAGCCCAGCTGTAGGGAGTTTGGAGGCTGAGGAAGCTTTTGGGGACCTGCAGCAGTGTCTCTTTTAATTGGAAATGACAATTCAGACTAAACGGTGTATTTTCCGAATACCCAAGTCTGGAATAAAGAATGTCAGGAAAAAGTATAAACATTCCAAATTACGGCACTACTGCTGTGCATATTTTGGGCAGTTCAACACATATATCATACAGGCAACTGGGGGCAATTCAGCCGTTTTTGCTGCTACCATACAACCTAATTTCCAGTAATTGTGCATCTTCTAAAAGATATGCCTGCATACGTGTATAAACTATATAATTAATTCACGAAAAAGCTACATTTATGTAAAACAACCCTGTTCCACGAGCACTTCCAGGATCATCAGACGCAGGGCCTTTAAAACGTCTGCGAACCAGCGCATGCAGAGTGGCATTGCAGAGTCGGGGTCGCGAGGTAATTTGCCGACCACCCAAAGGCCCATGATATAAATGCCACTTCAAATGCCTTGAAAGCGGTCTGTAATATCGTCCTAAATCATGAACATGCAAGGAACAGAATTCCAGCGTCTGAAACACTTCCGCCACCGCTTCACCGACCCCTCGCAAGATTGCCTTGTGTTGTGTGGACGGACGGGGAGGTTCATCGGCGGAATTGCCTCCGCCGATAGCTTTCGGGATTTGTAACGCAATTTTAAAGGTAAAAGGGACAAGCAGGCTTACAAAATGTACGGAAGCACGTCGATATCGGCCTAACTCAACGTCTTGTACGCCGGGTAAACGAAGTCCAGCTCCTCGAAGAGCTTGCGGTACACAACGCCAAACCAGGGAACCGGTGCATGGGGAGCGAGCCGATGCGAGATTGCGGAGCGGAGTCCTCCCTCTGACGTCACGGTACACCTCACCCAATCAGGGCGCGGCGACCGCAGCGACGCTTGTGTTCGCTCTCGGGGCTAATATGCGCATTTGAGCATTTGACCGCAGCGTGACATGAATGAAAACGAACGAAAGGCTCGGCATGCTGCGGCTCAGCGTCTACGCAGACAAGCACCCACCAGAGCTTCGCCCCAATCAACATCAGTCACCACGTGGAGATGCGGTTTTTTTTTTTCTTTTGCCATAATACCAAAAATAATATACGATAAAAATAACACAAATATGTGGTGTCTCGCTTTTTAAAATTATTTTTGGGTATATTTGGTTGTCTGCTTCGCACTCTCTGGCTGTTAATGCGTCTCTTTTCTGCAACTTTCATCAGTGCTGTTCTCGAGTGTAAGCCATCTTCATGGTGCGCTTAGCTCCCAACAAACGAGTGAAGGCTGTTCTCTGCTACGGGGAGTGCCAGAGGGCGAAAATGCCCACTGATGTTTTCGGACGGAGTTTCGGCGGCGACCTCCGAGCCCCTCTACAATTCTATGCTGGGTGAGGCGCACCTCAACGGAGGGGGAAACCTCCAAAACAATCCACCGACAACAGCGGTATTATCGCCGAAGCTGACGTTGAAAAATGCAATACTCGCGGCGACTTCTCTGCCGACCCTCACTTGTGGACGCGGAGACCACTGCCGACGTCCATTGACTGTTGTGCAGATCAGATGCATTTGGTTGGCACACAGCCGCCGTAGGTAGGGATTTCAACTTTTTTTAATTTCTAACTATTTTTTAATGTAGGTTTGTTCGGTTAAATTGTATGCCCTTAATGAACGTTCTTCAGCCCCCTCTCTGAAAAATCCTCGCCCGATACGTTGAGAAGCCGACTTATGCCATCTCTTCAAACCGCCATTGATCCCTTTGACTTGCCCTGTAGGTGACCCGATGAAATACAGTGGTCTTGCAGCAGCTGTGCATGGGCGCCGCCACAAGCAACCTTCAGTTTTTGCTTCCTCTTATTTCGTTCCCTCTAATTCATCATTATCACCAGGTCAGGTTATTGCCATTTTAAATTCTATACTGCGTCCTTCTCCCCAGAATTGGCACTTGTGGAGACTCGTCGACGCCCGGCTTTGCTGTGCTTTGGCGCGCAAAGAAAAGCCCTGCGCGCCGAAAGTTTCGAAGGCCATGATTTGTACGCCACTAAAATGACCCCCATTTATGAGCGGTTAGAACGCGTAAAGCAGTAAAAGTAAGCACAGTTCAAAGGGGTTTTTCTTTTTCGTATTACGCTAAATTTATGGGATGGTAGAGGTTTCTGGATGTTTTCCATTTTGAAAGGTTTGGAGCATGCAGATATGAGTTTTGAACGCTGAAAAAAAACTTACTTTTGCGCATACATGAGCATCAGAGTGAATAAAACGCGCTCATTAGTTGGTTTTGCTTTGTTTTGATCATCTACATGCACAGCTAGGTACTGACCCAGATTAGTGCGTAACAATTGACGTCTCTTTGATTTTCGAGATGCTCTTTTTTGCTTGGCATGGAATCCGCCCCGCCGAAGAGCGCAGATGCCGTGTTCGCTCCAAGTGTCGGACAGTGTACATAAATACATGTACGAAGCCATTTTAGTAAAATTTTAATGTCATCAATTAGGAAGAGAAAAGAAAAAAAAAAACGCTGTAAATAAATAATATTATCGTCTTCGTAACAGAAAAAAAAGTTCCAAGCTATCTAGTACGTACGAAATATTCGTGATATTTTCTTTTATAATCAAAGCAGAGAAAAAATGCGCTCACTTTTTTATATAGAATCCATTACCGGAATTCAATTTCAGATTGGTTGCCGTCTGCTTCTATTTGGCACAACACACAAACGTTAGTTGAACCTGTAACTGCATTATAATAACTATGCTAAGAACGGACGCAGGCCTATTTCCTTTTAGCCTGGATGGGGGCGCTAGCATCTTTTGGTGCACGCGCAGTAGTTTTTCTGGAAAAGGGATGAGTTTCGATGAGAGCGCTCCGCTTTATTCTATTTCGTCGTCGAGGATGACGTGTGCCTCCGCACCCGGGGCCAGTAGGCTGAGGACCATGACGATGACCTTCCTGCTGGCCAGGGGCTCTTCCGCCAGCAGCAGGTCCTCGCCCTTAAGGAACTCGCCACTGATGGACATGACCGGCACCTGGGGAAACAGCTCCACCAGCGCCCGCAGCTCCCGGGTGTCCTCCATGGAGTTCTGCAGGACGATAACAAAGGTGTCCTGCGGGCTGCTGCAGCTGGGGCTGAAGCCTCGTCGAAAATTGCTGAGGAGCTGGCGGGCACGCGCCGCATCGCGCTGCTGGAACAGGCGCATAAAGGACACGGCCACAATCCTGCCCGTAGACCGCTCCTTCCAGTGCGTGGTCAGGCACCGGCCGTCCTCCATGCGAAAGAGAAAGCGACGGGAACTTGCAAGGGGCCGGAGAGCGAGAACCGAAGGGAACCGTGCACCCTGACACTGCCCCTGAACACGTGCACATGAATTAGAGCCTATGGACCTGTTACTAAATTACCCAAGCATCAAGGAGCACGCTGGGAATGTAGGTTTACGCGCCACTCGTGCTGGCGTCTGCAATAGTATCTGTTCTAAAGCAAAGGCCATATGGCATCTTGCACACGTTCGTAAGCGCCTTATTTTTGTTATTTACTTCAAATAATTTCTACGGGAAAGGCGAGTGCGTATCATAGGACCGAGTTCTTGGGACCCCTCACGACGAGAGAACACACCGGAACGCTGGCCCCATCTATACTGGAAAGTTAACTCGTTTGTACAGCGAAAGAACAATAACCGCTCAGTGTCGTCTTGTTCTCTGTCCCTGTCTTTGTGGCGGTTCTTCTTCTGGCGCCACCTATGATATAACCTGGTAGTGGCGCCGGGACAGGTAAGGCGGGGGAAAGGGGGGGGGGGCGTACTACCCCCCCCCCCTCTTTTCTCCTTTAGTTTCGACGCCCCTGAATCCATTTATTCTGAACTGCATTTCAGAAGAATGAAGGTTTTGCAGTATTTGCGAGAACAAGTGTACATTCCATTTATGAGAAATGATCGTTTGTAACAAACATTGTCAAAACCTTTTCAAGATAAAGAAAAAGGAATGATGAGCGAAAAAATAGGAAAACAATTGGCTGCAGAAACCACTATTGCAGGTTGTCTGTTGATTGCGATAGCATTCGTGATGATACTCACGACGCAGCTCACTGTAAATATGACGCTTTAAATTTTGAGTAAACACTTAATGTTATAAATGGTTTACGACGCAATCACTGACGTCAGCGCGATTGAAGCGCGCCACTTCGAAATTGAGTGATTGCTTCGTCTCTGTGTATTCGTATAATCGCTGCATCCGTGTCATCGTTTAAAGTCCGAAAAAAATATAACTCCAACCAAATCTCGAAAGGAAACCCAACGTTTCGAAACCAGCTCGGTTTCTTCCGTAATCGTCTAATTTTCAAGCTGTTTCACCACCATCATTGACCATATACCAGCTAGATCAACTCAAATCGATAATTGCTTCGTTGCTCGGGCGCGAATGTGAATGTGTGCGTACTGCCGCTCTGTGCATGCGCGGCGTGGGTTTATCTGCTTGTTAGGACGACGTTCTATAGGATGACGTCAAAGACGACGTCTAGGACGACCTCTAGGGTGATCGCAAGGAAGACCTCTAGGACGACCTGTAGGGTGATCTCAAGGACGACCTCAGGGACGACGTCTAGGACGACGTTCAGGACGACGTCCTAGAGGACGTCGTCAAAGGCGACGTTTAGGACGACCTGTCGGACGACCTCAAGGATAGCCTCTAGGACGACGTCGAGGACGATGTCCGCGTACGGGCGCCGCCTGCGTATGAGGAAGCGCCGCGCCGCCGCGTGGTGCCTCGACATACGGGCTCCGCGTATACAGACGGCGCATTCGAGGCCAGATAGCGTATCGTGAAAACCGGGTGAAGCCGCTAAAGAATGCTATCGCATTATTATACGGCAACTGCAAGTGTCCCACGGCTACCCGATAGATGGCACCAGTGTGTTCTCTCCGTTGTAAGATATCACAATACTTTTTAAAGGGGTACGGAAACGAAATGACATGACCACGAGCTCTCTACCTCTTGCTTCGAAGTCGGCCAGCGAGAAGCGCAATGAGTATCGCCCGCTCGTGACGTCAAGAGTTCTTGCACGGCCAGCGGTACTGCAGTTGCGAGCGTTGCCGCTTGGTAGTGTCAAAGTCTGTCAATCTCGCCTAGTCGTAGTATCCGAGGATTGTACGCCCCCTGGGCTATACGTAGCTTGCCCGTAGCGTCATTTGCAGCCAAGCCGGTTCTTTACGTGCCGCGAGCGTTCGGTTCACCGTTTTAGTTTCACACCTCAGAAGTACTAGTCGACGAAACATGTAAGTAGAAATAACCGTAAGTATACCCAGCAATCGGCGACACCTGCAAGCTATGTATAAAGGTATTCACTGGTTGCCATATTTTAGCGCGTCATTCATAGGGCATCCGGGGAGGGGGGGGGGATTGGATATGGTTGGCCTGGTACCCAAAGTCTGCAAAGAACGGCGATCTTGATGGCATGGAATGCCCCTTGCGGAAACACCGGGATAGCTTTAACATATACAAAGTATTAAACGCGTTGGCGTTCTCCGCCGAGTCACATTGAGTGCTAAGTAACTGAACGAGCGAGCCATACTGCCGCGAAGTGGCTCTGCTTTTAAAGAAGTAATGACCGGGCGGTTTTCCAACGGAGCTTCGCAGACCGCCACCAGACGCAATGTTAACATCTGTTAAATCGTATTAAAATAATTTTCATGACTTTTCTGCCGGCAGACAAGAAACATTTCTCTAGACTAGCGTTTCTTATCTACCGGCACAACATAAAATAGATCTAAACAAAGAAATAAGTGAAAACATTTCGTTTCCGCACCCATTTAAGGAACACGGTCGTAAACAGTCGCAAGTGTGTGCACCAACATATGTAGTCTCCGTAGCACAAAATTGAAATCATTAGTAATGATAAAAGGTTCACCCATGAGACTATTCGCAGCTCCGGCGACGTATAGGGGACGCGACTATCGGGCAAATATGGCGTTCTAATACTGGTCATGCCGTGACATGTGCCAGCTCAACGCATAACACTGGGACATCAGCAAGCAAGCACTGGACTCAAAATGGTTTACCTCGCTTTTTGTCCTCCACGTTTCGAACCTGGGGCGAAGTGTTTGGGTAAGCGAGCTTCCAGGCTCTTGACACTTTTTGAGAAAGCGATGAAACGACGCCTACTGTACTTCCACGGTGCTGATGAAAGTTCATAAACGCGGAATGTCTGGTTCACGCGGTTGTGCAGGTTGCCTGCAGAGCAACCTGGGAACGAGCTGTTACGACAGATTCACCGGGACAACTCTTCTATCGCCCAAACCACCGACAATGTGCAATCATGGAAGCCATTATAGACGAGCAGAAATCGGGAAAGTGCCTGTTCCGGCGAGTTCTGTGCTTTTCTTCTAGGTGCCTTCCGTTTTGCTGGAGTCGCGAATACACTCGTCAGAAAGACAAACCCGAGAAAGAAGACACGAAACAACGCGCAGAAAAGCGTCCACCACTTTTGTCACAAAAACGCAGATTTGCGCGTAGCTAAATGCCCCTACTCAAGTTGCCGACGTGTTCACAACCAGAATTTATTATTGCGAAAGCATTAACTGTCCCATGGAGAGAACCGACGTCACCAGCCGCGCCAAACGGCAGAGTGTGCAACAAGTGTCAACAAAACCAAAACGATTCCCTTCTTTTGGTGGCGGAGACCAGTGGTGTGCACGTTCCTCGTTCCCTTTTATTCTTAAAACGGGTTCCCGCTACAAGTTCCAGGGGTTAGAAAGGTACGAATTCGGGTAAACTTGCAGATAAAAATACAAAAAAAAAAAGAAAAGAAAGAAAGAACGCCGTTCCTCGTGCTGTCCCCTTGAGCACGTAACAGCAGGGCGTTCTAGTTCCACCGATTCAAGAAGGAACGGCGACGTTCCTCTTGAAGGGAAGGCGTTCCAAAAACGCGGTTCCTTGGAACGCCGTTGCGTCCCACACTGGTAGAGACTGGGAAGAAAGGCGAGCCCGGCTCACCTCCATGGGGATACGGAAGGAGTGGAAGAGCATGACACCCGGGGCCACATTGCGGAGACAGGGGTCGTCCGCCGGGCGTCGCAGCACAGCGCGCTGGAACAACTTGGACAGCTTTTCCAGGCGGCTGCGCCGGAAGCTGGACCGGCGCCGGTACTCCGGCAGGCGAGATGCCGGGGCAACGGGCCCCGCCGACGCAGGGCTGGCAGGCCCCTCCGTACGCCGTCCGAACAGGAAGGCACCCGTTATTCCCCGGTACACACTGCACGCCTGGGTAGGGTCGTCCCGGGCCCGCATAGTGATAGTTTTGGACCGGTGGTACACAACCACACAGCTTGGGGACAGCTGCCTCTGCACCTGCTGGACAACTGCGGGAAAGACGACGCCCGTCCTTTGCACCCCGTGTGTTTAGCGTCCTTTCTCAGCCACACGCCAAAAGTGGCAACAAAAGACGTTATTTCACATACTGTCAGTCCCGAGTCGGGACTCTTACTGCTTACAGGAGTGGAAAAGAAGAACAATTCAACAATGGTACACATGGTTCAAAAGCACACCCGTTCACTCACATACAGATCATGCCAATATACCTAAAGATCTAGAAACATACTTAATGAAGAAAAGAACTTTTCTGCATCTTGACATGCCACCATACTTTCCGGCAGGGAATTCCACTCGCGTATTGTGCGTGGAAAACAAGAATTTTTAAAACATTCCTTGTTATATCTGTATTCTTGTATATGTCGACTATGTTTGTTTCTTGAAATTCTAAATTGGTGAGGTGTAATATAAGATGCTTTGTCAATAAAAACAAGGTCATTAAGAATCATAAAGATAAGTTTTAAACGCTTGGTTTTTCTCCTACTGCTAAGCGATGGAAGGCCGAAGCCAGCCTAATTGTCACGCGGTCGAATGTCGCCATCCTGGCGGTTTGTGCTAGACGTCCCGGCAAAAAAGTAAGAGTCTACGCAAGTGTGGCTGTCGTCGCAGCGTTCCAACTTTCAATTTGCTTCCGTGGACTGTCGAACTGGAGAGCGACCTGCAGCAGAACAGGCGTCCGCCACATCCACCACCATAGAGTTGTTAAACTACGCTAGAGGTTCAACTGGCGCTAGTGTCTGTGCGACTTCCGGGACGCAAATTGAAGCAGACAGCGACCAGTCTATTTTTGCGGTGCTCCTCTGCATTCCTATGGGAAAACGCGCGTGCATTTTGTCTCTTCGCTGGAAAATAACACGAAGCACTCTGGTTATTTGGGTTATACCGAATAGTATGTACCTTGATTAACATTGTAAAAGTGTAATTACTTGAGTTAGCACATTCTTCTTCATCAGTGACCGATGTTTAACTTCGCTACATTTCAGTTCCAAACATGTTTTCCGCAGCAGGTGTGTAAAAACGAGCGACGATTCAAAGCAAAATAACGATCGAAAGGAATGTAGAGTGTGTTCAAAGCAAAGTTCGCCAGCATTCCGGTGACGCTTATATATTGCTAATATTCCAGTCCTGTCACTGTATGAAAATAACCCAGCTGTGCATGAGCGGATAAAAACATTCAAAACGTAAAAAAACAAAGTACGTTGGCCATGAAAGGTATCTCTTTTATTGTTTTCTCTGCCGGGTAGCTTTTATCGGGGACTTGTTCTCAAATATTTCGAGCGTGCGGGTGATGTTTCCATTGTAGAACAAGCATCTTCGCACAGGGCAGAAAGAAGAAAGCAGTACTTACTTTTTTAAAATCGGAATATATTACGTGGCCTTCAATTAATTTTGATCGTACATGCGCGGGTAGTTACTGATCCAGTATTACTGCGTAGTTATTGCCGTCTTCCTTAATTTCCAGATATCCTTCGTTCGTTTGGCACGTATATCCCTCATGCTGAAAAGCGCCGACGCCGTGTTCGCGCTAACAGTGTCCGACAGTTCACATAAATAAACGTACGAAGCCGTTTTAGCACCGTTTTTAATGCGATAATTTTGAAAGAAATTACACCGTAACTGACCAATTAGTTCGTTAGTTCGTCGGCCTGACTGAGAAATGTTTTAATCTACCTAGTACGTACGAATTATTCGGAATATTTGCTCTTATGAACGAGCGCAGGGAGAAAATGCACTCACTTTTTCCCATAGAAATGCATTACCGGAAGTCAATTTTCGACTGGTTGCTGTCTGCTTCAATTTGCGTCAGCACACTAGCGCCACTGGAACCTCTAGCGTACAATATAATAACTCTATGTCCACCAGAGCTGCCGACATCGCCAGGATCGTGGCCGGCGACGGCGTGACACTTTTATGACGTCATCATTAGAAAATCGAGGGACGATTGACGCGGTCAACACACCAGTCGGATACGTGCTCCAGTCTCTGTACCAACACCTTAATGCCGGACTCAGCCGACGCCGATGGGACCAATCAAACAGCGTCAAAGCGAACCACATGGTGTTCATGTTCTTGCGGGTTTATCATCGCTAAATGACTGAAGTACACGGAAGGCCCAGTGCGTGTTCTTGGTTGTAGTTGCTTGTGCGTTCGACTAAGCTCGGACATATGATGGAACGAAATATGGAACAATGGAAGCCCGTGCACTAGCGTTTCGACATCATCGCATGAAGATGTAGCGCAAACGGTTTGGACGAGGATGCCGTGCCAGCATTGGTTTAGGCGTCATGTCCAATGAAGGCATCGAAGGCCGAACGGCGTCGGGTCCCCCATTGGCGCCATCCTAGCGTGATGATGTTCAAAGACTGTGTCACGGTCTTTGAATATTTTAGGTGGCGTTCCCTGTACACGGCTTGCACGTAACTTCATCGCACGCAATACTGCCAGTCATTGCAACTTATTTTCGCCGAGGAGAGCAAACTCGGCAGTGCGAAATGTACACGGCAAAAAGTGCGCGCTCTGTTGCAAGACCACAACAATGACAGCTGATGTGATCTGAAAGCGAGCTGACCGTACAGCGCCGCATCGTAGCGATCCAGGCGGCGTCGACGTGCGAGTGCGAAAGATAAAAGAGTGCGCAGGACGGAGGAGGAAGGCCTATGCTGTAGGAGCGCAGTGGACGCGAGAAGCCCATGTCACCAACCAAGTAACAGCAATGGTGAAACGACGCGGCTTTTTCTTCGAGCAGGTGCTTTGCGGCCCATTTAATAGAGCTTTTCAATATCCCATCGAGCAACATTGGCGGTCGCCATTTCTTGGGAACAAAGGAGAACAAAGCGTGTGGTACCGTTTCTCGCGGAATGCTGACTTAGCCCTCGTGCTCAATACGGGCTCAGAGTACGTTCCCAAACAACGGCTGACAGGCAATGGCGCTCACTTTTGAAAAGGGTCTGTTGAACGCCGAAATACACCGTGACAGTGCACTTGCTTGCGTGTCGCTTTGATTGCGCTCTGACTTAAGCTGAAACCATGTGCGCAGACTGCCTGCTATCCTGAAGTGGAGCAGGCGGTGCTACCGTCGGCGCGTGGTTTCGAAAGACCTAGAAATAAAGATATAGAATGTACGGGCCAGAGGAGAAGTGAGGCGATGTCGCTATCTTTCTTATGGCGAATTCCACCGGTCGTTTTGGAGCGCGCCGGGATCAGTGGACCAGATTCGAGCTGGAGCACCCGATCCGAACGGGGTCGCTCCGCCTCCGGATCGCCAATGGGACATGACAACTCCTCCGTCCGGGATCGGCGGATGCCTTCCCGTCATTCACCTTCCCGGCAATCCCTTTTTCGCGGCCCCGGATCTCGAAGCGCATGTTTTCGCAATCGCGGCGCTAACAACAGGTGTTCAGCGCACGAGCTAAGTTCATCATGATGGGAAAGATACGTGTCGATAAGCGATGGGCATCATCAGCGTAGCCCAGTTGCCTCTTCATCGGAATACTCGGGAACGGTGTCCAAGTACGTCTCGAGTTTCGGCCTCTTCTGCGGAGGTCCGTAAAGGCACTCGAATTCATACGGGATATACAAGCAATCCTCTCCACTGCTACTCGAGCCGCTGCTTCTGGAGGAGCTGCTTGAGCAACTTAACGACGAACTGTCATCAAGTAGCAGCAGCCGCAAAGCGGGCGGCACTTGGCGAGCGTCCATTACGAATTCTTCCGAGGCGAAATGCCCGGCGAGAAAGACAGTGCGCGCCGAGGGCGGGCCACGCTGGCTTCCGGTCGAACCCGCCGAAATTAGCGGAGCGACTTTTTTTAGATTCGGAACGAGCTCTGGGGAGTGGGATGTGATCCAAAACGATGAGTGGAACACGTCAGACTCGATCCCGATCGCCCAGTGAAATAGGCGCGCATCAAAACGACCTGTCGAATTCGCCATTATTCAGGGGCCTTTACGCCCCATAGTAACCAGGATTGTAGCATAGCCCTACCGTCATACAGTTGCTGTTACCGCCATAGCCGAACTGAGAAGAAAGCCAACCACAAAGAAAACATTTCAGTCATCCGTCATCTTATGCTGCGCTGCTGGGGAACAGACGGACGCAGACGTTTCCTTTGACGGCGCATTCCCGGAACACTGTGTTGAGACTCTCTAGGACGCGTTACACACGCACCGGAACACTGTGTTGAGACTCTCTAGGGAGTTTTCGTAGACGGCGTTTCTTCTTTCGCTAATCCCTCCGCAACGAAGAAGCCACTACTCTGCCTGCGTGCCGATTGCCTCAACTGTAGGGTTTCGGGTATCGTAGCGGGTTGCGGAAAGCGTTGCGGGACAGCGGAAACGAGATACGAAAACTCCCTTCTAATAGGCAGTTTTAGCAGAGCGTTACCGCTTGATACGCGTTGAAGAGCATGTTTCAAAGTCACAGCGATAGCTGTGACGTCGGTAACGCTATGCTAAAACTACCTATTGGGAAGGACGAGTGATTCCACATACACAATGGTGACGCAGTGTCGCTAGCAAAACAGGTTAGACACTTTTTCTAAGCTGCTCGCCCGCGGGGGCCCAATGCAGCGCTCACTCTTGACGGTGGATAGAAGGATTAAAAGATGACTCATCATAAATGGGGGAGTTTCAAAGAAAACGCTAATATTTGCGACTAATCTTTCCCACAGCTTGGCGAATAACCTGAAACCGATGAAACGTTTCAACCTAAAACTGAAGTCTGCGATCTTCAGGGTGGCAATGTGGGGTAGTTGGTTCATGATAGCTAAAGGGCAAACAGCGCAAAAAACGGACAAGGTAAGAAAGTGCGCACAGTACAAGCGCTAACTCTCAACTGCGCGTGTCTGTGCACTTCTTTACCTTGTCCCTGTTTTTGCGCGCTGTTTGACCTTTTGTCTTTTTGGCGGATCATGACGTAGGCTGAGGTCCACGCACCAGCCTTTTCGTCCTTCGGGTTGGACGAATACGACAGGAAACCGAACGTGGGGCTGCACTGAGCCAGGCGGGCAATCCGGATAAACCGGCGTAGATCCCGGCAGAAGTCTTCCAGGAATTTTGGTTGTCCGCTTGCTGTGGTTGGGCATTTCTCCTCCGATTTAATCTGCAACAGAGACATCGAGAAGATGTAAATGTCAATCAATGCGCACAAATAATAAAAAAAAAAGCGTGCGTGCGTTAATGTCGCACTTTCTAGCGCGCGAAAGAGTCCAGCAGCTTGAACTACATATTAAGTGACAGCTGTCAACATCCCTTCACCGGACGAGTTGAGGGCGTTGTTTACAGCGCATGCTGAGAAACAGCTAACACTGTGTTTGCTGCTGTTAAGAATGGAACCTTCGGCGACCTTCTTCCGAGTTTCAACGCTGCGGAAACGAGTCAAGACGAGTCCGGGACCGTCGCCCGCTTGTCGGGGCCTGCGCGAAACGAGTCCCGACGAGTCCGGGACCGTCGCCTGCGTGACGGGGCCTGCGGCAACAAGTCTCAACGCGCCCGTGACGTTAGCGGGACGTGTGTGTGTGCGTGGTGGTTGGTGCGCTCGGGAAAGGGAGAGAGGCATGGCCTAACTGCGGAGAACTTTGGCTACGTCGCACTGGACGGCGGACTTTGTTGCATCGCACTTGACGGCGGGTGGCTGCATCGCACCTGCTGCCCTGGCGGAGAGTGAGGGAGAAACGGACCCTATATAAGGCGGAGCGCGAGGCTGCTCCGTTGTTCTCTCGGATTTGACGACTGTATCGCTACCATGTAATTAAACCGTTCGTTACGTTACCAAGTCTCCCACCTCCACTGAACCCCTGGGTTCTTCACTTCGGGGAATGGACGTCGTCTCGAGCCAGGAAGCTTCCGGACGTGCGGCTCAAACCCCGCCTCGAACAACTGGTTGGCAGCAGTTGGGATCGGACCATGCGACATCGTGCTACATCTGTGGGTGAGCGTTTGGACTTTGCTTTGAGATTCGCCAGGCTTCAGATTATGGGTAATTAATTTTGAACTGCTGGGAATCCTTAGTGTTTGACTCGTGCGCTAGGTTTTTGTACAACCTCGCGACAAGTTTTAGAACAAAGCCAAAGCTAAGAAGCAGCGATCATGGATCTAATGAGGTTACTGAGAACAGATTTACTCTGTTTATGTGAAGAATTGGGTGTGGAGGTGGAGCAGAAGATGAAGAAATCTGAGATCAGTAAAGCAATTTCAGAGAGCGCGGAAGCAGAAGATATTAAAATTGCGTGGGAATTACTTCAGAACGCTAAAAGTGAAGCTGCGGCGAGAGAGAAACGAGAGCAGGAGCAGGCTGCAGCGAGAGAGGAACGAGCGCAAGCTGCAGCGAAAGAGGAACGAGAACAGGAGCAGGCTGCAGCGGCAGAGGAACGAGCGCTAAAAAGGCTAGAGCTCGAAATTGAACAACAGCGATTAAACTCGCAGAACAGTAGAGTTGGGGCTCCGGTACGAGCAAGTGAGGCCGAGTCGTATCAAATGAAGAAGCTCCTGCAGCCGTTTAAAGTTGGGGAAGACGTGGGCCTATTCTTAGTTAACTTTGAGAGGACATGTGAGAAGTTGAGCTTCGCCCCAGAAACGTGGCCGCAACGGCTTTTGACTTTGTTGCCCTGTGAGGCTGCAGAGGTTGTCGCGCGCCTTAGTACTATAGACGCGGACGACTACGACAAGGTGAAGTCGAGCCTTTTGAAGCGGTATCGCCTTTCTGCCGAGGCGTTCCGTCAAAGGTTTAGAAACGCATCCAAAAAGAGCAGCGAGGGCTACTCGGAATTCGCGTACGCGCTTAAAACCAACTTGATAGAATGGTTGAAGAGCGAGGAAGTGTACGAAAGCCGAGACAAGGTAGTCGAGTGCGTGTGCCTCGAACAGTTCTTTCGTAGCATTCCGCAGTCAGTCAAGCTCTGGGTGCAGGATAGGGTGGGAGTCGACTCTGTCGAAAGGGCCGCTGAGCTAGCCGAAGAGTACGCAACGCGTAGAAAGCTGAGCGGAGAGGACAGCGAACCCGGCCGGAGCGATCAGCGCAAGCCCTTCCGACAGGGAAACGGTTCGCGAGAAAAAAGGCCCGAGAAGCCAGAAACAGGACAAAAGGTCCCAGAAAAGAGCGGAGATCCCTCGAGCGGAGATCCCTCGAACGGAGATCCCTCGAACGGAGATCCCTCGAACGGAGACGAGGCACGGAAAAGCCAAAAAGGGCAGTTCGAGGCAAGGAAGCCGTTCCTGTGCTACAACTGTCAGGAGCCGGGACACACAGCGGCCAGGTGTAACAAACCGCGGGTTGTGTTCTCGTACGTGAGCGGTAGTGACGGAGACCTGGAGCTTCTTCGTCCCTATCTTCACGAGCTCCAGGTAAACGGAAAGCCGTGCAGGGTGCTTCGTGACAGTGCAGCGACGATGGACGTTGTTCATCCGTCGTATGTAACGACATCCGACTTTACTGGAAAGGTAGTTTGGATCAAGCAGCTGCTCGAGAAGCACAGTGTCTGTCTGCCTATGGCGAGAGTAAGGATAACTGGCCCGTTCGGAGAGCTAGTGACAGAGGCGGCTGTCTCGCAAACAGTCCCGTCGGAGTATCCCTATTTGTTTTCTAACCGGTCAGATTTCTTGCTGCGCGAAAGGGGTCAACAACTGGGAGGAGGACTAGTTCAGTCGTGTACGAGGTCCAAATCGCGTCAGCTCGCCCCTTTGTTAACGAGTGATCCAGAGCGAAAGGCAGCTGACGGGGAGCAAGCACTCCCAGAGTTGGAGACAGAGAAACGGAATGAGGGGGTCCGGGTTGTAGAACAGCCCGACCTCGTAGCACTAGAAAGCGTACGCCGTCCCAACGCGCCGGCGAAAAAGGCGGAGGAAGACGGGATCATTAGAGGATCTCTCGTAGCTCCGGCGTCACGTAACTTTGGTCCTCCGTTACGAGTAGACAGAGCGTCTTTGACAGTCGAGCAGAAGAGCGACCCTAGTGTGTCAGGGTTTCGCGGTACAGCTCAGGAGATTGCCAGGATCAATGTGACGGGGCATGAAAAAGGCGGATTGTTTTATCGGCGCTATAAGGACCGCATTTTCACGTCTAGAAATCACGTGAAAATCGATCACTATGACTTCAGCGTAAGAAAAAGGAAAGGCAAATTTAACAGCAATGCCGATGGGTTGAGCAGATTTTTCTGATATCACCAAAAAGAGTAGGGATGATCTCAGAGGTTTTCGTCATCCACGGGAATGAGGATCAAAGTGGGGACACTTCGTTAAAACCCCAAAATGACCTCACAAATTGCGAAGTTTTGTCTTTTTGTATTTTGTTCATAGTGACCTCGTTGGAAAAATGAGTTTTGCTTTGGCGACAGCGGGTCTCGATACCCGAAATTGTCCTAAGGTTTTAAATTGCATTGTTTTGGCAAATTTTGGTAATCCGTAATCCAGTCTGGCGGGTCTCTGGCGGATTCCGAGCGTTTGACTGCGGTGTGGCGTGGTGTTGTGGGGGACGTTTCTGCTGATGCCTCCGTTGTGAGAGGTTTGGGAGTTTGCTTAGTGCTTGCAGCATCTTCTCAAGGCCTACTCCAAGCGCACCTCTTCAGGCCAGCGATAGTATCACCGGCCATTCGAGGTTTCCCTGGCCCCGGAGGGGCTGTTAAGAATGGAACCTTCGGCGACCTTCTTCCGAGTTTCAACGCTGCGGAAACGAGTCAAGACGAGTCCGGGACCGTCGCCCGCTTGTCGGGGCCTGCGCGAAACGAGTCCCGACGAGTCCGGGACCGTCGCCTGCGTGACGGGGCCTGCGGCAACAAGTCTCAACGCGCCCGTGACGTTAGCGGGACGTGTGTGTGTGCGTGGTGGTTGGTGCGCTCGGGAAAGGGAGAGAGGCATGGCCTAACTGCGGAGAACTTTGGCTACGTCGCACTGGACGGCGGACTTTGTTGCATCGCACTTGACGGCGGGTGGCTGCATCGCACCTGCTGCCCTGGCGGAGAGTGAGGGAGAAACGGACCCTATATAAGGCGGAGCGCGAGGCTGCTCCGTTGTTCTCTCGGATTTGACGACTGTATCGCTACCATGTAATTAAACCGTTCGTTACGTTACCAAGTCTCCCACCTCCACTGAACCCCTGGGTTCTTCACTTCGGGGAATGGACGTCGTCTCGAGCCAGGAAGCTTCCGGACGTGCGGCTCAAACCCCGCCTCGAACACTGCCCAATACGATCGTCGCTGCTTTTGCAACATAAACCCGCAAACAACAACCGCAACTTATTGTCGGTCGACATGAAACAACCTTGTCGGCACCCGGAAGTAACAGACTCGAATATTACCGAGTACTTTGGGTTGACAGGCGCTCCTGTGAAAGCAAACCCGGTTTCCCTCGGGTATTTCAAATGAGCCGCTCGATTCACTTTATTTGTTCCTATGACGCGCGTGAATGTTTTTGTTTTTGTTTTTAGTCGGGAATTCCACCCGAATAGGTCGGGACGTTGGCATTTTACAACCTATCTGATGATAATATCACTATGCGCCTTCTCATCTTCACAAAGACTGACCATAAAGGCTCCAAGCGCGACGGATAGCTTCGACTGTTGCTCCCACTGCACAAGTGCGCGTGCACCCGAGGCGCGACCAAAAGCAAGGAGCTCGCCCTTTTACCCTTTACAGTTAGCTCATGTTAAGGTAAGATTACGTACTATAGGGTGACCCAAGTCACCAGGCTCGATCTAAAATGAACCGTAGAAATCGACGCCTGCACGTAGCAATAGAAACTTTTCGTCAAAGGTGTATTTCACAGGTCGGTATTCTTCTTGTAAAATTACGAAGCGTAGCTCTCTGTAGAAAATAAGGCCAAGAAACTTGCCGGGTCTGCGACGGGTGGTGACGCAGACGACCAAGTCCAGTAGCGGGGTGTGTTTGGCTTTCGAATTGATTGAGGCCGCTACCTCCTTATCGTGACGGCTCGAGACCACCGTGGTTTTGTTAAAATGAACATAATCTTTTTGAAATGTACCTTTGGTTAAAACATAGATACGGCCAATAAAACAAAACTTAAAGTAAAAAAAAAAAAAAAAAAAAAACGGGTCTACCTAACGACGGTGTTTGTGCTGCCAACGGATTTCGTCTGCGTGTCGTCTGCGTTATTTCGCTGGCCGGCTACACCTTCGGACGCTGCTCCCGACGCCATCTATGAATACGAACGCCAAACACATCCATCTGGTGGACTATGTCGTCTGCGTCGCCACTCGCCATAGGCCCTGGCAAGTTTCTTGGCCCTATTTTTTACAGAAAGAGAGCTACGCTATTTAATTTTACAAGAAAAATAAATAAACGAAAGCCGTTTACAACTCCCTGTAACGCCGGATTAGAGCGCAGCTCTTGAGGAGGAGGAGGGGAAGGGTACTGAGGTGAATGTATATCCTTCCTCCCTCCTCCTCTCCTCCTCATCCTGTCTGCTACTCCTCTCTCCGAGCGGCGTCGCCGTCGTCTCACGAGGGTCACGTGGCCTCACGGGGGTCACGTGACGTCACCAGGGTCACGTGACCTCACGGGGAGCACGTGACCCCTACGAGGTCACGTGACGATGACGATGACGTCATCAGTGACATCACTGATGACGTCATCAGTGACGATGATGATGCCGATGCCGTCATCAGTGACGATGACAATGACGATGCGAATACCGATGACGTCATCAGTGGCGTCACTGATGACGTCATCAGGGACGATGACAATGCGAATGCCGATGACGTCATCAGTGACGTCACCATTGATGTTATAAGCGACGATGACGATGCCGATGACTTCACTGATGACGTCATCAGTGACGTCACGCATGCCATAATGCACCGCGCGGTTGCGCCGACGACGACGCCGACGCCGACGCCGCTCAAGCCGGAAACGGGCGCCAAAGAGCTGCGCTCTAAAACCGACCTGTGAAATACACCTTTGACGAAAAGTTTAGATTGCTACACGCAGGCGCCGATTTTTACGGTCTATTTTAGATCTAGCCTGGCGACTTGGGTCACCCCGCCCAACATTTCCCAACGGTGGTTGTCTAAAGCCCCTAGAAACCTCTGAGGTGAACGCGCATGGGCAACGTTTATTCGAGAGGCACGAACGGTCTACCGACTTCTGAAAGGGACGTCGAGCAGCCCGTAAATGGCCCGTTGCGACGGCGTGATTTCAACGAGTCTGTGTGCGAGCGCCTTCTGATTGACGACACCTGCACGCCCCCATATTCCGTGAACACATAAATGACGCCTCTCGTTCCAGGCTCGTCGCACGACACTCGGAGCATAGATGGCGCGAGGCATCCTCGGTTTTTCCGTAGGGTGGATTGCCGACGACACTACGGGGGAAGCCAATGCGACGCCGCGCGAGCGTCACATGACCCTTGGGAAGGGACCAGCGACGCGCGGTCGCCTAACCGCGTGATGAGTTCTCAGCGCCGGATTGGCGGGGATGGCTCGTAACGTCCGCTGCGCTCCGCGGTATAAGATGAAGCGGGCTGTGAGATCGCGGACCCGCAAAGAGAAGCGACGCAGTGGAACCGAGACGAATACACGATTTGCTGTTCCGTTAGACCGCGAAGGACACAGATGACGCTGAAAGCATTTCGATGGAGCAGCGGGTAGTACAAACATCTAGAACATTTGATTTGTTGAAACATTGCCTCAACTCTGATGCGAGATTGCATTTTGCCTTTGTTCTTTTTCCGAGAAAAATAAAATAAAATAATGTGTCTGAGAGCAGCCGAACATATACCGAATGATCTTCGATTGGGCCCTATCAGAGTTGTACGTAATCCGTTACAAGTAACGAAATTACTTGTAATCCCTCACATTTATCGGTAATTTAGCAACGGATTAATTGCATATTTTATAATTCCCTTAGATATTTAGGCAACAGATTCATTGTAATCAGTTACATTTTTTCCACGAACTCCCCCCCTCTTCCCTTCCCCCCGTTCTATAAAAAGGGTTGTATTTATTTTGGTAAAGTCGAGCGGCAGTGACACTGCCACGCTCATTGACCAGCGCAAAGGGAGGCTTCACACTCTTCAGTTCCCCCAAGCCTTTCTTTACAACACCCAGCCCCTTAATTAATTTTTTTAGACCCTAACAACAATGTCAGAAGACCCCGATGAGAATTTCTACAAAAAAAGAAAAAAAAAAAAAAAAGAAATCCGCTTTTTTTTAGACCCTTTGTTTTTTCTTTGCGATCGACGACGGGGAGAGGATCTTCACTTGGAAAACAAGATATATTTTTTCTGCTTCTTTCACCTTATTGGACCCTTTTCCAAAAGCTACTTACTTTTTGATTATAATGCAATTAAATAGAAAGGGTCAAGCGAGCTGGACAAGAATGACGAAAATAATCCCTGGAGAAGGGGAACAAGGGAGAAAACGAAAAAAAAAAAGACACAAATCTCCAAACACAGTTAGGTGACTGATAAAACCTGCTCTAGTGACGTCTAACCTCTGGTTAGCTCAGTGGATAGAGCGCTCCACTGGAAATGGAGAGGTCACCAGGTGGAATGTTTCGGTGATTTGTGTTTGTCCTTTGTCCCCCTGTTCCCTTCCTCCAGGGATTATTTTCGCCATTCTTGTCCAGCTCACTTGCCCCTTTGCATTCAATTGCACTATAATCATAACCTTAAAATGCAAGCCTTTCACACTTGTTGGTGTTAGACTGGTGGCGGCTGATAAAACCTGTTCGCTCTAGTGACGTCTAACCCCTGGGCCCGTTTGCTCGAATCGCTAACCGCGGCTAAAGTTAGCCGCAGTACCTAGGAGAGGGATTTTGAAATCACGTGACTGGCTCGGTAGGGATGCGGGGAAACATGGCGGTGCCCCGGTGAGTGAGCGCCGCTCGCTTTAAAACTAATATGTCGTTGTAGCTGCGATATCGGGCGCGTCAGTCAGCAACGAATGGTGCAGGAGGCATTCGCTTTGCCTTACCTCAATTAAATCGCAAAGGAGGAGAGATGACCTCGCCGCATCTTTTAGATGGTTTTTCGATTCTGGCTATTCCGAAGCCTAAATGATCGCGATAATTGTTGGCATGGCAACTTCTTTGGAAAGCTGATTGCCTTGACTCAATCGGCCGGGTATTGATAGCACACAAAGCAGACAGTCCGTTTTACAACCTACATCTAGGATAACGACAACTCGTTGCGTTCCTCAGTGATTCTTGGCGTACGACCTTGGTCACTGCGAGAGCGAGATCGAATTTGCGCCTCAGGGAACAAGCTAAGGTAGTGTTCGAAGAGTGCTTGTCTGCTAACGCAAGCCAAGAACTGGGTTTATGTGCGTAGAAGTGCCATTTGCAGGCAAATATGAAACAGAAAAATGCTGCACATCGTGTGATAACGGACCGAGAAGAAGTGGATAACCTGCTACGAACAGCAGCAAAATTGGGCTCGGGCTGAAATTGTGGTTGTCTGCTATTTCACGTTGGACGCGATTGACATCCCGCACCTTCTTTTGCAAACCTCAGGTTGTTCTGCTGCCGCAGACGAACTGACTGCCTGACTGGTGAATCAAGGAGCACTGCATGGGGAGTACTCGGGACGAGGGCTCTCTCGTTATGGGTTAGTGAGAAGTTCCTACCAAAATATAGCCGGATCGTGAACTCCCGAACAGGTTAAAAACGTGTGACAGGTAGATGACGTGCACCCAGCAGAAAGCTGTGACGATACGTCCAATCAACAGCCAACAAATTTCTCGCTCTTACACGGGACTAAGATCGGACCGCGTGACGTATTTTCTTGTAGTTCGGGGTAGAGCACTATATATAGCTCCTACGGAGCAGAGTAGCGCAATCCTTTGATCCGCGTGTTTCGCCGACAACATGGCCGACAGAGCAGCTCAGCGCGAGTCACGTGGTACTCAGGGTTATAGGAGGCGGCCCGCCCTATGCGAGAATACATGGAGATCGACTCAACACGGCTGATTAAAAAATAAACGCCAAGTTTACACTTTTCGAAACTATTCTGTCGTGAAGTTGGTAAAACAATAAACACTTCATCAAAGTTTTAATAATATTGGATGCGTGTGAAAATTTTACGAAGGTAATTTTCGAAGCAATGGCGTTTGAAGCAGACGATTGTTTTACGCAGCGAAGATGGAGTTTATGGATTGGCCGGAGCGAGTCACGTGAACGGTGTGACGTCGCCGCGTCGTCTGCTGCATGATGCCGCTCTGGCTATTTAAAAAAAAAAAAAAAAAAATTAAGTTATTTCATGGCGCACAACTTAGCGCAAATTATTGTAAACTATTCCCTTATTATGTCAAAAACTATTGTCGTTCCATAGATCGCCAAAATAATCAGGAAGCAGCGATTTACTCCCGTTCCCCATGCATTTGTGGCCAGAGTTGGAACCCCCGGGCGTTCGCTGCTAGTCGCCGAGAGACGGCGTTCTAGATTGCGGTACTCTGCTCCGAAGGAGCTATTCGCGACTCCAGCAAAACGGACGCCACCAAGCGGGAAAACCGCGAACCAGCCGGTCCAGGTCGCTCCGCGCCCCTCCGCGTCTCTGGTGGCTTTCGCGGACACGTGTTGTCGGCGCGGTGGCGAACAATGTAAGCTGACGAAGGTCCGAAAATTTCTAAAGTTTGCCTGAGTGTTCATTAGTGTGGTGAAGCCTCAGTAGATTGTTTTCGTCCATCATGTGTTTGAAAGCCCGTTTACTCCATAACACACGGTCGCGTGCTTTCGATTTCTTGGATGGGGAGGAGTCGCGGAAAAACGTTTTTATTTCTTGTCTCTCTAATCACATTCGAAGTGACGACTAGTTGGTAACTGATGAGTGGTTTCTTTATAAGAATGTAGAACAGTAGACTGAGGACGACAGACGAGGCATTTCACTGGAGGAAACACCAATGTTGATGTCAAGTGAATGGGAATGTCCGATAGATGCTTTTCTTGAGTTTGGTTGTGTTCGGTTAGCTTCAAAGTTTGAGCCACCCACGTCGGTCGGTGTGTTTGTTATTCATCTTGGCTGCTTTTCGCCGAAAAAGCCTCTGGACCACACCGGAGTACTTAGGCTGATTTCGCAATTACTTCATTCGGGAAAACCTGCTCGCTGCAAATGATGAATGAGAGAAATTATCTGTTTTCTAAAGGTGGGGGACGAGTCTCGCAACGTTAGAAGCTGTCACCGCATTTTGATCTATCGCGCCTCCAATGTTTATATTATACCCTCGTTGAAGCCAGCAGCAATATACGTCTACATTGCTCAGGTTGACCGGCCACAAAAAAATACTAATTTTTTCGTTCAAGATTCGAAGCGAAGTTCAATGCCCAGAAAGGTTCTGCGTAAATCTCCGATGAAGACTCTCTTCAGTTTGTCTCCGTATGCCGGCTAGAACCATTTGGCTAAGTTTAAGTAGTATCTCTCTGTCTGTCAAATATACTTTTATTCAGCAGTTCACCTAATAGCTAGTCAACTAAGCTCATACTTCAACCCGAAGAATATACTAATATCGCTTTAGTGGGACATAGCAGGTAATATAATACATAACCCGCTCGTCAAGATGACTTCTCGATTGCTACTAAAACCTGAATTGAAATACGAGTATCAGCTGCTTAGTGGGGCGCCGGCGTCCTTGGCTCAAGAAGCGCTTGCTTAATTTGCGTGATTTTCCTGCAGCCTGCGTTGGTGACCGAGCAGACGACTGGAGCTGTTTCTTAAACGCGGGTACGCACAAAAGCTCGATTTCGCGGACAGATAAGTCGCATGGTCGAGGCATGCGACTTAGCTGAAGATTACTCTCGGTGGAACAATTCTGTAATCATCGCCGCTTTCCTTAGATGCTCAAAACGGATTAGTATATTACCGTCTTTCCGGAGCCCATAGTTTCGGTTTTGAACGAAATCTTCGAAACGAAAGTTTCACATGAAAAGAACAAAAAACACCGGGAAAACAAAACTATGCTTTGCGAGTTTATGTGCACCAGCTACACTTAACCGTTTCAGTTGAAATACCTATAAAATTGGGCATTAAACAAAAGGAAATCTGTTAAATTGAACGCGCCACCTGTTCAGGCGGCCCAGCCGAGCCGACGCGACCTGGACTCAGCCGCCATGTTTGTTTGGTGGTGGCGCCCCCTATAGGTAGCTGGAGTCGCGAATATAGTGCTCTAGTTCGGGGGACACTCCTGCGCGTGATCGGTAAAGGACGCGGCTCAACAGACCAGTCCAAGTCGCGTTCCACGCAGCGTAGTAGCAATGCCCGGCGTCGCTCAAGCGGCTGCCATTATGGGGCCACACGTCTTGAACTGGAGGGCTTACCGCGTCCTGAAAACTGGTCCCTCGGTTACCGCCCGATGACGTCATGCAAGTGCCATGCTGTCGTCTGCGGCGATCCTGGTGGTGTCATAGCAGCGGGGGTGAACGTGACTGCCCCCTGTTCTGCTGCGGGTCGCTCTCCAGCTTGGCAGTCCACGAAAGCTTTTGCAGCCAGGAGTTTAAGCGCCGCGACGACAGCGACACTCTAGTTTCCCCGTGCTTTTTTCCTGAACTTCTACGCCCGTGATGACTTTAACTACGGTCTCCTGTATACTGACAAGGCCCGGCAGATCGCCACGAAAATCGGCCGCCGAAATGGAAAAGGTGGAGCGGCAGACAACGGATGAGGGGAGAGCCACGTGACTGGCGCCCCGCTGCGGCGAGACGCTGAAACGCAGAGTCTCGCCGCTGCCACGAGACGCTGCGGCGAGACGCGAGGACCCGAAAGAGTGTTTCGGGTCCTCGCCGCTGCAAAAGACGTGCGCTGACGTCCAGGTTCCCCGAGAAATGGCTCTTTGATGCTCTGTGCGACCAGATCCTCGCGCTCCAAATCTGCGACCGAGCACTCCATGGTTCCATCGTCGAGCTGCCAGGCTTTGTGAGTATAGAGGAGGCTAGAGTGCCTTCATACACACGCGCGCTTTTGCGTGAGTGGTGACATCTCAGCCATTTTTCCGCCCAATCTTTTTTTATGCATTTTGAAGTGCGGGCAATCTGGTGTCGCTCAGCTCGAGCGCGTAGCTTTGGCTAATGCATAGGCGCCATTTTACCACCCAAGTCACGCACCGAGTGCGCGAGAGCGTCACGCGCTGGCACACTCAGCACAACAATGGATGTCTTCACCCTGAGACAGACAGACATGTAGGCACCCTAGAGGAGGCTATGCTTTAACCCAAGACTGGGGCAAAAAGATAAAAAAAATATATTGGCGTTGATGGCAAACGAAAGGACACACAACGTCTCTAAAGAGGCATTGGGAAAGACAAAGTTATTATATATGCGTTGTCTGTCTCGGTTTCTTTTTCTACCGCTGTCAAGTGCCTTTCCTCCCTTTGCTCCAGTCTCGGGTTAAGGTAATCACGGTAAACTTCCACCAGCTCGCCCGCGCACTGACTATTCTACGTTTAGCCGCCAGGATCGCGACATCCGACAGCATAACACACCGGCTTTCGTGACGTCATTTGTTTCCTCATCTGGAGTACTTTCGATGCATGGGCGGAGTAGGACGCTAAACACTCCAGTCAGAGACGCGTTAAAGGCAGCGTATTTCGATAATTCACTGTCAAGCACCATAGCAGCCTAGTGGCCGTTGGAAACGCACGTGGCAATAGCAGAGATAGCGCAGCTTCTTCTTGAGCAGAGATATGCTGATGGCTTGCCAGAGCCGGCTCACTTCGCTGGTGCAGAACAGGTCGCTCACTGGCACGCACTCCAGGATCCTGCGCACGATGAGGTAGTCCGTGCACGCGACACTTTCCATCCGCCGCCCACGTTAAATTTTGACCCACCCCCGAATCTTGAGCCGAATGTGTGGGCGTCCACCGAGACGGAGTTACATCTTCGTCGGCGGAACAGAGCGCTCTGGTGGACAGAAGCGCCCGCGCCCTGCCGCCGACTTCGTTCTTCTTCCACCAGCCTCGAGGAAATGCCCGTGCATGCTTTTGTCCACCGACTACTCGGAGAGGCCCTGCCATCCGTCTGCAGAGCTTTGTTGGACGAGTGACGAAGCGCTATGGACGACGCAGTAATAACGGTTTGACTGAAAAATGAAGGCTGCGCACTGTAGAACTAAGCGTGACGTTCGACGTGCTCTGTTTAGTATCGCTTCGCAGACTAAATGTCTAGGAGAAGTTTTCTTTTTATCGCCGTGATTCGCGGTTTTCAAAGTCAGAGTTTTTTTTGCTTTATATAGCAATGTTCTCCAGCTTGTAACCCTTTCCCCCTTCCCCCCGTAGATAGTTTTTTCCGTCCCGCAACGCTCTCGGCAACCCGCTACGACAACCGGAACTCCGCAGTCAAGGCCAACGGCGCGCATATAGCGGCGTCTTCGTGGTGGAGAGCGTAGCGGAGTGGGGAAAACGGTCTACGAAAACTCGCTATTCACACGAACGGAGGAGACCAAGCGGTGAGCCGAGAGGGATGTCAGTGCCATCAGACGCATTTAGCGGTCGTACTCTCGTCAAATGGGGCTCGGTGCGCGCTGACGAGAGTAAGAAAATTGAGGCGTACGTGAAACGGTGATACGCAATTATGGCAGCAGCGCTGTTAGATTCAGAAGACGGCCATCTGCTTCCTGCTAAAAGAAAGATGCTTCTTGAATGGGTGGATGCAACAGAAGGGACGTGTGATCAAGAAAACTTTCAGCCTTTCCACTCTGCTGAAGAAGAGACCAGCGAAGCTGTACTATGGTGGGAATGAAGTAATGGACGGCCGCAAGTCGGCAAGCTTGAGTGGGAAGGCTGGACAGCTACCGCCATTTATGAGCGACGGTGGCAATCAAACCGCCGGCAAGTCGGTTGTCTAGTTGCCGCCGTCGCTAATAGATGGCGGTAGCTGTCCGAAGTGTCGTGTCATCATTTGTTTGCTGACGGATGCAGTACTGGGGAAACTAGCCCTTAAAGGGATTGTCCGGTGGAAACCGGAAGTTCTTAAGTTTTTGCGCTCCTTAGGTCTAGGAGCCTCCATATAGACAAACGCCATTTTTATTTTTATATAATATAATAATAATAATAATAATAATAATAATAATATATATTAATGAAACTAGTCATGAGCGTGTGTGCGAAACTGTACCCCGAATTTCGCCAATGTCAGTGGCTGACATTCTGCCGTTACGTGTGACGTAATATCAGGATTCGATCGTCGGCATTGCAGGCAATTCGTGCTCGCGGGAGTTGGATTATCTTCTTCGGTGGGTGTTTTGTATTTTGTTTCTTTTTATACTCTATTTTAGGTTGTTCTAAGTTCAGCTGTTCAACAACAACAACAACAACAAAAACAACAACAACAACAACAACAAAAACAAAACACGCACGCACGCACGCACGCACGCGCGCGCGCGCACACACGCGCACACACGCACACACACACACACGCACACACACACACACACACACGCACACACGCACACACACACGCACACACACACACACACACAAAAAAAACAAAAAAAAAACGCCACTTTGATTGAGATATTATTTCAAGACGGCCGTGAACTTGGAGCAACTATCCGGGCGTTCCTCGGATTGACATATCCTTGTTTGCAAAGAGTTACCACACCTTTGCGAAGAGGATGGCCAAGGCTGCCTATTTTTCTGACGGTATCTGTAACCGAGCATTGCCATGAATAGTAAAGATAATCCGTAATTGCATGCCGGCAATCTCCCCGCTAAATTTAGCGGTGCATTGTCGTCACGTGACTAACGTGACCACGTCATTTGACCGCTTGTCACGTGACTTTAATTTGTTCGAGGAGGTTCTCCGGTGTGGTAGTTTACGGCCGACACATTCTGTGCTTCTTGGTTTTTTCCAGCATGATCAAGTTTGTGAAATTTTTATCGTGCCTGTTAGCGGGCTGGGTCCTCCACGACGAGCATGGCCGGCTCTCTGCGCACAGAGGAACGAGAGCTCTCCGCGAGCTTCCATTCGGCGGTCGGCGCCACCTGCATCGCCAAGGCGATCGGGGTTCCTCATCTAGCATTCCCCTGCGCGGGAAGATTGACTCCCCCTTTCCTCGTGCATTTGCGCGTTCCGCGCATATTTGTCCCTAATGTCGGGCGAGAAAGCTCGCCCAGGACGCGTCGGACGCAGGCTCGCGGTAGAATTGCAGGAATGCGCGATGAGGAAGTACGACACGAATCGACGTCGTAGAGTAATGCCGTCTCCGCTCGAGGCTCGCGTGTCCAACCACGAACACCTAAGGTGCTATTCGCTAAACACGAGGACACACCCGTTGGCGAATTTTTGTTGAGAATGAAGCTTAGCATTGTTATGCCATGAGGTGGAAAGTGCTTGTTGTGGTAGCTCATACACTAAAGTCATGAACCCACAATCATTTGACCTGGGACGGCCGTGAACCTCCAAGAAAAAAAAAAATCGTCTTAAAGCAAACTACAGTGGAACGCCGTATAGACGAAGGACTCAGCACATTCAAATATTTTTGCTTGTTTTTGAAAGCCAGTGTTTCTGTTTTGTTGCGTTTTTCGACTGACCTTCGAGTATCAGCAGTGGTAGGACAAGTGTGTCTTAGGGTTCTTCGAGTACATCAACAATACAGAATTCTCTTTAGTACATTAGCGGTCGCAGAGTGTGCTGCTGTTAAAAAAAAAACAAAAAAATTCCACGCTCCTCGTGTTTTTTTTTTTGCAGCATAACAACTATTTTGAAAACTAGATCGTAGAATGCGGTTATGGGGAACACTAATTCACTTAAAACCAGCCAATCTGGTTTTACGAAGGACATTCAAGTTCTAAGATATCATAATTTATTTGCGAAAATTTAAACGAAACAGAAATAAAACTCTTCGTCACTTCTCTACACAGTCCCATTATGTGCTACACTGCGAAGACTTTCCCGGGCATGTGCCGAGCCCAGTGGGGTATCGATAACGCGAAAACGACGCGCGCTAAAAAAAAACAAAAAAAAACTTTTAAGCATGGAGAGTGTCCTTCGTGATTAGAAACAGCCAAAAATTGCCGGGCACAAGTTCAGGGGACTAGGAAGCGTGACGAACCGGTTCAAGGTTGTCTCCGGGAAGAAACTATTTGCACCTCGTCCGATGAGCAGCATCCTTGTCGTGATGGGAGGCTGGGAACTCCTTTGGTCGTTTTTTCTCCAATGCAAACTCTTCTCCAGAACGTCTCTGTAGGATGCAGCCGTCGCACAGAGCGCGACATTGTTAGGGCGAACAAGCGATCGCCAGTTTTTTGTGTTTTTCTCTTAGAACCGAAAGGCTGTCATCAAATATATCATTGTTCTAGAAAAAGCACATCTAGGGCTCTAATATAAGCGGTAAAATAGCGCGCCTACTAATACTCTTTTTAATAAAACGCGAAAAGGCGCCGATGTCGTGTTCGCGCTTACAGTGTCACGATGTGTACCTTTCAGCCGCGCTCACGCTAACAAACGATACTGTCTTGGGCGTGTTCTTTGCTTGAGCCCCGTCCCATTGGTCGTACAAAAACCGTCCGCAGACATGCTCGAAGATTTCGTGAAGCCAGCATGCTTTTTAGATGCTTGAGGCCGCATATAATTCTGGCATCGTGTCTGCCGGGAACATCGTCTCTTTTGTACGACGTACGAGGTGAGTGACCGATACAGTGGGTCAGGATGGCGCCGTCCCAGAACGAGGGCACCGCGTCACCGCCGCGCTGGCGGTAACGCGAAACGGGCGGCGGAGGGTCGCGGGGATTTTATCGCTAGAACTAATGTTTGGCTTCGGGCCTGAAAAAAGAAAGGTCAGTCTTAAGGGCCGCCCACACTAGCGAGAAAACGCGCCCGGCGCGCCGATAAATCGGTTAAGCGGGAAGATAAAGGGCGTGTCTCTGCACGTGCTCGTGGCGCTGACTGTGCTTCGGCGACATTTTGTTACTTGCCGCGATCGGCGTGCCACGCGCGTTTTCTCGCTAGTCTGGGCGGCCCCTTATGCGGATAGACCGATCTCACCAAGCGTTCCACGCATGCGTGACGCCGCCATAACTGTAGTTCGTAGGAGGCAGACGCCAGTTCACGAGATAGCTCATGCCGCCTCGTGCTCTGCTCGCGCAGACCTCCAGCGGGGTTGTCGCGCGTGCAGAAAGACTACAGCTTTCGCGATGCATGTCGGCTGCGGTGGCGTACTCAAACTAGCTGGTGAGATCGGTCTATTTACGGTACAGTCGCGGCGAAGGCTGCGGTATACACCATTTGCTATATTGCCCAAGCATCAAGGAGAATGCAGGGATTGGTGTTCCACGCGCCACACGCGCACGCCTTCCCCGTATAAAATATTCGAAGTAAATAACCAAAATAAAGCGTTCACGAACGCGCGTGCAAGATGTTATTTGTTTTAGGTATTTGCTTTAGAAAAGTTGCAACTGCTGACGCCACCACGTGCGGCGCGTGGAACACCAATCCCTGCACGCTTGGGTAATATTGGTGACGTGAGCGATCGAAAGAGTCGTCAGCAAAGGATGCCTCATCGACGAAAATAAGAATGTAAGAACTTCAATTTTGACGGTGTTGGCAGTGTTGGTTTCAGAGCGCTATGATTTCAGGCTTCCACCGTGCCCATTACAAGCACCATCGAACTTGTTCACAAGGTAATGACGTCATGAAAGGTAACCGAACGAGGGCGCCACCGAAACATTTCGCCGCTAATAGCACTAGGTATAGACCTTTCCAGAAAAGGGCTGCTGGCCGGTTTCATTTTCAGTGTTCGTGCGTATTGCGTGTGATTTGCTCGCTTTCCGAAGCGACGCACACGCGCGTGCTGAGCTGTGGAGATCGCACGCTGAGCTGTGGATTTATAAACATTGGAAAGGTCTATATTAACCAAGAGTCAAGGAGAAGGCTGGGAAAGTATGTCTTCACGCCCGCACGCGCTCGCCTTCCTCATATAAAAAGATTCGAAGTAAATAACTAAAATATGGCGTTGATGAACGAGCGTGCAAGATGTTATTTGTTTTAGGTTTTTCTTTAGAAAAGTTATGTTGCGAGCCACGCGAGACTGCTCAACCTCGGCCAGTGTAGCTCACGCTACAAAAAGAAAAAAACGTTTGCGCAATCGACAGCATTCGAACCTGTGCGGGGAGACCCCAATCGATCTCTAGTCCATCGCCTTTAACATTCGGCCACGACTGCGGGACGAGTAGGGGGCTCTGAGATGTGGTAGTAACTCGAGAGATGGGGATGTCATGGATGAAACGTTGCATGTAGCCGCTCACCGTCTATATAGGAGAGGGCGCTGCGGTCAAATGCGTATATAATCACGTTTAGCTTTGCACGCATTGGCTCAACGTTTATAGACGAGAGGGCGCTGCGGTCAAATGCTCGAATGCGTATATAACCACGTTCCATACCACACATTCTCTTTCTGACATGGATGAAAACGAACAAAAGGCTCGGCATGCTGCGGCTCAGCGTCTACGCAGACAAGCTCCACCAAAGTTTCGCCCCAATCAACATCATTCACCACGTGGAGATGTTATAATTTTTTTTCTTTAAATCTTGGTGACTGTGATAGATATTGTTATAGGGCGGGTTCCTATTATAAATTCTGAAGCACCTTGCACCAAACATGTTTTAGAGCGCAGCTCTTAGGGGCCCGTTCCCGGCTTGAGCGGCGTCGCCGTCGGCGTCGGCGTCGGCGTCGGCGTCGGCGTCGGCGTAACCGCAACCCTCGTAACCCTCGTGAGGGTTACGAGGGTTACGAGGGTTAATCTCATGAGGGTTACCCTCACGAGGATCACGAGGGCCACGAGGGTTACTTACCCTCGTAACCCTCACGAGGGTTACGAGGGTTAGTTACCCTCAAAAGGGTTACCTTCACGAGGGTTACCCTCACGAGGGTTACTTACCCTTGTAACCCTCACGAGGGTTACGAGGGTTAGTAACCCTCGTGAGGGTAACCCTCGTGAAGGTAACCCTTTTGAGGGTTACGAGGGTTAGTAACCCTCGTGAGGGTAACCTTCACGAGGGTTACCCTCACGAGGGTCACGAGGGTTATGAGAGTTACCCTCACGAGGGTTACTCACCCTCGTAACCCTCACGAGGGTTACGAGGGTTAGTTACCCTCACGAGGGTCACGAGGGTTATGAGAGTTACCCTTACGAGGGTCACGAGAGTTACCCTCACGAGGGTCACGAGAGTTGCCCTCACAAGGGTTACTAGGGTTACCCTCACGAGGGTCACGATGGTTACCCAGGTCGTGACCCCCCCTGGGGTCACGTGACCTGGGGATACCCCCCGAGGTCACGTGACCCCCCGTTGACGTCATAGGCACTGATGACGTCGTCAGTGACGTCACTGATGACGTCACCGGCATCCGCATCGTCATCGTCATCATCACTGATGACGTCATTAGTGACGTCACTGATGACGTCACCGGCATCCGCATCGTCATCATCATCACTGATGGCGTCATCAGTGACGCTACTGATGACGTCATCGGTATCGTCACGTGGCCCCAGGTCATGTGACCCCCCGACGTCACGTGACGCCCCAAGGTCACGTGACTCCCACAAGGTCACGTGACCCACAAGGTCACGTGACCCCCGAGGTCACGTGACCCCCCGCCCCCCCCCGGTCACTTGACCCACCCCCCAGTACCCTTCCCTCCTCCTCCTCAAGAGCTGCGCTCTAATTCGGCGTTACAGGGAGTTGTAAACGGCTTTCATTTTTTTATTCTTTAAATTTAACGTAAAAAACGGCAACAGATGTAACGAGATACCTAATTAGCGCAACAAGACGGCGGACGCAGAAGAAGACACAGACACAGCGCTGTGTCTGTGTCTTCTGTGTCCGTCATCTTGGTGCGCTTTTTAATCATTATGAATCACCAACTTGCCCAACTTCCTACCCTCATGAGATACCTAAGTATAGCAAAGTATCACGATACAAGCGATACATGGTTGACCGTCTTTCACTACTGAGATACACATACATTTTTCAGATGTATCTCGATACAGAGATACACATACTCCATTTATCTCGATACGGTGATACAGATACTCGATGTATCTCGATACAGAGATACATATCTCTAAGATACTATCGCGATACATTTGTATCGCGATACTGCCCAGCTTTGTTGTGAACAAGCGTATGTCCCCCCCCAGAACATCGCTAAGCTCTTGCGGTTACGTGATAAACAAAAAGTGGTCAGGGACTTGACTCTAACAATACTGCCCTTATTTAAAGAGTTGGACATTTTTACAAGCGACCACACACCTTAAGCTGTGCTTAAACACATCCTCACCTCCTCGTGTAACATCCCCGTCCACAATGCGCGCAAAAGAAAAATGGTGCCTTAGTGCAGGATGTAAAGACTGCTCCAGCCAAAAAGCGAAAGCTGCCAATGTTCGCAAAATGCTAGTGTTTAAAAAAACTGTGAAGCAACCTCGATATCTCTGACTGTGCATAGCTGCTGGGTGATTGCCTCATAAAATTAACTATACATTTTGTCACGTTTATCTATCACATGACACATTCACGTAGGCAATCAGTCACATTTCATGTACTCATTTGCTTGGTTAACTTTCATAAACTCGCTATTTTAAAATAAAACATATGACCCTTTATGAAGCGCAGCGTCACTTATTTTAATACATTTTCTTAATACAGAAGTGCCCGTCTAACCAGTGGCCGGGGGGGGGGGGGGGGGGGGGGTTGAGAGCGTGGTGGTACCTTTATTTTATCTGTCGGGAAACCACCTGGAAAGCGCTAGGCATAGAATAATATTTCCCATATTTTCTAGTTTTGTGGTAAGCCCGAACAAAAAAAGGTGTTTCAAATTAAAATATTCGTGACTGCAGCCCAGCGCTTCGGTTCTATAAAAGAGGTTACGTTGAATATCTTGAGCAGGATGTACATGCTGATATTTACCGTGATGTTTTTTCAGTAGTAACTTAATAGACAAAGCCTAAAAGTCAGAGTAGTTAAATACTCATAAAAGCTTCAATTCAATTAATTATACATCGTCGTCATGCCTTGGTAAGTAACATTCGTACATTATTTTCATTCGAAGCTACAGGCCCGTGCATCGGAGGCCAGTGCGTCGGCAGAGCAAAACCCAGCGTCCAGCCAACTGTCGGTTTTTTCGCGCGCACGCCTCGCTACGGCGGCGTCAAGGAGCTGGCCGAGCAGGCTTTACTTTATCAAAGATGTGGGCCCGGCACATCGAATTACATTCCGCGGAACACTCTTTCTCGAGCCTTGTCCTGGAGTGGTCCTTGTTTTTGGCACCTTGATAATCAATGGAAGGATCGACGCTGCAGAGGTGCAAAGGCGGGGTCAAGGAGTTTATCGTTTGTTTTCTGTCTTCCTCTCTATCTCCTTTTCCTGATGCGCCTTTCCAATCTCTATTCAATTCTGCCGTAAAAACTTCCTTTCCCGACGTAAACAGAAAAGATGAACTGCGAAGTACGTTTACCTTATCGCGAATTAAACAATTTCTTTCTTTCCACGTCTAGCCCGACCCTGCGAAGACTGCCGTGAAGAGCAGCGCGTCTTCGCCCAGACCCGTCGCATTTGTCGCGCCTCTAATCACGTCGCTGGATCCGGGGATCTGGTGTGGGGCGCGCGCAGCCGAACGGCTTTTCTTTTCCGTCCAGATCGGCTTACTGTCGACGGCGTCAGTCTGCCTCGGCGCAAGAAGGTGTAATTTCCGCGCGCTTCGAGGGCCCAAAGAACTGGTCGTCAAGCGTATCCACGACGGGCCAAAAGACGAGATTGGCTTCCAGTAACCGTTTGCGTCTCAGTTCGTCGCCGCTAAAAAGAAACCGAGAAGGTGACGCGTTGTCTGCGTTCTTGAAGCGATTAGTGTCGGCGAGAGAGCCGAGAGCTTTCATTTACTTGGCTTCTCGAGACGCAAGGCATAATGCGAACGACGGGCGATCTCGGCGGTGCTGGCGGAGCTCGCATCTGCCGGTCTGAAGGCACGTGCATGCTACGAGCGACGTTCTTGCCGCGCGGTAATCTCGCACCATCGAACGGGGACTTGGAAGGAAACAACAGGAACGGAAAAGCTCGTTAAAACGTCAAGCTTGTTTTGAAGTATGAATGAAGTGGCGTCCGGTGTATCAGACAATTTGGCCAGTAGTACGAGAGTGATTTCTCTTGGGTGCGTTCATGTGCGCTTTGCTCAGGATGGAGACATCTGGCCATTTTGTCCCACACTTTTACTTTTCTTTTTTTTGTTCAGAAGAACGTGAAAGGTTTGATTTCTGTTGAAAGTAATCTGGAGGTCTAAAAACTGTAGAATGCCGTACGTTGGTGCCTCAATGGTAAAGTTGAGCAGATCGGTTTGTTCCAGAAATGTGGTACGCACACAGTCGAAGGATGACTGTCACATTCATCAGGACGAATAGGATACGCACACTGTCGTATCGACAGTGTGCGTATTGACAAAGCGCTGCGAAAGACAACAAGCGAGTGATGTAAGAGGAGGAGGAATTCCGTAAAGCGGTAGAGAGGACGGAGTTTTTCATGCGAGAAAAAACGCCGACATTGTTCGTAAACGTCCATAAATTAGAGGGAAACGCAAAGAAGAACAGAAAAGGGGAAGGTGGATGGAAGGAAAGAGGAGGAAAGCCAGAGGTCAATGTTAGCAGTCACTCATCGCTACACATATACACACGTATCTAGGTGTTACAATTACCTCTAACTTAAGCTGGACTTTTCACATTGGACAACGTCCAGCCAAAGCATCTAGGAAGCTGTGGTCCCTGCAAAGGAGTAAGATAGACTGCACTCCTGAGACGAAGCTAAAGGCGTATAAGTCTCTAATCCGTCCTTTACTAGAATATGCCGACATCTTGTGGGACCCTCATTCACAATCGTATATAAAACAGGTGGTGGAGGTTCAAAAAACTTTTAGGTTAATTTATAATTTATATGGCAAAGAATCACATGTGCCACCGTTGTATGCTGCGTCTAGGCTGCCTGAGGTGTCATGTCGAAGGAAAGTAATGCGCTCAAAAATGTTTACATAGCATAATACAGAGCAAAGCTTATTTAAAGTTTGATAGCTGTCTTCAGTATAACGCGAGCCGTGACACAAGACGGAAACATAAAAACTGATTCGTGAGTTTCGTTGCATGAAAGTAAGTTTAAAATGTTAATTTCTTTCCGCGTACCGTTGGCACCTCTTGAGGTGAATGCTAGAATAGTGACCATGCAGGGAACTGTTTTCGGGGACGAGGGGGGAGCTGACTGTATGTAGAAAGGGTCTATACACGACAGAAGAAGGGAGAGATTGAAGCCGTGTATAACTTCCCCCCTTCCCTCCCCCGAGCTGCCCCAGGGATTTCCCACCGAAGGCTGACACAGCACTCTTTTGCGACCTGTGCCCCGGGTTGGCCTTCCATGGGCGGCAAAACGAGCACTCTACGACTTCGTTGTTTAGGAAGTCTTGGTTCTGCAGTACCCCGGACCCTTCCACTGTCCATGAAAAAAAAAAAAAAAGAAAAAAAAAAAAAGACACACCAGGGAACGTGAATCTCATTGACGAACCAGCGCGTGTAAGCAAAAATTGATTCCTGCAGGAATCAATTTTTGCTTACACGCGCTGGTTCGTCAATGAGGTTCACGTTCCCTGGTGTGTCTTTTTTTTTTTAATAAACGGTCCACGTCCGCCAAGTACGGAGCATGCTCCGTACTTGGTGGACGTGGGGCGTTTATTTTGGGCGCTAGTTAGCAAAGGCGAAGAAAGTGTTTGGTCCTAGACGCCGCTTATCGGGGAGCCGCACGGCTGTCTGCGGACACCGGCCGCGCAGCGAGGCGAGCCGGGCATGCGGCACGCGCCGCCGAGGACCCCGGCCGGAAGCACAAGGGCGGGAAGTAACGCCATCGATTTCCTTGGGTTTCCTTTGTGCGCCGGCTCAAAAGCGCCGGAACGACGACGGGTCCGCTCATCTATAATACAGGCGCCGATCGTCTCTGTCCGCTGAACAAAGGCCGCGGGGGCTTAGTTGCGGCGCGGGACGGGCCACGGGTGCCCCAGTAATGGGATTTCCGCGTAGAACGCTTGTCCCGCCGGAGGACGAGGCCCGCGAGGAGGTTTGGGAGAGGCTCTTGTTCGTCTCCTCTTGCGAGCCCGTTTGACGGCGCGCTCCAAAAAAGACGCGCAACAGGCACCTCTCCTTTCTTTGAACTGGACAGGAATTCGAACAGTGACAGAGACTTCCATCACACACAGGCGTTTCGAGAAGAGTCTTCCCTTCTTCGTACGTGAACACAAAGCGCATCGCCAGTATACTGGCGATGCATCGGTGTCGACACCTGTCGTGATTTACACCACACGCCTCACACGAACCGCTCATGTATCAACACTACCCCGTATTAGAGTACCCTGTACGAATGGCGGCCTTCTGGTGACGGATGATGGAAAACGTTAAAGATGTTTCGAGGTGGAGGATGCAAGGCCAACAAATCAAGGACAACAATAACAACAGAAACAATAGACAGATCTCACTAAGCGTTGGGCGCATGCGTAAAGCCGCCATAACTTTAGTTCACAGGAGGCAGGCGGCCGTGCACGCGAGGGCTCGTGCCTTCTCTTGCTCTACACGCGAAGAGCTCCAGCGAGGTTGTCGCACGTGCAAAAAGACTACAGTTCCCTCGATGCATTGCGGCAGCGGTGGCGTAGTCAAACTGGCTGGTGAGATTGGTGTATTATACATTCGAGACGTTAGTACATTGCGACGCAGAAATTGAATACAAAAGCTGATGTAGCGCTGCTCATGTGTAGTCAGCTACTTATCGTCTGCCATGAGACACAGTTTTGACGGTGCGATACAAAGCTGGTGAACGCTCCCGTCAGGACCCGGTTAGCGCGAGGTCAGCGCTATGCTTGTAGCGCTCCGCTGTGTGTTTGAACCTTTAAGTCCGATTCACACATGCAGCGAAGCGCTGATGTAGCGCTGCTCACGTGTCGTAGGCTACTTATCGTCTGCCATGAGCAACCATTTTGACGTTGCGATATAAAGCTGGTGAACGCTCCCGTCAGGACGCCCTTAACGCGAAGTCAGGGCTACGCTTGTAGCACTCTGCTGCATGTGTGAACCTTTAAGGCCGGTTGACACATGCAACGAAGCGCTGATGTAGCGCTGCTCACGTGTCGTCAGCTACTTATCGTCTGCCATGAGCAACAGGTTTCACGGTGCGATACAAAGCTGGAGAACGCTCCAGTCAGGACGTCCTTAGCGCGAGGTCAAGGCTATGCTTGTGCGCTCCGCTGCATGTGTGAACCTTTAAGGCCGGTTTGCACATGCAGCGAAGCGCTGATGTAGCGCTGCTCACGTGTCGTCAGCTACTCATCGTCTGCCATCAGCAACCGTTTTGACGTTCCGATACAAAGTTGGTGAACGCTCCCGTCAGGACACGCTTAGCGCGAGATCAGCGCTACGGTCGTAGCACTCCGCTGCATGTGTGAACCTTTAAGGCCGGTTCACACATGCAGCGAAGCACTAATGTAGCGCTGCTCACGTGTCGTCAGCTACTTATCGTCTGCCATCAGTAACCGTTTTGACGTTTCGATACAACGCTGGTGAACGCTCCCGCCAGGACGCGCTTAGCACGAGGTCAAGGCTATGCTTGTAGCGCTCCGCTGCATGTGTGAACCTTCAAGGCCGGTTCACACATGCAGCGAAGTGTTGGTGTAGCGTTGCTCACATGTCGTCAGCTACTGGTCGTCTGCCATCAGCAACCTTTTTGACGTTGCGATACAAAGCTGGTGAACGCTCCCGTCAGGACGCCCTTAGTGCGAGGTCAGGATTATGCTTGTAGCGCTCCGCTGCATGTACGAACCTTTAAGGCCGGTTCACACATGGAGCGAAGCGCTGCTGTAGCGCTGCTCGCATGTCGTAAGCTACTTATCGTCTGCCATGAGCAACAGTTTTGACGGTGCGATACAAAGCTGGTGAACGCTCCCGTCAGGACGTCCTTAGCGCGAGGTCAAGGCCATGGTTGTGCGCTCCGCTGCATGTGTGAACCTTTAAGGCCGGTTTACACATGCAGCGAAGCGCTGATGTAGCGCTGCTCACGTGTCGTAAGCTACTTATCGTCTGCCATCAGTAACCGTTTTGGCGTTGCGATACTGCTGCATGTGTGAACCTTTAAGGCCGGTTCATACATGCAGCGAAGCGCTGATGTAGCGCTGCTCACGTGTCGTCAGCTACTTATCGTCTGCCATCAACAACCGCTTTGACGTTGCGATACAAAGCTGGTGAACGCTCCCGTCAGGAGGGGCTTAGCGCGAGGTGAGCGCTATGCTTGTTGCGCTCCGCATCTGTGAACAGGCCTTTAGGCTGCTAGGGTTATGTGCGCGCGCACGATAGGCACGTTGCAAGTGGTTGCTAATGTCCGATAAAATATTCGCCAAGCTTGGTGGGCTGCGGCGATTTTCTACTGTCGTGACGACTGCAGTGCCGCGATTGTTGTCTAAACAAGCAGCCTCACGAGCTCCCGTTGCCCAGCCGCGCCGGTCCCCTAACACTTCCCCGTATTCTAACACACGTCTACCAACAGCATCATTAATGCAGCACATGTGCCGTTTGGTGATAGTGATCAAATTTGTCAGACCGAATTTCGGAAAGGGTTTGTTGCGAAGCATTTTTCGCGGCTACTGCGAAATCGCAGGTCCACAGTAGCTGCGAAAAATGTTCTTGAGTACTTCGACGCTAAAAAGTATCCATAGGAAAAACGTTGCAAAGACTATCCGCCAAGAAACTGCGGGAGAGGAGGACGACGAGGGCTCGCGGGTACGTCAGAACGGCGAGCGCTGACTGGAACGATTAGTGGGTAGACCGAATTTTAGCAGCCTTTGTCTCGTCTGCGCTCGTCGAATTTGATAAAACGCGGAACGCCGGCGTCCGGCGTTTGACTTTCGCATTCGAACGCGTTCGACGAGTGCAGTGAGAGAAAGGAAGCTAGCTTTAGGTCTACCACACACCCTTCCAACCACAGCGCGACGTTCTGACGCCCCCGCCCTCTCTCGTCCCCTCCTCTCCGTCAGTTTATCGTCCCCGTAGGCGTGGAAACACAGCAAAACGAACGCTGCGACGCGATCGACAGTATAAAGTTATATTGGTGCGCACCACAGTCTTCTATCCCGAGAGCGCCTCTGCCGGTCAAACGCACCTTTGCACCTTTGCACCATGGCACCTTTGCGCGTCCGCCGCGCGTCTGCACTGCCCTAAACGAACGCTGGCTTGCACACCACGTCAGAGATCTCTCCGCTTTAGCAGCAACACTCGTAGCGCCAGCGCCAACTTCTACATGACGCGGCACACCGAGTTCTACCTGACGAGGCACACAACGACTTTAAAAAGATGCATAGAAAATTAGGCGCAGGTTGGCATTCCGCATTACATTAAAAAGCTTAAAACCGCTTAAAAAATTACGGTGCGATCGATTAATTTGCGGAGAGTCATATTGGAGCCATGGTCTGAACCGTAGCTCCTATCGTACAGTGGCCAATACGACTGTCGTCTGCGATGTTCTGTTGTCTCCTTCCCAGGAGCGACAACGCTCTGGGGAAAGGACTGAACCATATGGAAATATGACGGAAAGTGCCTATTTACAGTTTGGAATGAATGGTAGGTAAAATCGTCGAAAAATATGCGTTTTTTTGTTTTGTTTAAGTATACTACGGTTCCTGGAGAAACTGCCCTCCAAGTGGCGAGCTGGAATGAGTGCTAGACGTCTTTGAGTTCACCACGGCGTAGCTACGTACACTTAACAACTTCCGCAAGTAGCGGCTTTGACTGCATTCAAGTTGATCGAAAAGCGATTTTTCTTTCCGTGAAGCTTCGCTTCCACCTGAGTAAATACCCCCTCTACAGAGATGAATTTAAGACGACACCTGCAGCCACACGCGAACGCCACAAATATAATCAAATACTACAATGGAAATACTGGCTACGACGTGCCGTGAGGGGAAGCAAACACGTGATTTAGAACCGCAGTGGAGTGGCTTATTTAATGGCTCTCAAGTGACTACGTGATGAGCGTTTACTTTCTACTACGAGACTCATCCGTTCAGCCGTTAAAATACTCTAAGAGTTATGACATTACTAAAAGGAAAGTCAACATGGTGGAAATATTATTTATTGCTAAGGTGCATGTTCACCGATAAAATCCGTACCTCCAAAACGACCAGTATTAAAGGCGGGAACGAAGAGCTCAGAAGTATTTATCGGCTTAGTGTGCTGTATTGATGTTTGTTGTGCAGTGTAGGCCTATGTGTATGCGCTCAATGTATATGTTCAGCGAGTGGTACGCGTAATGCTAATGGTACGCGTAATGTATCTACATGTGTGTATAATAAAGGCTCCCGGAGGGCTCAAGGTGTAACGGTGGCTTGAGCAAATGAAAATGTTTTTGTAGCACATGAATTTTATGGTACCAAGCGCCACCTGGCCTATACTACTTACAATTACTCTGCTTGACCCTACCATTCGGTGGCAAGCGATTTAAGTTTCTTTCACGCTTTGTCATAACTTTTGGTTACCGTCAACGTTACTAGAACACCCAGTTGGGAAACTTATTGTTGAAACTTGGGCCGCTGGCGTCCACCGAGACCGAGCTAAATACAACAGCGCCACTCTTTATCATTTGTCTTTACTGTGGTCACCTTGAGCTTTTAGAAAGCATATTTTTGCGTAAAAACCAGCACAAAAAACTTTTTTTTTGTAGTAACTTTTATTGTAGTTTAGTATAAAATGAAAAGCGCGTGATATTTTTGAAAATCTTTGGTTTTCAAGGTTTTGCGGCACAATTAATGTTGTTTTTATACAACCATGCCTCAGCGGTGATTTCAGGTAGCGCGTCCCGGGCGCATGCTAACTTCGGTAGTAATTTGCGGCGCGTCCGCTTGGGAGCCGGGTGTGTGCAAGGGTGGCACCTCTGAAACTCTCTCTACCGTATCTGTTTCGGCACCAAAATGGCCGATTGAAGCCAAAATAGAAGTCACGTGCAGTTCCTCAAGTGGCCGTTGCGGGAGAAAGGGCGGCGTTGCGATCACCATTAGCTCGGCTCTCGAGTACGGATCGGTGCCACTTTGTCAGAGAAGGCTCTATGGCAGTTTCCCAACTGAGTGGTTCTAGTAACCTTAGTTACCGTTCAACTAGCTGCTTCAAATTTGCTCCTTTCGAGAGCTGTTTTGTAGCGTTAGCTACACTGGCCGAGATTGAGCAGTTTCGCGTGGATCTTAAAGAGCCGTGCTGCGCAAGCGCGAGGAGCAGTGACGTCACACGGCGCACAGCTGGCGCGCCGGAGACGCCGCCGCCGCGCGCTCGGCCGCCACCGCGCGCGCCTCGCCGGTCTGCACATTCCAGAGGAGTGACGTCATAGCCGCGGCAGATCCACTGGCGCCGCCGCGTGCCCAGCTGTCCGCCTCCGTTGCGCAGTAGCCAAGTCTGACACTGCACCGGAGCCGCCTGATAGCACCTCTTATTTTGTGCGCATAAGCTCACGCTAGTATATCCTGGCATAGCCGAGCTAAGCCACCGAATTTTTTTGGTTTCGTGAATGGTTTACTCCTCCTCCGGGATGTGCAGTTGACGAAAGAATTGTGGTTAGAGAAATAACAAAGGTAAAGCGTAAATTGCGTGAAGTAGCTGGGTACCGGTTGTCTCAGTTTAGAATCGCAGTGCTGACGATGAGCAGACTGAGTGACTGCTTTCGAAATGCAAGTTTCTTTACAACGGGTAAAATCTGGTTTCGGAAATAAATATACAGTTCGGGGAAAGCTCGTGTTACGCTTTTATTTACTGCTCTTCTCGCCCCGTTCAGTAGACGCAGCGTCCTCGTTAAACCTTATTGAACTCAATTCGCTCGATTTGGGGCCGCCAGAATAAAATGAAGTGGTCGGAGGAACTTTGCTTTCTGCTTTCAGAAAGAAAGTTTCTCCCTTTCTGAAGAGACATATGTGTCAACAGTGTTCCTCCCTTTAGGGTGGACTATAGTGACCCTCTTTTTTAAAAGTGCACGAATAGAAATCGGATGAAAGCATTCAAAATATTGTTTCAGTTAACAGCGATTAAATTTTCCTTCAGGTTTTTTTGTTACTTTAAATGCAGAAACCGGGAATATTTTTGGCGTCTCGTGTCGTCCGCTACAAAGAAATATAATGTGAACAATATACTTTTGTTGAGCGCGTTGGTGGTAAAGTTAAATACAAGAAAGAACAAAACATGAAAGACGGACAAGTGTGTTGTTTTGTCCGCCCTTCATGTTTCATTCTTTGTTTATTTAATGTTAACAAGGACGCGCAAAATAACAGCATTGCAGGGAGTGATGGAAGGCAGCTTCCTGCGGCTTGCAGATGTTTATAAAGGTTTAAATTTAGGATCCCGTGTCGACGACCGTGTTCTTTGTCTAGAACGGAAAACGGCAAAGTCGAGATGGGCCTACTGCTGGAACGAGTCGATCAATGGTTCAACGATTCAAAATCGATACATGAGCATGTTTCAGCAATACGGATTGAAATTTCTTTTTTTTTTTTTTTTCACTTACGTACCGTACTAATTTGCCACAATAGGAAGAACCGAGTCGCGTCGTGACGGTCAACGTAAGTTCACGACTCTCTGCTATCGCGCAGGAAATCGCGATTATGAAAACCCGATAGGAACCAACTTTTCGACAATTCCCAGCCACACCGGTGGTGAAAATGAGCCTTCAACTAAGCCTTGTCGATGCTAAAACCGAGTCAGTGTTACCTTTACAAGATATAAGCGTGTAAATAAATCAAGTTACGAAATGTTGCGAAAAGATATAAGCTGAAACAGCGATTCTCACGAGAACACTTGCGCCCACCTTGCGAGCGCAGCCCATGTTCATCAAGCGGTAAGTTCGGTGCGCACTCAATTCACGAAATGTTCCGAGCACGCTCAAGAGGATGGCGTCGGGAAAACGTCTTTGATGTTTACGGACGCAACCGACTGCCGCCGGAGATTTTGGTCATTTGGAAAGCGACGGAGTTCGAAGACATTCCAGCCGCAGTGGCCTTGTCGGATCCCTTGCACGATACAGATGTTACCGGATAATATTCTGACCCTTCGGTTGTTATTCGGGCAGCCTATTACCGAACGATAATGTCCCGATGACCGGGGGATTGTCCTCATTGATTCTGCTAGCTCAGATTACACGTGGAAGTAAAATAAAATAGAGGAAACCGCGAAGAAAACAACCGAACTTACAGGAACACAGGCGTCCAAGGCGTTCATCCGGGCCTCTTGCTCTTTCCTAACTACTAAGGAAAGTAGGAAAGCGCCGGCAGACCTTTCCGCTTTTTTCTCTGGCCGGGACCGAACCATCGACCTCCTACAGACCGCCATGACGGCAAAGGCAGATCCTTAGGCCCGCATTGATGCAGACGACAATGGTGCATTATATGTGTGTATGGTATATATCAGACTTGTACCGTACGCATTACAAGTAATCAAATTACTTGTAATCGATTACTTTTTGGAGTAATCTTGTAATCAGTTGATTACTTTTATTAGGCAGTAATCACAAGAGTAATCTGATTACTTTTTGAAGTAATACAATTACTTGTAACCGTTACAATTTGTCCACGGGACCCCCTCCCCCCCCCCCCCCCGCCCCCCCGGGCACACGCCTTTTTTTTTTTTAAATGACATTTATTAAATTTGCTTCTTTTTTTTTTTTTTTCGAACGCAAAAAAGAAAGATTTTTGAGGAGCTGTATGAAACGAAGTCAATCTCTTTCTATGTACAGTTTCTGTGGAATGTCCGTTCTTTGTTTTGTTTTCGAGCTGGGACTGGGAGTGGGAAGCCCCATGGGGAAGCCACAGTGCGTGGCAAAGGCCATTCAGGGCGAAGTTTGAGGAAGCAGAATGTAGCTTTGTAAGTCCTTCGTTCAAACTAGCCCTCTCACGGACACACACACAGAAATAAAAAAAATTAAAAAATCCTGCTGAGGGTACCTATCGCAGCCCGTAGGAGAACCAAAACCGAAGAATGCCTAAAGCGGATGCAAAATATAACAAAGGCAGTTGAAATATTTCCCCATTTCCCCTACGGGGCCTTTGTAACAAGCAATGTTTCGAGTTGAGAAGTGGTCGGGGTGATCTCTTCCGCTAATGGATACTACACATGATCCGTTTCAAATCCTGGAGCTGCTGCTCTTTTGTATAACGTGCGAGCTCATCCACATGGGAATAATAAAATGAGCGACGCAAAGTTTGAGCGACAACCCTTGCTCAAGCTTAACAAGATCTAGAATTCCCTCCGCTCCCCCCCCCCCTCTTCCCCCCCCCCCCCCCCCCCCACACACACACACACACACTGGCGAACGCCCTGTGTCCGCATTGTGAAGGAGCAACGACCACGAAGAGGGAGCCAGCTTTTCTTCAACACTTGTGCAAATGTGAAATATAGGTTGGAAGTAGTTCATTGTTATGAGCGCTAAAGATATAAGTCTTAACACAATAAAGTAATCGGAAAAGTAACGATTACTTCTTTAAGTAATGTCCAATTACTTTTGCCGTCGAGTAATCAAGTAATCTAATCGAATACTCTTTAGCCAAGGGTAATAGTAATTGTAATCGATTACTTTTTTTTAGTAGCGTGTACAAGACTGGTATATATATATACAGTATATATATATAACAGGTCAATAAAGAACGTTCTAACAACAGCAACTGCCGCGGTGCTGCCCTATCACGATCCATATTTTTCCTTCACGGCCTCACTCGACTAGAGCCCTGCATATCCGCGGATCACCCACGGATCATCCGTGGATATCCGCAGTCAACTGGTAGATGCGGATAAAAATAAATCGGATTTGGCGGATTGCGGAACGGATGCGGTTATCCCCGGGTCCGGATCTGCATTTTTGTTGAGGCGGCCCATTAATATGTGCGACCGCACAGTGTGGAGTGAACTCAATGAACAAGTGAGTGGTACTATAAAGTGCATCACCACATGTATTGCGGGAGAAGACCTAATCTCTTAGATAAAGGTGCCATGTGGGGAAAAATTTGTTCTTTGCGTCAAGAAAGATTTGATTCTCAGCAAAGATCGCTTTAGAACGTTCTATTTCGTCAAAAGCGTTGTCCCTAGTAAAAGTAAAAAAATGCGGGAGCATCAGCCGTCCCGGGAAAGCGTGTTCTTGTTTGGCGGGGAAAGAGCAGAGGACGTTCTTTGGGCAAAGGAAACTCAAAACTTATAAGCCACAAAAAGAAAAAGTAGAAGCCTGGAAGTGACTTCCACCTATAAGGAGATCCAGGAGACTGAACTCGATCCTCTGGAGTGGTGGAACTTTCACCAACACGGGTTTCCGCAGTCATTCTTGCAGTGCGGTTTGTGCATGCCACCCCAGCATTAATTGCACCAATGGAGAAAGACTTGTCATTAGCGGGTATTAATTGAAGAGAGGCCAGCCAGTCTGAATTTGTCCATTTTAACAATATGCTGTTTCTACTACACAGCAACCTCGACGAGTGAGACGTTGCGTGTGTGTCCGTTTTAGTTTTCTCGACAGTTGGCATTCAGTTGTTTCTAACTATGTGTTTCCAAGAATGCAGTTGAGGGTTCGTCTTTAAAACTGTAACCGATAGGAGGTCTTGCCATTATTGAGTATTGTGATAATTTCCCTGTGGTGTACCCGCGCCTTACCACATGGACACGAGTATTTTGCTGCGGGGAGTGAGCACCAATCCTTACCCACATTTTAGCGTTTGGTCTAAATAAAATTTATATTGAAGAACAGCGCAAAAAACACACGGACAAAGAGAAGAGAACACACACGACGAGGCGCTGACTATCAACTTTCTATTCTGAAAACATACATAGAAATTCACGCCAGCTAGGACTGATCCTTCGTTTTCCTCTTCCACCAGTTATTGGTCATTTAGCGCGCACCATTATAAATCACATCAAAGTAAAACACACCAGCACATTAAAACACACCATCACAGGGTATAGGTCATCGCGTCTTCTTCCTTCTTTCTTCTTTCTTCAATCTTCAATCTCAATCTTCAATTCTCCGGTCAACCCACGTCCAAAAAAACTATCTCACTGTCCACTAGATTAACGGATGGTTGGCTCACGCACCCGAGTTTTTCGCATTGTTTTTCAATATGGATTATTGCCGACTAGCCCCACTGTCCATTCTTCTAAATAAAATGACACAATGTTATTAGTCTGTCTTTTCTTAATTTTTCTGCATATGCGCCTGCTTGAACCAGGCTTTTGAAAGCGAAAAGGAAAATAAATATTAAAATTTCCTTACTTTTGAGTGTATTTTTTTGACAGAGTGTCAGTGTCACGGAATCCCAAGAGGATTTCATAACTGCGATGATCTTTCCAGCGATGCGAAGTGTTTCTGGAAGGAGGATCGGTTATTATATAAATACAATAAAACAAAATACGATAAAATGACTTTCAACGTATTCTGACACGAAGTTTTTTTTTTTTTTTTTTTTTTTTTACAAAGGTAAGCAGGCGGCTTATAAAATACCATCTAGACGCTTCTAATTTTTTTGTTTGTTTATTTATGCTTGATTTCATGATGTAAAATGAATGCGCTAATTGAAGGTCAGATGCGGTTCCGAATTTTGCGGACGCGGTTCGGATTCGGATACGGAGTCTGCGGGTGCGGTTCGGATCCGGATACAATTATTTCAAAACATTGCGAATGCGGTTCGGATGCGGATACGATGCGGTTGCTCAGACTGTTATCACCGCAGGGTTCTACATCCAACGAATGCAACGGCCGGAGGTGAGATTTTCGCTCCGGTCATCTGAAACCTGGAGGCTTCTGCGCTCTGCTGTGGGATAAGTCCTCTTAGCCAAAATAAGGTCTGGCTTGTTACTAGTTTCTCGGGTAACCACTGGAAGTTTTGAAACTCAGACGCCCGCTCTTATCCACAGGCGTTGCATTCCGTCGGAGTCTGAGTTTTTGGCCATGAGTGCAGTGCAGTTTACTCAGGGTGTTAAAAATTTTTTTTTTTTTCACCGCAAAAATAAACTTAGCATTGTCGAATGCTCATTCCCCGCCCAACGTAGTGCCATCTTTCCTAACCCAACGCCAAAATTCCACAACTAACAGCTATCTTATTCAAAAGTTATAACTGATTTTCAGAAATGTTTAATGGGAAAATGGCGGCACGCAGAGCCCTCGTATACATGAAGCTACATAACGCCAGTTACCCAAAACGGGCCCCACCTTCCCATTGAAATTTGCAGAAAATCACTTCTAACTTTTGAATAAGATAACGATTAGTTCTGTAATCTTGACGTTTGGATCGGACCGCTAGCGCTACATGTGAGTAGAGATTGAGCGCAAACGTATGATATCACGTGGGGCAAACACACGATAAAAGTAAAAAGAAACACGTCTTCACTCAACGATCATAAAATTTTAATTAAACGTTTCGCGTTCCATTCTTTAGGCAGCTTCAGTAAAGCGTTAGGCAATGCATGTTTATTTTTGCGATTTGTATTTTCTGTTTGCAAGACGCGAAGTCGTTTTCTTCTAACCTGAGGCTGACAGATGCTCCTCGTGAGCTGCGGTGGAGTCTAGCCTCTTCCCACGACACACATCGACGACTCAAATTATTCTGGCGGACTAGTTGGTTATACATACTAAATTACAAATAGCACTAAGATCTGTCCTGTCCACTTCTTCGTCTGTCCTTGTCTTAGCGCTATTTGTAATTTAGCACATGGACGACGCCGTGCGGCCGATCGACGCAGCGGCGGGAATCCGGACTCGGTGCCTCGTCGTCTCCGGCCGCGATATGATGATGTCCTTCGTCGTCGTCTTCGGCTAATCGGTGCAGCTGGGAGCCCAGGATTTGCTCGCCCGCAGTGCCGCACTCGAGACGACGCCGGCTGGCCGCCCGGGCCGACTCTGCGCCGACGGACTCGATTCGACGCTAGTTTGCTGATTGCTCGTTACGTAAGGCGGCGAATGTCCCCGCCTCATTTGCGGCATCTGCGCGCTTGGGACGAGCGTCGCGGCGCTCGTGGATCGGCCGTCGGCTGCAGCCGCACTCGAATGAGTCCCGCTTAATATCGAGATCGGGAACTGCTTACTTCAAAACTTTGTTTGGGTCCAGTTGGTTCATATTATTTGAAAGATGAAAAGTGCGACCTGAGACATGGACGAAATATGAGACACCTACGACAAGGACATGCATTTACTACTTTCAACATTAATTGCTAGGTTTACTTAATAAAGAAGAGACCACGAAACGATTTGGTTTGCTTTAATAGTAATAATAAACTTGATTTCCCATTCGAAATAGATGAATGGCGGAAACAATAAGAAAAAGCTGTAAAACAGCTTGATGAAGCCCCATACTCCCTTGCGATTTTATATGCATAAAAATAGAGCACAGCAACATCATAAAAGATATCAAAATACACAGTACAGCTTAACATGTAAAACAGAACACCATATTAATCTTTTGCAATTCGACAATATATTGCACTATAATAGACATTATATTGATGAGCATTGTAAAACCCGAGACCTAGGACAAAAATATTTTTATATATATTTTTTATTATTATTATTTTTTTATTGACTTTGTTTCTATTCTTTTTTTCTGATTGATACTTACCCTGAATGTACCCCCCCTCATGTAATGCCCTTAATTGGGCCTTTGAGGTACCATGAATAAATAAATAAATAAAAGGGGACAACACAGCTGAACATTTATTCCTCCAGCCTCGTTTATAAGAACAACAAACCTCCATCCCTCAGGCGCATGACGTCACACTGTCAAACACTCTCTCACTCCGCCCTTTCCACAACTCCCTCCGCAGTTCGTAAACAAGCAGTTTCTCAGACCGACGACACATTGAACACATGGGTTGACGAAGGTCGATTTCGCTTGGACTGACATTACTGCCCGTTCCCCATAACGGCCGGTGTGGCATACTTTGAAGTAGCTGGCTCCTCTTCACAGCCCATAATTTTCTGAACTTGTCATCTTTTAGCTTCAGCAGTCTCTTTAAACTTGCTCCACTTAAGTAAAAACCAAGTAGCATCACAGACCTGTTCGATGTCCCTCGAGAGCTGAAGCACACCATTCCGGTAGGACTTGAGGATCGTCTCACTCGTTCTCCAAGGCGCATCCAGGTCTTGAAGAAACTTGCGGTGCGCGGGGTAGGTAACTGTCTTCCTCAAACACAGGGCGAAGAGGCAACTATCCGCTTTCAGTTGAGCCAGACGATGACATGCCTCCGTCTTCTTTGGAAGCGTACACACTGTTGACGCTGTGCAAGATCGGCCATCATCTGGCTCAGCTGTCCTCCAAGTCAGAAAAAAGACTCAAAAATAATTCAGAAACTGACCTTTGAGAAATAAAAAATTAAAACAAAAATTAAAGACGTTTACAACACTCGGTAACGCCGAATTAGAGCGCACCTCTTGAGGAGGAGAAGGGAAGTCTATTAAGGGGAGGGTATGCCCCTGCTTCCTCCTCCTCACCTCCTCATCCTCGCTGCTACCCCTCCTTCCCTCCTCCCACCTCTTCTTCCTCCTGGTTGTCCTCTTCCCCTCCACCTCCTTCACCTCCTCCTCCGCTCATCCTTTAAGCTCCTCCTCTCCTCCTGCTCCCTCCTCTCCTCCTCCCCTCTTCCCTTATCCTTTTTTCCCTCCTCTTCTTCCTCCTGGTCCTCCTCCTCCGCTCCCCCTCCTCCTTCTCCCCCTCCTCCTCCTCCTTCCCGCGTAGTGCATCATGGGACATTTTCCATAATGCACCGCGCGGTTACGCCGACGCCTCTCAAGCCGGAAACAGGCGCCTAAAAGCTGCGCTCTAAAAAAAAAAAAAAAAAGTAATGTATTTTGTGTTTGCTCCCATCTCGCCTCGTGGCGTTTTCTTGACGCGCTCACTTCCTACCTTGCCTACTTTTTTTTACCACCCGATTAAACTTTATTGTTTCTCACTCCCTTGAAAGATTTCTAAAATAGTTTAATAAAAATAAAACGCTAGAAAAATAAAAAGGGGACATAAAATGGCCGTCTTCTAGCAATGCTGTTACTAGAAGATGCTTTTCAGGGAAAGGGTGGAAATGCGGGACAGGCAAATGCGGGACAGGCGCGTCGACGACCCCGAGAAATCATCGTAGACCGAATAATCCAATCGCGTACTGCCTTCAAGTACCAAGCTACAGGGACACACCTGTACAGAAATAAAAGATCACTTTTTCAAAGTAATGGAATTACATTCATGGTTACTTTCGTAAAATATGGAAATGTAATAAAATGACATTACAAATCACAGCAGACTTGAAGTAATTACATTAGATTATAATGACTTTGAAAGTAGTTTTCAATTCCTCCAGGTCCATTCTATTTACAGCATTATTCGTGCCCGTTTGAACTACAGTATTACATCTTCAGGCCCATATTTATATACAGTACTTCAGAACTCGGATCTTGTTGCATCACTACAGCCACATGCGCCTCGAAGTGAGCGTGAGGTTTTCTCGTTTGATGGTCAAAGTAAAAACAGAAGTGTTTAACATAGTGAGCAGCTTCTTTTTTTAGGTGACTGAAAACAGCCATATTGACTGTTTATTCAACGGTGAAGATCGTAGCTGATGTGATCCCTTTCTCCTGATTTTGGAGATGTCGTCGTCCATTTCGGTTCGTGGCTGTTCGTTTTCGCATAAAAGTGGCCACGATTGTGGTGAGATGTTCTAAACTGCGTCTTCTGTGGCCTTTGGCAAACGGGATCCAACATTCCTGAACCCTTTTTTTCAAAGGGTTGGTGAGATGCCCGAAACTTCTTTCTTCAAATTCAAATGAAGTCTAACCTTTTTGCTCCGAAGGGGACTGATCGTCACATTCCCGGGCATTCCTTTTTAGGAGTACTGTTCAAAAACACAGGAGCGCACGTTATTGCGCGTTGTTATGCAAGGCGGCAAAATGTTTATGGGAAGAAACTTCGCTAGAAAAGGCAAGGGGAGGCGACCGCCTCCTAAAACGTGTCCTCTCCAACGAGCGAGCGGCAATATCAGCGCGTTAGAGTTTCCCTGACTGAACCCTAACCTAGGTTGCTACCGAGAGAATCTTTAAGGTTGGCTGCCGTCTCTGCGTCGGTTTGCGTCGCTCGGTTTGGCGCTCAGATGCCGCGAGCGTTGTGCGCTGCTCCGGGCAAATCGGGTCCGATGAAATGCGGCGAAGGCCCCAAGCGAGCACCGGATATTAAAAGTTCCGCTCCGGCGGCGGCAGCAGCAGCAGCATCCTGCGCAGGTAGGCCTCTAGACTGCCTATTTGCCCACCTCTGGCCGTGTTTTTAGAGCAGGATCCGGTGCCTGGGCTACGATTTCCTCCTGAATAAGAGCTCCGAGGCGTCCTCCCGACTCTGGGCGAATTTCGCGTGCTTCGTCTCTTAAGCAAGTAGTCGCTCAAGTGGCGAGCCCGCCCGCCAAGCGCGTGCGGCTTGAGAAGCCCGGGTCTAATTTTGTTGCGGTTACTAGTTGGAGGTAAGCGGAGCACAAGGACTTCCCCTTGAAGAGATAGTTAACAGTGGCCTTATATATTCGGATCTCCGCGCGGGCTAGGGTACATTCGTCAGATGGCAGAGGGAGGTATCGACGCCGATGGCCGTATTACGACTCGCCATTAGGAATTTCGCAAAAGATTAGACTTCGTGCAGGAGTCATGGGAGCCAGGAGCGGGTGTCCCGTAAACTCTGTTTATTTTACATATGAGCAGATGCCGAGGAAAGCCAATCCCGGTCGAGTGTTTCCTAAAGCGTCAGGCTCCTCGTTTCCCTCCCTACACGCGCCCTAGCCGCTGTGGGTGATTGTTGATGTCCGGTTGACCAGGGCACAGCCTTCGTAGACTTGGAGGTCCGGCCGGTAAGAGGTCTGCGTCGCCTAACTGAGCTCCGAGAAGATTTACGGGCAGATAGGGTCAAGAGACATTCCCCATTCACTGTCGGTCGTGCCCCCAAATTCCTGGGGAAGGTCACGGGCACCGAGAAAGAAACAGCCCGTCCCAAGAGTCGTCCGTTTGTAGGTCCGACTGGGAAAAGATAGCCGTTGCCGAGCTAAGCCCATCCGAGCTGCCTTCCGGGCAGAGGTCTTCTTTCCCTGGAGGTACAGGGAGTGATGGTGACGTCAGCTTCCACTGTTAACAGGAGCAGGCGGCGCCGCGCCGCCTGCTCCTGTGAAGGGGGAATGTGAATGGGGAATGCCTCTTGACCCTATCTGCCCGTAAATCTTCTCGGAGGGGTTTAGTTCGGCGACGCAGACATCTCACCAGCCGAACCTCCAAGACTACGAAGGCCGTGCCCTGGTCAACCGGACATCAACTATCTCTTACAGCGGCTAGGGCGCGTGTGGGGAGGGGAGACGAGGAGCCTGACTCTTTAGGAAAGACTCGACCGAAAATTGGTCTCCCTTGGCATCTGCTCATATGTAAAATAGAGTTTACGGGATAACCACTCCTGGCTCCCATGACTCCTGCCCGAAGTCGTCAACGTTCCCTGGCGTGGCCCATAACCAAGCAATTCTGTCAGCCCAGAGGAAAAGCTTGGTGCAGCAGCCTGCTTAGTTTTAACAGGACGCCATATTTGAGTGCACTCTTCGCTGGGCATGGTCAGAACGAGCTCTTACGTATAGAGTCCTAAAACCGGTAATCTTGATGACGTGTAATGCACGCTGCAAAAGCACCGTGAAAGCTCACCGTGAGCACACGCTGAGCAGTTACGCACTGGGCTGTCATCCTTCAGTGAATTCGCAACTCCCTATTGGCGACGTGAGCGATCGAAAGCGTCGCTGTGGTCAGCCTTCCGCGATTGGCCGAATGCGGACTATGACGTCAGCAAAGGATGTCTCATCGACGGAAATAAGAGGAATGTCAGAACTTCAATTTTGACGGTGTTGGCAGTGTTGGTTTCAGAGCGCAATAATTCCAAGCTTCCACCATGCTAATTACAAACAGCATTGAACGTGTTGCTTACAAAGTAATGACGTCACGAGAGGGAATCATAGGGAGTATTCACTGGCGGCCATAGCCGTGTACGCGAATGCTGAGCGCGTGCTGACGGCGAGCTTCTACAGTTCTTTTGCAACGTGCATTCTGCACCATCAAGAGTGTCAATCTTAGCAGCCTATTGATATGAGCTCGTTCTGAGCATGCGCTCTAAATAGTACCCCCAAATATGGCGTCCAGTGAATACTTTCGATAGGAGGGCGTTACCAAAACAACTCACCGCCAATAGACTCCGGGGCGGTAGTTGCAAGATGGCGGAAGAGATGGTGATAGATTTTCCAGGATTTTCCGTTCATCTGCTCGCTGACGCTGGTCAGTATGCTAAAATTATGATTACAGTGCAATTAAATGCCAAGGTGCAAGCGATCCGGACAAGAATGACGAAAATAATCCCTGTGTTTGTCCTTTGTCCCTCTTGTTCCCGTTCTCCAAGGATTATTTTCGTCGCGGTAAAATTAATTTATTTGGCAACAAATACCAAACGGTCAGCGCAAGATCATATCACAGGTGAGGGAGATCTTGACGTGCGTTAAGAAAATAAACACGTTGATTTTGAAAAATCGCGGAGCGGAAGAAAACAATTCTTGTTATAGCAAGCTTTTGGAAGGCGCGCAGTCAACGATCGTTTTCTGTCCTCTCCGCGTCTTCGAAATAAAAAAGGCCGCCAATTTGGAAGGAGGGAAAGGACAAAAAGAACAGGCGCGTACAAATCCGCTACACCAACTCGCATGCACTTTGAGTTTTTTTTTTTTTTTTCGTTGGAAGGAACCATTTTGATCTCGGGAGTTTGCCTAATATTGTTTGCACTAAGGGTCCGACCCTTTCTGCCAGTGTGTCCTCCAAGGTTAGAGAGCAAGGTGACGAGTAATGAATTGCGGACAACCAAACCACGAAAAGAAAAATTCAAATCGAGGGTTTAGGTGACGTGAAGAAAAGTTTTCAATATCTGAACAACGCCAGTTTACATTGTGATTCCGGTAGAACTGCCCCCCCCCCCTCCCCTCAAAAATAAATGAATAAATAAATAAAATGTATTTGTTTTTTAGAAAATATTTTTTTCGTTGTTTGTTTTATATTCGTGCTTTTTTCCCCGTGAATGAAAACGAATATGTAAAAGATTCCGATCACTTCCTTGCGGAAATAAATAAGCAAATAGTTTACAATTACTTCGTGAAGTATGTAAATATTACCTTACAAAATTACTAATAAATGTAAGAAATTTACGTACCTTGTAAACGGATTACGTACACGTCTGAGTGTTTGGATAAACGATAGGAGACTTCTTCCAGATGTCCGCGGTGTTAGTTTCTGAATCAGTATCAAAATAATGATGGCTATTTCCTCGCAATTCTGGGCGCGAGGAGTTCTTTGATGCCAAATAGACCATTCTTTACAAGTTCATGCCATCTAGTAGCTGCCGCGTTAAAGGCCGCCGTACAGTTCGCGCTTTCCACTTTTTCTGCGTTTCCTCCTCTCCTGTCCTCCTTTCCTTCCTTCACCGCCCTCCCCCACCTGTTTACCGCCCTCCCCCGAGGGGACAACACGGAGAATGGATTAGGAGACTCCTCCGTTAATCCGGCCTAACCCGCCGAAGAGGGGGCCTGCTGCGAAACCAAAAACAATTTCGATGCTAAAAAAAAAAAAAAAAAATCCGCCGCGGGCAGCGGTCGAATGCGCTTTGCCGGATGCGCAACGCTCCGTCCACCTTGAACAAGCTTGTATGCATTGGACTAATATTTTTCGAAGCGCGGTAGGTTTAGTGTGGGTCCTATCATATGGTCCTGCATGACTTCCCTGTCCGCCACAAGCTAGCCAATAATTCAAGAACGTAACTACGGCAGCGTATTCAAACAGTGTAAAATAAAATGTATATAATATTTATAAGAACACCGTTGTCTTCACTGCTTGGCTTTCAAATTTTTAGCGTTGCCAATAATCGTAATCAAACTATTTTTATGATTGAAGACCCCCCGTCGTGCATCGAACCCAAGATTACGCTTACGTAAAACATGATTCGGCGCGGAAGCGGCTCGAGTCACCGTAAACTTTTTTTTTTTTTTTTTTTTGTCATCGTGGATTTTGTTTTTTTTAATTTAGCTGAGGTACCACTGGCAGAACACGAATCGCATACTTGGAAGGTATATACCGTCTGAAAACTCATATAGCTGGTTGAGTGAATGCAATACTATCGCATTCGTTGAAGCTTGATTTGTTGATTCGAACTTCAACAAATCACACGCACCCATTCTCCCTATTCCTGTTTACCCAGTCATAGTCGTTCCCTCACGATGCAATACGAGTACAAGTAACTGCAGTTTATGCATTGTTGACGTTGCACAGCCGTGATCTCACGGTTTTTAGAAGCGCTATAGAACGAGCACAAGCGTCGAATTCCGGTACACTGATTGATTTCTGCCTCACCGCCGTGACGCCACACGAGAAAAGCGATTTCGTTCTGTCTCTGAAATTAGGAACACAAAAATCAAGCTATAATCCCGGTGATAAAACAAAGCGAAATGGATCTCTGCAGCCAATACCCAACCGTTTGCGAGGTGACTAGGCGAAAGCATATATTACCTCCATGCCTTTACCCTCTGCACACCGCCAGAGAGAGTCATACAAACTCCTTGGAGTTATTGTCAACACGATTGCGTTTGCAAGCCGGTAGTTTGACTCGGCTGGGGTTCGTCCGTTTTCTACATTGGGTGGGTTTGCCCGGGGCCTCCAGTTATTTACGGCCAAAATCACACTGGAGGCACTTCAGCAATGTTCACTCTGGTCGACACACGTGCACTCTAAAAATGCCAGTCGTCTGCCTTTCCAAAAGATACTTGAAGAGCCAATCATAGAGACCGACGGATAACGAGGCCGAAATTATGCTTATACCTCAAACAAATTATAACACAAATTTGGCCTCGTCATTCCCAGACTGGTTGCCGGACGAAATTCTCTATGCGTATTGCAAGCCAGAATTGGTAACAGTAACATAAGATACGTACGGCAGAATTCCCTGCCATAAATAAAATGATTTGGCTGACGCCAAAGTAACGCGAAATAGGTGCGAAGAGTTTTGCAAAAGGGAGCATAAACCGAAAAAAGGGGAAAAAAACAGATGAAAAGGAGAAATAAGAAAAATATCTCTGGTGACGTGGCCAAAACAAATTCTGTTCATGTGATTTTTATTGTCACGTGACCGAACAGAAAAAAAATACTGTAAAACCCTTAATGTTCGCGAGCCCTCAATTTTCGCGAATTTCGCGGATTGAAGAATTCGCGAAATTTAAGGGCGCGCGAAAATTTCGGTCCTTAATATTTTCAATGCAGGCGTCTGGATTTCGCGAAATTTAGTGGTCGCGATTATGTCATCTGTGACCGATTCGCGAAAAATAGGGGCCGCGAAAATAAAGGGTTTTACAGTAAACGAAATAGAAAAAGAACACGAGAAAAAAACCATCCCCTGCCCGGTTTCGAAGCTAGGCCCTCTTGATCGTGAAACTAGCGCGCTATTCGTTGCGCTTAGTTGCGCCAGCATAACTTCTTTTTTCTTTCTTTATTGCAAGTTGCGCCAACATAACTCTGCCTGTAATGCTCACGCCTTCTCACATCATAGGAGAAAGCTTAGGTGCCTTCGTAGTTTTTCATGTATGTGTTATTTTTATTTGTGGCAAGAGTTCACGTTCCAGAATGCTTTTAGAGTTTTGGAGCAAAACGAGTTTTCTTCATCCGAGTCACCTTCTAGAGCCAGTAGACCGCACTGGGTCCTCCGGCTAATCAAGCAGCTATTTTCAAATTCTCTGACGTGCCCGTCCTCGCATCCGAGGTTGCCGTTTCACAAGCTTATCTTCCACCTGGTAGCCAGAACCCCCACGGCAGCTTTGTTCCGTCCCCACTCCCTCTCGAGAGGATGGCCTCGCCCCGAGGCTAATCCCATCCTCTAGACGCCCTTTCCACCCAACGCTGGCCCTTTCCCTTCCCGTCTCCAGCTTCGCGGGAGAGAAGGTTCTTCCCTGCAGAAAGTACCGTTTGTACAGCGGCCTTAAATTCGGGTCCGTCGTTGTTCGGGCACCTACTGGGAGCATGTTTTGGACACGAGAGCCGCGCCGGAGTTCCGCGTGAGCTCGGCTCAACTTGTACCGATGACGAGGGCGTTCGGCAAGGACTCCCATCCAATCACACGGTTCGTGCACGAAAAATGGCGGCCGCCAATGTTGCTCGAGAGAGTTTTGAAAAGGGACTATTCTTTTAGCTCAGTTACCCTTCCTCTTAGAGACTTAGACTTTGTGTTAGAAGGTTTATCCACCCCCCCCTCTGTCTAAAAAAAAAAAAAAAAAGAAGAAAAGAAACGATTTTGGCATTTAGAGTACCGAAAGGGCCCATACCCGGGACCAAGAAAAGAGCGAAGCAGCTTGCTTGATCCGAAACCACTCACGAGGTTCTGTTCCGTTTCGCTAGCACCTTCTCAATCGAGCACAGCAAAGCGGCGTCCCATTCTTGCATTATCGTCGACTTGGTTCGGTCAATGTGGCCGCCAGGACAGTTCAGCTGGGCGGGCCAGGCGGTCCCAGGGAGTTCCGAGCTCAACACCTCTGCCCCGGGCCAAATAAATCGCGTCCTCGAGTTCGGGCACGGTGTTTGAACACCCCTCGAGGGCGCTGCCTTCGGCTCGCTCCTCGTGGTCCGGCCTCTGCGTTTGCCTCGTCGGGAAGAGTGTGGAGGGGGTCTCGGCTGCTCCGGGGCGCTGGGGTTCCTTTAAGCATAGGTCACGCCGCTAATACCTGACGCACAAGGCAGTCTAAAGACACCGTCTCAGACGTGTTTCTTTCTTGTACAACGGTCTTGCCAGATGGGCGATACAACCACTATCTGCAGACATGCGCACACATATGTAGGAAGCAAACGTGCTTGAACATTTTTGAGGTTTTCACAGAAGGTTCTCCCAGAAGAAGGTACATAAATGCTTTTCACTCTCTTCAACACATCTTGGCTGCCATTACAAAAAACAGTTCTATACAGTAGCGTTGGAAGCAAACTGACAACCAAATCGCGCGTCAGCGTTTTCTTGCTCCCAAGAGAGAATGATTCAAAAGAAAAACGAGCAGACAAAAAAATCCACTGCGTCAATAACCTCCTTCGGAACCCCATGAGTCGAGTGGGCTCGCCACCACACGAGAAAGCAAGGAATTATGGCATATGAGCTGACAGCCTGGTCTGGACGAACGTTCGTATGAAGGGATGCTCCTGTTGTCGAAGAAAAACAAAATTAAAGCCGTTTACAACTCCCTGTAACGCAGAATTAGAGCGCAGTTCTTGAGGTCGAGGAGGGAAGTGTACTGAGGGTCACGTGTTCTCGGGGGGAGGGGGGGGGGCACGTGACGTCGGGGGGTCACGTGACCTGGGGGAGGGGTCACATGACCTTGGCGGGTCACGTGACCTCCCACGAGGTCACGTGACTTTGGTGGGGTAGCGTAACGTCGGGAGGAGGTCTACGTGGGGGTTACGTGACCCCCCCCCATGTGACCTCGGGGGGTCATGTGACCCCCAGAGAAAATTTTCCGCTAGATTTAGCGGGGAAAGTTTTCCGCTAGATTTGGCGGGTAAATTTGTCCGCTAGATTTGGCGGGTAAATTTTTCCGCTAGATTTAGGGGGGAAAAATTTCCACTAGATTTAGCGGGGAAATGTGTCCGCTAAATTTTTTATTTATTTCCAATACTACTAACCCCAATCGGGGTTGTTGTAGGGTGTAGCGAAGAAATTTACCCATAATGCACCGCGCGGTTACGCCGACGGCGACGGCGACGCCGCTCAAGCCGAAAACGGGCGCCTAAAAGCTGTGCTCTAAAAAAAAAAAAAAATCGGGACACGAGTTGTTTAACAAAGAAGTGTGAAAGCCTAAGTCTCCCGTGACGCACCCCGGGGAAAGAGGTTAACACGCCTCACGCATTCTCTATTAGATCCCCAGATGAACAGGCGAAAATACGGTGAAACTTCTGAACATTCACGCGTGCAGAGTGGATCGCATGCAAAAAATACCATATATTTAAAAAGAAAAAAAAAAAAGATGTTGCTAACTGTCGTTCCCGCGAAGATGTACAGATCACGTTGCTTCAATCAGCTTCAACCGACCTGGTCAGCGCGGCTGACCAGGTCGGTGGCGACCCCCGCCCAATAGGTCTTGTTCTCGCGGTAACAACTTCAAGGTACGCCGAGGTATGCACGAGGCACGCCGTTCCAGCTAACGCCTTCGTACTCTAAAGGAGTTGTGTCCCATGCGCCGTGCCAAAACCCGCGGAACTTATTCGAATTTATTGCGGTGCCAGTCGCCTCACAGAAACATCTCGCCAAAGTAACCGCGGCACTAACGTCCCTTGTCACTGAAAACTCCGATTTATCATCTGCATAACTGATAACCTTTGTCTCGGTATTTTGCAGACTGAAGCCCCAACAATTTTTACTATTCGAGACACTCAAACAAAAAAATTCTAAATACAAATCGAATAACAACGGTGACATGGGCCATCCTTGCCTTACGGACCTCCGCACATGAATTTGCACCGTTACCTCTTTGTTTACGACAAGCCTTGTTGTACAAACTTTATATGACATTTTGAAACCTTAAAATATTGTCACCCACATTGAAATGCTTTAAAACATCAAAAAGTGCATCGTGCTTGACACGGTCGAACGCCTTATCCAGATCGATTTGGAGCATGACTACTTGCCCCATGCCTCCATCACACTAGGGTGCCTCAAGGAATTCTACATCACACGGTTCTAACACGCTGCGTGCGAAATGCACGTTCGTCCTTATAGATCTGCCTTGAATCCCACACCTTTGGTGGTTACCAATAAGCATACAGGCTACACTTTGAAACCGCCGCGCTGAAAACTTTGTAAAAACTTTGTAATCCACATTACGGAGAGTGATGGGGCGCTAGCCCGTGACATAGCGCGGTTTCACAACATCGTCACTCTTAGGGCTAAACACAGTATACGTTGAACTAACGCAGTGATGCAGGCGAGTTGGTTATGTTTGCTTCGCCGTCTTCGTATTTGTCTTTATTGTGCGCTTTCACTACTTTTCAACGGTATACGTTCGCGCAAAAAACGGAGGCAATTTTTTCGTTCGTATATGGTTGAAAAGTGGTTAATATGTTCTTATACTTGAAAAAAAAAAAAAAAAAAAAAGTCGGCGCATAACCCGTCGGGTTCCGGCGTTTTTGCCTTTGGAAGGTCATCTATTGCCTTGACGATCTCTTGGTTATTGGCTGAGGAATACTTGTTGCCTCCTCCTCCGCCAGTGACTCGAGAAGCGTTCCACACGATGGGTCTTTTCTTCCTTGACTTTTCAAATCAAGAAGCTGCCTATAGTGTGCAACAAACACCTGCTGGACTTGCGCTCGTGCTCGTAACGCCGTTGACATCTATTTCAGCAATTTCATTCCGCAGCGCGTATCGCTTTTCGTCCGCTAAAGTCCGTTTCGTTGGCTGCTCGCCCGTGAGGTACTTCTCTGCACGCTCTTGGATCACGGTTCCGCGATAACTCTCTTGGTGAAGCTGCTCTAGCCGCGCTTTCACGCTACCTAAATTTTTCGAACACGTGCTGGGAGCATAAGCACTCCGCTCTTGAGTGCGCCTGCAAGTCAACGTTTAAATGCATGCGTTCGCCACATCGCGCCTTGTTGGCCAAAATAGATGACCTTTTTATAGCAAGAATCTTAACTTCTTGCTTTATGATCTCCACTTCTCGAAAATATCCCCTCCTGTACCTTCAAAATACGACCCCGAAGAAAGAACTCATCATCGAGCGGCTTGGTGTTAAGCTTCCACAGCTTGAACTCGAACTTCGCCTTCGGCAGCGCCTTATCAGCAATCACTGTCGCAACAAGGCAGTGATCGGAGAAAAAAATTTGCTTGCAGCAACGGAGGCGAAAACGTAGATCCTATCAAGGCGGTCGTGGGATGACGCTTGAAAGTGGGGGAAACGCATCTCACGCGTTTCATTCCTGACGGTTGCAGCGTCAACTAGCTCAAAATCTTCGAGCAAGTCACCTAAAATCGTCGCACTTCTATCAGTGTACTGCAATCAGTGTACTAATCCAGTAACACGCTGTGTAGCGTGTTACTGGATTAAAATACACTCGAATAAAATGACTTTATTTAAAGGACGGTGTCACACGCCGGTGGAATGACCGAATTACTACTCTTATGCTCGCAAGAAAAGGATGATCTCATCAGAGGGAGGGAGAGAGCAATCATGGATATCCTTCTTGAACGCATAATGTACGGCCAGCAAGTGTTCTAAAATGCGTTTTCGATCTATTAAAACGCAGAGGGGTCCGCCAATCGAAGAACAACATAGAGAACACGTAGAGAAAGCGGGGTGACAAGGCAGTCACAGTGTAAAACAAGCCCGTGCGTCTACTTTCCCGCACAACCCTCAGAGAGCCAATCACCACAACTTATGGAGGCAGCTCAGGGAATGACGATGCCGAAACATCTGTTTACACCAAGAAACTCAGTCTGAGTTGTGACATTAAGAAATGCATTCGTGACGTTTTGCATTGCTTAATGTCACAGCTCAGACTGCTCGTGCCGTCATTGGTTAGAGTCAGTGGGTGACAAGCGTCTGTGGCCGTATTGGAAGGGTAAATAATAGTGACGGACCGAATTTGCCGAACGTCGAATTCGGCAAAGTTCAGCACATGGCGAAATTTTGATGGAAAGTTCGGTAAAGATTCGGCGAAAATTTGGGAAGTGTCTGCGCACGCGCGAGAACGTGACGTGGCCTTGGATTGCAAACGGACACCGTGCGGTCATGCGGTTACCATCCTACACTGTAGTACAACCAGCGGTTACGGCGAGGAGTGGAGTAGGCGACACGCTAACTGGGCGTTTTGAGGCTTTGCGAGCGTGGTTCTCTTCAATATTTTCTGACTCAAGAACCGAAGGTCAACCAGTAATTTACGCAGTCCGCTGCACAAGTGACAAATGATACGGTACATTTTGGATAACGTGATTTCCATTTGACCTTTCCAGTAATGCAACGCGGTAGTTGAAACATTGACAATTACTCTAAAGCACTCCTCGCCATTATAACAATCCTGTTTTCGGCTCACAAGTAGTTTGTGCCAAAACAAAACAATATTGCTTTTTAATTAGCGTTATTTCGCGGTTTTCATGCATCTGCATAAAACTGAACATAGAACTATCATGCTCGACGTTCCACCCATCCGACATTTCTCTTCCCATCTTCCTAAACGTCCGTGTGTATCCTAACATCAGAAACCGGCATTTTAAAGCTTAAAAACGAGACGTTGCGAATATGGAACGCACACTTTCATGCAAAGCTGACGTGATGTGACTCAAGTCAAAAAGCATGCATATTTACAATAATATTGTTATTTGTTCTGGTAAAGTATCAGCAACGGTTGCATTCGTTTTCGCGCACAAAACGGTGCCACCCGTAGAAGAGCGCAGTGCTATTGCCTTTATTTGTACACACACTTGCAGGCTTGCGCTGATGAGGTCTCACGACCGCAACTCTCGTATCGTGATTTGTGACTGCGATCGTTACATACCCAACCTCGTTGTCACGCCACTTCTGCAAGAAGTCACTGTAAACTTGTCAGTAAACACACCAAAACGACACTGATACAATTACCTTGTAGAATATCACCTTATTTAGTAATAACCGTGTCAATATCCATTACATGTTGCATTTAAGTTAAGAAAAAAAAAACATAAAACCCTTTTTTGCAGGAGAAATTCCGTATCAACGTAAAGTCTGGTAACAACGTATTTTTGCCGAATTTTTGCCGAATCTTTAGAAAAGTTCGGCAAAAGTTCGGCCCATCACTAGTAAATAAGCGCATGGTGGACTCAAGGACCAACTTGCACGCCGTGTAGTTAAGGTTGTACACAATAAAACATTAACAGTCATTTCATTTATTTTTAGCATTCAGCATAATCACGGCTTTCGGTTTTGCTTTCTCGTTGTGCTCACAAACAAAGCACTTTTGATTATAAGAATAGCGATCGGGTGGGCTGCGCGTCTGCCGTTCTCGCTGCGGTCGCGGTAACAGGCGTCGTTCCGTCTGGTGTCATCAGCGACATCCGACACCCCTCCTCAATGTCGTCCACCGACAATCGGCCTCCGCGAGTCCACACACCACGTCTGTGCAGTACTAACTAAAAGACAAGGCCTGCGCTCTCCTCCCCCAAAACGTCATCATTAGTGGACCCACGTATCGCCGCCTAGCTCGCGTCACCATTGCCGCCAGCGCGTCTTGCATCGTCTCACAGCAAGCGCGACGCAAGCACTCGGCCACGCCGATACCGACGCGTCTGCCACATTGCGGCGAGATTCAGTTCGTTTTCCGCTTAGGACGAATCGGGGATCCACTAACGATGACGTCATGCGCAGGCCTTGCCTTCTGGGTAGTATTGGTCCGTGCCGTTGCTCGCGACCGGCCATTGTTTCCCAGCCCCCTTTGTGTTGTCGCATAATGGCAGTATACTCCACGCGCTCTGTTGCGACCTGAAATCTAGCAGACGCGTTCGCGCATCAAACCGAGGACGAGTATGACGGCCGCGGCGACGCATTCTCCACGTCGCTCTGTCGCTTTCGTACCCAGTGTTTACGTCAGCTGCAGCCGGACGGGGAGGTTTAAGAAAGTAAGACCCGATGCATCTAATAGGAGCACCACAGGTTACGCGATGGGTTCCACCAGGGCTGGAAAGTAACGAACCTAGATTAGGTCAATGTAATTTTGCCCGTGGACAATTTTCTGCGGCATTTTCATCGGGAGGAGGAGGGCGCGTGCGCAGCCTTAATCGGCGTTCGTGCACACGCCCCCGTACCTTTGGCTGCGTAACCTCAGAAAGTTGTTCGCGAGAATACTAGATATAGTTTTTGTAGATATGTCAATAACTTTCTTATATCTTTTGAGTAACTTGAAACGTGGTTCAATTCGGTTCAAAGTCTATCTCGTCGTTAGACCTATAGAGCTAACAGAAAATCTAGTCACAGTTACTAATACTTTGGCAAAATCATCGCGAATTTTTATGCGTGTCAAAACAGATTCGAGAAGTGCATTTTCGAATCTGTTTTGACACATATATGAATTCGCGATGATTTTGCCAAAGTAATGGTAACTGTAACTAGATTTTCTGTTAGCTCTATAGGTCTAACGGCGAGATAGACTTTGAACCGAAATTAACAGATGGATGAGGGTGGAAATAATATTTCTAGAAAAAGGCATCGGCAGACCCACATGGGAAGGTTCAGCGGCTGAGTAACTGAAAGCACCAACTAATCTTTCGGAGCTTCATATGCTGATCGCCACGCTAACAATCCTGATCCGCACTGTGGTACAGCTTCTTTCTTAAATGTCCATTTTGGTCATTAGTCGTTCTCTATTATGTTGGGGTTCCCTATAAATGCGCTTATATCCACGTTACATTGAGAGCATATCTGAATCGATCAAGAAGGAAACATTTCCTTTCCGGCTTAAAAAAATCATCCATGCTTGATTATGCTGACAAAAACTGGTAAGCACAGAGTGTGTGATAGACCTTACACATTTCGGCATTCGTCTGCGGGGCCCCTGTGGTGGAGGCTATTCCTGCTGCTTCCGCCATCTCTTACGTTCTCCATTAGCTCATATCTCTCTTCTCCCACCGTGGCCAAGAAGAGGAAGGCGTCTGAACGGCGCCGCCTCGCTACAAAGCACGTGTGTCGAAGATTCGCTCCTATTTCCGGCAACCGCCGAGAGTTGTAACAGGAAGAAGCGTCCAAACGCTTCTAAGGTCATGAGGCGCGCGTCCATGGAACTCCGTGCGAAGGAGTCTCTTTTCGCGTGGAGAGCAGACGCCGTCTGCAGAGCCAGTCCCTCGCTTGCTAAGTCGGTAAAGCATCCTGCTGGGGAACTGAAGTATTTTTATATGCTTCCCTATGGAAGCATATAAAGCATAAAACCTCTTCGGTTTTGGTTTTTCTTTACAGCAAATGTTACAACCAAAATGTTACAGATCTCCGCGAAAATCGGCTGATAGAATACAATCTCAGCCATATTCACCAATTGTGACTAGCTAGTCCTGTTCTAAAGTTAGTAGCACGTTTATGTAGTCGTGAGCTAAGCGAAAAATTCGACACTAAGGAGCGACTTGGAGCGACTAGACGCGGTGGTATTCACGAGCGCGAAGCAAGCGACTAGACCCGGTGGTATTCACGAGCGCGAAGCAAGCAAGTGACTATCTAGGCGGGAGTAACAAGCGGAAGTGACATAAAAAGATATATAGGTCTCGCAAGCTCGTACGTAGACACCACTACGCGAATAAAGATTTTATCAGGTAAAAAGTAAAAATTAAATATCGATTATCAAAAATAAAATGATATAACAAGTAACTCAAAAACAAAAAAGAGGGGAAAAAAAGGAGAAAACACGGAAGCCGCACGTGCAGCGACATACGCAAATATGCAAGCGCCCGTAAATGCTGGCTTTCTTGTCGTCCAGCGCCTTGCTGAGATCGCTTTACCAATATCTCCGACCTCTGAACATGTTTCTTTCGACAATATTTGCTGTTACGATTATTTTTGGATGTGTCCCCCAGGGTTCCAAGGCAGTAAGTGCTTCATTAGCTCTGGCGGTCAGCGGTGAGAGGAGTCGGCCATGGCGCCGAACCGCTAGCCACCCGCTAGACACTGGCTAAGCTAACCGTACCCCTCCCTCCCCCCCCCCCCCCCCCTAATATTTTTCAGTCGCCTTCTAAGTCGCTCGGGGCGACTAAGTCCTAAGCATAGTTTATTAATACTGAGTGTTTACTTAACTGCCATTGGTTACCTACCATGGGATCATTTTAATCGATGACATAGTCAGCGGTTAAACGGGCGCTAGTCCCGTATGGAGAATTCGGCTGCCTGTATGAAAACAACCAACATCAATTAGAGATTTCGAACGCAGCGTTATGCTTCAGCTGCCAGGGGCTAATAATAATAAGTGTCACTTTCAGGATTCACAACTACAGGTATCAACATAGGTGGTGTGTCACACACACCGCTAGTTCACCGAGGCGCTTGTCGCGGACTCGTTGACGCAAACAATGAACTGCAGTATCATCGAGTCGACATTGGCTCGATGCTATCTCGCAAATTAGAGCTTAGGTACACAGAGTTTGCCATTTCCGGGGGGTCCCCAATCGTGCACCGAATTGTCAAAACGAAAAGTTTTGACAAAGAAAAGTTCCCTCTGCCTTCAAAAACTTGTCGTGTCATTCATAATATAACAGAGCCCAGACACAAACTGCCAACAGCTTGGTGACACCGTTTTATGTTTGAAACACGCGCAGCTTCAAATCACTCGGTTTCTCAATGTGTGGAGTCCGAAAGGCCGTCAAGTTGTTTTATGGATTTGTTTCCCGGCCTTCCCTTCACAGATCCGACGAGATAATAAAACTCATATTCTTGTCTGTGCACGCTAACAACAATCTCCCACTCTAATTACGTCACTAGGCAACAGGGTAGAGGATAAACATCAAGACGATTTAGAGCGCAATTTAATTAATGGCTTCAATCTCGTCCTAAATCATGATTAAAATACGATTTAAATTACTTAGGTTTTACAAGGTTAATTAAATCGAGCCTTTCTCGCAGAACTGATCCCAAAAATATTTTTAATTGATATTTGCCTATCATTTGACGCTTTCCACGTACATTGGTTTTGTATTTACAAATCAAATATCCATCGATAAAGAAATATATCTAGCTGAGCACGAGCAAAAGGTCTTCCGAGCAAATCGAACAGCTGTATTTCTTTCATATCCTCCACTTGTCTGTCAGTTAAAAAAAAAAAGAAAAGAAAAGTACGCGTATGTGCATTTTATAATGTAACTTATCTGCCTTTCAGTGCTTTCAGTGATTGAGCAGGCTAAGAGATATCTGCCACGCAAAAAAGAAAAAGAAAGCATTTTTTAATTTAAAATGACAATGCATTCGATTTAAACCGAACTAATTTTATTTAAATAAAATAATTTTGATTTATTTACTTTTTTAATAAAACAATCACGTTTGTTCGTTTTTTTTACACTGCTGAGCTACCGATCCTCTTCTCGTATCGGTCAGTCGGTGCCGACTGTCTGACTGGACCCGTCAAATTTCCCTTAGTGTAGGCACGCCTTTCCGACCTCGGGGCCCTAAGCGCGAGCAGGCCGAGCTGTGTGGCCGCCGGCCTTCGAATCCGCCAACCTCGCGCCATCTCCCTTATCGAGGCGGCCGACGCGGACCGACCATTAGGTCCGTGCAATCGATGCTGCTCTTCATTAAGTAGACGACTATCGATTGAGCCAGTTATGTCGGCTGCCTGGGCTACTCGCATTCTTTCGCTCTCTCGGACTGGCGCTGGTTAAGAGTTTTTTTCTAACGCAAACCTCGGCTGGTCGGGGATAAGCTGCCGTCTTAAGACGGGAAGGGAAGTCCCGATTATTTTCGCTCCGTAGCCTATGATATTTTGGCCGATAAGAAGGCCCAAGAACCAATCTCAGAAGAAGAATCATAATCAGCCACGACCCGCGTTTCTTCATAAGCTGTCGGAGACTGTATACAGGCGGCCCTCACACCGCTCTGGTGGCGCTGCTTTCGGCAGGCTGCATGCGCGGACTTTCCCACGGGTTTCTGCGCACGCAGAGTGCCCGGTGTGGGCAAGCGCTGACTTGTCGGTACGCGGCTTGTCGGTCTAGAGAAATCACTCTCCAAGCTGGTCGAAGCCTCCTGGAAAAGTGGTTGGGACCCTCGCACCGGTAGAGCGACAAACATTGAACGCTGCTCATAGACGCTTCACACACGCACGCCTTAATGAGAAAGCTTTATTTTTTTATTTTTTCTACGCCCCCCATATAGTCAGAAAATAACATGTTGGCGAACGATCGGAAGACTCCTCAATTGACGAGAAACTTGTTTAATTTACGAAAAAAAAAGTTGACGCGCAAACGAGCTGCTGGAGGTTTAACAAAATTTAAGACAAACCCCCGAGACTGGGGAAAGAACGAAGGACAACACAACGAAGTCTCAAACACAGCTGAATTGTCGTTCGCAGAAGTTCCCGTTTATAAAGGAGTTCGGTGACCCCCCCCCCCCCCCCCCCCCAAACAAAAAGAAACAAGACAAAGAAAGAAATTGAGAACAGGCTTAAACAAACGCATCAAGAACTCAAAAGACTTGGCACAAAGCCGAAATAAGTGACTTGTTTCGGCTTTGTGCCAAGTCTTTTGAGTTCTTATGGGTTTGTTTAAAGCGTGTTCTCACTTTCTTTCTTTGTCTTGTTTCTTCTTTTTTTTTTTTGGGGGGGGGGGGGGGGGGGGCACCGAAACTTTTTATAAACAGGAACTTCTGCGAAAGACAATTCAGCTGTGTTTGAGACTTCGTTGTGTTGTCCTTGGTTCTTTCCCCAGTCTCGGGGGTTTGTCTTAAATGATGTATAATTTCTTCTCAAAATTAAGCAAAAAGTTGTATTTGTTCACACTCTAGTTAGACTAAACCATATTACAACTATACTCCGTTCATCCTTAAGGCTGGTTCACGCTGCCCCGTTTTCTTACGTTAAGTTACGTTACGTATAAGTCACCGAAACATTCGTGTCTCGAATGTCGCGTGTCATGCTTTCTCCTCGAACTGGTAGCCACGCTTAATATGAAGCACACAGGTTCCGGTGACTTCAAGGTAATAGCGAGTTTTAGAATAGGGGGCCCTAAAGCTTTGGGTGCCCCAAACAGCTTGGGACGTCCCAGTGCACATGCGCAGAACTTCTGCGCATGCCCATTGCGATGCCCCAGGCTGTTTGGGGCATCCAAAGCTGTGGGGCCCCCTAGTCTAAAACTCGCTGATATCTCGTAACGTAAATTAACGTAGGAAAATGGGGCAGTGTGAACCATCCTTTAAAGGGATGCTGGACCGAAATCTGGATTCCAAAAAAAACACGCGGTAGAAGCATGCAACAGGATGCTACAAACACCAAAACATCACTCATACAGCGATATCTCGAACGGATGACCTATTTTTGAAGAAAAGGAGGCGCATTTGACAGAAATGTTCACGTCATGTTTCGCCGAGAAAATGAGGGAACGGCCTCGCTTCTTTTCCGCCTCGCGGCCTTGAGGGAGCGAAGAGAGGAGGAAACTAGGTATATTCACGGTCCCGCGCCTCGTCGGCCTGGTTCAATCTCGACCTATTTTTCCAAAAATATGACCGTCCATTGGAGATATCGCCTTACGAGTAGTGTTGTAGGGATTGTAGCGTCCCGCCTACATCTCCTGCATTGTTATTTCTGAAATTCAAATTTCGGTTCATCATCCCTTTAGGCTGAGACTGCAGCCAATGCTACAACCGCTAGAGCACGAACGAGGCCGCAAGCTTTGAAACCTTCTTCTGCTAAAAGAGCGTTTGCGCTAGAAAAGCCAGTCTCAAAGTCAGAAGCGCGGAGTAGCTCGCGTTTTTATCTTTCCCTGTAGTCTCAACCTAAGGGCGAGCGGAGCATAAATTATTCGCGGGTAACAAAATAAATTAATATTGTGACGAGAGACACAGACGAACAGCAAAGAGAAATCGTGATGATCTATAAGGTGGTTCAAGTCACCAGGCTCGATCTATGATGGACCGTAAAAATCGACTCCTGCACGTAGCCATCTAGACTTTTCGTCAAATGTGTATTTCACAGGTCGGTTTTTTCTTGTAAAATTACAAAGCGTAGTTCTCTGTTACTAAAAAATGGCCAAGAAACTTGCCAGGGTCTACGGCGGGCGGCGACCCAGACTACCAAGTCCAGTAGCGGGGTGTGTTTGGCGTTCGTATTGATAGATGGCATCGGGAGCAGCGTCTGAAGGTGCAGCCGGCCAGCAAAAGATAGCAGACGACACGCAGACGAAATACGTTGGCAGCAAAAGCGCCGCCGTTATGCCGACGCGTTTTTTTTTAACTTTAAGTTTTGCTTTTATTGTTTGCATTTGTTTTTTAACCGAAGGTACATTTCGAAAATATTATATTCATTTTAATAAACCACGGTGGTTTGCGAGCCGCAGCGATAAGGAGGTAGTGCCATCTATCAATACGAACGCCAAACACAGCCCGCTACTGGAGCCCTGTCGTCTGCGTTGCTGCCCGCCGTAGACCCTGGCAAGTTTCTTGGCCTTATTTTTTACACAAAGATGGCTACGCTTTGTAATTTTACAAGAAAAAAACGACCTGTGAATTACACCTTTGACGAAAAGTTTATATTGCTACGTGCAGGCGTAGATTTTTACGGTCGATTTTAGATCGAGCCTGGTGACTTGAACCACCCTATATACACCATAAACTGGGGTAAAACAAAAACAAAAGAGTAGTAGCAGTTAAATATTTAGTAGCAGATGCACAGCGTTACCAAGCTTTGTTAAACTGTTTTTCGTTTCAGCTTCAGCCCAGACGCAGCCGACGTTATGAGGTAATGGGACCACTTAAGCAGCGTCAAAAGCGTATGTCATTGGGCCTTTTTTTATGATGGGTTCAGGATAGAACACGAACAGAAACATGACGCTGACTCTGCAGGTCTCAATAGGGAGTTTTCGTAGACCGCGTTGCCCCCTCCGCTAAGCGTTCCGCAACGAATAAGTTGCTACTACGCCTGCGCGCCGATAGCCTTGACTGTGGAGTTCCCGCTGTCATAGTGGGTTGCGGAGCGCCTTGCGAGACGGCGATACCGATCTACAAAAACTCCCTATTGGAGCCATCAGCTCGTAGCGTCGGCTTCGTCTAAACTTAAAGGGGCCCTGCAATGACTTTTTGACTGGTTTTTAATTTGCACTGAACCTGACCGTACTGAACGTAGTAACTTAATCCAACTTTTCTTTGCTCAAATTTTGTTTTATTTTAAAAGTTATAGGCAAATTAGAATTACCAAAAACAAGCAAAAAATAACCTCCTTCATGACGTCGTAGGTCCTGCCTTGAATGGCCTTGAACTAGAGGAGGAGTAGTGAGCTCATCGAGCGCATGCGGCTGCCGCACTCCGTGTCGACGGCTCGAGAGGGCGCCACTAAAGCACGTGTTGGATAAACTGTATGAAGCGGGCGGGCAGGGCAGCTCGTATTGCATTTGCAGCGCGACTAAACACCAATTCGGCATAACATTTCATTGGCCACAAACGACCGCAAACGCGGGGTAAAGATCAGTTCAGAACGGGAGCCACTTCGCGCTGACGCACCGCCAAATGGCCAAATCGCCAACAGGGCCCGCGCCGAAGGCCTTCGGAACGCTCGGAACCGGTCGGATTCTTGAACCGGTATACGACCACAGCGCCGCCGCGTACATCCGGGACCTTTCTACGCTCCTCGTTTGTCGTAGCCTCATCCCACTAGCCTTTTCTAGTATGCGCCGTTTTTTTTCCGCCGCTTGGTGGCGGGTATGTCGACGGGTCATTTCTCGTTTCCGTACTTTCTAAACTGCATTTGTTTCTTTTCTGATCTAAAATAGTGAACATAAACTACTTTCATACATAATTGAAACGGTTCGCGACACTTATATTTTGTATCTCGACTAAAAAAAAGCTCTTAGCGGCTTTGACCAGTCACAAGCCAAGGACCAAAGACGTCACATTTTGCGCGCTTTCGGTACCGCGGGTAGCCCTCGTCGGTGGAGGAGGTTTCCGCGTCTTCCGGTTAAAATATGACGCACTGATATTTAGTTATTCTCTCCGTGCCCGCTGGCTTGCCCCAAGCCCAAGAGACGTGGAAACCGCAAAAAAGGTAGACGCTTAAATATGATTGCAGGGCCCCTTTAATGTGCAACGAAGTATAGTGAGACTATAGAATATGACCTTGGGGAGAAGAGATAACGCCTCGAACTAAAACGCCGTACGATTAAAGTGCGTGGGTCGAGAGCACATCGTCGTACATCCGGGCAATTAGTGTCACTCAGGAACGGAAGATCGAAATAGACAAAAAAGGGCGGAATTTGACTGGCACGGGAGCAGTGTTGGCGGTTACGCGTTACAAGTTACGGCTTTACCGGTAACGTGTTACTTTTTCCGGTAACGTGGTAACGTACTCGTCACATTTTCGTCACGGATGACGTCATCAGTGACGTCACCGGCATCCGCATCGTCATCGTCATCATTACGGATGACGTCATCAGTGACGTCACTGATGACGTCACCGACATCAGCATCGTCATCCTCATCATCGCTGATGGCGTCATCGGAGTCCGCATCGTCATCGTCACTGATGACGTCATCAGTGACGTCACTGATGACATCTTCGGCATCGTCACGTGACCACCAAGGTCACGTGACCCCCCAGGTCACTTCACCCCCCCCCCCCCCAGTACCCTTCCCTCCTCCTCCTCAAGAGCTGCGCTCTAATTCGGTGTTACAGGGAGTTGTAAACGGCTTCAACTTTTTAGAGCGCAGCTCTTAGGGGCCCGTTCCCGGCTTGAGCGGCGTCGGCGTCGGCGTAACCAAGGTCACCCCAAGGTCACGCGACCCCCAAGGTCATCCCAAGGTCACGTGACCGCCAAGGTTACGTGACCCCCACGAGGTCACGTGACCCCCCGAAGTCACGTGACACCCCCGAGGTCACGTGACCACCCCCAGGGTCACGTGACACCCCCCGAGGTCACATGACCACCCCCAGGGTCACGTGACCCCCGCCAAGGTTACGTGACCTTCCCGATGACGTCATTGTCACTGATGACGTCACCGGCATCCGCATCGTCATCGTCATCATCACTGATGACGTCATCAGTGACGTCACTGATAACCTTACCGGCATCCGCATCGTCATCGTCATCATCACTGATGACGTCACCGGCATTCGCATCGTCATTATCACGGATGACGTCATCAGTGACGTGACTGATGACGTCACCGGCATCCGCATCGTCATCGTCATCATCGCTGATGACGTCATCGGAGTCCGCATCGTCATCGTCACTGATGACATCATCGGCATCGTCACGTGACCCCCCCAGGTCACCTCACCCCCCCTCAGTACCCTTCCCTCCTCCTCCTCAAGAGCTGCGCTCTAATTCGGTGTTACAGGGAGTTGTAAGCGGCTTTCACTTCTTCTTTTCTTTACCCTGAATCGTGTTGCCCCCTTCCTTCTATTTGTACTAAGCAGCAAGAGCGCCCTGTACAAAGAGCTTTTCTTGAGGTTGCAGCGTTATTGAGGCGGAGCTTACACAGTTTCCTTCTGTCGCCAAAGCCTCCATCATCTCCCTTGAAAGCTCGTTTTTGTGGTGCCCTATGACGCATGCTTGCTCAAGTTTTGCTCTGATTTTGCAAGTTCGACAATGGGCAGCGAGATGTCCCGGTCCTGCGAAGTTCTTAAGGTTTGCTACAAGTTTCTCCTTTTTTTTTTTGTTCAGCTGCACCCGAAACGTATTTCGTTACTTTTTTTTTCGGAAAGCCTACAGCACTGCATCTGAGTTCGTGGTCCGGAGTACACTGCGCACACATCGCATTTTACATTTATTATTATGTCCACAATCAGGCCATGATATTCTCACTTTATAAATTGCATTTTTCTTGTTGTGACAGGCGATTCATTTTGCAAATAAGTCATTCCATCGGTTCGTGTGAACTGGATATTTATCAAGTAGACGTCTCAACAAACATAGCTAACTCGAAAAAAAAAAAGGGTCGACGTTGTGTATAAAAAGGATTAGGACAAAATATTTAATTTTTGTTAAATGTTTTATGGGCTGCTATTTTTATTGTATCTCATTCGTCCGTAAAATTTCCTTAAAATACAACAAATTAAATACTAGTTTCAAGCTTTCCATTAGCAAGAAAGAAATATTCAATTTGTGTGAAAGATATTGATTTATTTGAGTGGCGCCGTGAAATGTTTCTAATGAGTAAGACACCTTATCCCGAACCCTTAATTTCTTAATGGAAAGCTGTTTTTTTTTTAAGAGAGCCCCCTCAGAGGGTGCTAAACACAACGAAAAAAAAACAACTTGAGAACTTATCAGGTTTTAGTTTTTATTTATATTCGTGCTTTAAATGCGACATCCACTTAGAGCCGCGGAGTGATTTAAAGAAGCAAATTGCTCCTCGCCCCCTGCCCTTGCGCCAGTTGTTATAAAAACACGGGAGAAGATCGAACAACGTAAACCTCCTCAGCCCTTGTCTTTCCGGTCCAGTGTTCTATCGACGGCACGTTTCACCCATGTTCTTCAGAGTCACGCTCCTTGGTCAACATTGTGTAGAGCAGATATAGTTCACGCCGGATGTCATTAGAGACGCGAGATTTTCTTTGCTTCCTTTATTCAAGGCGTGCGCGAACTCGAATAAACGCCGACGAATTGAATTGAGCGCAAGTCGACTGGCGAGTGCTCGACTCGAGTCCATGTGCGCCCATTCGGCGTTCGGCCGTCACGTGCCGTTTGGAGCCGGGCGAATCACAGAAAAATTCTGAAAAACTTACCAAAAGTGACTACTAAGATTCGATTGCGCTTATGAATCTTGAAGCTGAAAGCTGTACTTTCTGCTAGTTATCTTGTCTCTAATGAGCGGTACGCAGCTATTAACATTCAAACCCAATATAATCGCATGATCCGTTGAAATCATAGCTCTTATAACGACATCTGAGGAAAAAAGAGCTGCTTTCAAGCTTTCGCTCTCTATTACAAGCAAGTTTAACATCTACACAAGTGTCTAGGATATCGTCTCCTACAATACAGCCTCATGCATTTTAAATGAGTAAATTTGAAGTAACTTACAAGCTGTACTGAACAGGGCAGCACGGACAACCTCCAACGTTCGCGTCTGCTTGTTACTGCGCGTTATCGAAAGTGACGCCACCTGGAGAGAGAAAAAAAGCGTAAAAGCGACGCCCTTCGTCCGCATGTGATACATGACGGCGTCTGGCGTAAAACCAGTTTTTCGCTTCGAAGTTTTAACCGAAAGTTAGGAAGCGTATCCTTCTGATCCCACTTGTTAGCGCTTCATTCAGCTCGAGTTATTGCTTCCGCGTCAACCTCTATTCTTGGGGTGCTCGGCCGGGCCGCGGGAGTGTCGGGGGGCCCGTGCGGCGAGGCACCCCATGGACGCCGATCAGGAGGAGTACGCCAGGAGCGGCGATAAATCCGGCCGCTGCCGTTGGCCGTCGAGGGACCCGCACCAATTAGATTGATTGGGGCCCCGGATTAAAATGAGAAAGAAGAGACGCAACTGCCGGCTTTTTTTTCGCGCCGCCGCCTCCCTTTGGGGCGAGCGTGGGGCGGTGCGGCCTCAGCGTGCGTCCATTGTCGCCGCCGCTGCTCTTGGTTTTCGTTCTCCCGATTAAAGGCGCCATTGTTCGCATAGCGCGGGCAGACTGAGGGAGCCGCAGAGATAAGCCCCGCGTCTCCTATTGCGGCCCTCTCGCGTATCCCTGCGCCTGTAACCGAAGCGGACAGCACAGTATGCAGGTAGCATGTTACTTCAGCTCATAACTTCGTAATGTGTTTGTTGGTATAAAATAAATAAGCAACGATTTGGGCTCTTTTCCGTGAAGAGAAACGAGTACCATCTTCGTTGCTTTTTAGACTAGCGGCGATAAACAGTTTTTGGTAACTCTTATAATCAAAGCACCAATTCGGCAGTTCCTAGGCCCTGGCGGGAAGAGAACTCCAGGGCGTCTCTTTGGAACGTCAGGCCTCCAGCACGCACCCTTGCCCTCCACCGCGAATCGGTGAAAGCAGATAAGCGTGCGGCCGTTTTTCTTTTTTGCTTCGGAAGCAAGATCTGCGTCGCGGGTCGCCTTGTTTCTAAGAACACAGGTTACACTTTCGTTGATAAACTACGCTTGTATGGAACACGTTCTTTTCTTTATTTCCCGGTAGTACCATTGTTTTTTAGCGAGGATTTTAATTACCCTGGTGTAAAATGAAGGGAGGGCATTGGTCTTGCCTTTTGTGTGGGTGGTGCAGTAGTGTCGAATTTTATTAACCCGATGCATAGCTTTGGTCTCGCTCAAATCGTAAACTAACCCACAAGTATGAATTCTGTTCTGGACCTTGTTTTCACCTCGAGTGCGGATGATGTGTGGTCAGTTCATATTCCTGAGAAGATCAGCGATCATAACACGGTTTTTGTTGATATATATCTGCCATTATTAAATAGAAAGGTAAGTCCTAAACTAATCAATGTAGACAGCAAGATTAACGAATTCGCCCTAAACGAGGCTTCTGAGCAGTTTGCTTCAAAATACAAACACCATTTAATGAAAGATCTGTGGATTTGAACTGGAAAGGATTAAAATACGAGTTTAAGCAGTTGAAGTCTCAATTTGTACCTCAAATTGTGTTAAAAACGAATACTGATCAACCCTGGTTTACGAATACATTCAAAAAATTAGAGAATAAAAGAAACGTCTCTTTGCCAACGCGAAAAAAACACAAAAAAACCTTGTATCTGATATGTCTAAGCACTTGAGCTGCTCTAAGGAATTCAGAAATAGCATAAAAAATGCGAAAAACAATTACTTCAAGCAAGACTTGCTACATTTATTGTTAACCAATCCTGAGAAATTTTGGAAAACAGTATGTCAAAAGAAAGATGAGTTTCTCCCTAAGCTGAGCAACTATCTTAAGGAAGTATTAACAAACCTAGAATCAGTTACCGTCTTTAACAACTATTTTTCGTCCCTGTTCACCGTAGAAGACTTACCAGTATACCCTGTGATCCGATCTGTGGACTACTTGACATTTATTGCGAACCTATTGTCTTTGCCACCGGAATGGTATTCTGAACGCAGTCGAAAAACCCTCCCGCAGCTCAACCCCTGGTGAAGACAATATTTGCCCTAAACTTCTAAAAATGACAAATCACATATCATCTTACCTTTTCCGTTGACTATTGGAACAATCACTTGACTCGGCTACCCTCCCAGGGGACTGGAGTTTCGGGGGAGTTTTATCCATTTTTAAATCCGGAAACAAGCAGAACTATTCGCATTATAGACCAATAATGCTGACAAGTGTGCCATGCAAAATTTCCGAACGAGTCGTCTACTCCCATATTATTACCTATTTGTCAAAAAATAAATTAATATGTAACAACCAACATGGTTTCAAGTCGAGATATTCATGCGAAACCCAGCTTCTTGAGTTTGTAACCGATTTGCATAACAACTTTCGTTCGTCCAGACCCACTGATGCCATCTTCATTGATTTCTCTATAGCATTTGACACGGTTCCTCACCAGTGACTCCTCTACAAACTTTCTGATCTTAACATCCATCCATCTAATATACTCTAGATTGCTGAATTCTCAACTAACTGTAAGCATGCTTTTTACCTTGGGCATTCCCGATAACCAAGCCTGCCTGTGCTGTCGGGAGTCCCGTGGGCCTGCGTTCTCGGGGCGTTTTTATTAGAGCGCAGCTCTTAAGGACTGTTCACACTCTTGCGACCGAGTAAGACCGAGAGAGACCAGACCGGTTTTTAAGCCTCTTGCGATCTCTTAGGAACAGCTCCGCTGCAGCGCATCCGGTCCTAAGACGTCTCAAGAGGCTTAAAAACCGGTTGGTCCCTCTCGGTCGCACTCGGTCGCATATATGTGAATGGCGCTTTAGGCGCCCGTTTTCGGCTTGAGCGGCGACGGCACTGTCGGCGTCGGCGTCGCCGTCGGCGTAAAGGCTTGATTGACCACACTAGCGTGAACGGCGCCGCCGGTCGGCACCGCTGAGCGGCACCGCCGTCCGGCGTCCCAACCGCGAGGAGTCCACATTGACCTCCGTTTTGCGCGCGTCACGTGACAGCACTGGCTTTCGTGCAGCCTCCCTATGCCGTGCCTATGCTCTCGCGATTGCGCGCGCCTCCCGTCGGGTTTTTCGCTCTTTCGTCGTATTCTTCCGATTCGGCTCCGATCTTCCGCATACATCAGCATCGAAACCGCACTCGCTGCCTACATGTGTCCATGATGAGCTGGTGATCAGCGTGAATGTGATCATCCTAGCCTGCTCGTTGATCTTGCGACGTCGCCGAGCTCTGAAGGGAAGGAGGCACAGGCTTCGGGTCCGGCCGAGTTGGTTGTACCGAAACACCGAAAGACAGGTCAGTGCTTCGCTGCCCCGTACTTTCGAAACTGTCACCAAATCAACACAACATCCGCCAAACACAGACGACATGCAACAAGTGCCACGGAAAAACTAACCTGTAACTCGGAATTCCTCTCTTATAATTTCCCAGCGGTTGGTCCTAGCGTCGTTATCTAGGTAGTCTCGCTGCGCCTTGTCATATAAAAAGAAAAACAGTCACACAGTTTCTAGGAACCGCTCTGTTAGGGAAGGCATCGGGGGAAATCGGAATAGCAGACGAAACGAAAAAACGCTAAGTCCATTGGAACCTGAAAGACGCGCGGAGAACCGTCTTGAGCATTGCCATGGCATCGCAACTTCACTATCTACGCCACCTCCCAAGGGCTTCTCTCTTCTGCGGCGAGGAGCGGCGAGCTCTGAACCGCGCCAGGAGCGGTTGGCCCTGCGGCGCTGTACGTCGCGCCGCTGAAGCCGAAAACTGGTTTTGGTCGGCAGCCGGCCGCGCCGACCGTCGCGCCGCAGGCCTCCGCGATGCCACTGTGGTCGTGCCTTTAAGCGCGCGAAACGTTGCCGTCGGGATGTTTCGCTTAATGTGACGTTTCCCATAATGCTAAACGTCGCCGTCGGCTTTTTTATAACCGAGCGTTCCATTATGGGACGTTTCGACGGGACGCTTCGGATAATGTGAAGTTTCCTATAATGCGACAGTGACGTTTCCCATAATGCAACGTGCGTTGCATTACGGGAAATGTCACTGTTGCATTATGGGAAACGTCACATTATGCGAAACGTCAAATAATGCAACGCTCGGGGATGGAGGAGGAGGAGGAGGAGGACGAGAATAATGAGAGGAGGAAGAGGGGAAATGCCGGCTACCCGTTGTGCAGGCAAGTGATATCCCCACTCATAAATCACAGAGAGGCACGTATGAAAACTCGTTATCCAAGTGGTTATCTACATGGGTACGGGTCTGTGCTGTACCCATCAATCTCTGCGGCACGTCAGACGAAGTTGGCAAACTTTGTGCCTCCAAGGTCGACAACGGCTTTCTCGTGGTAGCTCTGTATTTCTCGCCTACGACACTCACCGAATATTTCGTGCGAGACAAAAAAGAACTTCATACCAGTCATACAAGAAAACATACCATTGGCCCCGAGAAACATGCACTTGCTGTTCTGCTGTGCCCTTTCGGGAGCACGCTTAAGAATAATGCTGAGGATATAAAAAACGCCGAGCAGTCTTCGACGGAGCCGACAGCTAGGAGGATGACATCGCGAGTATCACGTGCTTCGTCAAAGTGTTGACTCTAACGCTGTCTGGTCCTCCCGCCTTGCTCCTGCTGTCCTATTTCCTGGCACAGTCAGAACTTAGACAGAGTGGACCTTCCAGATATGAGAACTACATTTCCTTTCTCCGGACAAGCAGTGAGCGATTTTCTCGCTACGAGACCCGCATTCCCCAAATCCGGGCCAACTTGGGAAGCCGCCGTGGCCCGTGGTCTGCCGCCGATGACCGAGCGAGCGAGCCGAAAGGTCCGCGTGCTTCGTCCGCGCCTCCATCCCGACATCCGTCGGAGTTTGGACGCGCATTGGGCACCATTCCATCGCTTATCACCCGGGTAAGATATACATCGTATGCACATGCAGTCAGTACTGTGGGCGCGTGGGTGGGCTATTTCCTAAGGAGAGAAAGCTGTGGGTGCGTGCGCTAGCTCCGTTAATAATTTGTAATGGACCCTTTCCCAAAGTGCGCGCCATCTAGTAGTCGCTGCGAGAATGATCGTTGTCCGCCATTGTTTGGGCATACTCTGCAGCATGTATTCGACACGAGGGTGTGTCAGCGTTCGGCGTGTGCTCGGCTCAGCTTGTTTTGAAAACGAGTGCTGCATTCGGCGAGGACTCGGATTCAGTCGCATCCTTCGTCACCAAAAAATGGTGGCCGTCAATGTTGCTCGGTGGGCTTTTCAATAAGGGACTCTCAAAAATTCCGACTTGACAACTAGCTGAGTGTCTCAAACGCGGACTTGTTCTGATCCTAGAACTCTGACTGCAACCTGGGCACTAATCAGAGACAGCTGAAGCCTCACGCGGAGCGAGTCCCGATTTCCTATTCCACAGCAAATAAGGCGGCGGCATCAGCCGACACCCAAGAACCAATTGCAAAACGAGAGGCCCCGCCCCGCTTTCCTTAAAATCTCAGTTTTCTGCAGGCGGGATTTTTACTTTTTCTCCCGAACCTCTCCAAGTTGGGCTAGGGCACAAAATAAACTTTGCCATTGTGCGAGCATTCACGGCGTAATAGTGAAAGAGGGAGAGGGGTAGAGAGATAAGTAAAAGGAGAAGATCGCATCCTTTGGCTTCTCAGTTGAAAGGCTAAGCCCGCTAGTTTGCCAGAACAGTTCTCCCCTTCCCACTCGCGTGAGAGACACTTTGATTGAAAAAACGAGACATTGGACGAAAAAAGGTAATAATTTGCATCCTTTTAAGAGCAAACGTGACTAAAGCTGGATTCCAGGCTGGCAGGACGGCGGTCACACTGTATACGCAGACGACGGGTCAGTGCACTCGCTGAATTTATTTAATGAAAACAAAGAGAGAAAAAAAAAGGTATACTGGGAGTAAGGGGTGCGTCCGAGTAGGGGAAGGCGGAAGTTTCATTGTGGCGAGACAGAAAGAAACAACAAAGTAAAAACGAAGCCCTACACGGTCGACACCGTTCGGCACTCGAGACAGATAATGCGCCGAACTTTAGAAAGAAGGCTTCATGAATGGCTTGAAAGCGCGCTGGAGAAGTTTCTCTTAGAGTAGGGCTGTATACGATAGAGTCAACTTCTAAGTCACACGGTCAAACCTAAATAAGTAAAAAAAAAGAACTGCGATGAACAAGTAACGCAGGAGTCCATGTAGAAAGCGTACCAGGCCTAAGCAAGAAAACAGAACGCCTTTCAATTGCTCGCTTTTTTTTTGCTTCGTTTTAGAGAGGAAGGATTAAAGTCTGCTTCCGTGAAAGATGTATGTTAGACCGGCACGTGTCTCTGCGAAACGTAACTGGGTACATTTAGTTGTTATTTGTTTGAAAGATTAACTATCGTCACTGACAGCCTAAAAAGGCGCAGGGCGTCGGGAGTGTGGAGCACCTTATTATTGCCCCAAAGTCAATAAGCTTGCCGCGTTAGCCGACAAGGAGGACGATGCACGAATCACAAAGCAAGAAGCGTGGATATAATAAGCGATTCCCAAAGGGATTGTCCGGTAAAATTTAGTCTTTCAAAAACAATTAACTTGTATTGTCATCGCTTTTAGGAATATCATCCGTACAGTTTTTTTTTAAATTTTTAATCCTCCCCCGCACAAATAATGTAATTTTGAAACAGGGCCCAACTGCTCGGATTGCACCTGCGAAACACAACGTTTTCGTTGGTAGCAGCACAAGCTCTGACCTAGCTTTTGACTGCTGTTTCAGTAAAATAACTTTGCTCTAAAGAAGACAAGATTTAAGGTGCTGAGGGAAGCTCAATTCTTCGACGATAACCTTTGTACGCACTTTGAACCGTTTTGATCGAAACCGGGAGTAGGTCAACGGCCACGACTCTGACGCTACCATGCCTGATTTGACGTCATGACACGACCAGCCATGCATACTTGCGAAACATTACGTGAAGTTTCGTACTGATGTTCATAATTGATTTAACCAGCATTGGAGCCGTCTTTCAATAAATAAATATCACATCTTACTTTATTCAGGTCCTCAATACGTCACCAGCGCAAAAGCTAACTTTCAGATATCACTGGACAATACCTTTAAAGGGGCGATGCAAAAAGTTTTGTACTTTGCGCAAATACCGCTTAGAAGTGATCCCCTGACGTCAATGACCTTTAAACACGCGTTCGTTTTTCACCTCACGCAGTGAGGTGAAAAACGAGCAGCAGTGAGAATAGAGACATAGGCAGCTAGCTTTGCGTCTACTCAACAAGCGTTCCAACCAGAGCTCGGTGTTCGGACATGTCCTCCTCTCTCAGTTTCTAGTCGTATACACATTTCTAGCGCTTATTACACGGGTGAAAAATGCCACGTCACTTGGATGCGAACGCATGCGCGGTGTGTTTTATTGCGAAGAACAGAGCTGCCGCACATCCTCAGGACACGTTCCATTCCAGTAGACAGTGATGGCAGCGTGCAGAACACGATTATTGCCATGGTCTGTACCAGGGGTGGCCAGGCTGACCAGGCTTAAGAGCCGCAAACAAAACCACGAAACTTCCAAGAGCCACGGGGTGGGGGGGGGGGGGGGGGGGGGGGGGGGGGGAGGGGGAAGGGGGGGGGGACACAATTTTTGAACGGAGCAATAAACGACACTCGAACACTTTCAACCTATCCGAGTCAAAAGCAGTTCATCTCCACGTAAGGTCGCAGTAGCACGAGACTACCAAACCGCAACATGTCTTTTGATTTAAAACGTTCTCCATTTCTCTGCTTGGGGAAGCGCTCGTGTGACCGAAAGGGAGGCGGGGGAGTAGGGGAAGGGAGGGGGGAGTGTAGGTGAGGGAGCCGCGAGCCGCACTTTAACACGCGAAGAGCCGCATGTGGTTCGCGAGCCGCAGCTTGACCACCGCCATTTCTTTTCCCCTTGATGTTTCACCGCGTCTCATAAGAATCTCAGAACTGGCAGCGCGCTCCTGTAGTCACAGCACACAACCCATGACGTGACACCAACGCTCCAGTGACCGAAGCATCAACCGAAAACTGCGTTGCAACCCGGCACTTTCTGGGGCCACCTATTTTTTCTTTTCGTTTCCCATCTCTAGCAAACTCGGAAACTTTGTGCCGGGGGTGCCTCCGGGCGGCGAGATTTAATGCGGCGCAGCGAGCCGAAGTTTTTCCGCCGTGGTTCGATGACCAAATAACGAGAGCGTCGGAAGTGGCGGGCAAACGCGGCGTCGGAGTTTGCCAGTCGCGAGTTATTAGCGCCCGAAGTGGGGCCCGAATATTGGATTAGCCACCTGCTTCCAGATGGTTTTTCCCTCGGCTCCGGCGGGGCCGGAAAATACTCGCCAGCCTCTTTTCCTCACCGCCTCGCGCCGCTTTCTTGACCCCAGGCTCGCGGTCCTAAAGCCTCAAAGTTATGCCAGTACCACCTAAGAGACGAGGCCTGAGCATGACGTCATCGTCTGTGGCTTCCTTGCCCGCCCCAGGCGGCGAACACACCGAAACTAGACGGGAGTCGTCGCAAAGCCTCCGTCTTGGCGTAGCCAAGTGCTAGCGTCGCGCTCATTATGAGCCGTTGCGAGACGCCTTGGCGGCGATGCTGACACCATATTTTCGGCGCTGCGTGGATCCACTAGTGACGACGTTTGGGGGGACGGAGAAGCAGGCCTTGTCTTCTAAGGGTATTGGTTGTTCGCGCGCTGGCCCACGCGCCGTCGAAGATGCGCGCTCCGGGAATTAGCTTTCCGTCTAAACGCGGCTTATCTCCTTAATTTTCATATAGTTCCGGTCTCCGCTCGAGGGTAAGGGAGCGTGGCGTAACACGCGTTATTTTTAAGTTCGAAAAGTGCGAGTTGCACGGGAAGAAGGGGTTGCGGAAAACTACCCAGCTCATTACGGAGAAGATGAGCCGAGACCACACAGACGACGAGGCCTGCGTATGGCGCCATTGTTGGATGGATGGATGAATCGATGGATGAGGCTGAACCCTTTGAATCGGCCGGCGGCTTGCGCTACCTAGCCCTGAGTGATTTTTTTTCTCATAACATTTATTTAACATAAGATTATATATCCAGAGATATGTTCTTCAAAGCTATAAACCAGCAGTACGACGGAGGCGTGTCTATGCAACCGGGTTCACATCTTGCGCCCTACGGGTCGCCCAGAAGGGAATAAGAAATATTTATCCTTCTCTCCAACCATGCCACCAGTCAGATAATCTCCGCTTGTTTATTTCCACCTTCCCATGTCTTTTTTCTCCTCACTATTCTTAAATCCCAGTACGTCTGTTAAATTAGTCGCCTCTTCAGCTACTACAGGGCGAGGACCCTTACAGTAAAGTATCAAGTGCTCAGCCGTCTCTTCCTCCTTTCCACCAGCTCCGCACACCGGATTTACTTCCTGATGTCTAGCTCTATGTGTCTTAGTCCGTGACACTCCCGTCCCGGTCTCATACAACAAGGGGCTTTCCCTATAATTGTCGAAAATAGCTTCCTTCGGAATGTCCTTCTTAAACGATCTGTAAGTTTTCAAGGCCGATTTAGTTTGCTGCCTGCATCTCATATTTTCCTCTCCTTCTCTTTAACCCTCTTCTTAACGTTCATTTTCTTCTCCTCCTTCTAGTCTCCTTCCTTCATTTTGTATCATCGCTTCTCGTGTGTAAACAGCTAACTTGTGAAGAGCCTAAAAAACGAGGACATGAGGAAGACGAGACAGAGCCAAGCGCTAACTTGCAACTGAACCTTTATTGAAGCACACTTACTATAGGTACAAACAAATCAGGCTCCCGACACAAAAAGGCAAATTCTTTCTCAGTTAAGTGCACTCACGCACCTATCCTCGCCCTTTGCTCTAATGCAGTAGGCCTCAAATAATTCTCTCCCAGTTTTGTTTTTTAGTTTTCCAACTATTTTTGGGTGTCAAGATCAGGTACGCACCGACACCTATCACAATGAATTGCTAGATTACCCGATGGGGAACTTCTGACAGATAAGGCGTGCTCGCGTGCCCTATCGTTGATGCACCTCCCCGTTTGCCCTATATACGCTTTTCCGCAAGTCATAGGTATTTTGTAAACAACTGACGTTGCGCATTCACTGTACTGCGCGGCTTGTTTCTTGGCGTAAGCCTCAGTTTTTTTCTTTTTTGTTCCTAACTCTTGAGCAGAGACTGGACAATTTTGACGGCGCGGAAAACACCACGGGCGCCTCGAAGTGTGCGACGACTTTTTTTAGGCCGTGGGACAGCCCGTGGACGTAGGGGACTACCACAGGTCTTGTTTTTATTGTTTTTTTTTGTTGTTTTTTTTCTCTCTTTTCCTCCGTTTCTTTTTTTTTTAAATAATTTAAACCAGGGGTTCTCTAACTTCTTTAAAAAAACTCTCTGGATAGCCCGCCGTTTTAAGGCGTCGCACCTGATTAAGAACGCTTTTGCCCATGTTATGCCTACACGACTTGTCTAGGGAAGCTCTCATCAACGACGACACAATTCCTCGTTTGACTAACTTGGAGTGTGCAGATAAAAAAGGCAGAATGCTTTTCTTCGAGCGTGGCTGGTACTTCCAGCATACGTGGTCCTTGTTGAAGTGCAAGTTAAATTCCAAGCACTGGAGCCGCTTTGACGCCATGTTTTTGGTGGGTGAAGGTGAGTCCATGGATTTGGAAGAAAAACATCTATGATTCTAATGATAATGTCGTCGTTAAAGGCATGGGGATGTGGCACAAGCACCAAGAAATCATCCACGTATCGGAAAACCTTGAGGTTCAGTCTCGTGTCTAAGCCCTCGGATATTCCTCGGTCTCATTCAGCTAAGAATTTGTCACACAACACTGGCGCGACCTGTGACCCGATGCATATCCCTTGCTTTTGGACAAACAAGTTGTTATAAAAGGACACAACAGTTGAGGATAGATACAAAGTTTGTATTTCCATAAAGGGATCCACGCTCACACCGCTAAAACTCCGGAAGGAATTCTCGCCATTTTCCTCAATGCAACACGGCGAGGAACAGTTGATCATGCGGCACTGAATAGAACAGGTCTACCACGTCTACTGAAAAACCTCCGCTATAGCTCCCGGTCCCTTCAAAAAAAAAAAAAAAAAAAAAAAAAAAAAAGCTGTGAGATTTTATCTGATTTTCGGACTAGGAATGGATCCCTAGAACAAAGGTGGCTAGCTGCCTGCTGAGGTATCCTCCCACTTCCCTCTGCCAAGAGTCTCTCTCGGTCACGATGGCCCTGAGCGGACATTCTACTTTGTGCGTTTCTGCGGTGAAAAGCACGCTTAGGGTAAGCTTCTTGGCCTGTTGAACCTTTGTTGCCCGGCTGGTCAGTTCCAGGTGTTAAACATGTACCAACAAGCCCACCTATCCATTTTACTGCAAATAGCGAAGAACTCTTCATACCCAGCGTTCTCCATCTATCTCTTTCAGCCTATCCTCCAACTCTATCTTATTGTTGGCTTCCCAGCCCCCGAATAACGACCATCCGATATCGCCTTGTACGCCTTGGTAAGCTGTCTTATCATGTGCTCCCAGAGCCATATACCTACTCCACGTTGCTTTATTTCTAGCCTTGTCTGGACGTCGAGTTTTGTGCCCAAGACTGACTTTTGAATTGGCAAAAGTCAGGTTCGGAACCATAACTCATTTCCAGATCTCTCTCACTACCTCATACCTGTTATGGTTTCATAGTGCGCTAATTTTCAGTACAGCTGCACATCCGTTGCCCTTACCAGTTAAATATTGTGCATGGTCGCTGAGGTAAGCCTTTTTTACCGATACTCCTAGATGCTTGTATTTATTTACTTGGTCAACCTCTAGTTCTTGTATCTTTAGCTCTGAAAGTCTGTAATCATTTACCACCATGACCGCTAATTTGTCACTACTGAATCATAAGCCTAACCTGCGGCCCTCTGCGCCACATATATTCCTTAGGAATGTTGTTGGTCGACACGATGACCGGCTAATATGTTTCTTTTCTTTCGATGACCCCGTATGATTTTCGTCAGGAAATGAATGCTTTTCTACGCAAGTTATCTTCGTTATTTGCTCGGTTTAGAGCGTATCACACCGCGGAGGTATCAACTGCCGCGAATCGCAGCCTTCAACACATTTAACTGCTTTCATTATTACCGTCACAGAGCAGCCGGGCAGCGCTGCAAGTTGCGAACGGAAGCGGAAATTCGCCACCAGAGAGCCCAAACCACGCGGTGGCCCTGGTGACGCGCATGCGCAATGTGAAGCAATTCGTTGGAGCGCGTTGAACGACGCCGAACAATAAACACGGTTTGTAATTCCTTTCGCAGCGCAGCGCGACGTGGCGAAGTGGACGGCGAACTTCGTTTCACGTCGTCGGACGTTAGGTTGGTCGACGTTGGAGTATAAGCGCACCTTTAACCTGCAACGGACAATAGCGCGTCAAGTACGTACTCGCGGAGGCGGGGACGCGAGGCACTCCGGAAATCACTATAGTCGGTTACAAGTCAAGAAGGTAGGAGAAGCTCCTCCCAGAAGTGTGATGCGCCCGTTTCAAATCTCTCCGCAGTCGAAAAAAGAGTTCACTGGAAACGCTCCTTGTTCCGCTTCAATAGATTCCCACTTGTCTCCGATCCCACTTTTTAAGAAAGCGACCTTTGTATTCATCGGAGAGGGAACCGAGCCCCTGAAAGCAGCCTTTGTATCCATCGGGGGGGGGGGGGGGGGGGGGGGAAGCTAATCCCCGAAAGTCGTATTTGTTTCCGTCGGTGGGGGAGAACTCTAATCTCCCTCTCGTGGCTTCCGCAATGCTAAGTCAAGGTCGAAAGATAAAGAAAATATGTACAGAAAGGCAAGCGCTTCCTCGCGCGTTGGCCGCGACGTCACGGAAACGGTGGGACGCTATTGGATGCGGAGGTGGCGGAGGGATATCTGATTCCCTTTGAGGGGCATTTGCCGCTACCTTCTTAACCTGTAACTGACTATAGTGATGATGTAGTCTTTATAAATTGATGAATAAACTTGACGAGTGAATACAGCGGGAGAATGATTTTATTACTGTTATCAAAATAAAAGTCGAGGCCAAGGTTCTCTTTTATGAAAGGTGTCACTATTACAAGATATATGTAAAGCGAAGGTTCAGGATACTCTTAAGATGAAAGACTCAGGAAACATTAAAACGAAAACCACGAATCACTGTATATCAACCCTACCGCAGAAAGGAAAAGGAAAAAGAAAAAGAAATAATAATAATTCCGTTGTTTTTTACGAAGGCTAGTGAACGATAAAAAAAAGACTAGCGTACTAATTTAATTTGAAAACTAAGGAAAGGAAAGCAAAAAAAAAAAACAATATAGAGCAATTTATATACTCCACCTGTCGTGTATTGGTAGTATCTACAAACCATTGAAAGAGGGACGATACAAAGAGAAATGTGCATCCCCAAAGAAGTATGCAGTTCGCTTCTTCAAGGAGAGGAAGAGCTAGTCGTCATCTGTATTGCGTGTCTCGCAGCGTCGAACAAAAGCCGGCCGAACAACGGTCCTTATCCCCGGCGAGAGCGTGGCTCAATGGCAGCGGGCGCTCGTATTGCGAGCACGGTATCTGCAGCTCCTCACAAAAGGCTCGTAGACATCAGCAGAGAGTTTACAGTTACCTCTCGGTCGCTCGAGCGGAGGTAATACATAACGAAAAGGCGGACGACAAGGGAACCCCATTGTAGGCTTCCGTTGCTTACTCCTTCCAATTTGACTCGCATGTCGTTCCGCTATTATTGTTACCAGTGTCGTTTGCCCAAGTTGTCGACGATGGCGAGTGTGGGGTTCATTGTTCAGGCAAGAAATGGTGTAAAAAAATAGGGAAAACGAAAGAGAGAGGGCGAGAAAGGAGAGAGAAGAGAGGAGGGAAAAGGAGAGAGACAAAGACAGAGAAAGAAAGGCAAAGAGAAGCGGAGAGGGAGAGTGATAGATCCATGAGCGAAAAGAAGTCGATAGAAGGCAAGGATATGTTGAAGTGAAGACACAGGCTTATAAAAAAAGGAAAAAAAAAACAACAGGGTTGTGTTTTTGCGATGCTTCGCTGCAAACGACGTCGAAATGTGGGAGAATGGCCCGTATTCTACGAATGCCATTGTTTGCCAGTTTAATTGCGACGAGTCCCGTAGCGGGTAACTGAGCGCGATCTTTTGTCGGCTCGTTCCTTCACACAGCCCTCTGCTGTAGCAAGATGAGCCCGCCTTTCTTCTCTTTTTCTATTCTAACATCACTGCTTCCCCCCCTGCGTCTCTTTGGTACATCGATCCTGGTCATATGGCGCACGTCGCCGCTTCATTCACAGATCAGTCGGTTCCTTCCTGCGACGCATCATGAAAACTGTGGCACATCTAGTGAACACCTCGTTCAGCGACACGCACAAGCGCGCATTGAGGAAAGAAGGGCGGCAGATATCTCTCCTGCGCCTGTGTTCCGATGCAACAACCGGAATGTTTGAGGGCGGGGGATGGCTTATACCCTAGCCACACTAGAGCGACAAACAAACGAACGACGCCAACAAACCTCAAACGCATGCAGCATGCTCGCGATGGCACCTTTGGCAGGCGTTTATAGTCGGATGCAACCTAAGAACAGTCTTTTAGCTCCACCCACAAGCGCATTGCGCCCATGTGAAGTGCCTCCGCCGTCGAGAAAGTAGTTCGCTAGCAACGTTGCTTTTTCTTCCTCCAGGAAACCTGTCTTAAACTACTACAATATTTATTTAATTCATTCAGGACATTTAAATAAGTTTGAATACGTTTTTGTCAACGAAATAGCTGTTTAGTAAAGAAAGAAAGAAATTCATGTCCAATGTACCGTCTTCCCAATTCATTTTCTGTCCAAGATACTGTCTAACATACCGTCTAACATACCTCTCAGCAGTGCTAAGCCTCGCGCCCGCTTCGAAATTTTCGTTGGCGATAGCGTCGCTGGATTCTCACGTTGTCGCGCAAAAACTGCTGCAAACGCAAGCCGATACCATCAAGATTTCGTGGCGTAACCTCGGGCACGTAAAACACGGTGCAAAAAAGCAGAATAATTGTCACGAGAAACTATAGCATCGCGTTGCTAAGGCCAGCAGCCATGTTGAGCTTTTTTTTTTTCAAAAGGATCGCGATTGGTCCACAGAATCGTGACGTCATGAAAACAATTGGCTGGCGTTTCTCGGCGTAGGATTACATTTTCCTCTGAGAGGCATTTCCGGTTTTTTCTTAGCTTGCAACCGACTATACACTCCGTGCGGGAACTATAGGGGGCGCTTTGAAAAACGCGCGCAGCGCCGCTAGCGGAGGAGCTGGCGTTCGACCGTGAGGCGCGTTCAGCAGCCTGCGGCGCCTTTTCGCATGCCAAGCTGTGGCGGCGGAAGCGCGCACGGACGAAACTTTTGCTTTTCGAGCCGATACGTTGAGGGTGACGTTGCATGAATGCTGGGCCAGACCTAAGAAGGGCCATTTAGCTGTTCTAATCTTCTTATATATTGAGTTTTAGTCGTTATTCGGGGGAATTTATCTAGTTGCGGCCAAAAAAGGAGTTGGAGCATTTTTCCGAAAAGCAAGACGGCCGCCACCATAATTGCTTTGAGTGGGAAATTTATTTCGCTCGTCGCTGTAAACGTAGGATTGCTGGAACGATGATATTGGAGGCGAGTAAGATGTCCACTAAGTTTCTGCACGAAGTGTGCCAAGTTTCATTAAGGCAGCAGGTGTGAAAGTTGTTTCTAACGAATAAAGAAATAAAGCTGTACGGTATATCCAATATTGGACCCAAAATGTTGTGTTATAGCGGGCTGTGCAAAGTGCAGATTTGGGCACACAGGTGCTTGGACTTGACAGTAACATGACACAGCACTTATTATACAAAAAAAAGTGGCATAGGGAAACCAGGTGAAAATTTGGTTTGGGCGGCGTAACTCAATGGGAACCGGTTTTGACCATGAAAAGGCTGTCAAGAGAATAACACTGGTCGGGGGAGGTGGAGACTTTAGAGGTAGGAAGGGACTAGTGGACTGTACTTCCAATTGAAACAACATTACGAAAGGTGGTTCCAAAGCCGAGAAAACGAAGTTGTCGGCCAACACACGGTTTGGCCGCCAAGGGCTTTTGCGGTCAGCTGTTGTGTAATAACCTGTTGTGCGAGGTGCTGATTTTCGGCCCACAGGTACTTTGACATGACCGCCACTTGGCACAACACTTATTATAACAAAAATAGTTGGCATAGCGAAACCAGGTGGAAATTTAGTTTGGGCGGCGTAACTAAATGGGAACTGGCTTTGACCGTCAAAGGCTGTCAGAAAATACCACGCGTCGTGGGAGGTGCACACTTTACAGGTAGGAAGGGACCAGTGGACGGTACTTCCAGTTCGAACCACTTTGCGATAGGTGGCTCTAAAGCCGAGAAAAAAAAATTGTTGTCTACAGAGCTCGGGGTGTCAGTGTTTCCACATCCAAAAGGAGGCTGACCAAGAAAGAAAGCACTCCACATAAACTTCCATACTCAAACGCCGATTCTCCAGTGATTCCGAGTTTCATGGTTGTTTTCTTTAGATTTATATTTGTCACTTTTTTTACCGTTCAAATCTTTCTTCATGGAGTACAGATTGCGTGCCATATTTGTCCGGAAATATCATCGACATGTACGATGGGGACGAAACTTCTTTGGAGGGCATTCCTCCAACGAAATTGGCACTGCATACCCGCGAGTGTGGGATGGCATTTTGAGTTCGTCCCATCGGCGCTGACACATGTAGGCGTTACTGGTACGAAAACAAACGCAGAGCGCAAAGCGGCAGTGTAGAATATGTCAGCCGTGCCGACACAGTGGCAGACATGATCGGGACACCAAATTTCTCGCGTCGTACGGCACGGCTCCATCGTTGTCGCTGTCCCACAAAACATCGGCGAGGTGAAGAACTGTGAAACTTTGTCTCCACGAGATACAACGCATAACTATTGAAGCACTTAATGACGCAGCACAGGCAGGACTTCATGTTGTGAACCCAGCGCAACAGCACCACTCCGACTTCAACACGTACCAACGTACGCGGCGTGGTTTCGGTTTCGTTTTCTCAGGGGTGCTCACTGCCTACCTTCGGTACCGGCCGCGCGGCGGCGCGCCAGTCGCGTCCCACGGAGTGTATAGTCGTACGGTGCTCGCGAAGAAAGCACGAGTGATTGCGAGCCTACCAGAGATACCCTCGCGTGCACGATGCTCGTGGTTGAGCATAGCCTCCTTTCTTCTACAAAGCTTATCGAATCACGAAAGACTCTGATTTGGGGCTTGTCGCTGTCGTTCGTTTCTGTTTGTGGCTCTAATTGGACTCGGGCATTCGAAATTATTTGAAAAACGTCCGGCATGACCGAGTGCATTAACGTCACGCAGCCCGGAGCCCGTGGGCTGAATGCTCGTGCTGCAGAACCTAGGGACCCTGTATTCACCACCCACGCTTTCTCACTTCAATATAGATGCGCATGTTACCGGCGTGCGTTCGCGTATCACAATTGCGGGTTGCACGTCAAAGACCCTGGGCTAGCAGTCGTACTGCACTGGCTATCTTACAGCGTAGACCAGTCGGGCCATACAAGGCGGGCCAACATTGCACTATCGCAACAACCACGTCTAATCCGCTTTGCTAGCCCAACTGGGTTATAAAAAACATTTAAACATTTCTTTTTAGCTGAAGATATCTGGATAGCTGCTGAGAAATGAACTTTCGCAACAGAGTCAAAAATATACATAATAATATTCGCTTATTTAAAAAAAAAATGCGATGAAGGAAACCGCGGGAAAAAAGTTGCTTAATGCGGCTTGACGAGTCTTCAGCCCCCTGCCCCCTAAACCCCTAACTTCTGCCAAAGCGTCATGTACTAGTATTCTCGACAATTAGTGACTTACAACCTATTTCTTATATACACCTCGGGGTTCTCTCGTTTCCCATACTGAATAGCGCCGCTTTCAGCAGCGTAGACCTTATTTTTAACTGGACACGTTTTCAAAGCCTCTTGATTTTCCAGGCTTTCCCCGTGGATCGCAGTGATGTTTCTCTCCCAGCCCTCTGTGGGAAAACGAACGCATGGGCGTCTTCGAGTGAGGCACCAGAAGTGATCAGCGTAAAGGTGAATATCTTGCTAGCAATCTGATTACGTATACTTACAGCCAGGTTCACGTTACAGGTGCGCACGCTCCGAGCAGTTACAGGGCCCCGGATAGGAAAGACAAGTTGGGTTCGAAGAAAGCCAGGTCAAAGGTTAGATTTTTTCATTTCTAGGGTAAACTGGGGCAAGGAGCACAAGCGCAAGTGTCCGACGCTTCGAACCCTGGATCATCGAGCTCGCTAATGCCTCGAGTGCAGATCGCTGTTGCTCTGTTCCCGATGAAAGCGGACCTGCTCGCAATGAACGAGGACGAGAAAATGAAAAGGTTGTTGGGGGGGGGGGGGGGGGGTGAAGAAGGAGAAGAAACCAAAAAAAGAGAAAGAGAGAGAAAGGAAAAGGGTAAGACAGTGTGAGCCAGAGTGCTAAAGAGAAACACCAAGAGTAAGAAAGTGAGCCAGACTAAGAGGCGGAGGGTGCAGACCGAGGGAGTGCCAAAGGTAATAGAACCGAGCCGTTCTCGGGACAATGGTTCTGTCGTCGCCGTCCAAGTGGCCTCTTCTAAGAGACGCAAAAGAGAAAAGAAGAAGCCAACTCTTATTCAATTGTGTCCCCCTCCAACGCGTGGTTCGGAAGGAAAAGCCTCGCTTTTAAGACGTCGATAGGGGCGCCCCCGCGCGCTTTGTCCAGGCCGCTTCGCTGGGTGCTCCCGTGCCGCTTTCTTCCTCGAAGGGGAGCAAAAAGCCTCGCCGTCAGGTGGTCTCCTTGATGTTCCGCCGCTTTCTTTGTCGCCAGAGAAAACGCGCCGCCACTCGTCGTTAGGCCTCTGACGGGCCGATGTCGCTCCACATGGGCTCAGAAGAGTGCGCCTCGCACTTCGTTCTGGATATAGGTATTGTGCGCTGCTTTTACTTCTCGTTCGGAATCCCCTAGGAGTGATTTTATTACAATAAAAATGGCAAACTTGTTTTGGGGGGTGGGGGAAAAAGGGGGGGGGGGGGAGACTCGATAAATTACTTGTCTGAACAACACATCTAAGTTTATGTCATCATTCGCAGAAGATTCACCGTGTGTACTGCTCAACGACACACTCGAAACACCAATCAAAGGCATTCCTTTAGTCACCTCAGCCGATAAAAAGGGGGAATTACATTGCATCTCGATGATGACGCAGACTCGGGGATAAAACCTACCCTCTATTTTTTTATCTCTTTGAGTTTATAGCCATCCTGAGCATGCATTCCATCTCTCCTTCCCAAGGCTGAGATGATGCGAGAAAGACCAATGATTGCTGTCACCACAGCATGGCGGGGTAGCACACAACGGGTTATTTTTGAGAGCGTTGCGTAGAAGGCAACCTTCACTCCTGCGCGCCACCTCCTAGGTGAAGACAGCCCTTGCGCATCCCTGATTTCCAAAGTTCCAAAGCTTTTTTTTTTTTTTTGTTGCTTTTTTTAACAGCATTTGTAGCGTTTTTTTGGCGTAAGAGCGTAACTTAGACATATAATGGGTTCTTGCCGATTTACGATCAATATTGTTTTATACATTTGCTTTGTTACGACCTTACAACCCTTCAGCAACAAAGGCGTCAGCACCTCATGAGCCAAACGCATCGCATAGGACAGCGTCGTACGCGCTGCTGTAAAGAGCCGAGTTGATGCGTTCTACTTCAGAAACCCTAGACTCGACAAACAACGTTGTAGTCGAAAGTTCACGGAGTGCGCCTATTGGACTTCGGTCACAAAAGCCCTGCGTCATCGTCGCGAGAGTCCAATTGACGCGCTCTGGCCACTTTGTGCCTGAGGAGCCTAGGGCTCTAGCTTAGAACACAGAGATTACTGTCACGAATAGAAAATGGAGAACGAATGTAGACCTGATAATAATTGCTTAATGAGGTGACCTTGTGCCTACAAACATAGAGAGACACTGGCAGGGTGTCTATGCTCGCCAAGGTTTTTATTTGTACATGGCATATGACAGTCCAAGTACACAGAACACAATTTGCGGCTCGAAACTAGTTCTGTTTCCACCCAAAAACCGACGATCGAGAAGTGGTCGGTTTGAGTCACGTGCCATTTTCTATGGTTTAGAGACAACCACCAAAAATAATCGAAGTCGTGGGTCACCGAAGGTACACACTCAATACTAAAAATACACAAAAAATATGGTATTGATATTTTTGGGGCTTCTAAAAAACTGCAGATACGTTGATTAAAAAAAAAAGTTGAACAGCCACGTGACTTTCGATAACTTTCTCCTCCTCTATATTGCTTCTTCCTCCCCAGTCCAGTTTCGGTTTCGGTTTCGAGTGGTTGCGTATTTTTACTTTACTAACAATTTACGTGACGCTGTAGTAAAATATTTATTGGGTAGTCTTCTAACACCATAATAAATCGCGTGGCAAAAAAAGTCTTTTTGAGGGAGGTGTAAGTGTTTTGTTAAAGAAAAACAAATTGCAGATTGTGCAACGGCGGGGAAATAGCGGCGGTCCAGATGTTGCCAGTATAAGCTTATTTTATACTGACGACGTAGTCCAAACCATTTTGCACAGAAACACGCGATACATTACGAGATGCTACTCGAACGTTCTACAAAAACCGTGAAGATAAAATAAGGTATTAGTCTATACTTCGTTTCACCTTATGTTGTACCGCAGCAAAGGCTAGAAGCGCGAGCTCATAGCGTTGGCAGCCGCTCCTAAGTCACGAGAGCTTGTGCCGCCGAGATGTGCCCCAGAGCAAGGAGCTCGCGCCTGTAGCCTTTCCTGCGGTACATCATAAGGTGAAACAGAGTATAGTGAGGTTCGAAAGCCGTGCATTCGCGGGAGGGCCGCGCGATGTTAGCTCTGCCACACACGCGGCAAAACTGTTGAATCAAGGTGAACAATAGACCGATCTCACAGCCAGTTTCATAACACCACCCCTGCCGTCATGCATCGTGAGAAATGTAGTCTTCCTGCACGCGCGATAACCTCACTGATGGGTCTGCGCGAGCAGAGCACGAGGCGGCATGAGCTGTCTCGTGAACAGGCGCCTGCCTCCTATGAACTACAGTTATGGTGGCGTCACGCATGCGTGCAATGCTTAGCGAGATCGATCTACGAGGTGAGAAAGGTCCTCCCCAGTAGTTCGTAGACAAAATCTTCCAGGGCCAAGCACCCTCCAGGAACCTCGGCTGCACTAGTGCCACTAAATAAGCTTCGCTTCAGGGTAACGACACTTACCCATCTTGGGGCTTAAACTCATGATTCGTAAGTTTCCAAAGCTTGACTTCAAATCACAGGAAACACTTTTCCGTCCTCCACGAATGTTTAAACAGTTTGCGACAGAGCAGAGCAATATTACATTAGCTTCCTAACACCGAATCTAATGCTGAAAAAGTCGTAGTTTTGAATCATGACGATTGGCAGTTACGTCCAGTCTGCTCAAGCACCAAGATTGCGGCGCCCACAACAATATCGTGGAACAGAGTGCCGATACTCTAAGCGGAGCTCATTTAGTGGCTCTAGGCTGCACCGTTTTCTATTTCCTGATGCTCATGCACTCTGTTGAGCGCATGTAACAGTAGGCCGCGACAAACCGTGTTTAAGCAAACGCCCGTGTTCACACAACGGATCTCTTTGAAACTTACGCCTCACTACTGATGCGGTACGGCCATAACTTGGGCGGCTTTAAATTTCAGCAAAATGTCTGAGGTTATATAAGTTCATGGTTTGTCAAGTCTGGATACTTAGACTGGAAACGATTAGAATTACTTTTAATTTATTTTAGCAACTTGTAAAAAACGTAATTTTTTAAAGGGGCAAGACAACAATTTTTGTACTTTACGCAAATACCGCTTAGAACAGATCTATAACGTTAATGACCTATGAACCACGCGCTCGTTTTTTATCCTCAGAAAGTCTCAGAAAAAAATTAAAGGAAATCGAGCAGCGTTCGCCCACTCAACTCGCAGCCAGAACAAGCGGCCACGTGATCTGGAGCCAATTGTATGCCGCCAATGTTGATCATAGCCACGCGCTGGGGTTGGCAAAGCACAGGAAACGCGCTGAGTTCCAAACATTGTTATGGCTCGGCTGTTGTCGTCGTTGCAGCGATTGGACACGGGCCACTACCCGAATGCTTCTCGAGCTCGTAATTATCACGAGCCCAAATCGAGTGCCCACGCAGTGCTCGGGTCCAGTCTATGAACCACATTCAAATATCGTCATTGGCGTGAACTGTGATCCCCATGTTACGTAATCAAATTTTGAAAAGGAGAGATTGAGTGAAAAGGGTCGCTTTTGTCCTTGAAATGACGCCGAAACAAAGGAGTTTCTTGGCCAATGGCATTGCGTGTGAGTATCCTTGAGTCCAAAGTGTGCCACTAAGCTCGTGTAAAGTGAAAAATATTCCAATTGAATATCGTTGCGCCGCCCCTTTAAGGAACATTACCACAATCACAGGCTTGAAAAAACATACGCCCTTTTCGCGCCAATAAAAGAAACAGAGTGTGTTTATGTTTACATTGCCTTAACTTAGCCTGCCTCAATGGACGAGTTGTCTCCCAGCTGTAGATGAGCAATTTAGCCAGTGCAGTACAACCGCTAGTTCGGAGCCTTTAACGTGCATCACGCAGTACTGATACACGACCGGACGCCGGTACGATGCTCATCCAGTTCCAAACGGGCAGGGGTGGAGATTGACGCCTTGCGCGCCTGTAAAGCGTGCTTTGTCTGCTTAACAGGAGAGTAAGGCGGCGAAGCTAAATGCGAGAATTTAGGGAAAATTTTGTTGAACGAATTGACCGGCAGATGACGGTATATTATTAAGGTCATTCGTTTTCGGGTGGAGATTTGGACACGTAGGTAAAGGGGTATTCACGCGGGAGAGAAATTCCTCCCTTTTCTCCCGCGATGCTCGTCACGTGGTAACAACATCACGCCTTTGAGCGGAGCTACGCGGACGTAGGCATCCCAAGGGGGATGGGGAAGCTTTTGCTTGGGCTGCACAAAATTTCCCCGCCTTGGTGCGAGATCTCTTTGCAATTGGCGGTATTTTGTTCGCGTGTCTGGCAACTTTGCAAATTTTTCTCGGCTAGATGCCGGCGGTGGCATCGGAATCGCCAAACTTGTTGCGGCTGGCTCTGTTGGCCATGTCGTCCGAGGCACCCGAATGAGTTTTCGATATTCATCAGTGCTGTCATGAGGCCGCTCCTTATACAACTAGTTCTTGATTCAACGTTTTATGTTTTGCATTCGCCCATTCAAGAAGCATCTTTCTTTTAGCAAGAAGCAGCTGCCCGTATTCTGCATCTAACAGCACTGCTGACATAATTGCGTATCACCGTTTTACGTACGCCTCAATTTTTTTACTCTCGACAGCGCGCACCTAGCCTTGTTGTCGAGAGTGGAACCGCTAAGCGCGTCTGATAACACTGACATCCCTCTCGGCTCCCCTCCATCCGTGTGAATGCTTCGGTCGGGGAGGAAGATCCTCTGATTCGGTCGATCATACTGACCACTGATCACTGATCAATGCATCCCACGTGTGACTCCCCCTTAACCAGCGTTACCAGATAACCTCAGTTATGGAACTGCCGCTGAAGGGGGTACCCCTCACTCACTTCAGTCCGCCTCCCGTTGTTCGAAGCGCCATCTAGGTTTTCGTTTAGGAACTGTGTGTTCCATAGAGTACGGTGGATCGCCGTCCAATTTGACTTTTTGCTAGATCGCCATCTAGACGCTGCGGTTCGAAAAATTGCATAGAATACACTCCAGCTTCCAAAGCAGCCGTCCGGCTCGAGTCGTGGTGAGTGAGGGGGGGGGGGGGGGGGGGGGGGACGGGTTACTGCTCGTGCAAGCAGCGTCTACGAACAGTTCTATAACTGAGCTAATCTAATAATGTTGCCCTTAACTTAGGCAAGGATGCGGCGGGCGCGCGGGGCGAAGATCGGGACGTGAGGCTTATAAAGGGGAACGAGTCGTGAGCCACCGAACACCGGGCTCGAAGATTAAACAGATCTCCATCATGACTTAGTACTTTTCTCTGGACAAGCAAAGAGTGAGAGCAGCACAAACTCAATATTTTCCTATATTCAAGGAAAATAAAACATCGAGTTATAGTTTCCTCGACGAAATAAATTTCTTTTATTTAAAAAGTCCTACCGCAGACATAAAATTGTAGTTTTCAACTCCAATATGTTAATATTTTTCTTTATTTTTCAGCAAACACAATGTTGGGGGAGACAGACGAAAAAAGGAACTGTCTACAAACAGGTTGACTTATCCCAACACCCCCCCCCCCCCCCCCCCCAACCAAAAAAAAAAAGTTACATGAGTAGAGCACGTTTTGAAATGCAAACATGTATATTTAACAAGTGAAAGAAAACAAGACGTTTACAAATCTCTAATGCGAAGCTAGAGCGCAGCTCTTGAGGAGGAGGAGGAGGAGCGAGTACTGAGGCGAGGATATGCCCCTCCTCCTGCTTCCTACCCTCCCCTTCTTCTCTCCTCTTCCTCCCTCCTCCTCCTACCCTCCTTCTCGTTCCCTGCTCTTTCTCCTTCCCTCCTCCTGCCGCTGAATTTGTTCATGGATGACGTGACACGAAGTCGTGACGTCAGTTTCCCTGCTAAATTTAGCGGAGAAACTGAATTGGTGTTGAGATCGGGTGACGTCGATTTCTTCGCTAAATATAGCGGGGAAACTTAACCCGATAAATTTTGCGGAGAAATTTTCCCGCTAAATTTTGTGGGCAAATTTTCTGCTAAATTTAGCGGAAAAATTTTCATGCTAAATTTAGAGGGAAAAATTGCCCGCTAAATTTAGCAGAAATATTTACCCGCTAAATTTAGCGGGAAACTATGACGTCCCATAATGCAACGCGCGCGTATAACCGACGCCAACAGCGAGGTTGACGCCGGTTAACCCTCAAACAGCGCATAAAAACTGCGGTCTAAAAAAAAATAATACATTTTTACCCAAAAAAGCACGCTACGCATAAAAGAAAACAACTTGAACTAATCTAATTGCCTTTGGAAGTAGACGATAGGGTTGTATTTACATAATTATATTTAAGCACGTATAAAAAGAGCAACCTCAAAGAGCATTGAGCAGTCCGCGAATGCAGTCCTGCCGGCCGGCGCAGCTTGAACAGTCTCACCGAGACGCGATTGATGCGTCGAGTTTAATTTTGTAGCTTCGAAATAAGAGCTCGGGAGTCGTAACATCGGGAAGGACTTTCGCAACACAAACTCTGACCAAAAGTGGGAGAAAAAAATACCAGGTGCAATCCAGTGTCCACGAGACGGCATGGCCAAGTGCCACAGCTCGCCAAGGCTATCGCATAACCGCCATGCCGCTGTAGTACAAGTGTTCCCGCAGCCCGAAGGCCTCATCACGAGCCTGTTCAAATGGCGCCCACGGTAGCCATTTTGAACATCCTTTTTTAACGACATAATGAACAAAGCGTAAATAAAAAGGAACTTCGTCGCTTTAGTTTTACATTACCGTGAATGGAGGAACAAAGGGCCGGGACGCGGTAACTTTGGGAAACGAGCCATAAACACCTGCGATGGACGGCGAATCCAATTAGGAAGCCCATTTTGCTAATGAGAAGCGCTCGCTTTTTTTCGCGACTTTTGGGTTCCCGATGCTTAATGCGCTGCTACCGTGTGCGATACATGCCGGGAACGTTGTTCTTACAGTCGGAATCGTGTAGCACGATGAGGAAGGAGTGGAAAAGCGAGTATATATTCGCGAGTGGAGGACATGTACGCCGTGATTTAATAGCCTCAGTCGTAACTTTAGCATAGAGTGTGCCAGAATGGGGCAGTGTGGTGATTAATGTCGGAATTTATATTTTGTTGTTGTCTTCGAGTCGCTGGTGCTATACCCGGGGAAGGAATTGGTCAAGAGTAAATATCATACTAAAAAAAAAAAAAAAATCAAGACATTGGGGTAAAACAATTTGTTTTGTAAAGAGTGTTCTTTGAGCGGCTTCGAAGCTGCTCGAGTGAAGAAAGAGATTGGTGGCGTCGCTGCCGTTGATTAATACCGTTGCCGCCGCGCCGCGTTCTCGAGCGTCAAATTTTTCACTAAACAGATATCACAGAGCATAGCACAAACTGAAGTTTCCGCGGTTATAACCTGGGTCATGCTCGTCGGGCGTAGGTAGGTTTGAATTAGCCGCGGTACGGTGTCATTGTGCGCCGTCGAGTACACTGATCTTTGCAGCATAACCGAGACTGTGATCTACGTCACCACCGGTGGGCGAAGCATTGCCGGTGGCGCGGCAGGAGAAAAGAATCGCCAAAATTTGAATAACAGGCTGAAGTTGAGCTAGTTGGTATACATAATAGAAGACGCTTTTACACTTCGTCTCAGCTCAAGTCCAGAGGCAGCCGACGCAACGAGCTAACGGCACCAAACAAAAAGCGAGAAAAGCTCAAGTCACTGGTCTTTTTCTGTTTCTGATGGGTTCAGCGATAACTGAACACGTACAGAAACATGACGAATACCATGATAGTGCGCTTTTGACGCTGTCTATTGGTCTCATCAGCTCGTACTGTTGGCTTCGTTTGGACTTAAGATGAAACAATGTAGAGCTGTCCGTTTTCTTTTTCGGAAATCTTCCTGTACATAAACCTTTCCATCGCTTATCACCCGGGCGAAAAATGCCGAGTCACTGAGCCGTGGACGCATGCGTAACGTCCGATATACCGCAGAGCAGAGCAACAGCGCATCACGAAAGAATTCCCTGGATAAGGGAATATTTTCGTCATTCTTGTCCAACTTGCTTGCACCTTTGCATTTAATTTCGTTATAATCAACAGCGCATGCTTAGAAGGCGTTTCACAGCGCGCAGCAGGCGATTTTTGCGAAGGTCTGTGGACGGCCTGCGTATACAAATTTCTACGTCAGCAGCCCGACTTAGCGTTGCGTACATACGGGAAAGGAGTTCTGCGGGAGTACACATTGGGGGTGCTTTTGAGCATTTCTGAAAGCGCCGATTTTCTACGCTAAGCCGAACTCACGGTACTAATACGAAATGCTGAAGAAACTGCAGACACTGTCTGGTTTCTTCCCTATAGGATGACGGTCCCATTTATCGTACAACAACTGTCTGCAGTCACGTTCGAAGGTTCGAAGCCTGTACCAAACAAACGTGCTAATTCTGCCATCGTGCCTGCGACGAACAGCTTGTCGGTTGTACGAGGCGTGAGCATCATCACCGGGGCTTTGGAAGGTCACGCGACAAAGCTGGCGCAGTAGTAAGCGCAACATCCAGAGGCTCGGCCGACCGCCGGTGGGTGCCGAAGCGCGCCGGGGATAGCGGCTCATGTCGGCCGTCATTAGCGCCGCTGGGGCGACACGCGGTCGATGGAACGCCGACCCCGGAACCGCGGCACGTCTGGCGTGACCGCGGCCGGCCCCGCGCCGGCCGCGCAGGGACCGGGCGATTCGAACGCCCGGACACCGTGCCGGACAATCGGCGCCGGCCGGCCGAAAAAAAGCTGCCCGCGCGTCTCCTTTCCCTCGGAGCACTCGGAGAGCCGATCACCGCGATCTAGGTCGTCGGCTCGGGTCAGACGAATACAGCGTAGAAGACGAGGCCCGCGTGTGACGTCATCGTTAGTGGACCTCGATACGGCCCCAAGCGGCAAGCACGATGCAGCTCGACGAGAGACCTTGCAAAACGCAGACGTGTACGTTTTGGCATCGTCGCGTGCTTGCGTCGAGGTCGTTGTGAGACGCTGAGGGACGCGCTGTGGACGATGCCGACGCAAGGTGGCCAAGCCGCCGCGTGGATCCACTACACTCCGTTTCACCTGATGTTGTACCGCAGACAAGGCTAGAAGCGCGAGCTCATAGCGTTGGGAGCTGCTCTTAACGCACGAGAGCTTGTGCCGCCGAGATGTGAGCAAGGAGCTCGCGTTTGTAGCCTTTCCTGCGGTACATCATAAGGTGAAACACAGTATAGCGAGGGCTTTTGGGGAGCAAAAGGCGCGGGCCTTCTCTTCTGCGTGGCATTTGGTGATACACGGGTACGCCACTAGTGAAACAAGAATTAAAATACAAGGAAGTAGCTCTCAAGTTTTGAGCAGCGCCCCAGGTGAGCGTCGTTCTGGAGGACCTGCTCTTGCGAGTAGCTTCGGCTTCGCTATCGCATAAAGTGAAACACTCATACTCGCGGAAGCTATGAAAGAAGGCAAAGATGAGAGGAATGTTTGATGGGACGCTGCGACCGCAAAATGCATAATTCTTATTTATTTTTTATTGTTTAGACGTTTTGTTTTTACGCATCTACAGATGCTGACAGATGCTTGTATTCAGAAGTGGCACGTGCAAAAACGAACATTACAGCGCGACACGGATGGTACAGCCAGCATAGCATGGTCGCCCATAATGACGAGACAAAAATGCGCGTATCTACGCAGTTTGTCCCCGAACATTTTGTCGGCAAAACGGGATTTCCATATTACCCCTTAATATGGAAATATTAAGGGGTAATAAGAAAGTATGACGGGGTAATACCCAGGAACTTCGCGCCTATAAGTAAATAAACTACGAGAGATTTTAATATTGAAGAGACTCGGCTGTTGACTCTGCGAGCTGCCGTGCTTGTCTCCCGCGCTGTGACACCGGTGCTGATTATGCGCCAGTAGCTCTCTTCCCAGTACTATCTGACTCCGAAGATGCGTCCGGAGCTCACGGACTCAGAATGTCTCGCGCTGGTGATATGCGCTGGGAAGGTGTACACACTTACTCTTTTCTTTCTTTAATAGTAACCGAGTACCTTTAACGCCTACAACGTTAAAACTAACTATACTCGTTGGCACAAATAGAAGAAAATGAAAAGGAAGTTTTGCGCATTATTCAACCGCTACCGAAGTAATTCTTACATTCTTTGGTTGTCAGAGGAAGAAACGATGACTTCGGCGCTTGAAACGCGTGTACGTCTTGTCGCGGCATAAGTTGGGCTGAAGACAAGATTGGTTTTGTACGTTCATCATGTCGTATTACACCTGAGACTGCGGTGGAAGAAATCGGAAGAACTTTCAGTAGAAGGAACAGACACAGAGAACGTCTCAATTGAGACGTTCTCTGTGTCTGTTCCTTCTACTGAAAGTTCTTCCGATTTCTTCCACCGCAGTCTCAGGTGTAATACGACATGATTAGCTACCACCAGCTCGCCTGCACTCTCACCGTCTTTTCACTAATTTGTACGTTCGTTCCCCGGAATTTTTTGTTTTTTTAAGCAGCATTATTGGATTTTGATAAAAATGGAACTGAAATACGCTACAGGTTTCTATATGAAACAGAAACAAACCAAACAGTCTTTTTTTTTGTTACTGAAAGGAAGAAATGAGGTACAGGCATCGCGTTAGATCCAACTAGCACAACCGCGAAAAGTCGAGGGCGCATGTAAGGCGGGAGGAATGCCATTTTTGTAAAGAAATGACATCGTGCGGTCTCCTTTTTCGAAACTCGCAGTTTTGCTAGTGACATCTTTAGCTTTGACTTGTTGATAGGACGATTCCTTGCCTGATGCGATAACAAGAACCAAATTGGAACCGCCCCGCCAACGTAATGGCCTTTTCTCAAAAAAAAAAAAAAAAAAAAGAAAGAGCAAGCAGATTTCTTGCTCAGTTTCCCTTGCTCAGTTTACTCGAAAAATCTTGCTCAACGTGTCAAAAAGGAAAAAAAGAAAACTTTATACGAAAGTTCTTTGCTTTTTTAACAATATTTATAGAAGCAGCCTGAAAAAAAAAATTAATGGTGATATTTTCTGAAGGCGAAAATTCCGAGCTTCTAGCTTTATCTTTGTCCTTGAGTCCTTTCACGTCTAGTTTGCAAGCTCGCGCTTGCAAACTAGACGTGAAATTGACGTTCAAGTAATCGACACGGCGTAAAGCTGAAGAGCAAAAATCTAAACGAAACATAAGGCAAACGAAAACAGACTAGTATAAACTATCTGGGTACGTTTTCAAAGCAGAACTAAGTTTCGAGCGGAAATGAACTGGTGATATGAAATCATTATGGAGCACGCCGTTCGCTCGAGACATATGGATCGAGGGCTTGAAGCCCGTTGCCTGCCAGCCCAGTCCCACGAATCGGGGGCCGAGAGTTCGCGACCCCTGATCTAGACTCACAGAGCACAACCCCAATCTACAACCTTTTTTTGTCGCTGTCGACGTTTGACAGCTACTGCTACCGGTTCCTTCGCCTTATATAGTTTTAATTAGCCATTTTATTGCGATGACGTCTAATAACTCGATGCAACGCGCCTCTTTGTTTTTATTATTATTTACAGACGACCGTGTTTTACGCGGCTTGCATGTGACGCCTTCCAAAGACCACTCCATGGCCATCAGAGAAGAGGGGAAGAAGGAGTTCCCTTCTTACCAAGACCCTCTCTTGTGCCTTCCAGATTGGCCCAGACGTCGCTATTCTCCTCCCAGAAGATTAGACAAGATTAATCCGTCGCTCGAAATTCCTAGAAGAGCAGCTTCCCCCACTCTTACATGGTGGCAAAAAGTACGAGATGTGATGTCAGTGGAAGCCATGTTTCTCGGCTTCTCCGAGTATTACGTCCCGAAAGCGCTTCAGGGCGCGGTCACGTGGCTAATACGCCATACAAAAGACTGTCTGCAGACACTGGAGTTTTCCTTCCTTGTATCAACCAAACATGTTCGAAGCATGCCTAGAGCTGACAAGCTTGGAACATGCTTTTACTCCGGCCTTTGCTTCATAGTCCCCGATTTGCCTGAAAATTTGCCGAACACACCAACAAACATCGCTGATTTAGTGACCCCAATATTGGGACAAAATATATTTTTTCCTCGAAGTAATTTAATTTAATATTTCCTTCCTCACCGTGTTTTTCAAAGTGAAAGTCTCTAGTGGCAACAATGAAAATGTGATGTCAGCGGAAGGCAGGGGATCACTATTTCGAGTGTAACCTTTGTTCCTCACTGACTACGAGCAGTATCGCCGTGTCAAATAAATGTTTTGGAAGCTCGCTCCAGCACCCTCACAGCAGCAGAAAACAAATGTTCGGAATAGTCAATTTTTAGACTGCCCGCTCGACTTGCGAACCTGCCTTCCGACATCACGGCACTGAAAAGCGCGGGTATCTTTAAATGTTGGTTTTGACATCATTTTCACTCGCCGATTTCGCAATAAATATTCTCAATTTCGCGATACTAAATAGCACACCAGAAGGGTAAAATTCGGTGGTTTCGAAAATATAGTTAGTTGAGGTAGCTCAAATGATCGCCTGAGTTTAAGGGTATCCACAGATAATTATGTCAACGCGCCTGCAGAGAACAGATATCATTTGTTTGGAGCAGTGCGACGGCGGGTTTACGTTCACGTACAGCTTAACCGCGTCCCTCGTATGGCCGGAGCTCACGGTCCGACCGGCCCCGGCCGTCGTGCCGACGGCGTCACGGGAACGGCCCATCAGGCTGCCGGGGCCCCAACAGCGGCGGCTGTGCTGCGTGGCCGTCGGTCTCCCGCGACGCCCATGAAGGACGACCGTGCGGGCAATTCGAGGAGCTCGGCCGATATTGCGCCATCGGTTTTCGTTACGTCCAGTCGCACCGGCGGGACGATATGTCTGCCTTTACGAGCCCGGCAGGATGCATCGCTCATGCACGCCTCCGGCTGCGCCGTAGGGGCCAGACCAGCGATCGAAGACCCGATCGTTCCCCGTGAATGCCCCGCTACAATGTGGAGGACGGACAAGACCACGGCTGCGAGCACGTTCGTGCAGCGAGAGCCCCAGCTTGGGCTCGTAGCCCTTGAGGTAGCCACGCTGCATTCGCGGATGTCGCGTGCACTGTCGTTGACATACTGCGCCGACAGAATCACTGGGAATCACGAGTACGGGGCCTGGAAGGTGTCGCTGACTGGTGTGTTTCTCGCGTCCAACGTGATCCCTCGGTTTCCACCCGTGACGCGATGGAAGTGTCACGCTGCCGCCGTTCGCTACCCTGGCGGTGTCACAGCAGCTATGGTGGATGTAGCAGACATTTGTTCCGCTGCAGGTTGCTGCAGCGTGACAGTCCCCGGTAGCTCCGGCAGTCAGAAGTTGGGGCGCCGCGACGACAGCGACACTTGCATCGGCTCGTGCTTTTTGCCGGAACTTTTACGACAAACCACCAGGACCGCGACATCCAACAGCATGACACTCCTGATTTTGTAACGTCATTTGTTGCCCCTTGGGGTCCACTTTCGATGCATGGCGGAATAGGACGCAGTCTGACACGCGTTCCAGCCACCGTTATCATTAGTAAAGAGCAGACGAAAGCTGTGTCTGTGATTTGCGTGCAAGACGCAGTTATTGCGAGGCCCGTTGACGAATTTCACGCTTCGCGTTTCTTGCAAGATACCTGCAACCACTGTTGTGCGAACGCGCGCAGCACTTGCCAAGAGCGAATGCTTTGCCGCCAGTTGCTTCAAAGGGTCACCCGTGTCAACGCTGGTAGCGCAATGCTGCGCCACCGTTTGCTTCCGAGGGTCACTCGAAGAACGGGCGTCACGCATTTGCGTGTTTTTACCATGCTTTGGGGCTATTTGGAAGACAAACGCGAACACATGGGGGCTTTAAGTTTTTGTCGTTACATTGATGCTGGTGTCATTTCAGCGAGACCTGCGGTGAGCGCTACCGATACGTACACTCTCATATGTTTCTCCTCGCGAAGCAAAAAAGTCCCCAAACGTTTCTGCGTGCGTGTTTTTTTTACAGTGTAAGCCCATGAAAATGGCGGGTGATATGGGTCACCAATATACAGGACACATTCGAGGAAAAATGGGCAAGTATTACGAGTACTCAAAGTTTGTCGAAGCTCTTAAAGTAAACGCGTTACGTACACATAAAAAAGAAGAAAAAAAAAGTTACGCTGCCTTGCACGTCTGTTTGCACGCATAAAGTTACTTAATTATAATAGCGCAGAAATTAACGCACATCGGTGCGCAATGAGACTTGAACTGCTACTTATTCAGCATTCTCTACGCTCAGCGTGCATGTGCGGGATGATGGGTGGCCACGTCTGTTAGCGCACAGCAGCTTGAAGCACGTGTGGCGAAACCTCGCTCTGCAGAACTCACGGATCCTGAACTCATTCCGCACCCCTTTCCGTATCGATCTGGATGAACATCGCACCGGCTTGCGGTCGTGCACCGCTACTGCGTGACGCAGGTTAGAGACCCCGGGGTAGCGATTTTAATGCACTTCCTCTCATCTGCAACAAAGAGACGAAACACCCGTTGGGGCTGACTGACTTCCCGCTTTCTAAACAAAGCCCCAACACAATTTACCTGCATGTGCTGGATTACCTTCGTCGCAGAACCGTATTTTATGTATCCTTGTATCCGGAAGCCTGACGTTCGAAAATGCCGCCGTCGCCAGGAGCTTTCACTGCTCCCCCCCTTCTCGTTCATCGCGGGTGATACCAGCGCCACAACGGTAACAAGGGCGAGACACCTTGACAGGCGACACTCGGGGATCAATTTCGAACCCTCTGTTGTCATCGCAGCCTCGGTCTCCTTTTCATCCAGGCGACAGGCTAAGCCTCGGTTTTTGGGCGGCGTGGCAGGATCCGCGACTGCTTCTGACGTCTCTCTCGTGTCACTTCTCTGTTCGCCCCATCCACTTTGTCCCGAGTCCGGCCCTCGGGCGCCTTGGGCAGGCGCCACAGCGCTGTTTCTCTCGCCGAGCCGCGTCTTCCCTCGGCAGCAGTGGCGGGCTGGTCTCTTGCGGAGAGGACCGGGAAAGCCGACTACCCGACGCCCCGGAGTCCCAGCCAAGGCGTTCGCTGACTCCGCTTCGAGGGTGTCTCCGGTTTTGACGAGACACGACCTCCTTCTGGGCAAAGCCTGTTTCTTGTTTTGCCTTCTTTCTTTTTTTCTTTTTGCTTTATCACCACTGTCTTTTTACAGCGACAGCTGTTGGTGGGAATTTCCCGCGGGAAATGGGGTGGTCGTCTTTCACGACCACTCCCGGTGTCGTCATCAATCAGATGGTTGCTCCCAGCCGCAGCCGCCACCGCTGAGTTTACAAGAAAAGAAAGAATGGCTGAAGTAATCTTGAGAGATACCGAGCTTTGGTTGGAATGATTAGGTGGCAGACGCGAAGCTAGCTGCCTCTGTATCTACTACCTGTTCGAAAACGAACGTCGACCGCCGGTGTCCGGCGTTTGCTTTCTAATAAGGAGTATAAGCTATGCGCCGAGATAGTGAGGGAGAGGAGGAGACGAGAGGGACGTCAGAACACCGACCTCTGGCGGGGAGGATCAATGGGCAGAAGGGCGAAAACTAGCTGCCTTTGTCTCCTGGTCGAACGCGTAAAAGGCAGAATGCGGGCATCGGGCGTTTCGCTCCCGCATTCGAAGGCGTTCGATGAGTGCAGTGGAAACAAAGGCAGATCGCTTTTGGTCTACCCACTAGTCATTCGAATTAGAGCTCGTCGTTCTCACATCCCGTGTCGTTTCTTCCTCTTTCTCAGTTTCTACGTGTACAGATCTTTCCAGAGTACAGCCTCATGGCGCGTTTACACTTGCGTATCTGCGGACGGATCCGTGCACGCAGGCTAAAAGTGGATTGGGAAGCCCGGTGGTGAAATCGACTCGTCGCTGGCGGATAGTCTAGATCAATCCGGGACCCATATCCAGATTTTACCCCAGCAGCGAGTCGATTTCGGCACCCAGCTCCAAAATCCACTTTCCGCCTGCGCGGTTCCGCACTCGAATCCACAAGTGTGAACGCGCCATCAGATCGGTGCCATTTTTAGCGTTCGTTGGTGGTGTGTGTGTGCTTTGCCCACTTTCTGAAGAGAGGAACATGAGCGTGCTGGGCTGTGGAGATCCCACGCGGGGCTGTGCATTTGTAAACACTGGATTGAACTTGGAATGTTCTGTAACCTGTGTGGGGTGCGGTGTTTCCGCTCATCTTTTGCAGCCCCACAAAGTGGCTAAATACGATGCTCGCTCGTGCTTGTAATCTAGGCTGAAACAAAGTATAGAGTAAAGCGGGGGACACATGTGAGCAAACACCGGGTGATGTCGCGCCTCCGAGCGATGCCCCGCGCGCGGAAAATCGCGGAGCAAGGCACCTACAATTAAGGACGTTTAATTAAATAAGGACCCACCTTATTTAATTAAATGTCCTTAAACGCCTGAAGGAAAGAAAACCAGCCGCTGTCGCGGCTTGTTTTTTCTCTCGTCACAACCTAGCGTCCTAATTGTACGCGTTCACCAACATCGCGATCTTTTTTCTTGTTTGTGTTCACTGTGTAAAGTTCCGCCCCCCCCCCCCCCTCTTATGTAAAGCCCCCTGTGGGCATTTAAGGGTTAAATAAAGGAAATGAAATGAAATGACCCGGCTTTACGTCATGCTCAGCGACGCAGCAAAATTAACTCAACCCTAAACTGTCTTAGCACCGCCGCCACCGACACGCTCATCCAAGCTCCCATCGCGTGGTCGCCTCTCGGTTGTCTGCTTCCTTCCTGGGGTCTGCTTCGTCTGCCCGCTGTCGCGGCTGGCTTCCGGATACGATCGGCGCAAAAAGAAGTATCGATGCGAACGCGCATTCTCATGACGGTGGAAGGAAACGAACACCTGCTGGAAGCCAGGCTCGTACGGCTTTCTCATCCAGGGGTTATCATCTTAGCGTTCGCGCGTGCGTCGCTTGATACGCTCACTTTTCAAAGTCGTGCTATGACGACTTGCTCTGAACGACGTCCGGGGTGCGGTGTCGATGAGCGTCTGTTACACGCCGACTTCCTACAGGTCAAGCAAACGTTGGGCTCTGTCTCTCCTGTTCGACACTGATTCAGTGGATGCCGCCACGTAAATATGGGACAAACAACCGTGCTGGTTCACTGCAATGCCATGGCAACACGGTTGTTTGCCCCATATTTTCATGGCGACGTTCATTACCTGAGTTTTTTTATTGCGATGAAAGTGATCCCATAGTGTGGTTAAAAAATGGGAAACTTTGTAAAAGTAAAAAGACACAGGAAAAGAAACGCCTCAATAGACCCTCTGCGAAAGGCAATACCATCTAGTGGCTCAAATAGCAGTCTACATTTTGTCGTACAAATGGTGGTAACCGACCAGCTACTTATAATATCTTGGTGGGCGCATCACTTTCACTATTCAACGGCAGTCGAGAATGCGTTCTTTACCTCGAAACTGTTTTTGTATCTCCCCGTCACAATGGTGAGAAGCCGTAGGAACAAAGCGCCAACTCATATTGACACCGTGATAAACTTCTATACATCAAGAAGCTTTAAAGCTGATTATTGACTGGACTCGAGTTAGAATGAACGCTTACTCAGCTTTTGTATTAAATTCCTGCGTCGCATCCTACTCACGTCTCGAATGTATTGCCCATCTACAGTGTAAACCAGTGTCGCCTCTACTGGCAGACCGACCTTACGCTGTATAAATCACTAAAACCTCCAGTTTGACTTTGATTTGTCACAAATATATAGCCCTCGCGTCATCCGCTTCGGAGCTCCTTGAACTTCTTCCGTTAAAAGTAACCACAAGGTCGCTGTCAGTACGAAACATAGGCCATTCCTCACATTATGATAGTGATTGAAGTGACCAGGATGAATTTTGGAAAGGGTGTATAGCCGAGAGACCGAGGGCACATATCGCGGTCACGCCTGTTACGTTACCCTTCGCTCCATGCATGTATGGAGAATACGGACGCCACCTCCTGCCCATTACAACTTCCTTGCCTACAGTTAACGTTGCCTACAGTCCGTCGCGCCCACTGATCTTTATTGTAGTAGGCTGGATCGTAAATGGGGAGCAGCAGAATAAGTGCTGCCGTGCACTTATGCTCCCGTGCCTCTCGTTTTTTTCAATGTTTACTGTGGACTACATACCTAGTGCTGCGATCCAAACATTTAATGTACACTAAGATAATTCATTAACTTATTTAACTGCTCATGTAATAAATCATCCACATGTTCTTGGGAGTAATAAACTCGAACTTGAACTTGAACATCATTCCACAGCCCGGCACCGTCGCCGGTGGTGGTTGCTGTAGTTACGCCGCTCCACGACGCGACGCCGCTCGGTGTTGGCTCACATGTGCGAAGAGAGCGATTCAGTTCGCAAACAAAAGCAACAAAAGCCGTGCTTATTTTTTGTCTTAGAATTGATAGCGTTTTGTAAAATCTTTAGTGGCATGAATGGCACAATCAACGTACTGACCCAAGCGGTAAACTTGAGTGCACGTGAATACCCCTCAAGAACGAACGCGAAAAAGCACCAATGTTGTGTTCGTGCAATGTCCCGCACTAGGAAGCATGATCGAAGGCGCAAAAAACAGCCCTCCTCGTTTTCGTTGTTTTTTGCGCCTTACACCATGCTTCCTCACGTTCACCCACTACCAATATTACAAGTTCTTCTATGTCCCGCTCTGTACAAATCCGCCAAGAACAGCCCTCTCGAGCGAAGTCGCATCGCATCACTGCGTTTCTATTAGTTTATTTTAATGACATTATTTGTCCTTTCTATAATTTTTATATTCGCGTGAAATTGGGAAAACGAGATTGTACATTGGAGATCTTGGTGGCCTTAGCAACGTAGAAGCACCCTGTAGGGTTCTAGACAAAAACAAAGAAATGGAATAGAAAACAAGATATAGAGGAAGCCTTGGGGAGAAAGTTTTTTATTGGATGGTCCGAACAGGGTATGGCACTCCGACGTGTTTTGGGGACCGCCGTTTCCCCCTTCCCCGGTCTACGTGTTCCGCGGCCTCACGCCATCGTTTTCTTTGGCCCGAGTGAAACCGTTTCGTCGTTCCACAAAACTGGCTTGGTGTCGACAAGCAGCAATGGCAGCATGCGGATCCCTGGAACGACAGCAAACGAACAAGCAGCGACAACAACCAATTAAAAAAAAAGGCAAAAAAAAGTTTTTTTTAAAATTGGAACAGAAAAAAAAAAAGGCCAGCGAAGTTCGATTTTTTGAGGGCTCACGTTTTGAACCAACTAATATCAATGAGCTGATGCTCAATTTTCCCCGGTGAAAATGTCGCAAATGCCACAGCTTATAATAAGCGCAAGGCAGAACAACGTGATGTTGTAGCGTGACCCCTTTCGAAAAAACTGCCCTCTGTTGGCAGCTGGGAAATTCCTGCACAATGGCGGACTAAAACGTGAACATCACAGTTAACTGAAAAAAAAAAAAAAAAACACACCCACAGAAAATGATGATGAGCGCTGTGACGTTGCATTTTCGATGCTGTTTGATTGGCTCGTCTGTTCGTAGTGTTGACCGCTCTCCGACGTTCACTATGCTATGGAATTACTTGCACGTTCCTCGAAGCAGTTGTTCCGCCATTGTGCAGGGGTTCGGACCTTCTAATAATCGTCACGTGACTTTCTAAAAGGATCTATACCCTGAAACTAGAAAGAACAAGAGACGACACAACACATAAGTCTTGAGACTTCTGTGTGGTGTCGTTCATTGTTGCTCTCGGGGTTTCAGATCATGTTCAACCTTCACCAGCTTGTTTGGGCCCTATGTTTCGGAGGATATTTTAGCTTCGATGACTCCGAGGCTTAGGCCTCGGAGTCATCGACGCCTTTATTTGAATTTTTCTCCCCTTGAGGCTTCAGCCTTAGCTAAAGCGGCCAAAATACGACTGACACGTTTGATGGCTTGCCTTTCTAAAGTCTTTTTGACTGGGTTATAAAAAAAAAATAATAATAAAGCGCACATGTCCTTTTTTCTTTCCTGAAAATTGTGCCCACAAACAGAGCAGTGAAGAATGGCTGGAGAAATAATCTGCCTCAGACATGTTTTATACTAGTTGTCATATATAGTTGTCATAGAGCGAAGTTCCCCCTCGCTCTCAAAAACCTCGCACGTAGCCAGCGAGCGCGGACGATAAGAGCGCCGCTGCACGAAAGCGAGCGTGCTCCTGCCCGCGCGGTGGGCTCTAAACTTTTGAAAAAGACTGTACACGCCCTTAGAAGCTAACATAAAGATAATCTAAGATGCATATACATATATCTTAATTCGACACTACGAAGGGGAGACTAGTCCGGCCCCTCTGCGAGGAGGCTCACGGTTACGCCGACGCCGACGCCGACGCCGACACCGACACCGACGCCACTCAAGCCGGAAAAAAAACTCCCAAAAAGCTGCGCTCTAAGAAACAAATCCTGTTAATTATAATATAGTTATTTTTTCTCATTTTAAACATTTATTTATCAGGTAACTACGCATGCTAAAGAAACAAAAACTATTTCTTGGTCTTGCGGCATGAGCGTGCAAGTTTATGAAACGCTTTAATAGAATATCGCATTAAACATATACGTATATTTTGTACGTAAGAATGAAGCGTATATTTTGTACGTAAGAATGAAGCGTATATTTTGTACGTAAGAATGAAGAGTACATTTTGCAACTAAGGATTTCATGGAAACTCAACGCACGTTCTTTAATGATCCGAGAGCTGCGGAGTTTCTGGTCGTACTCACTACGGTACTGGAATCGATTTCCGTATATGTATATACATATATATATATATATATATGCTCCAACCGGAATCGCGTGTGCTATCTGTCTCAACAACGTCCAAAATCTATTGCTACATTTTTAAAAGAACCCGTTAGAAGCATACTTTTAGCTCTTGAAACGAAGCCATTTGTAAGCAAAAAAAAATACAGCTTTCGATTTCGAATGTATCCTTTTGCGGAAATCTTTGAGTGTAGCGTAATTCCCAAACAAGTCACGTAATTGTATCAAAAAAGAATATTTGTTATTTTATGTATTCATGGTACCGTCCAGATGAACGAAGAGCACTGAGTAAGGAAGTACCTTGAAATACACGGAAGCACTTCAGTATATAAGACGCACGAAAGAACCCTACCCAAAATCATAAACGTGTGCCATTCTGCTTTGGACAGAAGCTGCTTCAATCAACAAGAAATTCGAAAATGAATACATAAATCATGAGATAAATGAGATTATATCAAATGCGACAAAAACAAACAATCAGAGCTTATGGATAAATGAAACACTGGTATATGAAATATATGTTGTTGTTCCAATGAGAAAGATATGCAAAAGTACATAACCTTGCGCTGAGGTGCCTCAGTAGCATTCATTATAAATTTCGGAATGTTGCTTCAAGTTCGAATTTAATAAGTTAATGAAAGGGTTAGTTAAACCAGTCAAAGGTTGGAAACTTGTACTGATCTTGGTACGATGGGATTATTAAAAAAAACAAATCACTCGAATAACAACTGCTTTAGCAATGTTCATAAATTAGGGTCCGAAGAGAAATAGTTCAAAAGACATTAAGCAAGTTTAAACCAAGAAATCACTTTCAATGAAGTCGTCTCTTTGACAAAGAAATTCTTCCCTTCTATAAAAAAAGAATTCCCAGTTAATGGCTGAATGTTTACTGCACGTTTTGAATCGACAAATTAAATATCTTTCTTAAGAAAAAAAAACAAAAAAAAAACCTCCGTAGGTTTTTATTTTTGTTATTTGAATAAAAATGGAGCCATTGGATCGCCTCGTGAATTATGAAATTCGCATAAAGAAAAAGAACAAAGCATGTAGTGATCGGTCAGTGTGCGACACAGCAAGAACGCATAGTATCGCGCGCATCGCATTACGGGTTAGCATCGCGGGTTTTATTGTTTCATTCGTTCAGACTGGCAACGCTCGTTTTGTGCTGGAACGTGCTCATCCGTGGGACCAACGTAGGTAATAAAAGTTGCGGTTCTTCGGTACTCTGAGCAATAAAAAGAACTATAAAACGCCCATGTCGTGTTGGCACTAACTACGTCGCGTCGTGTCCCCCTTGAACAGGTTACCTTGTCCGCTCCAAGCTTTATAATCGTCTCGACGTGCTCAACATACCTGCCAGATCGCCCGCGAGGCCGCTCTCTTTCCGCTCCCTTCTTAGTTCTTTTTTACGTCCGCCATAATCATCGAGGCAATGCGGGGGTTCGGAAGAATCTCCCGCAATACACAAAACAACCCCCCCCCCCCTCACACACACACACACATATTTTCATTTTGCTGCACGTTTTATTCGTTCCATGCCACGCTTCGATCGTGTTTGAGCTCCGCGCGTGCTCGAACCAAAATGCACGGACCCCCGACCCTCCGAGCCCAGGTCGTCACTAGTTAGGGGAAAAGGACCGGGAGTATACAGCGGCCTGGAAGGAAACCTTTAGGCTCGGCTCACCCTTGTCGTGTGGACGCCGTAGAAGTGAACGTCAGCGGCAAATAAACGATGCGGACGTGCCTGGATCCGGGTTTTGTCTGTGGGAAGCGCCTTTCGGGAATCGGGCCGTAGGGGGCAACAACAAAATACGCGAGCTCCGCGTCCTTCTCTCTGTCGCTTTGTTTTCAATGACGCGACTCGTGCCATTGTCCTCCTTAGGCACAGCGGGCCGCGCGTGTTTCTCCGGAATTTCATTTCATTTCATTTCATTTCATTTATTGGTACCCTCAGGGCCCGAAGGCATTACAGAGGGGGTGGGATTATTACGTACAAGTTAATGGAACACTCAAATCACAATCAACTTCTAGTAGTATTGATACAGCTTTTTTAAAATCAACAGGATTAACAATTGTGGCGATGGATGTGGAAAGGTGATTCCAGTCAGCAGACGTACGAGTTTCCGGACACCGAAGCTAATTATGGCCAGATGGAGCTTAAAAGATCCGTGCTTTCCCCGAACGTCTTATTGTCGCTGTTAATAAGATTCCGGCACAGATGACACTGCCGATGAACGTAACTCGTAGCCGTGAAGATGCTAAGCCACGCGGTTCTTGAGCTGGCAGTGCGTCTTGAATTCTACAGCCTAGAGAGGGCGTCTTTTCGCTTACATTGAAATCTCAGAAGCTCCAGCATAGGTACTGAACGTCAGTGAACTTGGAAGTAAAATATCTTCTTTTCACTTAATCCGTTTAGTCAATGGGAAGTGCGAGATGTATTGCGCCGCCCTGATTATGCTCTCTCTGCCAAAAAAGACGCCACCCCCCTTTCTTTCTTTTTTCTCTCTCTCCCATCCCCTCGATATTAATTAAAAGGATACGTTTTTACACACACCTGCACCACCCTTTTGTCACTGAGACCGTATGAATTTTGGAGTATGATACCGATCGTCATTCTCATTGGTTGACTGGAAGAATACATACCTGGTGTTCTGAGCGGATTGCTGAGCACTGTTCACGAGGAGGCTTCTGAGAGTGCATAGTAGAAATGAGTAGCGTGGCCAATGTAGTGTTCCCTCTCAATTTAGCCATTTTCTGAGTTGACTACCGGGAGAGACTTCCGTTTGGCGGGTGGCGAGACTTTGAGAAAATTTCAGATAATGTTAACGTGTTTTTATTTTTTTGCGGTCTGAAATGTTTTTGAGTTAATATTTATTAACCGTAAATAGCTTAACTTCTCTCGTTATCATGGAGTCGCCACCTTTGCTTAATCTCGACAAAACTTTTACCTTTTACACTTGCGACATCATTGAGATACGGTGACAAGCAGTTAAATATACTGTGAACTGGTTTGTGCGTTAACTGACGGATTCGCTTTTTTGAGACTGCCAGATAAAGTTTGCCCAGTAAACTATGCGCAAAAATTAAATTAAAAAAAAAGAACTATCGAGCTCTAAATTTTGATTTTAGAAATAAATGAACTGCGCAAAGGACGAGGACAGAGGTAGAAACGAGTACGACACACAGAGCGCAGACTTCCAACTGTTTATTTGGCGCAGACACAACAGTATATATGACAGCAGCAATCAGTTTGCGGTTAAATAAGGTTTAAACATGACCGTCCAAAAAAGAGAATTCCTTGTCTGATAGTGAAACAGATTGCATGCTTATGCAGTCGTGACCTTTCTTTTTAATGAAGTAGGCTTCTACGAGTTTTCTTTCCGTTGCCTCATTTGCTCTTGCGAGAACACGTGTCCTTTGCAAATCAGGATGACAACCGCATTTCAAACAATGTACAGACAGATGTCCGCCTGTGTTGTTTTTTATCGACAGAAAGTGTTCTCGTGCCCTCAGGTTGAAACAACGTCCAGTCTCGCCAATGTATACTCGCCCGCAAGAAAGCGGAATTTCATAGATAACACCGGATGCCCATTCCGTGTTGCGCGTGCTGTGCTCCTTTTTGCATTTGTTGATGTTCACTCTTGGCTTCATCATAGGGCACACTTTACTGAGTTTGCAGGGCGCTGAAAAGACGACCGAGAGACCATACCTGGCCGCTACCTTTTTCAGGTTATGGGACAGGCCGTGGTGGTACGGGATGACATGCACGCGCATTTTTTCTTTTCGCCTCTGCTCATTACTACCAGTTTTCTGCTTCTGTAGCAGGCGCACACATACAGCAGAGACCAAGTGTTGGGGGTACCCTGCGGCAGTAAGGCGGTCACACTGATCGCGGAAACTGGACGCCGTTTCATGAACACATGATTTTTCTAATGCTGAAGTACAGCTAGACATAACGATGGCTCTTTTTACAAGCTTTGAGTGAGCACTGTCATAGGGCAAAAGGCCCTTCTTGGTCCTAGGGTGGTATGACCAGCAGATGTGGTTGTCACTAAACGTTATTTTTAGATCTAAAAACTGGATGGAACCGTTAGTGGTGAATTCATGGGTAAAATTAAGGCCATTGGATGCTGATACGAAGATGGATAGAATGCTAGAAACAGCCTTGTGAATACAATGAGAACCTTCAATATCTAAAAGCACAAGGTAGTCATCGACGTATCTAAAAACGCGCACTACATGCTGATCACAAAGGTGTTGCTGCAAGCGCCTGTCGAAAAAGGACAAATACATATCACATAGCACGGGGGCAACCGCGGACCCGATACAAATGCCGGTCTTTTGAACATAAAACCTCTCCTCGTGCGCAATTAGTGTAGAGCTCAAGTAGAAACGCAACAGTTCAAGGAAACTCCCAGTGCTAATACCGCTTTCACTCTGAAAACTAATTTCACCGAACTCCTCGATGCTGTCCTTGACGGCTGTAAGCAAGCCCTCATGTGGCACCGAATAAAACAGGTCCTGAATGTCCACAGAGAAGGCAGTCTTTGCAGATGGAAAACCGCTCTCGAACTCACGAACCACCTCACTGGAACTTCGAACCAGGTAAGGGTCCATTCCCACAATATTGTTAAGATGGCTCTTGAGGTACGAGCCGATTACTTTTTGCCAACAACCCTTCTCGGAAACAATCGCGCGAAGGGGGCAATCAGGTTTGTGGGTTTTTCCCGTGAAGAAGACCTCCAGATGGTCAACTTCTGTTTTCTTTACAGCCTTACACAGTGCCTCTAGGTTCTGGTCCCTCAGAAGCCTTAAAGCTAACTTCTTTTGTTTTTTCGGAGAAAATTCCACCTGCTTAAAGTGCTTCTGAACCGCTTCGGTGGCCTTAACATCGAACATCCCAGAGGGCATGACGACAAATCCTCCTTCCTTATCTGCCTGCATAATGTTGAGACCATTGTTTTTTAGGAAAGTCACTACCTTTCTGAAGGGAGGCTTCTTGGGTGGATGGTCACTTGCCGTGCGTAGCAATCGGTCCACTCCCTCCGAGACCGCTCGCTCTCTGCTTGATTCGGCCACCCGGTCGCCGACCTGCCGTACCATGGCGAGCAGCTGGGACCGTCCAGAAGAAGGCTCGAAGGAGAACTTAGGGCCTTTACAAAGGACCTTCTCGATGTCCGCTGGCAATTGGACTCCTCCCAGGGCAGTGACCATCCCTCCGGTCGTGGTTGGACGGCTCTTTGAAGGCAGTGACGAGATCATCTTTTGCCACAAAAACTCAGTTGATGCAGCAGCTTGCTTTCTGTAAACGGCCAGGCGGGATTCGTCCACATTCTTGTCAACTCCGTCTCTGACGATGACGCTGAGCCAATCTTCGAAGTACCTGATTGTGTGCCAGGCCTCGGACTTCAAAATCTTGCAAATGCGCCTGGTGTGCCCCCAGGAAGGTCCTGGGAATCCGAAAAGCCCTTGAACTTGCGGTGGAACAATCTTGCGCTTTAAACAGTAAACAGCGCTTTAAACAACTTTAAACAGCGCTTTAAACACACCAGGCGCATTTGCAAGATTTTGAAGTCCGAGGCCTGGCACACAATCAGGTACTTCGAAGATTGGCTCAGCGTCATCGTCAGAGACGGAGTTGACAAGAATGTGGACGAATCCCGCCTGGCCGTTTACAGAAAGCAAGCTGCTGCATCAACTGAGTTTTTGTGGCAAAAGATGATCTCGTCACTGCCTTCAAAGAGCCGTCCAACCACGACCGGAGGGATGGTCACTGCCCTGGGAGGAGTCCAATTGCCAGCGGACATCGAGAAGGTCCTTTGTAAAGGCCCTAAGTTCTCCTTCGAGCCTTCTTCTGGACGGTCCCAGCTGCTCGCCATGGTACGGCAGGTCGGCGACCGGGTGGCCGAATCAAGCAGAGAGCGAGCGGTCTCGGAGGGAGTGGACCGATTGCTACGCACGGCAAGTGACCATCCACCCAAGAAGCCTCCCTTCAGAAAGGTAGTGACTTTCCTAAAAAACAATGGTCTCAACATTATGCAGGCAGATAAGGAAGGAGGATTTGTCGTCATGCCCTCTGGGATGTTCGATGTTAAGGCCACCGAAGCGGTTCAGAAGCACTTTAAGCAGGTGGAATTTTCTCCGAAAAAACAAAAGAAGTTAGCTTTAAGGCTCCTGAGGGACCAGAACCTAGAGGCACTGTGTAAGGCTGTAAAGAAAACAGAAGTTGACCATCTGGAGGTCTTCTTCACGGGAAAAACCCACAAACCTGATTGCCCCCTTCGCGCGATTGTTTCCGAGAAGGGTTGTTGGCAAAAAGTAATCGGCTCGTACCTCAAGAGCCATCTTAACAATATTGTGGGAATGGACCCTTACCTGGTTCGAAGTTCCAGTGAGGTGGTTCGTGAGTTCGAGAGCGGTTTTCCATCTGCAAAGACTGCCTTCTCTGTGGACATTCAGGACCTGTTTTATTCGGTGCCACATGAGGGCTTGCTTACAGCCGTCAAGGACAGCATCGAGGAGTTCGGTGAAATTAGTTTTCAGAGTGAAAGCGGTATTAGCACTGGGAGTTTCCTTGAACTGTTGCGTTTCTACTTGAGCTCTACAGTAATTGCGCACGAGGAGAGGTTTTATGTTCAAAAGACCGGCATTTGTATCGGGTCCGCGGTTGCCCCCGTGCTATGTGATATGTATTTGTCCTTTTTTGACAGGCGCTTGCAGCAACACCTTTGTGATCAGCATGTAGTGCGCGTTTTTAGATACGTCGATGACTACCTTGTGCTTTTAGATATTGAAGGTTCTCATTGTATTCACAAGGCTGTTTCTAGCATTCTATCCATCTTCGTATCAGCATCCAATGGCCTTAATTTTACCCATGAATTCACCACTAACGGTTCCATCCAGTTTTTAGATCTAAAAATAACGTTTAGTGACAACCACATCTGCTGGTCATACCACCCTAGGACCAAGAAGGGCCTTTTGCCCTATGACAGTGCTCACTCAAAGCTTGTAAAAAGAGCCATCGTTATGTCTAGCTGTACTTCAGCATTAGAAAAATCATGTGTTCATGAAATGGCGTCCAGTTTCCGCGATCAGTGTGACCGCCTTACTGCCGCAGGGTACCCCCAACACTTGGTCTCTGCTGTATGTGTGCGCCTGCTACAGAAGCAGAAAACTGGTAGTAATGAGCAGAGGCGAAAAGAAAAAATGCGCGTGCATGTCATCCCGTACCACCACGGCCTGTCCCATAACCTGAAAAAGGTAGCGGCCAGGTATGGTCTCTCGGTCGTCTTTTCAGCGCCCTGCAAACTCAGTAAAGTGTGCCCTATGATGAAGCCAAGAGTGAACATCAACAAATGCAAAAAGGAGCACAGCACGCGCTACACGGAATGCGCATCCGGTGTTATCTATGAAATTCCGCTTTCTTGCGGGCGAGTATACATTGGCGAGACTGGACGTTGTTTCAACCTGAGGGCACGAGAACACTTTCTGTCGATAAAAAACAACACAGGCGGACATCTGTCTGTACATTGTTTGAAATGCGGTTGTCATCCTGATTTGCAAAGGACACGTGTTCTCGCAAGAGCAAATGAGGCAACGGAAAGAAAACTCGTAGAAGCCTACTTCATTAAAAAGAAAGGTCACGACTGCATAAGCATGCAATCTGTTTCACTATCAGACAAGGAATTCTCTTTTTTGGACGGTCATGTTTAAACCTTATTTAACCGCAAACTGATTGCTGCTGTCATATATACTGTTGTGTCTGCGCCAAATAAACAGTTGGAAGTCTGCGCTCTGTGTGTCGTACTCGTTTCTACCTCTGTCCTCGTCCTTTGCGCAGTTCATTTATTTCTAAAATCATGAACCAACTAGCCCGCCAAAAGGTGTTACTAAATTTTGAGACTGGTTACTGGAAGTTAACATTGATATCAGAACAGTCAGATATTTTTATTGGAAAATAGAGCTTTTTGCGAAGCTCGTTAATTCGGTCAGTGAAACTTTCAGCCGCCACCATATAATTCACGAAGGATTGGAACAATAGATGTGTAGGTTGGGAAGTTTGACAGGGCTTCAAACCTGATAACACCTGGTAACCGTAACATCACGCATTGGACATCGTTCTGCGTATGGACAGGAGAGCTCCATGCTAATGTTTTTTTTTTTATTTCTTGTACTGCTTTTAGACTCATTAGATACGAAAGTTACACTAAAAAGTCATTCTTGCCCTGTAACTGAAATTTAGCGTTTTAGAGCGAGGCCATTTTTTGCCGACCCGGGCGCCGCCCTGCGGGCATTTCGTGGCGACTGCTCTTTAGCAGACGGTGCAATGACGTCCAGATGAATAGTTCTTGTACATCCGGTGTTAAGACAGCAGACGACAAAAAAACCAAACGGCACGCCCAAAGAAATCGTGTAGGCTGTGCGTACTGCGGCATACCACCGCGATTTCGGCAGTCCGCCGCAAGCGCCGCTCGCGTCAGCTAGCGAGGCTAAAAAAAGATCTAGTCTATAACAGCACGTGGGTTCAAAGAGCCTCGCGTAATAGACCCCTTTTAAAGGTCACGTGCCGAATATTAGAGGGTCGGAACCATTGCACGATGGCCGAGCGACTGCATAGAGGAACGTGCAAGTCATTCCAGAAGATAGCGAACGTCGGAGCGCGGACAACACTACGAGCCGACGAGCCAATCAAACAGCGGCGAAAGTGGAACGTCACTGCGATCATCACCTTTTTTAATGGGTGTGTGTTTTTTCCAGTGTGCTGTAACGTTGAGGTTTTAGTCCGCCATTGTGCAGGAATTTGAGAGCTGCCATCAAAGTACCGTATTTTGAAAGAGGTCTACATTGGAAAACAGGCTGTGGTTGCCTTCTGAAGACATGAAACCTCGATCGCTAGCTCTCGAACTTCGAGCTCGAAAACTCTTCCATCGCTGCGTTTGTTACATACACACAATCTGATTACGACAACGCAATGTGATTGATTATCTTCTACATACCGCTTAGCCCAAAGTGTAAGCCAGGACAGAACTTATAAAATTGAATACAGACAGAAATAACGTCTAAGCTGAAAATGGCATACAACATTTTCCCACAGCGCCCGCTCTGATGGAGTCCAGGCGTCCTACCAAGAAAATAAATATACCCGTACGTCTAAGGCGATCACACTCCACCATGCGAGAGGGTTACCGCGCAACACTTTGTGGGTTTGGAATATATTTCTTATCTTCAAGGTGATCAGTAATCGGAGTTTAAATAATAATAAAACAAGTCTATAGGCTTTTCGCAGTAGTTTATTTAGAAGTCAATACGCTGCACTTACCGTGAGTACATAGTGACGTGCCGCCCTTAGACGGGTGTACGCGTGTTTGTTTGCTTCCAAGATTAAAAAAAAAAAAAAACAATTTCAGCTGTAGACGTGAGAAAATCATTTTAAGATATTGAGCGTTCAGCGTGGTTAAAACAATACGAAACATCAACAAAAATTCAAGAATAGGGCACGGTACAAAAGTTTTGGCTTCTTCGAGTGGAATTCTACAGTTTAGAATGGTGTTTTCGTAACTTGTTGAGTAGTTAAGCTATTTTAACAAGTAAGCCAGTTTTGGAAAAACAGAATTTAAAGACAGAGGAATACATAAATTCTTCATCAATTTTTTGAAGGTAGTGTTCGTTAACAGAAGGCGAAAGTGAGAAAAGAGGCGAATAACTAAAGGGCTCCACACCCTTTGTCCCTCCCCTCCCCCAAAAACTAAATAATATATATATATATATATATAATTTTTTTAATTTGACACTGAAAAGGTTTAATAAGCGCGCAAAATTGCGAGCATAGATGTTCAGGTTGGCGCCATATGTGGGCAAGCACGCGCGCTACGCACGCGTAGGTAGCCTTGAGAAGATTACAATCGAGGAGAGCCGTGACTGGGGACAAAACGCATCATCAAAAACTTGAGGTCACACCGCTTATACATCGTACAAAAGACAGTCTGCAGACAGAAGTCACCGCAATATCCGTGGGTCGAATGCCGCGTACAAAGTTTCTCCTAGACCTTATTGCCATGCGGCATTCGAAGCGCATATTTCCTGGTGACGCGTGTTCGAATCTGTTTGCAGACTGTCTTTTATATGATGTATAAACAGTGTGACCCGCAGGGTGGCGATAGTCACCACCCTGCGGTTTTGAGTGTCACTGACTCGCGCTTTTTATATATTGGAGAACGTTCTGCTATAGGGAGTATTCACTGGCGGCCATAGCTGTGTTCGCGAATGCTGAGCGCGTGCTGATGGCGAGCTTCTACAGTTCTTTTGCAACGTGCATTACGCACCATCAAGACTGCCGGTCTTAGCAGCCTATTGATCTGAGCTCGTTTTGAGCATGCGCTCTAAAAAGCACCCACAAATATGGCGTCTAGTGATTACTCCCTATTGCGGAGGAGGTCCAATGGTCGTGCTCCTATCGTCTAAGTTGAGAAGTAGACCTTAACGACAGCCAAGATGTTTTTGTTTTGTCCAGCAGGACGAGCTCCAGAACATGCTATGCTGCTAATCATTGCTGGACCTCCTGTCAAACGAGTTCGTAGCCATCTCTACCGCGGGGTAATGAATGACCGCGTGACCTGAAAACCGGAGGTTCGTAGAACGTTGCAACGATGTCGTGAGCTGTTGCGAGCCATACAGCATCTCAGAGTTCCTTCGTGGGGGGCGCCGCACGCACGCTCATAGAACTGTACAAAGGTCTTATGCGTCAAAACTTTTGTCACTTTTGAGTATTGAAAGAGCTCGAATTCGGGACGTTGAAACATTCCACAGGACTGCGCTGCGTTACTGATAGGGGCTTTCACCATCTCTGCAAACGACGCGACACTTGTTGCGACAGAAGAGTGGTTTTTCTCGCTAAACTTAAAGAGAGAGCTATGCGTCACATTGCTCGCACCAATAGCGTTCCAGTGTCGGCCATATCAACAGCCACCTCCTTGGCCCGTTCACATTCACACACTGGACAGCTGGCATTCAAGTTCCAGCACGAGATCGGAGCACCCAGATAATTTTTGTGTCCCCCACCTCCGCATTCAACGCGAGAGCTCCTGTTCATACAAGAGACATTACCAATTAATTCCCCAACGTTTAAAAAATGCCTCCGCGATCGATTCAATATCGATCACGCTTGAACGTGGGGAGAAAGCTAATGGTGATTGAATTCACGTATGCACAGACACCTCTGTAATATAGAGTCAAGAAAACACAGCAGTTGTCATTACTATCGCGGAAATGAAGTTTGAGGTGTTGAGACATCATCGATTACTGCAGAGGTTGTTGCCATCTGGGAAGAGCTAGAGCCCATTAAAAACATCACCCTACCAACCAATGTTGTGGTAGTCACGGACGCCAGAAGTGCACTTCAACATCTAGTGAAGGGCAACCCACTTTTAGATAAATTGGCATTAACAGCTGCACTGATGGTGGATGATTTTTGCTGGAGCCTGCCTTTGCAGTGGATATCATCCCATGTGGGGATTCCCGGAAACGAGAGAGCAAACAAGCTTGCTGCGCGGGCCCATACAGGCAGCACCCCTACATTCATATTAGACGGCTTCAATTAAGTCCACAAGCATGTACGGGAGACCGCCCATAGGAAATACCCACACAAATGGCTAGCAAGTGGAAGACCTCCTCGAAGCATGCCTCACAAACTCCCATGTTCGGATGCATCACTCCTTTACAGACCTTGAACCGGCTGCCCATTTACTGCGAAGCGCCTTCACATGTACCGTCGCAAGTGAGATACCGGTTGCCCGACGTGTGGCGGGGATTCTGGGGACAGAACTCATGCACTATTTCAATGTCCAACTCATGAAATCTTGTGCTGCAGCTGGATTCTCCCGTTCCATTGTCCAAAAGCTTTTAAACCCCCACGGAACGCGCGGGGAATGGTTGAAAAAACCCTTTCGTGCCTTCTTCCGGTATCTCCGTGACAGTGGCCATTCTGAACACCTCTTGTGTTCACAGACACCGAAAAAAAAAACCAAAAAAACTGCTGCATGTGCCTGGGTCGATATCTTGACTGGTTTCGGGTTGCATCGTTAATTGCAGCCTCAAGCTAAATACAATGTCAATAGGATAAAATCACCAAATCAGCTCCAAAGAACTGTATATGGGTGACGAGTATTTAACATTTAAATTTACGTATGCGAGTGAATATGTAGCATGGCAACATTCCCGATTGGTAGTGCGGAGCCGAAGTTGCAGCTTCCCAGGCGCACTGATGGATCGCGCCATCTCAGCTCCATACTGCGATTGTTTGGAGTGCAAACGACGACGAAGTGTTTTGTATGAGGAACGCCAAATCTTCCGCTCCCGGTAATTTCGATAATTCTTTTGCCTTGTAGTCTCCAGATACCTATAAATATTTGCGAACAAGGTATATATACATATATATATCAGTGTCCCAAACGCCGTATAGAAGCAGACGCACCTCGAAGGATTTGCAGCCTTCCATCGCTGCTCCCCATAGATGTGACCCGGCATGACATCGGCCCAAGGAAACGTCACCGACGTCGAAAATATGGCGCTTAGCATAACACCTGCACAGCATGCAACAGATGGAGCGCCCTCAATGACACCGATGGAAGGACAACCTGGTTCTTCTGACCTATCGAGGACATCGTCCTCAGCTGAAATTGACGACATGGACCACGAAAACGATGCTGGAGGCATATGGCACGAAGTTCGAACCAGAAAAAGAACGCGACTCACAAACAGCCTGTCTGCTTCGAGCTCGGACACGATTATACGGCCGAAACCTGACAAAGAGGGGCTCACGGTAATATTCGCTCCTGGGAATGCCGAAATGGTGCTTACAGATCTCAGTAGCCTGAAGGTATCAAAAGCACTAGATAAAGAATTCCCCAAATGCGTTCGCGAGGTTCGGTTTAACCATCGACTAAACCTCATTGCAGTTGATGCGCTGAATGGAGAAGCTGTCAAGAAGTTACAAAGCATGACAACACTCTGCAGCATTCCTGTACTTTCCTATTCTCCCTTGGCTGGACCAACTGTTGTCGGACTGATTCATAGCGTCGACAAGGAACTTTCTATTGAAGATATCACTTCAAATTTGAGGGCGGATGCAGAGATTGGCAGCGTACGACGGCTCGGAAACACCAGCTCTGTAAAAGTAACGTTCCGTGGAAACCGACTCCCATCCTACGTTCTGCTAGGGCATGTGCGCCACCCGGTGTCTCCGTTCAAGGCCCGACCAATCCAATGCTTTAATTGCTTTGGTTTTGGTCACAAACAGGTGGCTTGCAAACGCCCGAAAACATGTAGACACTGCGCACAACATCACGACAAACGGACAGCACATGCCTGTCATTGTCGGCGAAATGTGTGAACTGTGGGCAAAACCACGAGGCCACAGCACGGTCCTGTCCGAAAGGAAGAGAGGTTGAAACGATTCAAACCTACTCGAAGGCAAACTCGGTGGACTTTCACTCTGCCAAAACAGCCTTAGAACACGAGGAACTTTTTCCGGCGCTTGAGTTCACTCCTGCTGACAGCAGTGTCACGAAAGAGCTGGCTGGTGCTTCTGGCTTCAAGGACATTGCAGGGAACAAGAACGAACACTCCAAAAAGCCGACTGCTTTGGCAACACCATATGCGTCGGTTCTCAAGGCAACTAAGCCCAAGGCACCAAAATCTCAAGGAGTTCGACAAGAATCAACATCACAGGGTATACAAATGCCTGCTGTGTCAGAAGCACCACCCCCCGAGACACCTCAGTCTGATTTGCAGCTATCAACTGTCCGCCAGCGCCGTCAAGTAAGGGAGGCGGATGCGAAGCCGTCAAGTTCCGGGGACTCTGCAGGATGGATTCCTTTAGTCAAGGCAGCAGTCAATATCGCTCTCACCCTACTTAGAAGCCTCAAAACATCCTGGGCAACGACACTAACTACCATGATACAAGCTCTGCTTCCCCTTTTTGAAGGATGTTAGTGCCATCGTCCTCTCATGCACAAGACTCGATCAGAGCGACCCCGGCAGTGTCTGTGCGTGCTGCACGTCATGGACGAAGAAATACCCACCTAACCTGTCCATCCATCCTCCAATGGAACGCGCGTGGCCTTCGAAGGCGTCTTCCCGACCTACGACAGCACCTGATTCATTCTCCTGCTGACGTCCTGGCCATTCAAGAACCGATGACGCGACCGGGCGATTTCAGGTTTTCCCCTTACGTCATTCACCACAGTACGCCAGCGCGAAAGGGAGGTCGTTCTCGAGCAGCGCTCCTTGTGAACGCAGGACTAGCACACAACCCGGTTGATCTTTCATCGTTCACCACAGAGAAAGCAGAATTTGCAGCTGCCACGATTGAAGTCCGAGGCGAGCTCTTCACTATAATTTCTGCATATGTCGCTCCTGGGCGTGCTAACAGCTGGGACGCGGGAGATTTAAATAAGATAGCGCTTAAATGCCCTGGCCATTTGATGCTCTGCGGTGATTTTAACGCACATAACTCTGCCTGGGGTGACAGGCGAACTACAGCAAGAGGCAGATCGCTCGAGTGTGTCACGTCTTCGCTTCACCTAGAAGCATTAAACGACGGCACAGAAACATATGTTCGCCGAGGTGTAAACGACAGTATTCTTGATCTATCCTTTGCCCCACCGGATGTAGCTGCAAACTGGACTCCACAACCCGACTCATGGGGCAGTGACCATATTCCTATCAACATTGTATCTCCCAACGCTAGTAAACCGAAGTACAGACGTTGCAGGGTCACAAACTGGGACATGTACCGACGGCACCTTGACAGAGCCCTAGCAGCAGGTCCTCTGAAGGACCCAATCATAGCAATCGCCAATGCTCTTAGTCTCTCGACGAGGACGATAAAGGTGCCACTCTGGAGGCCAGCGCCAGACCTGGTATACTTAAACCTCCGCGCCGCGCGCCGGAGAGCTCAACGAAAGGCACGAAGAACATAAGATCCAAAAGATTGGAATACTCACCACAAGATTGATGCCAAATTTCGTCGACATACAATTCGTCTTCAGCGAAAGCAATGGGGACAACTCTGCGCCTCCTTCGGATCGGCTGGCGGCCTTTCTAAAGCATGGAAAATAGCAAAGGCGTTGTCTTCCGCAAAGCAGATTCAACACCCCATATCCGGACTCGCCGTTGCACTTCAAAAGCCTCTGCAGGAAACGGTGGAACTATTGGCGGATGAATTTTCAAAAGCTATTCCGCTACCCCCAGGGTACCAAGAGCCAGAAACTCGCCCGTCTGATGCCTGCGCCCCCATGCAGCTAGATAACGACTTCACCAGAGGCGAACTAGAATACGCGCTACGGAAGTGCACGAAGCGCAGCGCTCCTGGACCTGATGGAGTGACATATCAGGCACTGAGAAACTTAGATAAGAGTCACCATCCCGCACTCCTGGAGGCACAAAACAAGGTGTGGCGCACCGCAGAACTCCCGGATGTCTGTAAAGTCTCCCATGTGATTCCGATCCCGAAGCCTGGTAAACCTCACGCGTTGCTGTCATCGTACAGGCCTATCTCCTTGACAAGTTGCGTCGGTAAACTCCTTGAGCGCCTCGTTCTTCGCCGTCTCACGTGGCAACTTGGCACCAACAAGACACTTCCTGACCAACTGTCTGGTTTCAGGGCACATCGCTCTACGGTCGACGCCATAGGAGAAGTAGCAACATCTTTCGAAGAAGCGCGGGCTGCTGGGAAAACGATGTACTGTGCCTTCTTGGACATCCACAAGGCTTTCGACGCTCTACCTCATGCCACCATCCTCCACCAACTCACTCTCTTCGGCATCGCAGGTAGAGCTTACGCTTACATCCGTGCATTTCTTCAAAACAGGACCCTTATTGTAAACGTCCGGGGAACAACAAGTGCCCCAAGATATGTGACCCAAGGAGTACCGCAGGGCAGCGTGATAAGTCCTTTTCTTTTCAATTTGGCAATGGCGTCACTACCTGCTGTGCTTCCGCCAATGACATATCCACTTACGCCACGGACAAGCATCGCCATTTATGCGGATGATGTCGCAATTTGGTCGGTTGGGTTAAGCAACCAGGCACAGATGACTGGGCAAATTCTTCAGTTTGCTCTGGATAAAACAGCAAAAGAAATTTCTCGTCTGGGACTGACATTATCTGCTTCAAAGACCGCTCTCCTCTACACCAACAGGAGCCGGCGACAGACCGTCAAAATTACACTCGACGGCGTAGAAATCGCAAGGAGTAGGTCCCACCTCTACCTGGGCCTTTTAATCGATGACCTCGCGACATGGCGGCCGGCAGTGAAAAGACTCTTAGGACAGTGTCGACAGCTCTTGGGCGTCCTCCGGAGTTTCCGTGCATACGGCCAGAGAGGTATCCCACCGGATGGTTTGCTGACACTCTACAAAGGTCTTCTCCAATCGAAGCTCCTATACGCACTACCATTCGTCAATATCAGGCGACCCCAGCTAGACGCGCTCGAACGTTTTCACCGTGTCGCTTTACGACTCTGTTTGGGACTTCCCCCATACGCGAAAAACGTGGCAACGCTCACGGAGGCACAAGAAGAGCCAATCATCCTACGAGAGGAAAGAGTGGCAATGCATTCCCTAGTGCGAATGCACACGACGCCGTCGGCACAGTACTTTCTTGCCAACCTGCTGAAACGACCGTCGTCGCATCTTGGTCAACTAGCTGCACAATTTCAGCGTAACATCGGAAGCCCTGGAGTTTTATATTCTTCACGTCCCCCACACTCCATACGCCCACCGCTAGACGTGCGTGAAACACTTCCAGACCTGCCTCGGAAAAAAGATATTCACCCAACTGTCGCCCGCACAGCTGTCGCAGTGGCTCTCGAAAATTAATACGTTGAACATCTTGAGGTCTACACAGACGGCTCAGTTGACAAGAAGAGAGGAACTGCAACCGCGGCATACACGATCCCCGCAATATCTACTGAAAGTGCGGTTCTCTTAAACATCGAGACGTCCTCTACAACAGCGGAGACGGTTGCGATTCTTCTGGCACTTACGACACTGCAGGAACGTCCTGAAATCGGTAAGGCTGTGATACTAACCGATTCTCGAAGTGCGCTAGTTCACATCGCCAACCCCGAGCACGCTCCCTTGATCGCCCAGGAGGCTGCACACATAGCAACAAAGCTAGAGGACAACGGATGGAGACTGGTATTTCAGTGGGTGCCATCCCACAGCGGAATTCTTGGAAATGAACGTGCAGATACCCTGGCAACAAGGGCACACAGCATATCGACTACCACGCACAACCTGCGACGATTCCACGAGGCGCGCCTTCTCATCGCACGCGATCTCAGGAAAAGACACCCCGATCCCGGAACAGCCAATGGAGAAGGTCCTGTACCAGTCCCAACCTCTAAACTGACGCGGAAAGACGCAACGCTTTTGCATCGTCTCCGAACTAATAGCGTGTTCACGAGGAAGACATTGCATCGCTTTGGAAGGACGTCTCAGAGAAGCAGTGCTGACTGCACTGCGTGCGGGGACGTTGAAGATATCGATCACATACTATGGCACTGCCCGGAATACGAGAAAGCACGGAAAACATTACTAGCTTCGGTAAGGGCGACAGGGGCACAGGCGTCCACGACAAAGGAACTGCTATTTCCTACTGGCGGCAAGCAACGGGCGCGGGTCATATTCCGTGCAGTGCTCGAGTTTGCGCATGTGACTGAGATTTCAGACCGCCTCTAACTGCCGCGGGCAATTCGGAAACCGGTAAAGATCTCGTCACACGTTTGCGACATGACAATGATGCAAAACTCCAGTGAACGTAACGGTGTTGTGGCAGAACTGCGGAACTGCGGCTGTGAAACACAAGTCTCGCCGCCGCGAAGCGGCGGCGCGACATGTTGCACAGGTTCAGCTCGTCGCCGCTTGGCGGCGACGAGCTGTACTTGTGCAATTGACCGAATGTTGAGAGCGATTGAGCGACTGTTGGCACTTGAGCGTTTTATCGAACCTTTACTTTGAACAATGTTTTAGCCGCGTGTTAGCAACGCTTTGCCCCCCCCCCCCCTCCCTCTACCCTACAAATGATTTGATTGGCGCTTTCCCCTAGTAACTGCTAAAATATTTTATTCAACCCATCTCAATCCACATCTTTCCCTCCCTCTCCCCTTTGGCTGTGCGAGTCTTTTCCCTGCCTGGAGAATAACATTTCGCATAGCCATTAAACCCCCTTTCCCGTTTTATACACTACATCCCCCCCCCCCCCCCCCCCCCCCCCTTGGAGTGCAATCGCCCTGCTTGTTTTTTTTTTTTTTTTCTCACCAACCCAGGTCTAAAAGCACCCGTTCGCTTTTGGAGTACAGTGCATCGTATGTTCAAACTTTATTATAAATTATTTTTCTCCTCCTTTTCTTCTATGTATCCCTCTCCCAAGACGCCGAGTAGCCACTTGTCCCGTACTGGAGCCCCACCCTCTTCTGGCTTCCTCCTTCCCCTCATCCTAAAATGAACAAAAATTAACAATAATAACAATAATTATATATATTTTTTATATTTCTGACGCAGCGCTTGGCTGAAGCGGTCGGACACTACTTCAGAGTTTGTCCAGAACTCGTGTTGAGTAAGAGCAGCCCCGATACAACACTATCGTTTCAGCCGAATGATGACATAGCACTCAGCCTGTGCCTCGAGCGCGATCGAGGAAGAAAATCCAGTGCTCAGGACCCGTGTTGGTTAAACACCGAGCTCCGCGAAGAACAAGCTGGGCAAAGGCCCGCTCGTAGTTCCATCTCTTCGTCAGTAATAACTCGGGATATATCGTTATAGTTGACCGACTGTTGTGCAATCACTTGACGAGGACTGGAGGAAACTGATGGAAATATTTCGTTTCGGGTTGTAATTCTGCCTGTGAAAGCACGGTAAAACAAAAAGTCTGAAAATGGGCATTTCTTTTTTGTCTTAGTTTCGTAATCGTGAAATTGCCTTCGGTGTCCCCTCAACAACGGGCAGTCCTTCTGACGATCGAACCGAGAGCTCACGTCAGTGTGTTTACAGCACCACCCGCAGTGAAGCGCGCGGGACATGACGCCTGGTATCACTGCTCGGACTTGCCAAGACGAAGGCGCCCAACTTCCGGTCGCCCAGTTCCGGTGTGTAGATAAACAGACAGGAGCGGGCACCAGCCGCCTATCTTCCGGAACCGGAACCCGTCGTCGCCGTTAGAGGGACGCCATCTTCGGGAAACGACTCCTTCGACGCTCTCTTCGCGCCCTGCGAATGTACGCAGTGCCATCGGAGATACGCGCTGGCTCCACGAATCAAACGATGGCCTCGCCGCGCCACGTGGCCTCCGCGTTCACGGGTGGATGTGCGCAAAGAGCGTGGTCAGGTGATGGAGTGAACCGCGCTGATTCGTGGTTTAAGCGCGAAGCTTTCCCTGCACTGGCAGGGCACATATACGAGCATGGTATAGGCGTGAACGCGTTCTTTTTGGCCAAGATCGTTGCGCTGGAGAAAATAAAGTGCATCAAGTGCAGCCGGCACCCTCGGAGCAACAGCACCTAGAACAAGGCCTTCGCACTCTTCCATCTCCGTAGCGCTAAATATAACTGTAAATGTCCGGACACTACTGGCAATTGGCCGCCCCAACAAAGTTACTCAAGTATGCTAACAAATGTGAGATAGAAACCGAATCAACCGCATCGCTGCCCGTTATCGGTTCTTCGTGTGACGTCATTTGGGGTAATAAGCAGTCCTTGTCGTATCGAGGTGGTATTGCTCGAAGTCGAAGATTAGTAACATCAGCTCGCTTGGTGTGAATTTTCTGCATTGCATTCGGGGTGCTGTTGGGGTTGTTCGTTGACCCTGAGAAGCGCACTAGGTGTGTCCGAGCCGTCGTCACCAATTCTAGAGTGAACTATAATAAGGGAGCAAAGTTGCGGGCACCGGCCAGCGCGCCGAGGTGATTAGTGTGGACGCGGAAAGTACAACGGCAACGCCCCGTTCCCCGCCTGCTCCGAAACATACTGTCGCTCGACGATGTTCCAGAAAATCAGTGCACATCGCCGCACAAAGGAACTCTGTTCAGTATTTGTCCTGCCCGACGAACATGAGTCAGATTATCGTCGTGGAAAGCCGTGATTTGATCTGTTCTAGATCGGTAAGTTTGAAACTCAAAAAAAAAAAAAACGCGTGTCAAACCTGTTGAGTAACTTGGCGGTGGTTGTGTACTGGTGGTGTATAGTGTCTGGGTGGAGATCAGTCAGCCAGGCTCTGTCCCGCCAACTTTGCGGCGGCATGCCTTTTTGTCTTCCTTCTTTCCTGTCTGTGTAGACAGCTATAAATTGTTGTAACCCCCTGCGAATAAACTCAGCTGCGTTTGAGATTTTGTGTCGTCGTGTACGTCATTTCATTTTTCATTGTCTCAGGGTTCAAATTATGGTGTAAGAAATCTTTATATACTTTACTTGAACTACATTTTCTGAGTATGTACTTGTACTTCAATTAAAGTATATGTTTTTCTTTGGTGCTTTCCCGAGGGAAGTACAACTTCCGACTTCAAGGTGCGTTCCCCAAATTTGGTCTTGTTTACGTTGTATCACTAAATAATGCCTTTTCACCTATAAAGAAATACTGAGAAGGATATATCCTGTACAGAAACACGAGCAGACGCCGAATCGCTCCGTTTGTACTGCGGGCGGCTTTCCCGCAGTATTTCGACCTCTCGGTATTCTCGCTTGGTCAGCGTAAACGAGGAGGTTAAAAATAAAAAGTTTTAGTGGATCTTACGCAATAAAATTGCGGTTCAGAAGTACGCATGCGCCAAACGTTCTGCGCAAGCGTACTTCCGACGTGCAATTCGATTTTCTACGCAAAGCTTCTGCGCACGGTCCACTAAAATTGGCTAATATTATGAGAGGACACTCCTTCACGAGAGGGTTGCTTGCGGAAGCTACGGTACTGATGTCATGCTCTCTCTTAGGTCGTTTAACCATCTTGGGGGCAAGCCATTGCAAGTTGCGCCAAATTCAGAAGTCGCGCAGACTTCTGAAATTGGCGCAATTTCCGAAAATATCTGATGCACCCCGGATTACCCTTCAGGCAATGCATACCAGTTAAAACACACACATACACTGAGTAAGGAAATAAAAGGTCATCATAGACTATTATGTTAAAAAGTACTTGCTCTGTACTTTGAAAGTGCGTTTTATTGATAGTACTTTACTCAAGTACATTGTGCCGAGTGGACTTACTACTTTACTTGAAGCACTTAACATCTCATTTATTTTGTGCTTTACTTCAAGCACTTTTCAGATGTGGTTTACCTAGCTTTGAGTACTGAGCATACATACTGTGTAGAATCTTTGGCTTTGCCTCCACTACCCGGTGACGAAGCCCACAATCTGCGCCGGTGTGCACACTTGTTGACTCCCTCAACGTCTCCTGTGCCAAAGCCATCATCACTTTTCCAGGCACGTGTCCTATTAGAACGGACATTTGGGCAAGTCCGTGTAAATTAAACGTAAAAAAAAAAAACAGCGCGAAAGGGACAAGGATCAAAAGGATGGACTACACAGGACAAGCGCTGACTAACAACTTACTTTTTATTGGAAAGTGTGGATGGCACAGTGTTCGCGCAGGAACAGGGCTGACGGTGGATTTCGCCCCAGTTCTTTCTTCTTCGTTTCCCACTCCAGGTGCTAACCAGGATACAAAAAATGAATCTCACTGTTCGACAGAGCCAGTGAAGGTTGCCTTAGGCACGAGGTTCCCATTTTTGTTATGTAGTAGGTTTCCTTCATTTCTTTACACGTTTGGTCTTGGTGTTCAAGCAATACTGTGGTGTTGGAGCACCTCGGTTCACACCCGCAATTTCGACAGTGCAATACTAAATGCGAGTTTGCAATCCCTTTCAGGGAGCTGTGGTATTTCCGGAGGTGGATGTCCAAGCATCGCCCTGTTTGCCGATTATAAGAGCGCCCGCAGGAGAAAGGGATCATGTACACTGTGCCTTTTACGCAAGTGACGAACTGCTGAAAATAATTAAATAATACATTTTAACGGGTAGAATCTTTCGCGGCCTAAAAGTTGCAGTTGTAAGGCTCACCTTTGAAAAAGGAAATAAAAAACGAAAGACGTTTACAAATCTCTGTAATGCGAAACTAGAGCGCAGCTCTTCAGGAGGAGGAGGAGGGAAGGGTACGAAGGGGAGGGTATGTCCTCCTCCTCCTCCTCCGTACCCTCTCCTCCTCCTCTCCTCCTGCCGTTGAATTTGTTCATAGGTGACGTGACACGAAGTCGTGACGTCATTTTCCCCGCTAAATGAACGCGGGGAAACTGAATTAGTGTTGACGCCACGTGAAGCCAATTTCCCCGCTAACTTTAGCGGGAAAACTTACGGCTAAATTTGGCAGAAAAATTTCCCCGCTAAATTTAGCGCTAAAAGTTCTCACTAGCTTCAGCAGGGGAACGTCCAATAATGCAGCGCGCGCGGTTACGCCGACGCCGACGTCGCTCAAACCGGAAACGGGCTGGACTCTAATGGATTATGTTGAATTATATTTATATTTTATCCGTGGTATCTCTAATTATGAAAAAGTTTGTCTTGAAAACAATGACGCCTTTCTGTGAGAAGTAGTACTCTTTACTTTGTAGTTCCCAGTATGGCTTTCAAAACACGGGCGTCAACAGCTAGTAAAGATTGGTGACGCTAAGAGTAAGTTAGTGACACCTAGGTACGGTGTTTCCCGGGGATCTATTTTTGGACCTCTCCTTTTCAACATCTATGTTAATAAAATTGGAAAGCTTCATTTTTCCTCGTGGCTATTTCAGTACGCCAACGATAATGTGGGGAAGTGATCTCAGGCGTATGCGATCGCGAGCGCTTCTTTTTGGATTTGAGCCTAGCGCTGCTCCGTGTCAATGAGGGAGCGCAATGCATATACGCAATGGGCAGCCGCTTGCCGTTGGTCTCTTGTAGTAAGACTGGCGGAATCGAGTGCACCCTCCGGACATGGCCGGATAAAATTACGCTTCCTGAATAAGTTCGCCAGTTCTACGGAGTCTTTGGTGAACTAGCCACAATAGACGGCCTGTGGTTCAAGGGCAATCGACTCTTCATACCGGAAGCTCTACGCTTTGAAATCCTGGAGCAGCTTCACATAGGTCACCAAGGTGTGTCCAAATGCCATGCCAGAGGACGAGAAAGCCTGGTGGCCAGGCATTGGCCCCCCATCGGCACCTTCATCCGAAGGTGTCGATGTAGAGCTTGACCTGGTTCCTAGTGGTCTTGACAGACAGGACGTTTGTCAAGACCACTGAAAACCAGGTCAAGCTTTGTTTTGGGCGACTCCACTGCCAAAATATCCACGGGAAGTCGTCGGCATGAAATATTTTGGCCACAAAGGCAGTAACTACTTGGTTGCTGGCGATTACTATTCAAGGTTCTTCGAGGTGGAACCTCTGAGGACAAAGACAACCAAGGACATCGTCACCATCCTCGACCCAATTTTGCACGATATAGAACGCCGAGAATTCTCCTAATACCCGCGTCCCACTAGAGCGACATACAGAAACAAAAGACAAAGACAAGCCTCAAACCAGAGTCTTTCGCGATTTGAGACGCTTTGTAAAGTACGGAGGCTATGCTCAAACACGAGCATCATGCACGCGAGGGTATCTTTGGCAGGCTTGCAATCGCTCGTGCTTACTTCGCGAGCACCGAACGACGAAACGCCTGCCAAAGGTACCATCACGAGCATGCTGCATGGGTTTGAGGCTTGTCGCTGTCTTTTGTCTCTGTCTGTCGCTCTAGTGGGACGCGGGCATAACAGACAATGGACCGCAACTCGCCTCTCGCGAATTCGCAGTGTTTCTGAAGGAATGGCGTCAAGCCCGTACTAACCACTGAGCACCGGGGAGGCCAAGAGGACCGTCCAAGCGGCTAAGCAACTCCTCAGAAAATTAACAAACACCCACAAAGCATTGTTGGCCCAGCGTGCGACCCCGGGAATCGATGGGTACACACTGGCGGAGCTATTTATGGGACGAAGACTGCAAACAGACGTGCCAGTAAAGCCCAAATCTCACCAACCTCACTCAGATACAACCGAATTTCGCCCAAAAAATGCCTTATACAAGGAGAAAATGCGCCAACAATATGGCAAGCGTCGCAGAACGCGTGAGCCTGACACCCTTCCGCTAGAGACTGCAGCCAGAATTTTGCAGGAGTAGCGTCTCACGGCCACATTGTAGGGCCAGAGCCTCAACCCCGTTCCTACGTGGTGTAGACGACGACTGGCCTTACACGGCGAACAAGAGGACACCTGCAGCAGTCTGTGACACCCACCGTCAAAAGGAGTGGACGAGTGAGCCGTCCACCTCGCTGCTTTGGTGAAGTGTGAGTGTTGTTCTTTCAAAGTGTGTGTGTGTGTGTGTGGGGGGGGGGGGGGGGGTCGGGACATCACCGTCATTGCCACCGCCGCCCGGGTGACCCTAGACTGCCCACCGCTTCCGCCGACGACCTTCTCTCCACGAGATCGCGGCCAGGCAGGGAACTACTCGCAACTATATCGCTATGCCAGAATAAACCAACGCAGTCTAATCAGTTTTGTCTAGACCACGACATCAGCGAGAGGAGGCGGGGGACAATGGGGTCGGGCTGGCTATATTGCCACGCGCGCTGGCCAAGTGGGCAGCGCGCGCGTGGCCTAATGGTTATCGCGCCTGCCTCCCACGCGAAAAGCTAGGGTTCGAATCCTGGGAGCGACGTGTCTTTGTTTATTCCTGTAATTTAGTGTTCTGGAGAATTCGAGAATCATGCTGCTTGTTCCAGGCTCGAATGTTCCACGCGTCGAAGTTTCTACGCCGATTATTCCAGAAGACCACGCATGTACTGTTGGGGAAAAATGAAATGCGAACAGAGGAGCGCGTGGCTCGCGGTACAGGCTGCGCCGCCTGGAAGTGAACCGAGGGGCGAGGGTGCGTGGCCTACTTCGATGTGTTCACGCCTTTTGATTGGCGCTCCCCCAGCTTCGGCAGTGCGCCTCTCGGTGCGCTGAAAGCTGTCACCGCTATCTTTGCCTGCTCGGCGAGTGCGGCGAGCTTCTTTGCACCGCACGCGCTGAGCCAGCAAAGATAGCGGTGATAGCTCTCAGCGCACTAAGAGGCGCACTGCTGAAGCTTGGGGAACGCAGAGGGAGGGGCGTGAACACGTCGCAGTAGGCCACGCACCCTCGCTCCTAGGCTCACTTCCAGGCGGCGCACCATGTACTGCGAGCCACGCGCTCCTCTGTTCGCATTTCATTTTTCCCCGATAGTACATAAGGGGCTCCGCGTGGCGAGCCGCAGTCAGTTTCGCCCCAGCGTTCGACTCTGCTGCTACGCCGACTTCGACGCCCGCGACGCTCTGTTATTATCTTTTGTACCCTTTTATTTTTGGCACAAGTTCGCCACATTAAACGTTTATTTATTCCTGTTTATTTCTTGTTTATTAGTCACCACCCGTGACATTTTGGTGGAGGTGCTGGGTACCGCATGCCCGTGCAGCGTTCCCCTCCCAGGGTCCGCAGTGCAAGCCCGATTCCAAGCCCGATGAGAAGACCACTCAACGCGGAACCTGAAACTCGGACCAGTCGCCGTACCCAAGGTCTACACCCGGAATACGGACTTCTGCCACCCCGGACCAGGCAGCCAACGAGGCCGACGATGGACAACCAGTCGTCGCAGAACCCGTCCACCGCCGCCGTCGTATACCTTCCCGTCGCACCCCGGACTCCGACGCCATTCCACGGGGAGGTCCACGAGGACGTCGAAGATTGGCTGCAACATTACGAACGAGTTGCTCGCCATAACACACGGACTCCGGAGCAGTGCCTTCAGAACGTCTACTTCGCTCTGGAAGGCACGGCACGCACCTGGTTCGAGAACCACGAAGCGTCGATTTCGTCGTGGGAAGAATTCCAGGCCGAGCTGCGACGCACCTTTGCCAACCAGCACCGACGACAGCGTGCCGAAGAACTCCTCCGAGCGAGAACCCAAGGGCCGACCGAAAGCGTCACGAGCTTCGTCGAAGACGTTCTCCACATGATGAATCGGGCCGACCCAAACGCTCCCGAAGAGAAAAAGCTCCGGGTCTTGATGCGCGGCGTCAAGGAAAACATTTTCGGAGGCCTTGTTCGGAGCCCGCCTACCACCGTCGAAGGTTTCATCACAGAGGCCACCAATATCGAACGTGCCCTTCAAGCACGCGCCGCCCACTATCACCGAGTCCCCGGCGTCGCTGACTTTTCATCTTCCGGCTACAACCCCACGGACATCCGCGAGATAATCCGGGACGTCGTGCGGGAAGAAATCAGGAAGCTGCTACCTGCTGCCACAAGCCCGGCTCCGCCCTCAGTCGCTGAAATTGTCCGGGAAGAACTTCAGCAGGCGCTGCAGCCAGAAGTTCTCGCCAGCGCCGCTCCTGAACCAACGAAGCTGAGCTACGCCGCAGCTACCCGACGACCGCCGCCCCCTGCTCACCCGTATACAGCGTCACCTCGACGTGAACCTCTAGCGCCGCAGTATTCACGACGCCATGAAGATCTGGCGTACGTCCGCCCAGAACAAGCTGCTCCACGAAAGACCGACGTGTGGAGAACGGCCGATCGACGCCCGTTGTGTTACCACTGCGGTGAAGCGGGCCACATTTACCGTCGATGCCCCTACCGACAACTGGGGCTCCGCGGGTTCCACCCGAACGACCCGCGCCCAAGGTACGACGAACGCCCTCGTGACATCGAGGAGTACCTCCGACGTTCGCCATCTTCAACGCCGCTCCGTCGTGAGTCCCTCTCACCGTCGCCCAGACGTTCAGCGTCTCCAGCGCCACGACCCCGCCAAGAGAGCCTGTCGCCCTTGCGTCGCCGGGAAAACTAAGTGCGGCAGCGTTTGGAGGTGGCGTTGCCGAAGACGACCGAAATAAAGAGCCTCCAAGAACGCCGGAGCGCTCCCACTCTCTCGACGCTACGCATCACAACGACGTCCCTGCATCGGTGTCCAACAACCTAAACATCATTATCGACGGCCACGACGCATCGGCACTCGTGGACACCGGAGCAGACTACTCAGTATTGAGTGGGAGGCTCTTTCGCCGCTTGCGAAAAGTGACAACGCCGTGGAAAGGCCCTCAAATACGAACCGCCGGTGGGCACCTCATCACACCAGTCGGGCGATGCACTGCTCGCGTCGAGATCCACGGTCAGACGTGCCCTGTGAAGTTCGTCGTTCTGCAGGACTGTTCGAGGGACGTTATCCTCGGAATGGACTTCCTCGGCGAGTATGGCGCCGTCATCGACCTCAGAGCAAACCGGCTAATTCTACGAAAACCTGTTTCACCACCGAAGGAACCGAAAGCGACGTCATCCGCGGTCCGAGTCCTTGCAAGTCACGCAAACTTACCGCCGCGGTCGAGTGTTTTCGTACCTGTCGGGATCACCGAAGCTTTCTGCGGCGAAGTTCTGCTCGAGGGGAGCCTCCAGATGCTTCTAGGAAGAGGAATAGGCGTCGCAAGAGGTGTAGCTGAACTTCAGGATGGCCGCACTGTGGTCCTCCTGACGAACTTCCGAAACGAAGCGCAACACCTCACGAAAGGGGCAGCCGTTGGCCACGTCGAGGAACTCCGAAACTCCGCGTAAATCGCCGCCATTGCTGATGAATCCTCGCCACCTGAGCAAGACAGTACGTCGCCAGCGCAGCTCGACATTGACCCTAAGCTTCTGGACCCGAAACGACGTCAGCTGTTTAACCTTCTCGCCGAATACCGCGACTGCTTTGCGACGTCGTCGAAGGTGCGCCAAACCGCCGTTGCGAAGCACCGCATCGTTACCGAGGACGACGCACGCCCTGTGCACCGATCTCCATACAGAGTCTCCGTCAAAGAAAGGCAGGTGATCCAGGAGCAAGTTCAAGAGATGCTGAACGACGACATAATTCAACCCTCAAGCAGTCCTTGGGCCTCCCCAGTCGTACTGGTTAAGAAGAAAGACGGGACGCTTAGGTTCTGCGTGGACTACCGGCAGCTGAACGCAGTGACGAAGAAAGACGTCTATCCACTCCCCCGCATCGACGACACGTTAGACCGGCTGCGCCATTCTCGATACTTTTCATCGATGGACCTGAAGAGCGGCTACTGGCAGATCGAAGTCGACGAACGGGACCGAGAGAAGACAGCCTTCGTCATACCGGATGGGCTGTACGAGTTTAAGGTGATGCCCTTCGGACTATGCACGGCGCCAGCAACTTTCCAGCGTGTCATGGACACCGTACTTGCAGGACTGAAGTGGCAGAGCTGTCTCGTCTACCTCGACGACGTCGTAGTGTTTTCCGGCGACTTCGACGAGCACTTGCGACGACTCCGAGCTGTTCTCCAAGCCATACGGACCGCCGGACTCACCCTCAAGCCGTCAAAGTGTCGGTTCGCCTATGACGAACTGAAGTTCCTAGGTCGCGTGGTTAGTAACGAAGGCATTCGTCCAGACCCAGAGAAGACTCGCGCCGTCGCAGCATTTCCAGCGCCAAGAGACAAGAAGGCCGTGCGAAGGTTCCTTGGGCTATGTGCCTACTATCGGCGCTTCGTTCGAGATTTCGCAAGGATTTCCGCACCGCTCACAAGCCTCACGAAGGACGCCGAGAAGTTCGAATGGGCCGAGGAGCAGCAGCAGGCATTCGACGAGCTGAAGCGACGACTGCAGGCGCCTCCTGTTCTTGGACATTTCGACCAGGATGCGGAAACCGAGATTCACACGGACGCAAGTAACGCAGGACTTGGCGCGGTACTGGTTCAAGTACAAGAAGGCACCGAGCGAGTCATCGCCTACGCAAGTCGGACATTGTCCAAGGCGGAGCGAAATTACTCCACGACTGAAAAAGAATGCCTTGCGGTCGTCTGGGCGATCACGAAGTTTCATCCGTACTTATACGGAAGCCCGTTCCGCGTAGTCACGGACCACCATTCGCTCTGCTGGCTTGCGAACATCAAGGACCCGTCAGGACGCCTTGCGCGATGGAGTCTCCGACTACAAGAGTTCAACATGACCGTAGTCTACAAGTCAGGCCGCAAGCACAGCGACGCCGACTGCCTGTCCAGAGCTCCCGTCGAAACACCTTCCGACAGCAGCGACGACGATGACGACGAGTGTTTTCTAGGCGCAGTGAACAGCGACGACATGGCCCGACGACAATGAGACGATCCTGAGCTGCGCGCACTAATAGAGCACCTAGAAGGGCGTGGGAGTGCCATACCACGTGTTTTCTCACGAGCCCTGCCGACCTTCGCCATTAGACAAGGAGTTCTCTACAAAGAGAACTTCGGCAACAACAACTCGACGTGGCTGCTGGTAATCCCGACCGACCTTCGAGAGGAGATCTTCCAAGCCTGCCACGACGACCCGACGTCCGGACACCTTGGTTACAGCCGGACACTGGCCCGTATTCGTGAAAAGTATTGCTGGCCCAAGCTCCCCAAGACCGTCCACTTATACACACGATCATGCCATGAATGCCAGCGACGAAAGAAACCTCCAACGAAGCCGGCCGGACTCTTGCAGTCAATTCCTCCGCCAACGGCACCCTTCCAGCAGATCGGAATGGATCTACTTGGCCCTTTTCCGTCATTGACGTCGGGAAATCGCTGGATCATCGTCGCCACAGATTATCTCACGCGGTACGCCGAAACGAAAGCCCTTCCTTCCGGAACTGCTATGGAAGTTGCCAAGTTTTTCATTGAATCCATCGTCCTCCGGCACGGCGCTCCCGAAGTCCTGATCTCAGATCGTGGATCCTCGTTCATGGCCCAGCTGACACAAGAAGTCCTTCGTCTCAGCCACACCAGCCATCGTCGCACCACGGCGTACCACCCTCAGACCAACGGGCTGACGGAAAGACTCAACAAGACCATCGCCGACATGATTTCCATGTACGTCGACGTGGAGCACAAGACATGGGACGAGGTGTTGCCGTATGTCACCTTTGCCTACAATACGGCCGTGCAAGAAACCACCGGGGTTACACCCTTTCAACTGGTTCATGGTCGCAAAGTGACGACAATGCTGGACGCAATGTTACCCCACGAACCGGCTGTCGACGGAAGCGACGACGCCCAGGTGGTTGCCCAACGGGCAGAAGTCCGTCAGCTCGCCAGACTCCGGATTCAAGCCCAACAACGTATCGACACTGGCCGCTACAACCTTCGTCGCCGGGACGTCCACTTCCAGCCCGGAGACAGGGTGTGGGTGTGGACACCGATCCGCCGCCGTGGTCTCAGCGAGAAACTCCTGAAGCTCTACTTTGGACCCTACATAGTGCTTCGTCGACTCGGTGATCTGAACTACGAGGTGATGCCCGATGGAACACGGACTTCATCACGCCGCCCTCCACGACCAGAAGTCGTCCACGTCGTGCGCATGAAGCCGTACTACGCTCGATAGGACAGTGGACCTTACGTATTCTAAATGACTCTTTAGTTTACCGTTCTTTTTGTTTGCTTTGTTTTGTTTTGTGCTGCATCGGGGCGATGCACTTTTTAAAGGGGGGAGTAATGCCGCGCGCGCTGGCCAAGGGGGCAGCGCGCGCGTGGCCTAATGGTTATCGCGCCTGCCTCCCACGCGAAAAGCTAGGGTTCGAATCCTGGGAGCGACGTGTCTTTGTTTATTCCTCTAATTTAGTGTTCTGAAGAATTCGAGAATCATGCTGCTTGTTCCAGGATCGAATGTTCCACGCGTCGAAGTTTCTCCGCCGATTATTCCAGAAGACCACGCATGTACATAAGGGGCTCCGCGTGGCGAGCCGCAGTCATTTTCGCCCCAGCGTTCGACTCTGCTGCTACGCCGACTTCGACGCCCGCGACGCTCTGTTATTATCTTTTGTACACTTTTATTTTTGGCACAAGTTCGCCACATTAAACGTTTATTTATTCCTGTTTATTTCTTGTTTATTAGTCACCACCCGTGACAATATTATGGGATAGCGGGCGGGGGTCTGAACAGTCGTGATTTGACTGTCTTCGGTTAGAGTCTTGAGTTAGGAGTCTTTGAGGGACAGCCTCCATGGGGTCTTCATCAGGAGGCTACATTGGAGGTCTCGAGTAGAGAGGGTGTCGATTCGTGAGTATAAAGTCTTGATATAGAACACTTCATAGAGGGAGCCGATCAACTGCAGCCGTTCCCGGAGAAGAACGGGACTTGGGGCAACGGAATGCAAGTGAGTAAACTGCTCGATTGCACTTGCTGAGTTGTTTGTTTGACTTCCTTAGGAATGACTGGAGTATGGCTTGATCGAACCGGGTGTAGTGTAGGGTCTATCGATCCCACAAGATGTATGGAGCGAACATACTTCGAACACGCTTGACGCGTGTCCGCAAGTAATTCGGCCATCGGGTTTGCAACGAACACCGTGTCGTTTGTGAGATGCACTTGCAATGTGACTGCGGCTTAAAAACATGGCCTTCTTCCAGCTTTTTTTTCCAAGAGGGGATGAAGTTTCACTAAAAGAAGGATAAATCTCGGCATTATAAAAGGTATCCACGTTATGTTCACTCAAAGATTTAAGAAAAAAAGGTGCACCCAGTCTCAATTCAATGAGAAAGCACTGAAAGCACAAACATTCCATTACCTAGCAGACATGCTTTCCATTGACCTCATACAGAAGGCCACAGATGATGTTTGTCATGAGGGCCGGGTGAGCACTTATATTTCTGCGCCAAAACAAAACAAAACAAAACAAAAATCAACTCAAACTGTAAAAGAAGTTTTTTAGAGTATGCTTGCACAGCTGGGACCATTATAAAAAAATCGTATAAAAACCCAGAGAGTATGCAAAACTGGGTTTCATGCTTCGTCGCATACTGCGGGTCACTAGTTCCGTGCAGTGCAGGCGAAGGCAACGCAGCGAGCACTAGAAAGGCGGGACGGGAGAGGATGGCAATGGAGGGCGAGGTGAAAAGGGAAAGCACTAGGAACGCTAGAGAGAAGAGGAGGTTTCTCTCATCGTTCCCAACCTTCCTAGTGCTTGCCCTTTCTGCCTTCGCCTGGCGTTGTTTTCGCCTGTACTGCACGCAACTAGTGACACGGAGTATAAGACGACACGACCATTCCTCAATTTTCGCTGATGCTATAAAATAACTAGGATCACATTTGTTGAAGCTCCGACGAAAAGATTACGTTTAAAGTGTTCATAGGGTATGTTTTTATACACCCACTGGAATTAATAGCGTGTCTTAGTTTTTACCTTCCACATATATTTTAAGAAAAAGACCTCCTTAATAAAATACGAGAGCTCCTTGGCTACGGATTCATTATGTTGCTAAAACCATTAGGAATGGAATGCTCTGCCTTGTAAGATTAATTGTGCCGCAAATGTGGAAGCGCGATTTTTTACATTTGTTCGTCACCTGCGATAATGCCCGAAGATGCTGCAGGTACAAAATAAACTAAAAATAAAGAACTATCCTAACTAAGATTTAAACGAAACTCTACCTCGCCAACTCCCCTATAAACATCTCGACGCGAGTACATTACACAGAATTTAAACTGAAGACGACGAACGAAATAAATGGGGACAACAAGCAATACGTTACAAAAATGTCTTCACTTTTTTTTTTTAAGTAAATTGATGTTATGTGTTACATGTTTCGAAAAATATAACGGAGCATAACGGAGCATAACTAGAAAGTGAATCTTGATTTCTAAGGTCGGTTGTGAACTATGTGAACATAGTTGACAACTTTAGTGTGGGGATGCCGTCTACTGGTAATTTCGATGAAACGAAGTATTTTCTAAATTACATTGCCACTGTGTAAACAAAGCAGAGGGAAGCATGCAGAAATCGATACAAAGATGCGCAAACAGCAGTCAGCGTTGGACTCGCACGTTTTGCAATTTCACAACTTGAGCAACTTAAGCTGCCATTTCTAATAGCCCCTTCTCCTGGCCAATAGCGAGTTTCGCAGATTTGTGACTCAGAGCATCCCGTGTCGGTGGTGGAGCGACGAAGAGACGGCCCTCAGGGGTAAACAATGCAGCAGACGGAGCTGCTCTGCCAGCTCTGCTCGCTGGCATTTCTGCTGCTTAGACGCCACTGCAGCTATCCGGAGAGCTCTGATTGGCTTTGATGGAAAGGATAGAGTGGGTAGACCTTAATGCTAAATGCCTCGAGGTCTACCCACCATTTTTTTTTTCAACCAGCCAATATGACCTCGGCGTTCTGTCATCAACGCAGCCCATGTGCAAGAAGCGGACGAACTTGCACTCTGCATTATGGCGCTGTTCCGGCTGTTCTCTCTACCACCGCCACCCTTCCGATGTCTCGCCAGCTCCGCGTACAGCACGAAAGCTATCGTACTGAATGAACGCGGTTCTTATTTCCTGCCTCAACCGATCGACCTACCCTTCCCATGGAATAATAAGCGTACTCCTCGTTAAAGTGACTTTTACACATGTTGACCGCAACTCCGGCTGTTTGGCGGGAACACCAACACCTCGCGCATCGCTTCAACCGCATCGTATCGCTTCGCCAACTCTCGAAGAGCTCGTAACGAGGCCTGTAACAGCACCGCAGTTTTCTAATATTCCTCATTTTTTATAGTCAAGTGCTATTGGCGCAAACACTTTCGTGGCTAATATCGAAACCGAAATGGTGCGAGTGCCTACGGCTCGAACTCCTCCGAAAAAGGCAGCGCAGAGAACTTCTCCGGACCGCTCGACGCGCTCCGCCACTTCCCCACGGATCGGTTAGCCGCTCGGCGAGCGCTCCAGCGGCTCCAGATCTACGAGCGGCATACAAAAAGTTCGCTCGCACCTCGCGAGGGGTGCGAGCGAGGTGCGAGCCAACTTCGCCTCTTCCCTTGGCAAATAGCGCACGCCGAGCGCTCGCTATTTGCCAAGGAAAAAGGCTGTAAGTCTTCCAGTCTCTATTGGACTCGATGACACTGAGCAGTCTCGGCCGAGCGGTAGCGACTTCCAAGTTGCATTCTTGTTTTGTCATTCAATTACATTTCGTATCGCTTATTCGAAACAGAGGCTATTGTTTGCGATTTTGTTATTGCACTGTTTCTGGGTTGATCTTGATGACCGTAATAAAAAGGCGGCAGTCACACTGCCCGTGCATCGTACAGAAGGCCCGGTGTTTGATGCATACTTGAAGACAGAAGTTTCCGGGGACACGCCCTAAACACATTCCGAACATGTTTGCTTCATGTACGCCTCGAACACATCTGCAGTTCTTCTGTGATCAATGTGACAGACCTTTCATACAGGAAAAAAAAAAAAAAAAAAACACGCCTCAAACCATGTTTGCAGAATGTCTCTTGTACGGCGTATTCACAGTGTGTCAAGGCACTCGGCATCCCAGGAAAGAAAAAAAAAAAGAGACGTTCTACTTTCGAGTTGGAGATGCAAACGGGAATCCCCCAGGGCGCGGCTCTCCGTCTCGGCGCTCCCCCTGATCCGTCGGAACGGAGGGAACGCCGTACGCGCTCAGCTTCGCCGCGCGCAAAGAAATCCGGGGCATCCCAGCGCGGCCGCTAATTGAAGTACCAAACGGCCAATGCCCCCCTCCCCCCTTCCCCCCATACACACAGACACGCACTTCCAGCTGGGCTTAGCGGCCAACTCCGAAGCCAGAAATGAGCTGACCAGCGGCCCTTTGATGACCACCTGCGCTTCGCGTGGCGGCTTCATTTCGGAGCGAACAGCGCTGCCGAAACTTCCGCCAAACTGCAGTCCACTATCTCCTCCCGGAAACTAAACAGCGGCTCGCCCCTACCGAGCTCGATGGTAATCTCAGTTCTGAAAGGCGCCCTCTGCTGCCCTTTTGCAAAGGGCTGCCGCTCCCATTTGGAACGGGGCTCGGGCACGATGGTACTCGGTTGTCCCTTTGGGGCCTCCTCTAAACTTCATTTCTTCGCCTGTTTTTCAGCTTGGAGGGAGGCGAAGGCAACCTGTTCCTTTCCGATCCGCGTTGAGATAAAACGTTATTCGAAGCATCGGTCTCTACGCACGAACATTACGTTATTGATGCGTAACCAGGAATTACTAACTAAAAACAGCGCAAAAAATGCCGAAGCTCAGGTAGAAGGAGTGGACACAACAAGTGCCCACTTACAACGCAGTTTTAATATTAAAAAAAAACATAAAACTGTCGAACCACCAAAAACTGCCTACCTGTCTATCTTATCAAGGTATTTACCAACTCGCTTCAAAACGACGCATGTACGCAATATTGTTGCTAATCCATTAACCAGAAAAGATGCGTAACCAATGAAAAACCATAAAGTTCTTTTGACGTCGTGTCGGAGTGATCTTGCTTCTATTTTACAGTATTGAATAGAGCAAAATATTACGACTACATTGCACATCATCCCCGTTTTTCGATCTTTGCCATAAGCTGTCAGAAACCACATTCTCAAATATTTTTGAAACACTATAATTTCTGTGAGGGACCAAAATGTGAAATAGCACTGACACGCGTGCGATGTAGTATGCCGGATTCATAATTTCGACTCACTCAAAATTGACTTTTCCGGTACATGTTTAAGTACGTACTCGAAAATAATTTTTTTGTTGCACCAACGCTAATGTTATATAATATTAATATTTGCCATTACCGTCGTTAAAAAAATTTTTTTTTTTTTTTGATATTTGCATAACGTTTAAAGCGGTATTCACACGAGGGAGAAATCCCCGGGATTTCTCCCTCGTGTGAATACCGCCCGGCACGCGCATCCCACGACGGAAACGTCAGGCTTTGCGATGTGCAAAAGCCTCGCGTTTTCATCTCGTGATGCGCGCGTGCCGGGGAGAAATCCCCGGGATTTCTCCCTCGTGTGAATACCCCTTTAACGGTTTTTTGCGAAACCATCTACGACCGCATCAAACCAATCACGTTGTTAGGGTCTTACAAACTCGAAACACGATTAAAAAGATGGGCAGCTGCATTTCCATCTGTCGATGAACCCGTCATGCGAGAATGCTGTGTGTGAGAAATTGTGGGTGTTCATGAAGGCTTTACTCTTGGCACACTCTAATTGACCTGCGTTATTATAGAGTCAAGTTACAGTGTCATGTTACGTCACGCAAGACGCTCACGTGGTGAACAACAACAAAAACAAATAGAGACAGCCTATACGCACTGCAAAAGCAAATCTTGCGTTTAATAGAAAATGCACAGTCCAGGAGTCATACTGCTCCACTTTTTAGAAAGCACCACTTAATAATATTGCAAAATGTTATAAAAAAAATTATCTTTAATCATCTCTAATCAAATAAAGTCCGTGCCAACAGCCTTCTTTCAGCAGTACCTTTGGAGAGAACATACAATGTTAGATCCACAAACTACACAAGAGAAAAAGTACGCACAAACCACGGCAACCAAAAACTATCTAACCAAATACCCATCCTTCTAGATGACCATCCTGATCTGATGGCTATAATCAAAGACAGTGTATCAATTCAGGCTTTAAAAAGAGACATGAATATGTACTTTCTGTCATATCAAGAGGGACTGCGTTCTCAGTTTTTCTTCCTCTTTAGAGGTCTATGATATAGGCTGTGTCATGTTTTATGCTTCTTTTTTTATATCACAGCATATTATTTGTTATCTTCCTGATCTTTATGCAGTGCTATCCCGTGTGCATTGTTATGCTTATGGTTTTCATATAATTGTTTACGTTTCGCAAGTTTTCCTTCTTCTGCCTTCGTGTGTGCCACGCTGAATGATGTGCGGAGGGAGGTGACGGGGTCGACGGCCTCGTCAGGCATTTTTAATTGCCTTTTCCGACGGCCCCCTAGACGACTGTCTGATGTATGTTGGCTGAATAAAAAAAAACATTGAATTGAAACTTCGGTGTTAAGTTGTGATGTCAAGTGACGTCAGATCAAGTGGAAGAGTGCCCCATGTTAAACTATTGATCATGATGTAGAAAACCCGAGAATGTGGTAAAAGCAGAGAAACTTGGTCGAAGAAGATCTTCGATCAAGTTTCTCTGCTTTTACCACAGTCTCGGGTTTTTCTACATCATGATCAATATCCACCAGCTCGCCTGCGCACTCACTGTTTTTTCAATGATAAACTATGTCCCGTGTCACCTGGATGTCTGACGATGACAAATTTTATCAATCGCAATATCCAGTTAGAAAAATATCACAATACCAGCAGATCTTATGTGATATCTTCTTAAAAGGAAACCGTTACACTTCTCGTACCTTTCAAGATAACACAGCTTTTAGTCTATATACTTAAATCTAGAAGTAGAAAATGAGGACACGACACAAAAACATAATGATTCAAAAATAGGAGAACCTAACAAATCTAGTTGATTTTCCTTCCTGCCCGCAACGGGCAATTATTATGAATAAACATACCTAAAATTTGAGGTCAATGAAAGGAGAAGCAAAAAGACCCGATGAATGCTTAAAGGCCCATAACGAGGTCAGTATCTCAGTTGACCAACAAGGAGGCCAAAGCAAGGCCTTCGTCGATCAATTTACAAGCCCCGCACACACTCAAGCCGGCCTCATTCCGCTCGCAGCGCCCTCCCTGTGTCCCGAATAGAAGAAATATTTACACTTTACGAAGCCCGCAAGGCGCTCTCCAGAACTACTGAAAAAAAAAAAAGCAATTTAGGAAAAAAACAAAGGTAAACAAAAACCAACTAACCTTGCAACTAAAAAAAAAAAAAAAAAACGGTACGAGATCGCTTGTCCAACAGGCTCAAAGGGACACGCACACCATTGCCGGCAGACGTGTGTACCTGTAAAAGGAAATCGATGTCGATTGAATTCTTTACTGCGTTAGAGATGTTGTTTCCCCTTACGGTCTTCTTCCTTTTTTTGTTTGTCTCCGGCTTTAGTGATATCTAGGATTTACCCAGACTGCATGCTGTCTCAGTCTTTTTTCACTTGGTAGTAACCATACAACGGAGTACACTTGTCCACCAGTCATAACGGCCATACTGTCCTCCGAATGTCAGCACTCGTTTGCCTTTTTGGCGAAGCTGAATCGTGACCAAAATACCGCACATGATGAAATATTCAAGGTTGCTGCTGTACACCAATCCCAGATAACAAAACTAAATATCGTTACTAAGTATCAGGAAAGTAACCAAAAAGCGTTGATCGACGTTGTCCCAAAAAGTAACTGGTTTAAAAGTATAAAAGCGCCGAAAGCAACAAAGTCTAAGACAAAGTAAGACATCGTAACGCATAAGGCGCCTTCTTTCACCTTACTTCGTCTTGTTTTTTTGCTTTTTTGGGCGCTTTTTTACTGTTTGAGCGATGAACCAACTACCCCAATTGACCACCTTGCGGTAACGCGGACATTACGCCGAGGAAAGCAACGAGTTTCAGGTAACGCGTTACTTGTAACGCCGTACGTACAAGTCTGATCTCTACGAATGTCCAGGGCAGCTTTTCAGTTTGCCGAAAGCCCTTCGATCACGAAGGATGAAGAAATGGCTGTTGGCGACGTTTACCGGGCGCAGAAAGGTCATTTTTCGAGGAGGCACCCACGCGCGCCGTCGTTTTCGAAAGTGAACGGGGACCAAGTTTCACCAGAGGTGAGGAGTCTGGGCCGCTCCCTGACCTCTCTCCACGGGGCTCTCACGCTGTCCCGCGACTGATCGGTGCTTCGCCGCTGCCCGGAGCTTTCATCCGAACCCTGCGTCTGACCCATGTGCGTCCATTAGCTGTCCGCCTGGCTCCCTTTCTTACCCTCGTCTTTCCACATTGTTAGAGCACTGCTGGAATATGGCGAGATTCTGGAGACAGAATATAGATCTAACTGAACCAGTAAAGTAACCTTTTAGACAAAATGTGTAGTTCCTGCACTTTATATTTTATAACATTTTCGTGTTTTTCCTCATTGTAGGCACGGCTGAAGCATCTAGGCGATGACGTTCAACTGTTCAGATTTTTTTTTTATTTTACTCTCGCGGACAATCTAAGCCAAAATACTCGATCCAGCTCTTTTCTTTTTTTTTTTGCATCTGTGGTTTTTACAAGCTCTTTTAACCTTCAATTTGCCACATAGTCCAAAGTTCTATATTCTGTCTAACAAACATCTGCAGTGCAGATAAAGGCACAGGCACGAGCGCGTGGCTTTGGAAAGCGCCTCCAACGCACGCGTCCTCGTACAAACGAAAGCATTCTGCTAAACTATAGGATCACGCACCTGTTCCTTGGCTGCACTGAAGACATTTGTGAGATAGAGGTGAGCGGCGTTTGGTAACTTCTGGCTCTTTATAAAAATTTGTTTGGCTGTTGACAAACGGCGAGGATGATCCACAAGCCTGTCTAAGCATGGTTCTGAAAACTGGTGTGGAGGTTTCAGAATTATGCTTGCACAGGATTGCAGCTCATTGCCCTCGTTGGTCAATAGTGAAACAAATTTTCCTAAGGAACCGGAAGTTGCGAAACGCCGCTCACCTATTCAAACCAGTGCCCTCCCAAAAAACGTCCAGGCACGCCAGAGAAACACGAAGGATTGTTTCAGGTCATGTTCACTGGAAAACTATATACATCCGAGAGAAATCTTCAAGTTGCTGAACCGATCCACAATCATTCTGGCTTCAGACTCACATAAGTTTTCGAGTATATTCTTCGCCGCAATTCGATCATGGGCCTCTAATAATCAGCTCAACCGCTGAGAAGAGCGAATCCTCTCATACAATGAACAGGTGGTCTCAGTGACACACTGAGTTGTTCGTGTTCAGCGGACGTCCGCTGGAAACGAAGAGTATCTAAAAGTCTCAAAAGAGTTTCACGAACTCCGTTGGGAGTAAATACTGCTTGGCTCGAACGTCATTTTCATGTGTGATGGAGCGCCATAGAAACACCTTTAACGCAAATGATATGCGGAGCGGAAGTTCGTCTGCTTCTTGCACAAGGGTTGCGATGATGACGGAACGCCAAGCTCTTATTGGCTGATTGAAAAAAAAAATAGTGGGTAGACCTCGAGGCATCTAGCCTTGATGCCTACCCACTATCCTTCCAATCAAAGCCCATCGCAACTCGGCGTCGTTCTGACCTCACCGCAACCTCCGCGCAAGAAGCAGAAGACTTGCTCTCCGGATTAGATATCAAACTTCTTTTAAATGTCTGTGAGGCAGGGATACAAAAATGCAAATTAATAATGATCCGAGGCTATTGCGATACAGCTGATACGCCACGAAATTTCTCAGTGTTTACAGCGATCCTGCAATCATGAAGACCAATTTCGCAGTTCTATAGCGGGGCCTTACACATGGTGACGCGTAGGAAAACACAAACACACATACACGCACAAACAGCAATGACAACGGGAGAAGGAAAGAGAACACGCAGCCCGCGTGTTTGCTCCCTCGGTGCTGAATTGAAACAAGCGCCTCTCGGTTTCGCTAACAGGTGCCGGCGTTCCGGCCTGGGGCCCTAATCTGGACACTTGGCGGAAAAATCGGCGAGAAATTCGGCGGCTATGATTGGCCGGCGCCAAGGTCAAGTGTGGCATTGGCCAATCGCGGCCGCCAAATTTCTCGCCGTCGCTTTCGCCAAGCGTCCAGCTTAAGGCCTCTGGCCTTGCGAGGGCTCGCGTGGGACATTTCTCCAAACGGAATGCCGTTTGTTTCCGCGGACGCCAAATGCAGGGTCCTGTGCTCCCGGGAGACGGGTCCGCTCGACGCAGCGGACTTGCCTGAGGAGCGCGGAGCGTCTGCCGATGACGGTGCACTTTCGACTTTCACGCTGCTGGGGAATCGATTTCGCCGATTATTGCTGCTCGTGCAATGGGCGGGCCTATACTCCGGCACGTGTTCAGAGTGAAAGATGCGCGGCTCTTTTACGTTGCTAGGCATTGCATCGAGTATCAATAAAGTACGCGTCAAACCAACTTCTGCCTGACGCGTTACAACTAACGCCGTTTTTGTAACTCGCTGCCTTTTTCTTTAGCAAAGTAGCGAATTTGTCACTCCCTTCGCAACAACTAATAAAAAATTTAGGCCTTTTTATTTTTTTTTTAGGAAAAACGTAAGCGTAGTTGGTTACGTTTTTCAAACGAACGTGAACCTTGTTATACACACAACTGGGCCTGTGTTTGCTTCAAAATTCATATATGTCAGATACACAAACGAGCGAACTAGTACATTAAGCTGAGCAGTTTAACCGAATCTTTTGCTGAACCATCGCCGCGCGAGTTTCGGGTATCAAAAAACAAGATGCCGAGACTGGACGTGTCGATTCAACCATACTGTTGCTAATTATTGCCCTCAAAACCCTAAGAACGAAAAAGGTTTCTTCGGTCAAAGTTTTTTTTTTTTTTCTTTCAAATCGTTAATATTTCGATTGGTTATCTATTTTCCACATTCACGTTACTCTAACTTGAAAAATAACGAAGAGGGTAACTTTCGGTACTTTTAGAACAAAATACCGCCTTCCCTTTGAGCCTCAGTGCCAAGTAAAATACAAAGGCCTTTTGGTAAGTTTTGTAAATTTATGTGAAATTCTGCCACAGTTTGTTCGGTGAGGTCAACAGTTGCCTATTACCATTCTTCAAAATAACTCAAGTCAGATCTCAGCCAGATGTGATGCGTTGCTCCCGTTCGACAAAATTCGGAAAGGGGCACATTTACAGCGGCCACAAAATGAAAAAAAGAGTCCAGTTTCGTGCTGTGAACACACATTTTTATTTCACAAAGAACACGACGGCGCAGATCAAAGCCGAGTTGGATTAAGTTTACAAGGACACCAGCCTCGATGATTGAAGACGGTTTATTTCTGGATAGAGGAGTTTCAACGTAGTCTACTTTGCAAGTTGAAGCGCGCTCCGCGCATCCCAAATGACACCAAGCTTACAATGTCTCGAACAAAAAAATTGCAGACGACCAAAGTGTGTGCGCGATGGGTGCCGGAATCGACCGACCTCACCAGCCAGTTTCGTGGTGCCACCGCTGCCGGCACGCATCGTGCGAGTTTTTCTGCACGCGCGACAACCCCGTTGAGGGTCTGCATGCACGACGAGACGACCAAAGCTGTCTCGGGCAGTGGCACCTGTCTTTTGTGAACTACTGTTAGGGCAGCGTCTCGCTTGCTTGGACCACTGGACGCCTCATTTGCGGGTGCTGCTTAGAGCGCATGCTCAGAACGAGCTTGCGTTAATAGGCTGCTAAGACCGACATATTTGATGGTGCGGAATGCACGTTGCAAAAGAACTTTTATCGCCGTCAGCAAATTCAAATTCAAATTCTTTATTTGACATTCCGAACAAAAAATGCCAGGGCAGGAACAAAAAGCTCCAATACAGTAGCTTGACGGGGTTCCTGCCCCTACCTTGGCATAAGAAACAACCAAACCGACAGTTTAAAATTGACGAGACATATACACAGAAATTCAAACCATGAAAAATATACATGTAATCAATTTACATCAAATATAAACTAATACTGACATCGTGCACATTTAAACATGTATTCCGACAGTTCATACTATACAGGAAAAATATAAAGCAAATACAACAAATTTTTGCACAATTATTCACCGTGTGAAAAAGTATTATTTCAATGTTTTTTTACAAATGGTGTGTATATCAAGGTTCCTTTTCTCTAAAGAGTTTAGACAACTAGGCATGCGGTGTTGCAGCCTGTCTAACCCATGATTAGTACGGGAAAAGGGTACCAGCCAGGAATCCTTTTTTCTAATATTATACGATGCATCATGAGGCCCTTTAAGGTTACACAACTTGATAAAAGTGGAATTGTTATTTTTAATGCTAAGTTTATATTTCATTATTAGATTAAAATTGTATAAGTGGTGGAAGGGAAGCACATTGAGTGAAGCAAATAATTATTTTGTGTGGGCATCGTATGGGGCATTTACTATATGACGAATAGCTTTTTTTGTAATAAATGCAGCTTAGTTTTGTTAGCTTGCGACGTCACTCCCCAGACAAGGTTGCAGTAGTTTATATGGGATGCAAAAAGAGAGTTGTAGAGCATTAGCTTGACTTTAGTTGTTAGTATTTGTCTGAATCTACAAAGTATACCGCAAGCCTTTGCCAAGGTCCCAGCAACACGGTCCACGTGTGCATTCCAGCTTAAATGTTGATTAAAAGTTATTCCCAGTGTTTTGGCTTCATTTGTAACTTTTATCATTTCTGATCCAAGCTGTATATTAATATCGCGAGTTATTAATTTTTGCACAGGCGCAAATAGTACGGCTTTTGTTTTTGAAACATTAATTTCTAAGACGTTTACCCTTGTCCACCGAAGCAGTTTATTCAGAGTAACATTTGCCAAACTAACGAGATCATTAATGTTATTTGACTGGAAAAAAAGACTGGTATCATCTGCGTAAATTAAGCAATTTGTGCACTCAATGGAATTTATTAAATCGTTGATGTAAATATTAAACAACACTGGTCCCAATACACTTCCTTGTGGGACTCCCGAATGGACACTTAGAAGAGGAGAGCGTTTTTCGTTAATTACAACACATTGTTTTCTATGGGTTAAGTATGATTTTAGAAGGTCGCCAGGGATTCCTCGGAAACTGTAATGATCTAGATTAGTGGATAGTATTACGTGATTAACTCTATCAAATGCTTTTGAGAAATCAATAAAAATACCTAATGTCAATTTATTGTTCTCAAATCCGTTTAGTATGAATTCTTTTTGTGTCAGTAAAGCTAATTCAGTCGACATGCCTCGACGGAAACCGAATTGCCGCTCAGCAGCCGCGCACACAGCTATGGCCGCCAATGAATAGTCCCTATAGGTGTCTGTCAACAAGAGCTGTATATTGAGAGAGTTTGGCCATTCATTGGGAAGTATAGGAGACAAATGAGGAGGTGCCATTGGCCGAGAGTGGGCTGGGCGTGTTCCAGGGCGTCTTCAGATTCAAATGTGGCCAGCCAGAAGCCCCGAATAATTCCCTGGCGGTGGCCGCAAGAAACGAAATTAGTAAAGGGCGTCAGAGTAACTCTCGGTGACTGAAAAATAAGGCACACGATTTTTAGATTGCGGTAATGCAAAATTGAATTCTGGGAAAACGATCGATGCGATCCGTACGCCAGGCACCGAGGGTCGGGAAAATGCCGTCCGAGCGGTCAGACTTCGACCGAGCAAAATAGGAGTTCGAGCGGCACATTCGATTCTTACATCTTTTTGCATGATCATGATCGGAACATTACGTGCACTCTATATTTAACCATGAAGGGTTATTAATCTAACTCTTGCGCACTTATTAAAATGGTTTCTCGCTCCCGTCGCCAGAGGATTATTTTCGGCTTCTGGTTGGCCAAACGAGCACGTCATGACTTATATCTGCGTCTCGTGCACGCCCTGGCTCCGCCTGCGCCTCCCATTGACCAGACTGTCGACCATCAACGTACTCGTGAAAACGATTCAATGCGGTGTTTGGCGATGCTTATTCGGAACCCGCGGGACTTTCTACGCCGATTCTTGACCATGGATAAAAGTCCGTTTCACCACTACCCACCTTAGTCAAAGCAACAAAAAAGTGGACAATGACAGGTGAACGTGAGCGAGGAGGGCTGGGACCATTTTGTCGACTGGAAACGTGATGACCACTGCTTTCTGGGATTTTCGCAGAATCACCTTAATTTACTTCTTGGAGAAATGTAAAACAATAACAGGAGCCTATTACGCAACATTATTGAACCGTTAGCCAAAGGAGCTAAAAAAAAACAAAAAAAACAAAAACAGCCAAGATTCGCGCTTAAAATGTGCTCTTTCACCAAGACAACGCGCCACGCCTCAAATCGAGCGTTGAAATGTCGATGTTCCTCGAATTAGATTACAAATCAATTCCTCACCCACCCTATTATTTGGACTCTACGTGCGACTACTTTCTCTTTTCAAATTTGAAAATCTAACATGGTGAGAATAAAGACCGCTTAACTGATGATGTCACAACATGCCGCTCCGCTCCAAACAAAACATAGTTAGGGCCGTTGTTATGGACGAATGCATGAGTGTTCGACGTGAGGTTCAAAATTGTCCGAAAAAAAGTAATTAATTTTTTTTGGAACCATTGTGTCTTCTCAATATCTAAGCAGGAAGACTTTTTTTTTATAGTCTGAGTACCTTAAAGGGATGACAAAAGCCTGTAACAAAGTTTCCCAACCGGTCTTGCCTTGCTAGCCAGCAGACGACACGATGTCCTCGCGGGTTCAGTGGTTCTTTCTGAGGGAGTGTACGACTGCATTGAATGAAGTTAGGGACAATCGACGAAACTTCTGTTCTCGGGGTCAACTTTCTGTAGGATTTCGTAAGCGAAGAGCGCCCGTACACAGCTTTGATCGACGCTCGAGGGACGCGAACGCGCGAACGCCTTCCCGTGGAGCTCGCTTCCGCAATATAAACAATACGACCAACATAAGGATAATATTAAATTCGAAAGAAACACTTTCTGAGCATTTATTGTCATAAAATGTACAAATGAACAAATAATAAACATAGAAATAATAAAATTAAGAAATAAATAGGGAGCTGTGGTATCTTTGGTTTGCACTGCTACCGACAGACGGAAAGCAGAGGAAAGCTGTGAATCGAAGTTTAGAGCCTATAGTGTCGTCTCTCTGCATGTGCAGAGGTGCAGAGACCGTACGGGGATGTAAGGAGACATCTACACGTCCGTAAAAAGAAGTGAATAAGTGCAGTTACTTTATAGTTGCTCAAAAAGTAGGCAAGTAAGAGGGTCGCGTGATGAGTAGGGTTAAAAAGCTCAATAAACAGGGTCCAAACAGGGAAGACACAAAACCAATAAAATAAACAACACTTCTTGTGCATTTGCGTAGGTAAACAAAAATAACGTAGTATATTACGTGTTACACCAAACACAAAGAAACATCAGAACACAAGATGGAAAACGAAAACAAAGTAAAAGGAAAAACAGCTGAAAGCAAACCAAAAGCACACGACTCCGACTCTTTTGTAATGTGCATCTCAGAACAACGAGATTGTTGTTCTCGGCAAGGAGGGAGAGCTCGCTCTGAGCATGCGCTGTTAGCAGCGAGCTTGACAAGGGTGGTCAGCACATGTGGCCAAATCCCGTCCGGTGTTGTGGACCGACTCACTTCTAATCCGGGGTCCACGTCTGGGCCTCCTCTCGCAGCTGTGCTCTCGTTCGGCCGATGACAGGTCGGGTCAACGGTTTCCCCTAATCCTCCCTCTTTCGGAGAGCTGGCCGAGATCCCCTCGACTTTGTCTTTTTCCTCGCCTTATTTGTCCAATCGTTCATCGTGCACGCGGCACTTTTCTACTTAGCGCGACGCGGTTATTAGAACGAACATGACCGTCCGCGCTTTTTCGTTTTTGACAAGCATGAGCGCGTACGTAGCATCGAACGAAAACTTGTAATGCCTAAGGGGGGTGACCTAATTAGCGCATTTCTACGGCAGTACGTTTAATAACCGTTCCTCAGCTGCAAGAGGGAGGGAAAAAATACTTTCCTACAAGTTATTAGAACATAAGGAATGGTCTATAACGGAAGCTACTCCCAGAAATTGTTTCGTCCACGGGTCCGTGCGTCTGCACATGTCTTATGACAGGGCATGGAATGTGCGCGTGGGGCATGGGATACGACGTCAGGTCACATAATGGTGTCACATGACGTTATGTCACTAAAGGTGTCGTTACATGACACTGCGACTTGACGCTGTGACATCGCGTGATCACGTCACGTGACGTATACTGGCATTATGACTTGACGTCATGACGTCAGACTTAAAATTTAAAGTATTGGATACTGGATTACGTACATTATAGGACTTCGGAGATAGAGGTCTCTGCCAATGTTTTGCTCCTTAAACTACCAGATGCACGTGACCGACAATGCATCAGAATTTCTAATCAGTTAAGCCTATAAGTGGTCAGTGCGGCATTACCGTCCAATGGTTACGTAGGTGACATGACAAAAAATTAAGCGTCGTTTCTTCAGTAAGATGGCGAAACCCCCGCCCTTCTTTTGCATTGGCTAGACTGATTCTAACGTGACCAATGATTGGTGTTCTGGGTTCATATCACAGGGCAGTATACATCCAGGCACTTCTGAGAGAAAGTCCAATAAGAGCCCGTTATTTTCATATCGTTTCGGGAAGCAGTTCGTGGAATCAGATTAGATTTGTGGCTTTCAGGTTTCTGATCTCGAACTCAAAAACAAACCGTAGGAGTCTCGTTGAAATATTGCTGAGTACTTCTTGCGAATCGCAAAAATTTTGTCATTGCGTCTCTTTTCGAGTAAAGAAGGCGGCGGACACATAATTGCAATCTACTGAGTACATTCAGGGAATGTGCGGGTACAATCTTCAAACGAATGTTTGGGTCTATTAACACCACCTAGCGAAAATGCCGGAGCTCTCCTCCTATGACTTTACGGTTGGAGGCGATCAGGTCGTGCCGGTCGCCTCGGGATAGCGCTGATGCGAATGAAGCCATCGCTTGTGAATATACAGTTGTGGCAACAAGTTTTTATTGACACGAAGGAGGTTTATTGCACGCATGTTTTATTAGCTAGAACAATAGCTAAACACACCCGTACAAAACTTTCAGGTAAAGACCATAATGAAATATATTAGATCCAGCCCGGATCTGAACTCGGACGTGAACAAGTGTCAGGTTTAATTTGAGTGGAACTTTTCGACTGTTTTTGGTGTGCGGACTGGAAGTTTCTTCCCTGCCCAATGTTTGATGCACTTTCAATCAGGTGCAACCCTCTCCAAGGGATCCCAATCAAATCCAGCCGTTCCGCTTGGGCGACGAAATAAACTTGGACCCCCTCCGCTGTCGAAAGACACAATTCAATGGAGAAACCTCCTAGTATGCAATGTCAATGTATTGGATGTTTCGGCACCACAACTGCGATCGAATGATAATTCGACACTCCATTTAGGGACAAACGCAGGCGCGAAAAGTCTTTAAACACAACTGACAACGCGAAGAACATTTTTTTTTTCGCTCGTAATAGATCAAAAAGTCACAAAAACAATTGGCAGCAAGAACGAACACAGGTGATCTGTTTTAAACGAGCCACGAGTTTACTATTACATCACGCAAAGCCAATACCTAGAAATACCAAGTTGAAACTGCTCTGTGGAATGCAAATTAAACTACGCAATAAAGTTAAGACAATTTGATCGGAACCCCTTTGTGTACGCAATTGCAATATATCTGGCGCTTCCACACCGCAAATACGATTGAACGACCAGTCGGCACTGGTGATCACATGCGTGACACATTTCTTGCAACAAAAAATAAGTCTTACTTCCATCAAAAACGCACAGAACGATTTTAGTTCACACGTTGTAGATTGAAAATTCAATAAATTTGCCTTCTAAAACGTAAAATGAGAAGAAGAAATTGACGCAAGTGATATACTCTAGACTATCCACGTTTATTATTACATCACACAAGGCCTATGTTGTATACGAGTTCGAAATTGTGTTAAATCCCCACACCTGTCCGTTTCGATCTGGATGATCATCGTAGCGGCGTGCGGTCCTGCATCACTACTGCGTGGTGCACGTTAAAGACCCCAGGCTAGCGGTTGTACTACACTGGCTGAATTGCTAATTTACAGCTGGGAGACTCGACGCCCGTCGAGGCCGATCCAGTTCTAGACTGTATAAACATACACACAACCCCCTTCTTTTTTTTACAAGTTCGAACGTAAAATTGTTCTGTAGAAAACGCAAATTGCAAGGCAAACAAACTTGGCTTTAGTGGTTTAAGCGTCACGGCGATTACGTTAGAAACCGGCAAAAACGGGTTGAACGTCCGTTGACACAAGCTTCAGGCCGGCCGATGTACATCTTTTCCCCCTCTTCCTCTTCCTGTAGGACGAAAAAGCTGACCGCGCTTACGGGAGACCAACCTTTCGTCCTACGCGTTTCCGTTTCCTTCCTTTTCACTATATTTATTTTCTTTATTACAAAATAAACGACAAACAACAAGATAAGAAGAGAAAATTCCAAACTTGCAATCTGAGATCGCTGGAATGCAACACAATCCCAAATCATGCTGTCAGAAACACTCGACGTCGCGTGCACAAAGGCAGCATGCACCTTCATCAAATGCGAAGTCGGCAGGAAAACGAAACACCTTATGCGGACACTGTCCAACCGTGCGCGCCCGCGTCCAACAGTCAACTATCGCACCGCGCTCGCAGCTTGAAACAATGTGCGATTGCCGAGTTCAGAACCGTTCAAAATAACACGGGACTTGTTAATCAAGTGTGACGCAAAGCATTCAAGGGTGACCTTGAATGCTTTGGAGCGTTCATAAACAAAATGTTTTACAAAACGTACTGGTCGATGTACACTCCAAATGGCCTGAGGTATATGTGCTGAAGACCATGGCGACCGAAGCAGTAATTAGGTTTCCGCACTAGTGCTTCGCACGTTTCAGACTGACTGGTACTATTTTGTCGGACAATGGTCCGCAGATTGCGTCACAGGAGTTCGAGACTTTTACCAAGAAAAACGGCATTGTACATGTGACGTCTGCTCTGTATCACCGATCGACCAATAGATTGGTAGAGCGATTCGTCCAAACCATAAAGGCCGGTTATCACATGCAGCGAAGCGCTAATGTAGCGCTGCTCACGTGCCGTCAGCTACTTATCGTCTGCCATGAGCGACAGTTTGGATGGTGCGATACAAAGCTGGTGAACGCTCCCGTCGGCACGTGCTTAGCGCGAGGACAGCGCTATGCTTGTAGCGCTCCGCTGCATGTGTGAACAGGCCTTAAAGAATCACACAAAGAAAACTTTGTTGGAGGCATCGGTTGACACCGAGCGCTCGATATTTCTTCTGTTTTACAGGAACACGATACACCCTACGACCAAGGACTCTCCGGCCAATCTGATGATGCATAGAAAGCTACGAACCGGACTGGATCTTCTCATGCCCCTCATCTCCGACACGGTGGGGAAAGCTCACTCCTAGCAACAAACAAAAGGGTCTGGTCATGAACGCACTTTTTCAGAGGGTGACAACATCTAGCTACACAAGAGACTATCGAGGATTGTCCAAGTGGCAACATGGGACTGTCGTTTCCCAGACGAGCCCGATATCTTTTCAAGTTTAAGTGTCACCTGACCAGATTTAGAGGCGCCATAAAGATCAACTAGTACCTACACTGACTCAACCAGGGGAATCACCAGGGTGTTCCAACATGGACAAAACTGTGTGTGTTCCCACATCGAAATTGACTACAACAGCCAACGGTTCACACGTCGACCTTAATCATAAAGAGTCACAGGAAAGTGCTGGAACCGAGGACACGGGGTCACACACTCCAACAACCATGGAAGTCACAAGTGATGTCGCGGAAACTGTACTAGGTGACCAGCCGAAAGAGAGGCGATATCCGACAAGAAGTCGACATGTACCAAAGTGTTTTAGGGACCTGTGATTTTTAGCGGTTGTCTAAAGGCCGGACCCCTTACCGTCGTGGAGGCTTGCGACGCGTCGTTGGCCGTTGCGGGCTGCCGGCCAAAACCAGCTTTCGCACTCAGCGGCTCACCGCTCGGCGCCGTCCAGACAACCAGGGGTTTCCCCAGGAATTAAAATTAGGTGGGGGGGGGGGGGGGGGGGTGTCTAAAGTTTTAGAGGGTGGCAGGTGTGTAGGGAAATCACTGCACACAACCCGCTCGCGCGCGGTTGAGGGCTGGCCAATTTTTTCTCGCAGAAGAAAGGAGCCAGTGGCAGGTGGCGTAGACAGTGACGTTGCGATGCCATGGCAACGCGCAAGCCGCTTCTCCGAGCGTCTTTGACGTTGCAAGGGAGCGTAACTGCTTGTCCCAGCAAAGCGGTTCCTCGAAACTGTGCGACTTTTCTCTTTTCTCTACGACAAGACGCAGCCAGGGCAGGGTATACAAAGCTAGCGGCGTTCAAGGCAACCTCGGTAGAGGCCGCCAGGAGTTATGGTGACGTCACGGCGACGTCAAATATGTTAATAACCCACTCTGGCCATTAGGATGGGTACAGATGCTAACATCTATGTTTCATCGGGGCGCTCCTCCTGCGCTCAAGCGTAGGGTTCTTGTTTTTGCCCTCAAGACATGGCGTTACACTCAACAATGCGCCGGGCCGCCGGGCGCCACCGGCTGTGGCAACCGTGGCAACGGCGCAACCGGCGCAACGGTCGCCGACATCCGATGAGCGTGGTCGTCTGCTCCGAGTGTTCTGCGGAAAAAGTGGTGTTCGATCGGTCCGCGTTAATTTCACTTCGGAAGTTCTGGTGCTCTCGGAAGAGGATGCCGTGGCGGTACTGCGCTACGAAATGGTGCAGGAACTCGAGCAAGTCGAAAGTTTTGTCTTTCTTTCTATTCCCAAAGGGGTTCCAAAGCGAGAAGTAAACTTTCGTTTTTAGTCGGTTTCGTTTCAAGCCCGTTTCACGTGGCGTGATCCTGGTTAGGATTTTAGTCTTGTGCGGCAAAACGCCCATGAACACAGCACTTAAAGGGGTGGTGCAACGATATTCAAATGGAATGTTTTTCACTTTACTCGAGCTTAATTACTGGCACTTGTGGGACTCAAGGATACTTGCACGCAACGCCACTGGCCAAGAAACTCCTTAACCAGGGGCTTTTTTTTTTTCTTTTTGTTTGTTTTTGGTTGAGTATTGAGAATGTGTTCTTGTTAGATTAACGTTTTTGTTTCCCTTGTACCGAAACTGCCGCGGCTCGCACATAAGCCTCATTGGCTTATGCGGGAATGATACTATAAAATGTTAAAAAATAGTGATAAATTGTATTGTATTGTATGTGCCGATAAACTAAGGGAGATAAGGAGACGAAAAGGGACGTCCGAACGCCGAGCTCTGATTGGAATGATCAGTGATTAGACCTCAAGGTAGCTGCCTCTGTGTGCACTGCCTTCGTCGATCGCGTTCGAAAGCGGAATGCCGGCGTCCGGCATTGGGCTTTCGCATTCGAACACCTTCAACGGGCGCCGTGACGATAAAGGCAGCTTTTGTCCCCACTGCACTCGTCGAACGCATTAAAACGCTGAACGCCGGCGTACTGCGTTTCGCTTTGGTGTTCCAATGCGTTCAGTGCATCGGAGACAAAGGAAGTTAACTTGAGGTCTACCCTCTAATCCTTCGATTTCAGAGCTGAGCAATCTCGTCTCCTCCACTTCACCAGTTTCTCGGCACATTGTAATTTAACTGTTGCCTACAAATACAATGACGTATCTTTAAGAAATCGCCTTATTTTACAGCTAAAAGCTTAATAACGTTACTTTATTTCATGGAATTAAATAGACGGCGGATTAAAGGAAGAAAATAGTATTCTTGAATGGTATTTGATGCCACTCTCGATCTTTCTTGTTTATTCTTTCCAGTTCATCAAAGTCATGACGCTCTTTTACTAACGCTTAAAAGCGCTTAATATTTTCTTTTATAATTTATCTTAGAGCAAAATATTATACGTGATGATTAAAACCTGGTTTCAGGTTTCAATCATCATGTATAATTTACACCAGCTAGCCATCACATTAACCGTCTTTTCATTGAGCAAAATATTGTTTAAACTTCGTTTCAGCTTCCGTCCGAGCGCAGCCAAGGCTACGTGTGGCCGGAGCCAATCACACGCCGGCAATAGGTCACGTGATCTCGCCTCCACTTTTGTATCACTCCGCTGCGCCGCCGGTCGTCCGCGCCGCCCGCGCTCGCCGGGTATTTCGTCTGCTACGGGTGTATCAACGGTATCGTCTGCCACAGGTTTAAAAAGTACCCTTTCACGTTCTGAAATTTGGTCACAGGGGATGTCAGTACGTAGGCTGGCCGCTGCCGTCTGTGTCTGAGCTTTCCACCTGTTCGGCATTGTTTCGAGATGTAAGTACACATTGCAAGGTGCCCGATGACCCAGCCGTTGATGTTTACTTGTATTGTCTGGATATACCAGGGTCCGAGGAGCAGTCCTTTCCACAAGCTTATCGGCGTTCAATGTGATCCGCAGGTAAAGGGGTGCCCCGATTTCGCCGCGTATCAAGGAATTGTGGTGGCCCGGAAGCTTTTCTTGTTTACAACGCATTCGCGGTACGACGCGGCCGGAGTCTCCTGCCGAATTTGAAAGTGGACATTCATCACGACCGCTCGCGCCTGACGCCAAACGTGCCTGTGCGAAAAGACGTTTTGAAGCGACTCGGTGAGGAAAGTAGCGAAGCACATGATCCGGCCATTATGGGAAAGAAATCACGCAGAAAGACCGAGCGCTGCAGCCGTGTTGCCAGCAAATGTACGTGTTTTCACCAAACCACATGCATTTACATATATTAAAAAATGCATAAACTTCAGATGTTTAATTCCTTTAGTTACAAATCATTCTCAGCAACAGACATCTGGAAAATTGTGCAATGTTTACGCACAAGACAGCTATCTAAAAAACAAAACAAAAAAATCTTTTGCGAACTACTTTGTGGTGCGTAGGAATGCTCTTCTCGAAGTTGCGAACCGTCCCTCACCCTTTGGCTGCGCTCGGACAGAAGCTGAAACGAAGTATAGTTAAGTGGCTATCTTGCATCGCAACTCATACATCAATAGGAGAACAGCAAAACTTCATGAGCCATGTAGCCCTGTCGAAAAACGTAGGTCTTGATAAACGCAGATACAGACGCAGCAGTAGTTCTACAAGATTAATAAGAACACGTCGCAATTGCATAACCTCTGTAACTCTGTCCATTTGAAGAATCTGCCGATTAGGACTTTGTCCCAAAACGAGGTGCGAGTATTAAAATTTGGAGCTCCTTTCTCGACAAGACGTGCTGTGCACACGATGCGTCCCATAGGCTTGAAATAACATTAAGATTTTCCTTTATCAATATATTTGAATTTCTTTTAGACGAAGACGCATCGTAAAGGGCCCTTAAGTTTCATAAAAAAAGTAGTCAGGATGGATAAAAAAAATATTCGAAAGAAATCTGAAATACTAAAGTAATTTATGGTTTCGTAAGATTTCTCATTTCCGTCGTATATCAGCACTTCGATCCATAACTTATTTTCGGGATTTCTCAGATTAAAAATGTAGAAAACGAACGATATTAAAAAATGAATTGAAAGCAAGGGGAAAAAAAGAAGAAGAACGCACTCCGAATCACAATTTTCGTTTCTGTAATATCTAAGAAAATTCGAAACGAGACCATAATCACATTACCTCTTCCCGTTTCCCGAAATCCGCTGCCTAAAGGTGAAGGACGCAATCACCGGGGCGCCCCGAATGGAACCCGCAGCCGAATACACGTTCCTCATCAACGCGTGCACCTATGAAATCATTACGCGGACGCTTTGCATACGCCCGTATGTCGCCGCTCCCTTTCCCAGGGAAGCCGAGTCAAGGATAAAATAATACTAGAATAGATGAAAAATTTGGAAGTAGCGAAAAGAAGCAAGAAAGCTAGTCGCAAGAACCTCGCTGCTTTCGCCTTGCTTTTGTCCGTGCGTTGTAGCGGGTTTCGTTGCCGGAGACCCAGGAGCTCGTTTGGACGACTGTTTCCGCTGCTCCGCGTTGCCGTGCAAACCGCGCTCCGAGCGGAACCGCGCGCATTCCTTTTCATACTTCGTGGCTTTGAAATAGAAAGCGGAGGAATGACTAAAGATTGTTACTTTCTCGATTTCGTTTTCGTCTATTTAAGCTCGAATGTCGTTTCTTATAAGTTATTTTTTTCCTTTTGTATTTTTTTTGGTTTTGTTACTTTCCCTGACTGGAGGCAAAATGATTCAATGGCGCCCTCTCCAGGCCTATGCTTATAATGGCGCAAGAGGTATAGTGCGTGGTAGCTTGAGAACGAAGTTCTTTATTCTGAAAATGCTCAACTAGTGTCAAAGGAGGATGGCAGTGCGCTGCGATAAGTTCGACGAGCTTTGGTGCCTGGAGGGCGTCTCTGACGTTGCGAAGTGGCAACGAAATGCGTCGCAAAGAGCAGCTGGCAATTCTACGGGTTGTTGCGATTTAGGCGGTTGCCTGTAGAACTACCCGACACAGCTCTCGGTTTCCTTATAGCGTCACCGGCTGTAGGAGTTACCGTTCGCTGCGGAGATAGCATCATCAGAACAAGCGTTCGTCCTGTCCACTTTGGCTGCGGCACCAACGGCAGCATCGCGGACAATCCGTAGTCTTGTACTGCTCTGACGTCACCAGACAGAAATCGCAGCTGGCAACGTGTTCCTTGGACTGTACGGCAACGCCAATGCCAAAAATTGTCTTTGGCTACAAAGATACGGAAAATATTGCATGTCCACATTAACGGTAACGGCTACCTCGGGGCAAGTAATAAGAACGAGCCAGCACGGCACTTTTGCTTCGCAGCACAGGCCGTAAGTTAGACATGTCTCTGCTGATAGAGCTTTCGATACCAAACCAGCTTCGCTCCACGATCGAGTTTATCTACCGGCGGTAGATGTAGCGAGAATTGAAAAGAAAAATCGAAGCTCGAATGTGCAGCTTTTGTGGCAGGGTATCAATGAGGACTACTCCAGCAATGCCTACGGTTTCACTTTGCTTGACGAAAGGGTAAGAAGGCTGGGAATCTGCGTGTCCTCTCTCACCTTCCAGGTTCTAAATCTGTTCACCCCACTGATGATGTGCTCTTCGCATTGTTACCCCGAGCCTCACAGTACGGTGTACCTACGCTCACGTTGGTACAGTCACGCGTCTACATTTCGTTTCCAAGCTCGTTTTCAGGGCGCCGCCATCTTGTTTACTGGGGTGCGCTTGGGCGCGCTATAATTCGATTACGACGCCTTGCTAAGACGTCGCAATTGGAATATGGCCGCGCCCAGGCGCAGCTTAACTGAGCATGATGGCGGCGCCTTGAGGCAGGTCTTGCAAACGTGTATACTCACGTGCAGAGAAGCGGTCAGGGGAAGAAAAGAGGGTGGTTGATTTAATTTAATTTCATTTCGTTTATTTCACCTTAAAGGCCCAGTTAGGGAATTACTTAAGGAGGGGGGCAGTTTATTAACATGAAACAACAGAAAAACGCGCTAATGGAGAATGATAAAAAAAAAAAACAAGTGTAGTAAAAGTTATACGAAATATAAAACAGCAAAATAGCACACTCTCATAAGATGAATTTGAAGGGCACTTGGGAACGCAGTAGAGCCGTTAATGGTAACTATGGATGATGACAACTGTATCTATTTCGAAATGGCGAGAGGAAGAAAGGATTCATTAAAAGCATGGGTCTTACCGAAAATTCGTTTGATAGCACGAGAGTTATTGAGGCGAGATGATATTCTTTCTGGGGGGACAGCAGTGAGTCCTTGATGTCTGAGAAGTGATAATAAATTTAATGAAGGAGGCAGAGTCGGGAGAGTTTCCTTCGGCAGTGCAAAAGGGTTAGACCGAGTTTATTTTTAACGTAGAAACACTGGTGAAGCGATCAGATGATGATAAGATGAAATGAGTTGCCCGGTTTTGCACGGCTTCTAAGGTATCGACAAGGTATCATTGATGGGGGTTCCAAATCGATGATGCATACTCTAGTTTAGCTCTAATCTACGTTTCATAAGACATTTGTCGAACGTGTGGAGGTGCCTCTCGTAAGCTTCGTCTGATGAATCCTAGAGTCTTCGATGCTTCTGCAGAAATGGTTTCAATGTGGGTTGTCCAAGAAAGGTTAGTAGTTAATCTGATGCCAAGATATTTGTACATGGAAATGGGTTCGATAACTTCGTTGCCTAAGGTATACTGATATATGCTAACAGGGACTGCTTTCTGTTAAATTGGGTAAATTTGCACTTGGACTCATTGAGCGACATCAACCATTTTCTGCACCAGTGGTCTATTTTCTCTGGATCATTTTGAAGTTGGAAGTTGTCTGTTACTGATGAAATCTTGTTATATATAACAAAATAATCTGCAAAAATCCGAATTTTTAAGGAGATGGTACACGGAAGATCGTTAATGAAGATTAAAAAAAGGAGGGGGGCGAAGTACGGAACCTCGTGGAACCCCTGACGTAACGTTTGTTAGTCTTGATTCGTGATCGTTAGTGACTGTGTATTGAACGCGAGATTGGTTCCGTTGAGCCCGTATCCCCCACCGTACTGTCAGCTTAGGGATAAACGAAGTATAGTACCGTCGCGATGACGTAGCGCCGTGAATCTATCTTGCCTGGAGTTCTTAAGCCGTGTCTTTCCAGCGATGTCTTCACACGAAAGCTTTTCTCCGTCACCTTCGCCTTTCGGACCCGCCTTTGTGCGCCTAGCGTGTTTTTTGTACGAGACTTTGCCCTCAGATGGCCCCTTTTTATTTCTCTGATATCTCTTTCACGACGTTTTACCACGCAATATAAGTTTTTGACTTTTGTCTTAAAGCTTAGAAAGAGTAATTTTAAAATGCAATGAGTACTTGTCTAGAAATTACTGTCTGAATGTAATTCATTACATCACTAAATTACTAGCCTAAAAATAATTCATTACATTACTCATTACCACAGAAAACAATTTAAGTACTGTAATTTCATTACAGTAATGTAATTATTGCCATATCTGTCTTATAATGCGAAGCCAAAGTCAGGCCAGTGCCGGGAGGCGTCCCGTACGCTCTTACAACTAGATTGTGAACTCTTTATATTAGCGGCAGCTCCTGGTTTCAATTGTGGTAACTTACACCCCGATATACGCGGCGGAAACATAAATAAAAAAAAAAAGGAAGAAACCATCCTTCGAATGCAATTTCTTCTCATTTTCTCTCGCAGTAGCTCAGTTCTCCTTCCACAACGACGACGTCTCCTAATCAGATGAGCCAATCCGGCTCGTCTAAAAACAAAGCCAAAAACATATTCTTATTCATAAGGGGACCATGAGTTTGACCAAATGCGTTGTTCCAGTATCGAAACAAAAGAGAGGAGGGTAGAAACAAAGATAGGAGGGATAAGTGAGCCAAGCAGACCGGAAGAACAGGAAACCCGGCAGTGCCCGCGTGTGGCATCGGCTTTCCCGGCCCTGCCGTTTCGGCCCAAGGCCCTTCCCCCCGCGTCCGGTCTGTCCCCGAGGGAAGCATCGGGCCAGATTACGGCCCCAAGATTGCCGTTCCGTGACTCAACTTCGCAAGGCGGGATCATCATATCATCGCCGCGACCTGCCGTAATTTATAAAACGAGATCAGCTCTTTTCCGTTTCCGCGACAGCGCGCCGACGCAGCGGGGCAGAGGTACGGGCCGCTCACATTTCAGGGAAAACAGAGAGACGTAGAAAGCAGACGGCTTTTGTTTCGCGCCTAGCATGGGATGAAAATAGAAGTAAGAACAATAATCGCCTTTGCCCGGCGTCAACGTTTTTTGTGCTACGTTCTCAAAGATGGCTAAGTTTTCACAGCGCTGGAGCGGCGCACTGCTGCGCGAGCACGTGACTTCGTCTCGCGTCTTATTCGGCTGCGCTGGTGCAAGTGGCGTCGTTGCACAAGCTAGGAATCCTCGACAACGTAGCGCAAAGAAGTGGACCTCGAGAATAGAGATCAGGCTGGCTTCTCCTCGGATCTCGATGGGTACCATGGTGAGCGTCTACCGTCGGGGACCGGACGGGTGATCGTAAAAGATGGGCCCGGATGCTGGAGTTCAAGAGGACTTCTTGCTTCTTGTTGTTGAGGATAACGGAGAAGAGTTAACGGGCTTCGGGCAAACGTTGTAATGAATACAACAAACAAACTTTACTCAGACAGCAAAGGAACTACAGAAACGCTTATGTGGTTAAACAATAGTCAAAATGTAAGCACTAACTAACGGCAGCGGGAGTCTTAGGTAGTTTACAGTTACAAAACGGACGCCTCGGCATCCAGTGTGTCCTCTCCCGTACGGTGAGGACGGTGGATAAGCGGGGCTCCTGCGTATGACAGAACTGACGCGGCGAACCGCGGGAGAGAACTAGTGGGTCCTCCGTCCTGTTGGGGGTTACGACAGTGCAACGAAACCTTTCCCATCCGATCAGGGTCTAGTTAGAATCCTATTGGGTACAGGCCCCGATGCCCTCTCGACCAATCGGAGGGCAAAACCACCCTCGCCAGGAGACCAAAAAGTCAGTTCTCAAGGACCGGTCCCACGGCTCAGTGTCTAAGCATTGAGACACGAGCCCTGGTTTGTTTATGGTCGGAGAAAACAAACGGATTCCGATGATTCCGGAGTGAATCGCCAGAACGCCGCCTCAGAAGTAAAATCGTCCCTTGACCACGGAGCGCGAGCATTACGTACGTTACAAATAGATGAACGGAGAACTTGCCACACACAACACATACGCGTCTCACGAACACATGCGCAACGAAGGACCACCCAGGAATACAAAAGCACAGAGACCAGCTTGTTAGTTCACTCGATATTACGTATACATCGGTCACGCTCGGAGCTCCTCCGGCACCACAACCGCTGGAACATGATCCGCTGTATCTGCCGGCGTCGCCTGCACCCGAGACCCGCTTCCTCTGGTTTACGAAAGTGCCTGCTCCATGACAATTGCACTTAGGGGTTCTGCCATGGCTGGGTGTATGTGTCTGGATTTCACACTTTTTGTCTGAAGCTAGAGGGGTTTCTGTTAGCGGAAGATTGTGACGCCAATGCTTGGTACGGTCACAGTGGACCATTTTCTGAAATCTCCGGTTCAGGTGGCTCTGGTGTGTAAATACGCGAGCACGTTTTCAAGTGGAGCACGAAAAACTCCCCTGGCGAAGGAAGCTTGATCCTGCTGGCTTTATTGACTGGTGTGACTTCACTTGGGCTTTCCCGAAGCTTCTTGTGTGCCTATTGTGGCTTAACTTTGGTTCCCAAGCTCGTTCAAAAGCTTTTCTGTTATCTCCTTCGGAATGAGCACACTGTTTCATTCTCATAATCCTCCAACCCGATTCGCCGCCAGATGGGAAAGGTCTGTGCGTCTACTTTCCCGCACAACACTTGGAGAGCCAATCAGCGCAACTTACGGAGGCAGCTCAGCGAATGACGATGCCGAAACCTCTGTTTAGACCAAAAAACGCAGTCCGAGTTGGGACATTAAGCAACGCAAAACGTCACGCTTGCATTGCTTAATGTCACAACTCAGTCTGCGTTTTTTTGGTCTAAACATATGTTTCGGCATCGTCATTCGCTGAGCTGCCTCCGTAAGTTGCGCTGATTGGTTCTCCGAGTGTTGTGCGTGAAAGTAGACGCACGGACTTTTTTTAGAGTGTAGCCCAAGAACACGAGTCTCCATACAAATGCAACCTTCACAGATGGTATCTTCGCGCCAAGACGTTATCTCTGTCCTGTAACCAGCTGGAATCGTGTTGTCGATCGCGGTGATTGGCAAGCCGCGTGCTCCGCGGAAAAGCGAACTCTCAGGTTTGCGTCATAAACAGTGCGGCTGTTACTCGAGTAAATACGGTACTACTCTAAATACATTTTAAAATGGGTATTTAGTACCTTATCTTCAATATGTTTGTTGAGTATTTGGCACGACACTGATATACAATGCCGGACTACATGTCAAGATCCTCGAATCGCGTCGGGGCATTTTACAAACTTGTTGCGGAATGCGTCATGAGCCGAGTTTGATGTTGAACTAAAGCAGGGCAGGTCATATGTCTAGAATACATGAGTTCCGTTCGTTTAATAAGTATTTCGACGTGCATTATGTTGCATATCCCGAATTATTTCAAAGCAAACTTCAATTAAAGCTGCTAAGGCGCTTCTTGAAGGTCATATATTCACAGCAAAGTGATTTTCAGAAAAAATCATCAAAAATAGAACGCCCCCTTTTTCACTTTTTATTCTTATATTAAAAGCTTGTAAAACTTATCAGGTATCTTCAAATGGGGTTCAATTACTTTTTAATGTATTTGTACTCTACTCAAGATAATTCTCACTAAAAGTAGCTTGAATTATTACGACTCTAAATACCTTGTAAAAAAATTATTTAGTAGCCAGTTTTAGGATAGGGGGCCCCAGAGCTTTGGGTGCCCCAAACAGCTTGGGGCGTCCTAGTGCGCATGCGCAGAACTTCTGCGCATGCGCACTGGGCCACCCCAAGCTGTTTGGGGCACCCAAAGCTCTGGGGCCCCCTATCCTAAACCTCGCTAGTATCTCATCCTAAATACTTTTGGTGAGTATTGACCACGTATTGACACAAGACTAGTCCTTCGCGAAGCTTTCTCCCATTTCACCCTAAAGGCTGGTTCGCAAACTTTCGGTTGCGTCCAGAGCAACCAAAACGTCAGAACGACCGGAACACCGAGACAACCGCGACTCGTGATTGTCTCACGAAGTTACTTTTTGCATTGCTTGGCATGTTGCATACGGCGAACACTTCTGGTAACGAAAAAATAGTGGATGTGCAGGCGAGCTGGTGTCTATTAATCATGATGTTTAAACCCAGCTGAGACTGGTAACTTGGACGTGGCTCTCGTTTTCGTTTTGGTCGCTCTGAACGCAAGGAAGGCAACTGTCTAAACTTTCTTCTTCTTAGTCGTCAATCACGCCGTAAAATTCAGCTCACGAATGGAATAAAAGCGACTCGCCCACCCGAGAAAATGAGGGAGAGGATGAGACGAGAAGACGCCAAAACGCCGAGCTTTGATTGGAATGATTAATGGGTAGACCTAAAGCTAGCAGCCTCTGTCTACAGTGAACTCGTCGAACGCGTTAAAACGCGGAACGCTGAAGTCCGGCGTTAGGTTCTCGCGTTCGAACGCTTTGAACGAGCGACCAACAACCAACAGAGCGACCAACAGAGGGACAAAAAACAGAGTCACTGCGACAACTGTTCCACCACGCCAACCGAAGCCACAAGGGACGTGCAGAAATCGCGAAAGAGCCAGCTCCGTTCAGTTCGGTATTTTCCCGCTAGGCGCCGTCAGGTTTGCTGAAGTTCCGAATGAGCACTGCTAACGCAGGCGCGTGACTCTGATAAACATTGGCAGCCCAAGCCGGCGAAAGAACACCCATCAACTTTTTTCGGCCGGAGGACAGAAAACTTGGTCAACGAAGCGCTTCTGGTGCCCTGTTTCGACGTATACGTGTCCTTTGGCTGCTGAGGTGAGCAGTTAAGCCGACTCACGTTTTCATTCACTTTTTTTTTATAAAAGTTGACGCACTGGACCAGGAACGTACTGCAGCTCCCTATGCTATAAACATTCAGATGTTTTGGGGGTCACAAAGTATTTGAAAACTGTCAGCTGGATATTAGTAAAAATGTCTACGCGGCAAGCAAGTCGTCTGCCTCTTGCGCAGGGGTTGCGGTGATGTCTTATGGTGAATTCCGCTCGCAGATCTCGAGCGCTCCAAAAGCGCTCCATTTGGAGCGCGCACATTCCGCTCGCAGATCTGGCTCAAGTTGGTCACCTTCCGCTCGTAGATCTCTGGCAGCGCCCGCTCCACGGAGCGCCCCAAACTCCGCCGAACTTGCTCTGCGGGATTTCACAGATCTCTCCGGAAATTGACAGAGCGGCCCACGTGATTTCCGTCTAAATCGGCGGTGCGCGCATGCGCGGCGAGGTTGGAGAGATCGGCGGGCCGGTCGGTGGAGTTGGATCTGTTCGGGTGCGTCGGTTGTTTACTCTGGACTGTGACGGCTCGAACGCTTCTACGTCGCGTAGATCAGGGATGAAAAGCCGGGAATGTGGAGCGTGGCAAATCGTAAGCGCTGACATCTGTGATCACCGAGGAAGAACGAAAAAAAGAACGACAGAAAAGCCGGAGGCAGACGCAAGGTTAGGCCTATTCATTCTGCAGCCAGTGATTGTTTACCTTTTTACACTGCATTCCATCGGCGTTTTTCCGTGAAATAAAGCAAGATGTGGTTAGGTAACGACCGCGCAAGTGGTGGTTTGTTACCTCTGTGTTTATTAAAGTCGTAATACAAATCTGAACTCCACCGCTGGCAATCGCTGTCCGTGCCCCGCCGCTTCGAGGCGGCCGAAAGGTATGTGACGGTGCCGAACGCGGACGCCTTCTTTATTTGTGACATGGGCGCCGTGGTACGTATAATTTCGCCCGGTCTGTGTCGCGTGTTACTTCTGCAGCTAAGCAGTGGCAGTCGACACTGGTCGTCGGAAAGATTAGCCGGCTGAGACGTTGGTGGGACTGGTCAAGTTCGAGAAGCGGCCATTTTGTACGGCGGAGGGAGAAGGGGTGGGGAGGGGTGTGGGGGAGGTCGCTCCAAAAATGCAAGTTTATCTTCCCCTGGTCGATTCGGAGCGGGCCCCACGGAGCGGAATTTTGCCTCCCTCGCAGATTTCGGAAAGCGCTCCAGATCCACGAGTGGAATTCACCATTAGAATGACGGTTGAGTTTTCATTGGCTTTGATTGAAAGGATAGGGGGTAGACCTCAATGCTAGATGCCTTAATGTCGACCCAATTTTTTTTTTCTAATCAGCCAATAAACGTTTGGCGTTCAGACATCATCGCAACGCCTGTGCAAAAAGGGTCTGTATCACATGAGCGAATCGACGTTTTAGCAAAAATAACCGGGGCGCGTGATAGCCTCCCCCCCCCCCCCCCCCCCCCCCGCGCTGCACTTGCGCCGCTGGTCGGCGACAGTCTACGGCGGCTCATTACAAAAATGTTAACCCATTTGGCCCACCCGTAAACGCGGGCTACTATCCGCTTAAGTGTCCTTTGGTGAAAGGTGGGCGCTCGCTAAAATGTCTGTAGATGAAGTGAGTGCCTCCCCATTCGAATGTGGACAAGCCCAATGAATGAAATTATGTAGTGTGGGCTGTGGGGATTGTGATTGTGATCCCTCAACATTGTGTCGCGTCAGCGTTTTGGCGCGCCGTGGCGGTCGCGCTGACGTTGCGAGAGGTGTCGCTGCTTACCACTGCGAGTGGTTCCCTCCTCTCCCCCTTTTGGGCGATTTTCGTTACGAACTTCCGCACATAGGAGATCGACATGTCGCTCCTTGATTGGCCCCTTTGCCCCCGCGATTATCTTAGAACCAGCGGACAGACCAGTAGGATCTCGCTCTCTTCTTCCTGGGATTCGGCGGCGGTGACAACGGGGAACCGTCAGGCGCACCGGTGAGCGTTTACCTCGTCCTTTTGTATCTTTGTGAACGACCGTTCGGCCGTGGGCGATCTCCACACCAACGGCGTTCACCAGCTTATAGCCGCTGTTTTCTTGTTTTTTGTTTTGTATTGTAAATAAACAGAGTTTATCACCGTGACCAACGTGACTGGTGTCTGATTGCGCTCTACGAGCAGCACGCCACGCGAGTACGAACCCGCCATCGCGGTAGAGCGTCTCGCCGCGAACGTGGCACTCCCAAAGGCAGTGGCCCCAAGGAGAACCACAGTCGCTCTCCCGTAACCTAGAGTTTCTGAGCCTCTTAGGCTCTAATTTTTTTTTACAAATGTGACCCCAAATGCACAAGCTTATAGGGAGGTTTCATATAACGCACTCTCGGCCTACAATCTTGTCAGAGGCCATGTTGATGAACTTACGCCGTATGTCTTTCCGTTGTGCGGAGGCAACGTTTTTCAGCTCGCTCGAGTTATTTTGCGACTTGGTCTACCTAGCCAGCCAGAGCAGTTGGGAACAGAGAAGAACACCGGCTTAAGGTAATCGAGTTTTATACATATTGGTATTTATTCGGACTTAAGATGAGTCAACGATGAAGAAGCCGACCAGTCAGCGTCCAAAAAGGCCGTATTAAATGCCCTCAAAGCGACAACCTAAAAAAAAAAAAAAAAACAAACGAAGTAAGCATTGTTTTCTGCAGTCCAAACTGCTTCCCCGGTCGTACTTACTGAGTTCTGTAGTCGACGGAGCCATTCGCCGTGATTTGGAGTTCTACCAAACCCCCCAAAACGACGTCATTAACCAAGCGTCTGCATAGAAACTGAAGGAGAAATTTGTGACGCTGTTCACCGAAATGGCGGAACGCGGTTTACCTGAAGCGAAAAAGCGTGTTGTAGAACCGCCCTATAGTTTCGCAATACTTTAACAATGCTAGCAGCCTTCGCGTTCGAAAAAGTAACCGGTGATTGATCACATATTAATCTGCGCCCAACCACTATCATTCCCCTTCGATAGACGACCGAAGCGCTCCCACCAGTTTTCCTCAGTCCGCAGTAATCGCAACTCCAATGACGTACATTTCTAATCCTCTTTCCTCTCATTTTCACTTTGACCGCCACGCCGTGATGTACTTTTCGCGGCACACTCCTATGTTTCACGTATTTTCCGCTGCGTGGCGTCGACTCATCCGGAGTTGCGAACAGCCGAACGGTCTCCGCGAGGGACTGCGGTTCGGGCTCGGTGGTCGTTTACCCGCTGAGCAGCCTCGCGGTGCGTGCGTTGAGCCTTGAATATTGCCTAGCATACAATAGACGTTTTTTTGTTTCCTGTTCTTTTCAGTCACGTGGGTTCCGTATCTGACATGCGGGAAGAAAAAAATAATAAAATATTTCAACCTGGAAAGTGCGAGAATATATAGGCGAGGCAAAACAGGAATCTGTGACAATCACGCAATTTTCGTAAACACCTTCCAGCGGCGTGGAGAGATCAAAACGATGTTCTACCACATACCAGAATTGTGACGATATTCAAGATGATGCGCCCTTGTGACAAAGGTGTATACCTGTGCCTTTCCCTCCCAATGCCATCCCTGGATGGATGGATGGATGGATGGATGAATACGGCTGAGCCCTTTGGATCGGGCGGTAGCTTACGCCACCTAGCCATTTTGTTTTACCATTTAAGCTGAGAATATTTAAATGTGAAATCTACTCCGCAGTGCAAAGAAAGTGAGGCTATGAAACCCCCTTGCCATCAGTGAATAAGAAAATACCTAGTTTTCTCTCGATTTCTGCCACCATTCACTTAATCTTTGCTTGGTAATCTGTACAGTCTTGAAATCCACTCTCCCTTCGCTGTCTCTAAAACCCAATGACTTTATTAAATCTAGGTTGTCTTCGGTAGGCATAGGGTGAAGCCCTTTACAGTAGAGTATCAAGTGCTCAGCCGTCTCGTCCTCCTCTCCACAAGCAGTGCACACTGTATCAATTTCCTGGTACTTCACTCTGTATGTTCTGGTTCGCAGAACACCCGTTCTTGCCTCAAACAGCAATGAGCTTCCCCTAGAATTGTCATAAATGCCCCTAGTGGATGCACGCAGCGCCACCTAGCTCGTGTCAGCGTCACTACCAATGCGTCATGCTGCGTTTCACAACAAGCGCGGTGGTAGCAGACGGCGGCGCTAAGACGCACGCGTCTACAGCATTGCAGCGTACCTTCGCCGAGCTTCGGCGTGCTCGCCCCTTAGGGCAGGTTGGAGATCCACGAACGATGAGTTAATGCGCAGGCATTGTCTTCGAGGTGCTATTGGCCGAGCCCGGTCGCGTATCGGAACATCCTCGTGGAGTAAAACCATGAAGTAAATCTAGGGCTCTGATATTGGCGTAATTGAACGTGCCGCTTTTTCGCAAGCAGGACCGCCCATTCACGCTCGTCACTTTTTCTTTGAGAGAAGACTGCTCGCGACAGCAAACCGAGCAGCGTTGACGGCACGAGGTGCCAAAGGACCGTAAGCAAGCGAATATCCGAGGCGGCAGTCGTTTATGCGTGAAACGCTGCCCTGGTTTACGCGGTAGAGAAAGGAAAGAGGTGGGGAGGGGATCCTTGTGGGTAACCGTATACCCAACTCATGTTTATAAATAAACCGGAGCGCCCCTAGCGGATGCCACGGACGCCGCGCATGCGCGAGGGGGTGTGGGCAAGAAGCTCGCCGGTGCTCATAAACAAATCATTGGAACGGGATGTTGTCGGCGTCGGTGTGAGTCCCCAGGTTCTTTTTTGCGTTGGAATTGTTGAATCTACGTCTTCCTGGCAATGTCTGACTACCTGAGCGGCCTCAGCGAAATTAACGAGGCTCGTTAAACCGCACAACTTCGTGTGAAAAATGTGACATGCAGCGATTCATTCCGCGAGGACGCCGCGAAATGAACGCTAAAACCTGATTCGCATGGTAAGGTTCTGCTCGCTATTTTCAGTCATGGCCTCGCTCGGGCTACAAAAGCCTGAACCGTAGCTGAGATGTCAATACTGAAAATCGCAGTCGGACCGAGTGAATCAGGCATAACATGTCGATGATGGTCACTTGTAACAATTATCAACAACTCCTTAGTTCACACCGAGCCTACTTACCCGAAGCAACCTTCAAATTTAAACGTCTTTTGGGGGCTGCACTTCTTATCGCAATTACCGGGTCAACGTTTGGTCTACGGGCCGCTGTCGTTTGAACGAGCAGACGACAAGCAGAAACGTTTGCGAGAGCAGACAACTCGAACGATGAGGCGGCCGTTTGAATGTGACGACGCACTGAACGTAGTCCGCAGGTGGTCCGTGGAACTTGAAGGTTTTCCCGCGTTCAGATTGGACCAAAACAAATTAATCTGACGGCCACAAGTATGCGTGGATTCAATTCAAAGTGCTTCCGCCCAAGCGATCGTGGTCTGACGACGTCTGTTCTTCCTTTTTCACGGCCCCTGCTCACGTTCTCGGACGAACCGAGCAGGCAGAAAAGGAAAACTGACCTTCAAACCTTTCCCGACTCTTCGGGTACAACCCCAGTCGCGGTGTTTTGACGAGAAGGCAGGTTTTAGTCTGGTTTCTTCCAAAGTAACACAGGAATACACGTGCCCCATGGCGACTTCCGCCTACAGCCCCGGACCAGAAGCCCAGCGACGCGCCACCACCGCGCCGTAACGTAACAGAGATGAGTTTGTGTATAACCTGCAAGGTAACGCGTGGAATGAAAGCCGCCGCGTGTGTCTATATAGGGAGTATTCAGTGGACTCCATATTTGAGGGTGATGTTTAGAGCGCATGCTCGGAACGAGCTCACGTTAATAGGCTGCTAAGACCGGCAATCTTGGTGGCGCGGAATGCACGTGGCGAAAGAACTGTGGAAGCTGGCCGTCAGCACGCGGTCAGCAGTCGCGCACACAGCTATGGCCGTCAGTGAATACTCCCTATAGTTGCCTACGGGCGTGCATTGTTACGTGCTTGAAAAAAGGCCAATCAGAAGCCCTCGATTCCCCCCCCCCCCCCCCCCCCCCCCCCCCCCCCCCCCCATGGTTTTATTACGTGAGGAAACAAGCACACGCAGCCCGGTTCCCGTCGGGGGCAGCTCGTGCGCAACAACCGCACGCTGGGACAGAGGTTCATGAGTGCGGCTCTTAATCGAAGAGCAGGTGCGCCGAGCGGCGGAAAGGGGGGAGGAACCCCTCCGGCTGCTCTAATTAGAGGCTCGTGGCATTCGGCGAGGGCCAGTGGAGCCCATTTGTTCACGGGAGCCGCCTGCGGTAGCCGACGCCATGTTTCCTCTCACTCCTTCCCTCCTTGTTGTTGTTTACCTTGTCGTGTATGGGGCGGTCGTAACATTGGTCTGTCTCGGTTGTTCCTTTTTTTCTCTTGGTAATTTATCAGTCTGTTTACGTAAGCGCAAAAGCTCCATTAGAGTTCTCGCCACCAGCCGAAGCGAACGCTCTTTCGATGATTTTTATAGGCAACGCACTATGTAAAACACCAGTGTATCGGCGGTTCTTCGATATATCTACGAGAGAAAAAATCATACAGTCCACACTTGTACATCACAGTCCAGCTCTCGGGCCCCTGCATCTGCAGCAAGCTAGAAAACGCTCTGACAAAACGCACAAACACAGCGATGCACACGTACTGAGACGCTTTTTTCTATGGCGTATTGCGTGCAGTGTCGTGCACGAAGCTGCAGCGACAACAGAAGTGCATCGAATTGCGCACTCGTGTCAACCGCGGTGGTGTCTGATCGAGCCACCTAAAGTCTACCGACTCTGGTCCACGGTGCAATTAAGTAAACTGGATGTGGCGTAGTTTATCCACGTGCGTGGGCGCCGACTCCGACGAACTCCTGCTCGCCCACGGCCGAGTCCGTCGACCATGAGCCCGTCTCGACCCGCCGTGTTAGCGTGGCGGCTGTAAATCCAGCTAACGAGCTCTTGCTCGGGGAAGCGCGTCCCATCTATCGCCGCCTCGTAGCGCCGCAACGAGAAGAAAAGCAGCCAAGACCCCGAGCCGAGTGGAGAGCTTCGGAGATCAGGGAGTCCAGCCGAGCGGCGTAAGCTGCTTCGAGCACGGCGCGCACGCGTGTCGCCCGGAAGCCGTCGGGCTCGACCCTCCCGCTGAGCTCCCGAGGGCGACCGGTTTTGTCCGCTTGCCCGTGGCCATTAAAAGAAGACGGAGTTCTCTCCACTGCTATCGGTGCATCGAGCTACACGTTACTAGATGGCTGCACGTCGCCAATGCTGGGAGAGCTATTATGCGAAACAGACCAATGGAGTTGAAACCTTCAGTAACTCGCAACCCCAGTGGATGCAATGCCGTCCAGTGGTAAAGATGGGAATGAGAGAAGTGAGGAGGCTGCTATGGTCCTCTTCACTTTAAAGGGGTACTTCGGCGATTTCTTCGCGGTCGCCCATTTGCCTGGAACTTTGTTATACCAACCAACATCGCTGAAACAGTATATCAAATATTTGGTCCAAATATATATACATATATATATATATATATATATATATATACATATATATATATGAACGAATATGTGCAGATGAATGAACCGTACTTAATCCAATGAATCAAAGAATCAAAGTTTCCAGGAACCCGCCGAAAGCCAAAAATTGGCGGAGCCAGGATTTGAACTCTGGGCCTCCCAATGTCCGGTCGGGTGTTTGCTTTGATTCTTTGATTCATTGGATTAAGTACGGTTCATTCATCTGCACATATTCGTTCATATCCTCCTCGGAGACCACGTACGATGGTGTGAAGTGCCCGTGTTGTATATATATATATATATATATATATATATATATATATATTGTGGGGATCGAAAAGAAGAAGAATAAAGATGCCTCGTGAGGCAGATCGAACTAGCTCGCGCTCAGGACGAGCGCGAGCTAGTTCGATGAAGACAGCTGCCAAGCCATCCAAAGCGTGCACCGAGACTGTCGAAGTGATGCCTCCCGCCGAAATAAAGGGAGTCAAGGAGTCGGAACCTCTTCAGCGAACTGTGATCCAAACGATTCTTGAAGAGGAAGCTTGTCCTGACGGACCGCCCCTTGCATTGCCCCCTTCGACAGTCCCGGAACCAACCAAAGTTGAAACCATCGCTCCACCGGTGTTACCACAACCTGTAATCGTAACAAAACAGCGTAAGAAGAAACCCAAATGCCCGAGCCCTATCACAAGCAAGGAGTTCCTGACGGCCAGCAACTCTCAGCTGAATGAGTTTGTCGTGATCTCGGGCCAACACGAGCCCTCGAAGTTGACTGCACCGGTGCCACGACCTCAGGACCCCCGTGATATCGCCGCTCCCTCCCACGGCAAGAGGCATGCGAGCGACGGCGATGACGAGACAGTTGACGATGAGGACTGCGTTGGATCACCACAGCCGCTCGGCGAGCCCGATCCCGAGTGGCTCGAGCAGGTGATACAGGCGGAGTCGAGACGCGCCATGCTGGGGCGGATGGACGACTCGGTGCAGAACATCTGTAGAGTCTTGAGTGAGGTGGAGAGCCACACACTCTCCCTGAACCACGCGGACAAGGATGCTGCTTTACAGGGCGACAAGTCCAAGATCATTCCAAAACCGTCTAGTTCGGTCAGCAAGCAACATGTTAGGGTCATTATCAACGATAATAAGGAACACGACACGGCTCCATTCACCATTCCGACCACTCCACCCAAGTCGGAAGCGCGAATTTCGGTGTCGGGCATTAATGTCCGCGGTAAGCTTCGCAAAAGGGCGTCTGTCACTCGCATCTCGGAGAAGCCAGCTGCCGTACAGAGCAGTCCGCGAAAGTGCGCCAGCGTCACGCCTGTGAATCAGAGCCAGTACTTCGACGACGAAATGTAACCAACTGATTAGGAAACTCCCTGCCCCCCCCCCCCCCCCCCAAGAGGGGGATGATGTGGGGATCGAAAAGAAGAAGAATAAAGATGCCTCGTGAGGCAGATCGAACTAGCTCGCGCTCAGGACGAGCGCGAGGTAGAACGGGCGTAGACACCAGTGAAGCGGCTGTCTTTTCTTCAGTCTCCACAATATATGTATATATATATATATATATATATATATATATATATATATATATATATATATATATATATATATATACAGGGATGGGCAGTATTTCAAACACAAATATTCGAAATACGTATTTCAAATACTTCGTGTATTTTGCATTTGTATTTAATTACCAATTGGGTAATGTATTTGACGTGTGTATTTAAATACATAAACGTGGTTATTTCAAATACAATTGTAATTAAATACAATTTTGTGGGCGAAAATACATCCCTTAAATTTATTGTAACTGTCCAGAGCAGGAAAAAAACTACGTTCTGCACCGATTGTAGTCTCTCTCAATCAAGCACAAGCGTTTAGTGACTTTGTGATTACGGTGCTAGTCCAGGACAAGAATAGTGACGACATCGACGTTCACTGGCAGACTGGATAAATAAGTGCCTGTGACAACTTGTGATGCTTTCCAGCCTGATTTCCATCCATATTTTTGCCTGGAACATTCTAAATGCGCGGGTCGTCCAGATTTTTGTAACTGGTGCGAGTTGCAACAATAAAAAATTTTCTAGCTAGTGCTGCGCATCTTGGTCGTCTCGCTTCTTTGTTGGTCTATACCAAAATGTAATCGACAAAAACAAGCTGCTTGAAGCTCTGTACTTTTTTCACCTATTACGTCCAAGCTGATTACATTTTTTTTTGTGATTATATTTCTATTATGTTACTAGAGCCTCGCGCACTAACTCCCGGGTGTGCGATGCAAAATTAAAATGAGATACCCAGAGACCCGTTGCAGGTGCCCTGAAGTCGCTTACGCAAATTTTGAGGAATGTATTTGAAAAAGTATTTCGAGGAGACCAAATACATTTGGTAGCATTTGTATCTTGTACTTAAATGCTTTTTTGGAAATGTAAATAGATTTGTAATTAAATACATTTTTGACGAAGTATTTTGTATTTGTATTTCGATACATATTTGCATGTATTTTGCCCATTCCTGTATATACATTATATTGTGTTAAGGTATTGCATGTTTTCCAATTTTGGTCCTCTCCGTGTTTTTCAAACTAAACGTCTATGTACTGGCAACAACGAAAAAGTTGCGCCATTCACTCTGGAGTGTAGAATCTGCCCCCACTAATTCCGAGGAGTCTCATGGTGTCAAATGAATGCTTTGGAAGCTCGCATCAGTACCCGCGCACCAGCACGGAACAGATGCTTGGCCTAGTCCATTTTTTAGGCTACTTGCTCAACTTTCAAGTCTGCCTTCCACTGACCTCACGGCAGTGAAAAGTACGGCTATATTTGAATGTTCGTTTTTGAAACATCCTTATTTGCCGATTTCACAATAACTAATATGAATTCCGCTCCAACGGACAGTCTCAGCACAGGAAAGCCATCCTCGACTCTTTGATACAGTATACCAGGGAGTCAGGTGTACATGGCCTCATCTAAGACGTCATTACCATCATCATGATATCCCTCTCACCCCCTCACCCCTCACAACTCTTCCCCTCCCGTCTCAGGAGCACAACTCCATAACGGGTGAACCCCTCATTAAATAAAAACATGCCTCTCTCTCACTATTCTAAATAGTATATCGGAAAGTGTAAAACGAAATAGTGGGTTTATGTTTATACAGCCGGAAGTTAGCCTGCCTCAGTGGGCGTCTGGTGTCTCAGCTGTAGACGAGCAATTTAGCCAGTGCGGTACAACCGCTAGCCTGGGGTCTTCAACGTGCACCACGCAGTTGTGATGATACACGACCGCACGCCAGTACGATATGCTCATTCAGATCGAAACGGGCCGGGGTGGGAATTGAAGGAAAGGGTGAACGCCGGGGATTCAGAAAGTATAGTTAGTTGGGGTAGCCCTTTAAGGCTGTGAGCGTGGCAGAGGTTTTAGGAGCGAGCTCCGGGCTTTCAGCGTTCCTGCCAAGCACGCGTACCCGTGCAGTGCAAGCTCTGTTCAGGGCGCGGGTCAGGGCCACTAGCTGGCGTTAGTAGCTTCGGCCTCGCTTTCCCCTTGAAACGGAGTAGAGCTATTGGGCAGGAGATCCCCACCCTCGGTGTTTACTCAACACAAGGCCTGCGCACATGCCAACAGGCCTTATGGACATGTTCATGTCATCTTCTACTATAGAGCGCAGGGCACAGTTTAATGTAAAAAATACTATCGACGAAGCGACGTTAAGTGCCGGATCTATCCTCAGAGAATGCGAGCTTGACCCACTTCGGCTCTTGTGCGGAGCTGGGACCGTGCATGCTGCATTGTTCATGCGGGCCTGAGTGGAAACAAAAGAGACCCTCCTCCTCCTCACCGGAGAACCCGAACTCCAGCGGAACGCTGACGCCGCGTTCGGTTATCTCGGCCGAGCGCTGCGAATCATTGTATTTGTTGTCCCCATCCGTGTAGTTGATAAGTTAACCGCTTGGGGCGTCACGGTCGCTCCTCCTCCCCAATAAAGGCATACAAGCGTGCTGGAAGAACTGACATGGGGAAGAGAGGAATGGGGAGTGAAACGGGGATGAAATGCGAGGCCCTGGAGTCGCCATACTGTTTGTCTTTGTGAGAAAGACCGAAAGTCTAAAAAGCAAGAAAAGCACTAAAAAATATAAGGAAATATAAGAAATCGCACCTACAATGTATATATCATACTTTCTTTCATTTCATTCCAGACAGTAGAAGCTTCAAAGTCACATCGAAATCAAGAACACAATTTTATTATATATAACTTATTTTCAAGCAGGGAGAGGTTGCTTTATTTAGTTATAGAAATTCAAATACAGACCCGAGGTTTTTCTTTTTTTTTTTTTCTGAGTTTGTTACTGATCTTGTGGTTTCGCTGGCCCTCTTTTTTTTTTTTCTGTTGATTACGTGTGGAGTTTTTTTTTTTTTTTTTTTTTTTCATAATAGACGCAGTTTTGAATTTATTTATTTCAATTGGTTCGAACCTGTCCTACCGATTGGTGGCACAGGTTGTGAGACGCGTTTATTTCCTCGAATTTCTGCTCTCAGTTCGAAATTTGTACTCATTTTTACCTTCGTTCTGTCCAATGGTAACACGTTGGGGCGAGGACCAGGTCGACTGTGCAAGATTGGGGAATAAAAACAAGAGCAACGTTCGTCGTTACTCGTTTAAAAGTAACTAAAACAGGTTGTGCGTTCTTGTTTGCCGAACTTAACGCAGGCGTTATATTCTGTTACGTACGAACAAGTAAGGCGTTTCTTGTAACGTGATGCAGGTAACCACCATCATCTACAGCCAACCACCGTCATCTACAGAGCGTGTCTGACGAATGTTGATGCGTGAAAATTCATTTAATTCAAACACGCGTTAAGCTCTGAGAATGTGAAAGCGTCACACTTCCTGTGTTTGACGAAAACCAACACTTCCTTCGGAACGGCCTTAATTTTCCTCGATGAAACTGGCCGATCTTTAACCTTTGCGCGTTGATCCGAAGCAAAGCACGGAATGATGTCGAAACCAGTCGGAAACACGAGTTGTCTCTCCGGTTCTTGCCGACCCGTTCCTTCGAAGCCCGCCCCGGCTGCAGTTCGACTGCGTCCCCCGAAAACAAATGTCTCGTCGAATAGCGACGAGTACTTGGCTTCGATTCTGCGCCGACCGGCGTCGTTCTGCCCGCGAAACACGACAATAAAACGGAGAAACCTATCAAGGAAACGGGTCGGGTTCCAAAAACTTTAAAATGAAATTAAATAAAAATATTTCTCGAAAGAAGACCCGATGGACGCGCGATTCAAGTCACAATAAAAGAGGACTTTAAAAAAAAGAAAAAAAAGGCAGAGAAAGCGTCATCCAAGCCCAGCGGCCCAGCTCCTAAGTGGGCCAGGATTTATTTCGCACTGGGTCGTGTGTGCCGCGCTCGGCTGGAGCCGGCGGCTTCCGCCCGACCCGTAAGTGATGTGCCGGGCTCAGCCGAGCTGCGGCCGCCGAATAAGTTATCTCTCCCTAAAATGAAATCCCAGAACGAAGGGGAAAAAGAGAAAGTGAGAAAGAGGATATAAAAAAAGCTGAGCGGAACGTGCGCGGGTGGTTGGCGTCGCCGCCTGATCTATGGGCGCCGTTGTTGACGCCTCACTTAGTGATGATCCTTCTCCATGCTAATCTTGCTGTTGTTTGGCGGACGATGGACACTGGCATGGGCTCGCTGTTTTTTTTTTTCTTTGTTGGTTTTTTCGCATTATTTACTGCTAAGGAGCATGGAATTGGCGATGACTCGTGGTTGTTGTTAGCAGTATTTATGTTGCTCTTCACTCTCCCCAGATCCTTAAGAATTGTTTTTTTTTTTCGTCGCCTTCGCAGCATTTTTATACGCTCTATATCCTCGGGATCACTCTACCCAGTTCACTTTCATTTTCTCACTTCATTCATGTCCACTTCAGTTCAATTTTTTTGTTTTGCTATTTTTAAACTTTAAGTTACTTATGCATCGAAAACGACCCAAAAGAGCTTGGCCCCTTTATCACGGAATTTTCCAAGGAACGATCTGAAAGAAAGACTGACCACACGCGGGAAGAAAATCATAGCAGAGGCTGGAATGGGTAACTCGAAAGAGTGTCCCCCTCCCCCTCAAACAAAGAAAGAGAAAAAAAAAAACGCTCAAATAGCTGAGGTTGCGCCGAACTGCCCAACTGATTTAAACAAATGGCGAAAATGGCTAAAGTCGGGAGAGCCTTCTGGAAACACCCGCTGTTTCGGAAACATTCTCTAGAGCCGTAGTCACATGGATCACACATCATACAAAACATTCAGAGTTCGCTGCTGCGGACCATAAAACCCACAACAACAAAAAAAAAAAAAAAACATGTTGATCATGATGTAGAAAACCCGAGACTGTGGTAAAAGCTGGGAAACTTGGTCAAAGAAGAAAGAGAGGGGAAAAGAACGTCTCAAAGTCAGCTACTGGGTTTATTTCCTCAATGTCTTATATATCCACAACCTAATCACCGACCACCAACGTCACAAGGTCCAACCTTTGTCATCTATACATAACAAAGGTTGGCCTTGTGACGTCGGTGGTCGGTGATTAGGTTGTGGATAGATAAGACATTGACATTTTGATGTGTTAGCGAAGTTCCGCTTGCAAAAGAGTGTATTTCCACCAAAATGCTTTAATAGCTGATTCTGCTTCTGTGTGAATTGTTTTTTTTTTTTTTTTTACTTTTTCTTGGTTAATGATGTATTGCGGTTGTACCATTTCTACTTTGAGGTTCTGCACTGCAAGAGCTTGAATATGGAGCTTCTTTTGTATATTATGTTTTATGTAAAAAGGTTAGGGGGATTACTAAAGTTTTTCGAACGATCTTCGAATATTGGGATGCCTGCATATTCTGAGTTTGGGAAGGAGAGGCAATGCAAAAATGTCCCGTTTGCGTTGCCCTTTGGCACGCCATTCTTCAAGTACAGCACACATCACAAGAGTACCACACGAGCTCCAAAGCGGCTGCTGCCTTTCGTTGCCTTCTTTGCGTGAGTATGCTGTGTGTGATGCCATAGCCTTCTTTATTTTAAAAAGCCTGTCACATTGCAAAAGAACGTGGCCGCTGTGAAGGGGAAAGGAGACCAGGGAAAAGGGCGCGCGCAGGGTGTCTCTCGGGCAGTGCCAAACAAAGCCCAGCGGCTCAATGGTTTCGTCGTGGAATTAACAGGCTTTCTAGAATAAAGGAGGCTATGGTAATGGCCACACCTCCTGCAGTGCACAGGAGTTCCTTCGGTGGGAGGAAACAGGGACGATTCCTTTCTTCCAATGCGCGAAGTGAATGCATGTCTCCTTGAGCTTAGAGACAGCAAAAACGCGTCTCCAGCACTAATGCCGGGTTTACATGGCCGCACTCGAAAACATACTCGAGACGCAGATTCGCGTCTCGTGTACGGTTCCGACTGTTGCTGAAGCGGACGGAAAAGCATACAGAGCCCTGAACAGGGAGCAAAGCGCACATGAAGCCTCCCTAGCCCTGATATATTTCACTCTGCATTGTCTGGACTCGAAGACTTTCCCTCTGAGAATATAAGCTGATCTTCCGATATCTTGTGTGTTTTTCTGTGCGGATGTTTTATTTTTTTTTTATTTCATTTTGGCGTGTCCTTACACCTTTTAAACTAGAGTAACTTGAGTAGAGTAGTTGAATTACGTACGAGTCTGACTGCTACCATCGCACGTTTGGTACCCATGCACGTCAGTGCCAAGACGCCTGCTCTTTCTCGAAATACAACCGGGCCAACTACTGACGGCGGCCAAAGCAAACCAACGTTTTCGGTCGCGCATGTCGCCAATAGGCTCGTAAAAATAGATAAAAATTTTCTCCTTCTGTAATTGGAGGGCTCAGATTTTTATCAGCCGAGTATTTGAATGGTATATGCTCCCTTCGGAAATATAAATGCAGAATTTTAGCTTGTCAAATGCGGCTCGTAAATTGGACATGAGCACTGCGTAAGCACTCGATTTGGGCTCTTGACAACCAACCACTGTTTCGATGAGCATTCGGGCGGTGACTCAATCACTGCAATGACGGGAATAGCCAAGTCCTAAAAATATCTGAAGCTCACTGGACGCCATATTTGAGGGCACTGTTTAGAGCGCACGCTCAGAACGAGCTCACATTAATAGCCTGCTAGGACCGGCACTCTTGATGGTGCGGAATGCACGTTGCAAAAGAACTGCGGAAGCTCGCCGTCAGCACGCGCTCAGCAGCCGCGCACACAGATATGGCCGCCAGTGATTACTCCTTATATTGTGGCTCACAATCACGGTTGCCAATCACCTGAAGCTTTATCACAGGAAACGCTTCTCCGTCCTCCACAAATATTTAAACAGTTCGCGACAGAGCAAAGCAATATTACATGAGCTTCCTAACACGGAGTCTAATGCTGAGGAAGTCGCACTTTTGAATCACGCTGATCGGCAGTTGCGTCTGCTCTGCACAAGCACCAAAATGGCGGTACCCAACACAATGTCGGGGAACCGAGCGTCGGATCTCTAAGCGCAGTTCATTTAGTGGCTCTACCCTGCACCTTGCCAACTCCAATGCGACGCTATGACGAGCTTTGGCGGCATACTATAATCGCGTTTTAAGTATGTTTTGAACGTCAAAGCTTAATTCTAAGTGGTAATTACTGCAAGTGCAAAAATCGTTGCACCGCAAAGAAAGAACGGTGACCCGGATGCCTCGCAGTGCAGTATACACACTCAGGGACATGTGACCTGGAGGGCACGTGCTTCGACAAGGGGCGGCACCAGCCGGGACTTGAGGCTTTCCTTTTGACGGCAGCTTTGGAGCGATTGACTGATGGTGCGAACTGTAGTCGGAACCTTTCCCACGCCGGCGTCGTGAGCTTATTCGACGGGAATGTCGCTCGCCCCGACGCGATATTTCTTCTTCGCCGTTCTCTATTTGTTCTTCTTTTCTCAGCTTCGCCGGGTTGTTCTTTCAATAAATCGTCATTCGTTGTTGTCGGACGGAGCGATGGGCGGTTTGCCGTCGTCGCCGCCTTGCTGTCTATGTGGCCACGTTTGGGAGACTTCAAGGCCGCCGCGCAATTGGGTTCGACCGAGGGAGTTTCAAAGCCCCGCCATATTTAAAATCTGTAACAAAGGTTTGCTTGTGCAACGTAAGCTGCACGATGCATGTTTAGCGCAAAAGGGCTAACCTTGTGTCGTTCACACCTTCCTTTCGTCCTGTGTATTTTTTGCGCGCTGTTTATTTCCGTAACCGTGTCAAATACGAGAATTTAGAAAACGATGCCGGAAATTAGGAAACGATGCTATCCCGCCTTCGTCTTAAGACTTTTACAACGCTCACGAAACACGACCGCGACCAACTTATATTCCCAGCATTTCTCATCGATACTTGGGTAATTTAGCAATAGGTTTATAGGGATCATCCATTTCCGGCCTGAAGTTTACCGTAGTAACCGAGCTCCTAGCGGCGCCTGCCCTATTAAATAATCTTATTTGTATGAGAAAGTTCTGTGTTCAATAAACATACGAATAATACAAGATATATAAGAACATATAAAACATATAAGAACCATATAAGAACTATATATGAACTATATTAGATATAGAACATATAGACGCTTTGCAGCAGCTGTGCATGGACGCCGCCATAACTGACCTTCAATTTTTGTTTCCTCTTATTCCGTTTATTTCACTTCGTCATTACCATAGTAGGCCAGGTTATTGCCATATTAGATTCCACTGTGTCCTTTTCTAAAGCATCGGCCCTTGAAGAGGATCGTCAACTACCGTTTCAGTTGCTCGGCATCTCGGTAAGACAAGAGAAGGTCAGCAATGGCGGCTGTAATTTGGCGCGTGTGTAAAGCGTCTATAAGAACTATATTAGACACTTTGAAAATTCTCACTAGTTTCTTATGTGATTCTTATATATCTTATATAGTTCTTAAATGGTACTTATATGTTATTATATATCTTGCATAATTCATATGTGTTTATTGAACACAAGAAATTTCTCATATAAATTACTTTTTTCACTGGGGTGGCGGCTTCTTTATTAGTATGGCCATAGCCTCCTTTATGCTTGAAAACCCGTCAATTCCACGACAGAGCCATTGAGCGCGCGGCCACCGAAAAAGGCGAGGAGCGGCGCGTAACGGTTACCCGTAAGGCAGAGCCACTGCTGGGGTAACCCTGCAGCCAGCGCCAACAATACGCGCGGTGACCTCACCGCGGAACAACTAACCGCAACGGAGAGAAAAGAGAAAGGAGGCTACCGGCAATCGGAGATATGAGGAGCAGCGCAATCAAAGGCCGATCGACGCAAAATGTCATCTTTTCCTGAAAAAAAGAAAAAGGAAAAAAAAGTAAAAGAGCGCGTTTGTGGTTCCGGATTTTACCGCTGGGGCATTTTTTGGCGCTGCCCGAGGGAGCCCCAGCGAGCGCTTCTTCTCTGATCTCCTTTCCATTTAACAGCGGCCGCATTCTTTCTTAATTTGACAGAATTTCTACAATAAAGGAGGCTATGGTATGGCACATTTTACACCTCCATCTATTCATTGAAACGCTATAGAAGTCGGTGAAAGTGAGTGAAAAACCTAATAAAACCGTGGTTGTTTTTGGCGACGTACGTGATCGAAAGCGTCGTTGTGGTCGGCCTGCCTCGATTGACCGCAATGCTGACTATTACGTCAGCAAGGAATTCCTCATTGACGGCAATCAAAGAAATATAAGAAATTCAATTTTGACGGTGCGGACAGTGTTGCTTTGAGAGCGCAATGATTTCAAACTTTGTTTACGCTAACTACTAACACCATCGAGCTTGTTGTTCGCAAAGGGAATGATGTCACGAAAAAGAATGAACACCACCAAAACATCTCGCCGCTAATAAGGAGTATTCACTGTACGCCATATTTGTGGGTGCTGTTTTAGAGCGCATGCTCAGAACGTGCTCACATTAATAATATTAATAATAATAACAATATTAATAATAATGCCTTTTTTTTTCATCACATCGTGAAGGGTAGGCCGGGGAAAAAAGCTGTGAAAACAGCTTGACGGGTCCCCGACCTCCTACAGTGGCAGAAACATAACAGCTCAAACAAACAAACAAAAGAAAAAAAAATATAGAATAGCTGTTACAAAAACAAACCTGGCGAGACAGATTGTCACAAAAACCGTTACAATGTGCTGTTATTGTACAAAGTAATTTCGAAGCACATTCATGGAGAGCGAGTCTAGTTGAAAGTCACGACTAATAAAGCTGTTAAGTAAATGTGGTAAAGTATAGTTTAACATTTGCAGGCCATAGTTAGTTTCTATGAGGTACCATCCTCCAACATTCAGCGTGCCGTGTAACATAGGTTACAACGTTTCTAGTTAACATGGCGAGAGTCGTCAGGAATTGTGAGTTTCGCTTTTGACCTCTTTTAAAACCAGCGGTCAACCTGTAACAGTACAAGTAATGTATGGTTATGACAGCGTATTTTTTGAACAAACCAGCAGTATGAAAGTCATGTGGAGCGTTGCAGATAATTCTAATAATTTTCTTTTGAAGCAGGAATATATTTTCTAAATTTCCAGCTGTGGTCCTGCCCCAGATAAGGTGGCAATAGCTGAGATAAGAGTAAAAAAGAGAGTTGTAAATAATCAGTTCTGGAAAAGTTGGTAAGATAGAGCGGTTGCGGTTTGCTAATTTGACAACGCAAGTTAATTTAGATATTACATATTGTACATGGTTATCCCATGACCCAGTCAACACTTGGACATCCCCAGGATGTCCTCAGGACAACCTTTTGAGGACATTATGATGTCCTGAGGATGTCCTCAAATGATCCTGGAAACATCCTAAAAACGTCCTATTGTCCGGCCTCAGGACATCCTCAGAACGTCCTCAGGAGGGCAGCCAAGGATTTTTCTAGTACATTTTTAGGACAACGCACTGCAGGTGCAGCTGTTCACTGAGTTGTTATACTCCGCGACAACTTTTCTTGGCAATGCAGTGGAAGGTACAGGCCCGCGTCCCCTCTTCCATTTCGAGTGTACGCAGGTTCTCCTCCTCCCCCATTTCCGGGGAGAGGAGGAGAGCCCGCGCACACTCAAAACGGGAGAGGGGACGCGGGCCTGTACCTTCCACTGCATTGCCAAGAAAAGTTGTCGCGGAGTATAGGATGCTTTCATTTTTATTGTTTCTAGGCTTTCTCCAACTGTATTTTGAACCTGAAGATGCCTGCAAGAGCTGCCTGCAGAAAATAATGCGTTGTTGTGCACTATTTTAAAGTGAAATTCACACACTAACTCTAGATTACTAGTCAGTGAGAGGCTAAGAACATAGTGTAAGGGAAAGGAGGAAGAAAGTTGGCGGAATGCTGAAGAGGAGAGAAGAATTCTCCCCTCCAGCAACCTGTCGGCTTTCTCCTCTGCGTATTTCCTTGAGCTATGTTCTTAGCCTGTAACTATGCGCATGATCGTGCCATTCATTATTGCAAACAAAGGTAACTGTTCAATAAATACTTTATTGGAGAGCAAATGTAATACATGCCTTTTTTCAATGTCTGCACCAGACGAGCAGTCTGGCTTCGCATCTTGGCCAGCACTAGTCCGAATAGTCAGCGGGATCTAGAAAAAAAAAAAATCAATTCCATAAGCATTAATAATAAAAACAGGTAATGTGAGAGCCTTACCATCATATCGAACATCTCCGGCTTTTGAGTGCAGCTTTTTCAGTTTCTCTCCAGTGTGGCGCAGCCCCAATTTGATGATGGTCTCCACGTCAGCTTTGTTTTCACACTCAACATTTGATATACTGCTCCTAAAACATTGATTTGTGATGGCAGTCACAGCAGAAAGCTAAGATGGCCTAGAAGAAAATCACAATTAGTGTTCGTGCAAGATACCCTTGTTACCGAGTCTACTTTCGCACAGTTGAAAAGCTCGAAGCATTCGTTTACGCGCCGGCATCTTTCCCGCCCAAAATTGCCGTTCATTGCTTTCCGCACTTTCGAAAAAGTACCACATTTAATAACACACTAACCTTTGTCACTGCCTTGCATTGCTGCCATCATCAATTTGGATGGAACAGCGCGGATATGCAGACTCGCAGCGCTGACTAACAACTCAGTGATATATTTCTTCTTCCTCAAATCGTCATCATCTTCTCCTTCGCCGTTAATGTGAACATTTTAAATATTTAAACAGAAGAAACCAAATAGCCAATACACATCAATAAGTAAATAATAAATAAATAAATGACAGCTAAATATAAATAAAACTAAGAAAATAAAAAAAAATAGTCAAAAATATTTTTTTATAGAATAAATTTACAATTAAAAATTAAACTTAAAAAATATTTCTTTTAATTTTATAAGTTTTATTTCTTTTAGTTGTCATTTATTTATTTATTTATTTATGTTTACTGGCTATTTGGTTTCTGGTGTTTAAAAATTTAAAATGTTCTCATTAACGGCGAAGGAGGAGAAGTTGACGATAATCAGCGCTGCAAGTCTGTTTCCTTCTTGTGTGCCTGTGAGTGTGACTGTATCCGCGCTGTTCCACCCAAGCATGAATTACCAACGCGCCCAAGCATCCACATTATGAAGCCATCATCAACCTGGACGCTATTTCTGTTTCTGCCCTGGCTAGGCTTAGCTTGCTTGAGTCTCTTGGATGGGTGGATAATTGCCTTGTAGTAGGCGATAGCTTGCGCCACCTAGATTGAAAGTTGCAATGGAACAGAATTTCGAAATACTGCGCAAATACAAAACTAATAATAATTGTAGTGCGTCCTAATTTTATTAAAGAATTGTTTGATCAAAACTATAGTTAACAACTACATGTAATAATTTGTAAGTGAAATTTAGTTGAGCAGTGACCGTGAACTGTGTATACTACATAGAGTTATTATAATGTACGCTAGAGGTTCAACTGGCGCTAGTGTCTATGCGACTTCCGTGACGCAAATTGAAGCAGACAGCAACCAGTCTACTTTTGCGGTGCTCCTGTGCATTCCTATGGGAAAACGTGCGTGCATTTCGTCTCTTCGCAGGAAAATAACATGGAACACTTAGGTTATTTCGGTCGTACCGAATAGTATGTGTTTTAATTAACATTGTAAAAGTGTAATTGGTTTAGTTAGCGCATTTTTCTTCATCAGTGAGCGATGTTTAACAATTCGTTGCATTTCAGTCCCAAACGTGTGTTCCTAAGCAGGTGTGTAAAAACAAGCGACGATTCAAAGCAAAATTACGATCGAAACGAATATAGAGTGTGTTCAAGGCTTGCCAGCATTCCGGTGACGCTTGTATATTGATAATATGCCAGTCCTGTCACCATATGAAAATGATCCCGTCGTGCATGAGCGGATAAAAACCTTCAACGTAGAGAATAAAGTCCGTGGGATATGAAAGGTGTCTCTTCGTATTGTTTTCGCTGCCGGGCAGCTTTTATCGTGTACTTGTTCTCAAAGATGTCTAGCGCGCGGGTGATATCTTGAACGTAGAACACGCAGCTTCGCTCAGGACAGAAAGAATAAAGCGGTACTCACTTATTTAAAATTGGAATAGATTACGTGGCCTTCAATTTATTTTGATCGTACATGCACTGCGAGTTACTGATCCGGTGTTGCTGCGTAGTTCTTGCCGTCGCTCTTGATTTTCCAGATGTCCTTCGTTCGTTTAACATGTATATCCCCCATGCTGGAAATCGCCGACGCCACGTTCGCGCTAACAGTGTCCGACAGTGCACATAAATACACGTACGAAGCCGTTTTAGCACCGTTTTTAGTGCGATGAATTCAAGAGTAAAACGCCGTAACTGACCAATTCTTTCGTCGGCCTGACTGAGAAATGTTCCAAACTACCTAGTACGTACGGATTATTTGGGATATTTGCTCTTATGATCGAGCGCAGGGAGAAAATGCATTCCCTTTTTCCCATAGAAATGCATTCCCGGAAGTCAATTTTCGACTGGTTGCTGTCTGCTTCAATTTGCGTCAGCACACTAGCGCCACTTGAACCTCTAGCGTACATTATAATAACTCTATGGTATACTACCGCCATTTCATTCATTTATTATTTAAAAACGCAATCAAATTGAGGACGTATATATTACCTCTAACTTTGTATCCTTCGTCCTCAATAAGTCCTCAAAAGGACGTTTCTAGGATGATCCAGCGACTGACGTTCTCAGGATGTCCTGAGGACGTCTTGAAAACCGTAAGGACGTTTGTACGTTTTGAGGACGTCCTGAGGATGTCGGGTGTTGTCTGGGGACATATGATCTCAGAAAAAATGACTCCAAGTGTCTTAAAGCTGCCTGCGATTTCAATGGGCGTTGTGTTTAAGATGAGGCTATTAGTGCATGATACAGCCTTATTTTTCGGACGAAAAAGAATGGCTTTTGTTTTATTTGTGTTTATTTTCCTCTGCTACAGACTCTGGTTTGATAGCGTTATATTTGCATGGGCTATCAGTAAATTTGGCTCGTCAGCGGAAAAAAATGTGCTAGTATCGTTCGCATAAATGACTAGTTTAACCGTTTGATCTATGTTCACTATGTCGTTCACGTATATATTAAAAAGAAAGGGACCTAGTATGCTTCCTTGAGGGACACGTGACGTGATAGTTCTAGTTGCAGATGAATAGCCGTTTAGGTATACGTACTGTTGTCGATGTTTAAGGTAAGAGTTCAGAAGCATTAACGGGCCGCCTCGAAAACCATAATGTTCGAGTTTTTGGGAGAGTATTTTATGATTTAGGCTATCAAAAGCTTTAGTGAAATCGACGAAAACACCAAGTACTATACTCCGTTTCAGCTTCAGTCCGAGCCCAGCGGACGCTAGGAGCCATCCCAGCCAATCCAGCGCGGAGAGAGTGTCATGTGACCTTGAGCTCCCTGCGTCGCTCTGCCCAACCGGCAAGTCACGCGATTTTCTCCCGGCGCTGGACCGGCTGGAATAGCTCGTGGCGTCCACTGTGCTTGGACTGAAGGTGGAACGGAGTATAGCTTTCTATTTTCGAATTGCCCTAGAATATATTCTTTTTGTGCTAGGAGGGCCGCTTCAGTTGAAAGATTTTTTCCAAAGCCAAATTGAGCTGAGTTTAATAAACCGCGCCTGTCAGAGAATTGGCTAAACCGGTGATGTAGCACTTTCTCAAGAACCTTTGAAAAGACTGGAAGTATCGAAATAGGGCGGTAGTTTCCTACGTCATCTTTCGCACCCTTCTTATGCAGCACTAACACTTTGGCCAATTGCATCCCTTTTGGAAAAAAACATTCGTAGCAATAGCAACATTAAAAAAATAGGCTGCTAAAATCGGCAATCTTGATGATGAGGAATGGACGTTGCAAAATACCAGAAATAACTGTGGAAGTTGGCCGTCAGCAGGCGCTCAGCAGTCGCGCACTCAGCTAAGGCCGCCAGTGAAAACCACCTATGCCGGCACGGGCATATCTGAAGTATCACTTAAAGCCCCTCTATTCTGGGAAAGCTGGCGCCATTCATTGTTGTACAAATGCGCGAGGCACGTGCTGCACGCCACTTCTGGGAAATTCATGGCGTCTGAGATCTAGCTCAGTGCTTTGCTGTGCCGCCATGATCTTCCCAAGGGCTGCACGTTGAACGTGCATCGACGTACCTTGCGCTACTTTTGAAACGTGAAGGGGCGTTAGTATTACTGACTGACTCCCCGCATGTTCAACGCACGAAGAGACGCGCGCTGACGGTAATGCCACAAGCACGGAAGCTCGACGTCGATGCTTTGAAGTGTTCTTCCGCAAAACGAGCACTCGCGCTAGAAATGCACGTCTCAAATCCAGAAGAGTGGGCTAGCTCGCGCTTGTGGCTTTGACTGCAGCTCAGACTAAAGGAGCCATGAAACGAATTTTGGGTTGGGATGAATGATTTTAAACTGGGACTTTACTAATCGCTTATCGTTTAGTTGGCCAAAAGAAAGAGGCTAGAAAGTCAAAAGCCAGCTTTTTGGTACGAACATTTGAAAATTTAACGGACTCTTTTGTACCTTCTTGCCTTCGAAAGCTCACCGCTGTTTCACTATGATACATCCGCGGTTCCAAAAGCGCGTCACCGGCGCGAAACTGACGTCAGCAGAGCCCAGTTCACGCATTGGACACGAGAAGTGCGTCACTCGGACATATGCGCTCGTCAACAATCAATCCGTCGACGAATGTTTGGATTCGCGTTCGTGGCCAATGAGTGCCCTGACGGAACTTATCGTCACTGGGGAATGACAAGTTCTATGGTGTGCATAAAAAGCACGGCGGAAGCTAGGAGTCATCCCAGCGGTGCCGAAGGAATGTCACGACCACGTGATTTCACAATTCGCATTTGAGTTGAGGATTAAAGCTAAAGAGAAAGAAGTAGGAAAATTGTTTCATGACCCCTTTGAAGGGGTACGAAAACGAAATTACGTGAGCGCGAGCTCCCTATCCCTTGTTTTAAAGTCGACCAGCGTGAATCGCGATGCGTATCGAGCTCGTAACATCAACAGACGCTTTCCGGCAGCTGTGCATGGGCGCCGCCATAACCGACCTTCAGTTTCTGTTCCCTGTTATTCCGTTCGCTCCACTTCATCATTACCACAGCAGGACAGGTTATTGCCATTTTAAGTCCCACTGCGTCCTTGTGCCCAGCATAGGCCCTTGTGAAGACCCGTCAACGCCCGCTTCAGGGGCTCGGCATCTCAGTAAGACAAGAGAAGGTCGGCTATGGCGGCTCAGTCCGGCGCGCGCTGAAAGCGTCTATAGTTCATGCACGGCCAAGGGTACCGTAGTTGCGAGCCTTGCCGCTCGGTGGCGTTAACGCGTGACAATCTCCCCTAGTAGTAATATCGGAGGACTGTACGCCCTATGCCTACACACAGCTTGGCCGTAACGTCATTCGTGGCCATTCCGGTTCTGTATGTGCCACGAGCGTTCGGTTCACCGTGTTAGTTTTACAACGCAGAAGTAGGAGCTCGAGGGAGTAAGTATAAATAATCGTCGATACCCAGCAATGGCAATACCGGCAAGCTATGTATATAAGCACTGGGTGCCATATTTGTGCTCGCTATTCACAGGGCATCCGGGTGAAGGGGGGGGGGGGGGGGGCGGTATAGGCCTCCTCCGTTGCCCAGGACGAGCTGTGAAAAAGGGCTTGTTTTGGGTAGTACAAACTTGAGCGTCTCAAGGCCGGTTCAGACACTTGCGTTTGAATGCGTTTGAATGCGTTGCGTCGAGAACCGAAAGGGAGTCACCGGCACATCTGTGCTTCGTATGAAGCGTAGAATCCAAACCAAGGAATCACCTTGGCACGCGATATTAGCAGCAGGGATGCCTTGGTTTCTCGCAACCGCAACGCAGTCAAACGCAGTCAAACGAACTGTCTGAACCAGGCTTCAGACTGTCACACATGTAGAAGCGTGCCTGCTTTGGCGCGGAACGCCCGGACACGAGGAAACTACAAAAAAACAAGAATAATTTGAACGCCGTCGATGCACAGGTCAGAGCTATGGCGATTAGAGCCTGAACCAAGAAACGCCGTGGCACGTGGTGCAAAGAAAAAATAAAAAAATAATAAAAAAGGGGGGGGGGGGGACAAGCCAATCAATGCAAAGGTTAAAGCGAGGTGGACAACATCAGGATGCCTGGTGTTCTGACGTCACCACCCAGAAGATTAGAGACGCGTACTCTAGCGGTGGGGACATACAGATCGAACTTTCGATTGTCTTGCGGCGTTGAATCTAGCCGATTTCGGACACCCAAAGGTGTTTTCTTTTTTCGTTCTTCGGCACTACGGAGAAAAAAAAAGCTTAGCGAAGGTGCCACAAGATGTGCGAGGCCCAATCAGGTCGGCTTGTACTACCCTAAATGAGGGCACCACCATTTGAGCGTAGGAGGCCCTTGGTTGGCCTAGGAGTGGTCCCCGCATCCTCAGATAAAGCTCCTACCTAACGCCTGAAAAGAATGACGATCGTGATGGTGCGGAATGCACGAGGCCGATACACCGGGGCAGCTGTAACATATAAAACCTAGTAAGCGCGTCAGCGTTCTCCGCCGAGTCACATTCGGGACTAAGTAGGTCCACGAGCGAGCCATACAGCCATACTGCCGCGAACTGGGGCTGCTTCTTAGGAACTCATGGCGTGGCGGCATTCCAACGGAGCTTTACAGGCCGCCACAAGACGCAATTTTAGAGTTTGTTAATTCGTTTTAAATTTAGTTTTCTTGACTTTTCTGCCGGCAGCCCGGAAGCACTACTCTAGGTTTGTGCTCCAGGTTGCCGGCACAACATAGAAAACATCTAAACAAAGAAATACGTGAAACATTTTGTTTTCGAACTTATTTAAGAATGAACAGAGCATACACTGTTCCAATCAACGTTACTGGAGCAAGCCCAGTTTCACAGCTCTGCCTGCGACGTAGGCTGAGTGGCGGTCACGAGAACTAGCAGCGCTGCAGTCGAGTCTTACTTCCGGATTGTCTAGCCTGCCAAGTTTGAATAGCAATACCTTAGCTTGGCCGACTTGGTGATTCATACTAACACTTCAGAGCGCAAGGAAACAGACGCACACAAAAATAAATTTAAAACGCGCAAAGAAATAACTCTCACACTGCGCTGACTCTCAACTCCATGGTGTATTACACTTCATCTTCATCATCTGTTTTTTTTTTTTGCTATTATACACATAAAAGTAAAAAAAAAAAAAACAAGGAAGAAAAGAAAAAAAAGTAAAGGAAGCTCTAAACGCGGTGGTAGCAGAAGACGCGTGAAGCGTGTTTCACGTGCAGCGATTTTGGCCCTAGAGCGGCGCGATTTCTGCCGTCGCGGCGCTCGTGCCGCAGAGCGCCGCGACGGCAGAAATCGCGCCGCTCTAGGGCCAAAACCGCTGCATGTGAACTAGGCTTGAGACAGGGAAGTAAGATCCGACTGCAGCGTAGCTAGTTCTCGTGACCGCCACCTGTGCCACTCGCCTCCGCAGGCGAGAATAAGGAGCTGCGAAACTGAGCTTGGGGCTCCAGTAACGTTGATTCCAATATGTACAAACCCAGAGCCCCGCGTGCGATCTCCGCAGCCCAGCAAGAGCATATTCCTCGCTTCGCAAGACTACGGCAAAACCACCAAGTCACGCGCCATACGTACGAACGCTGAAAATGTAACCGGCCAGAAGCCCCTTTAAGCCGAAAGCCCGGGACCGGTACGGCCCGCGTGCCGCGACGGGAAGCACGCATTGTTGTCCGGCCCAAATCCGAGACGGTCTTTACCCCTCGCTGTCGAGACACATCCATTCGGGCCGGGCTCGGGCCGTGCCGGATCAGGTGGGCGACCAATCTGGCCGGGCCCGTGCTAGGTAAGACCGAGAATCAACAGACGTGGGCATCAAAAGGTCGACTCGTGCAGTGCCCTACTTCGTGCTACTCAAAAAGCGAAAGAACCAGACGTGGGAGGTGCTGCAAAGTTACTCAACGCTATTCTTCGGCAAATATCGGCCTTGTTCGTCTGTGTCGATTGGTATAGAGACTAAGCCAGCTCGGCCGGTTGCTGTAGTCTCGCGCTAGACCAATCGCGGCGAGCGGGTACGCGTGGAAAAGCGTAGCTCCTGTGGTAGCTAAAGCTGCCGTATTAGCGCCAACATGTATCGGTGGCGCCCTCCTATGGTTTTCTGTTTGTGGTGTCACGACCAGGATTTGCCTCGCTGTGATTGACAGGATTTTTCTCGTCCTTTGCCGGCAATTGGGCAGGCATTATCACTATAGTACAGGAAGCTATGGTTTAGCCAATCGCGAATGTCGACCACAGCGACGCTCTTGGTCGCGCACGTCTCTAATAGCTGCTCAACATACATGTGGACCGCATGTCGCAACCTGCTAGCTTCGAAGCAAATAAATTGTGCTCATTGCGATTTTACCGTAGCTACTTGTGTGCTTCGTAAAACAAGTAGTTTTTTTTAAAGTGCTTAGGAAAGTTAAGGAACAAGCCGGGGTTGTAGTTCCGCGCGAAACAAAAGCTCACCTCTTTGATATTGCATCTTGAAGCAAACATCTATATAACACGACGTTTTGTTCGATGAACAAGCAGTTGCGCTTAGCATCTCAGGTACTGGCTGCTTGTGTAAACACATCAACTATTGGGCAGGGAACGCAGCGCGTGTATGAGGTGATTCGGATAAATTTGGCTAGAAGCGACGAACATGCACGTGCTAGATTGTAGGAATTTCACGCCACTGGAATACTATTATTATTTTAATTTCCACTAAAAAAATCAAGCTCCTGGTTTATGGTCCTCGGTGTGTCTGAGTCAAGCAACGCTGCCCAAGTCATACAAGTTGAATAAAAAAAAATTGGCAATACTTTCAGTGAATTTCTTAAGCGGAACCTAGCTGCAGTCGACAAAACGTCTCGACGCGACAGGGCAAAAACACACTTGAAAACACCGGATCTGAAATCAAATATCTTTATTTTCATGGCCACCTTCATTGCTGTTTTTTTTCTTTAGCGTTTTTATTATTACATATCTACATAAGCCCGGTCACTCGTTTTCGGGAACGGTCAAACCGACGCACATGTCTAAGACGCTAGCAGGCGTATTTACAAGCGACTTTTGCACTGCAACACGAGATGTACACAGGTACACATACAGTACACGGCACTTTTTTTCTTTCCACAAGATTCTGGTCAGTTTTATAGATCTTTCGTGTTTACTGACGGCCAGTTCACCGAGATTCCCAAGAGTCCTGCTCCCCAATCACGACCGCTTCGTGTCATAGTTCCCCCTCCGATGGAACTGCCCGTCGAAATGCGCGACACTGGTACACAAGCGATAGCCGGCCTCGTCAAGTCAGTGCCAACACCTCCAGCGTTTTGCACATATATGTATATATATAAAAGAAACTCTCACTCCTTAGGGTGCCTCAATGGTGCCGGGCTGGCGACCCTCCCGAGTGGAGATAACTCTGTCGTCTACAAGCAGAGCTGCCATCTCGCCTCCCGCTCCACTGTGCTTTGTAAGCTGTTTACAGCCATCCTAGTGGCCAGATTCCACGCGAAGCATCTTGGGTACTGTTTGACCACTAAGTTTCGGTTTCGATTAGCCAACCTCATCACCTCCACGACTTCAAATGATGCAGTGTCTTTAGTTTCGAATATGCCACTTGCCTTAAGTTTATAACGCCTGCAGGTATTTCCTACCGATACAAATAGAATGCTGGGGCACGTTTTTTTTTTCTTTCTTTGGTTGGGCCGGGGGGGGGGGGGGGGGGGGGGGGCTCCCGACGCGCCGGAGTTTGTTTGAGGATAAACAGAGGAAAATGATGTGTAGAAGAAATGTACTGAGCCGGTGATCCTGTTCCATCGGCTCCTCGATCTCCTAGGCCTCTTAAAGGCTGACGACGAGACTCGAGATTCTGCAAGGCAGAAGATCCTCCTCGCCATGGGGGAGGAGGAAACAGGCAACGGTGGACAGGGTAGAAGGTGGGAGAGGAGGAAGCGGTCGAAGAGTGGAAAGCGCGAACTGGTCGTCGGTCTTTAAATGATCCGTAACCCAGGAAGGTCGTGCTGCACTCTGAAGTGGTAGCCAGGGAGCCAGAGGGGTATGGAACGCGGCAGGCCATACTCCTACTCCTCGCTAAGCGTAGGAAGGCCTTTACGGCCGCCGCAGGTTCGTGTTTTTAAACAGGGGCTCTCACGAAGATGAATAGGTGCTATACAAGCGAGCGATGACTTTATTTTGATGCAGTGCTGAGATGCCCTACTTCGTCAGCGGGGCGATCGAAACTGAAACCTTGCCACTCCTCTCCATGACCAACCGAGTCCAATAATGCAACGCACGCTATCTTGCGTGCAGGGAGTTTTGGAAGTGGTCTGTTATTGAGCATTTCCATGTGTGAAATGAAGCGAGGTAACTTTAAAAAGTAAAGTACATTGCTGGGCTAGTTAGCGCACATTTAGGTATACAAAATAAAATAACGCCTCTCCTGTGTATTGCTTAGTCGTCAACCCTTTGGTGCCATTTTATTTTGTACCTAAATCTGAACATGCAACGCCACGCGTTTTCTTAAGTATGCGTTTGTTTCCAGCTCCGGTCAGAAGACGGGGGGCAAAATGGTTGCCACACGGTCAGGGAAAGGCGGAACTTGCCCTTCCAAAGAATGTCCCCACCATAAAAAGGCGTAGCAGCAAGCAGCATTGAGGCACTCTATCCTTCCCCGTGGAAACGAAAGTTCTCATGGTGGCCGGGACGAATGGTATCGAGGCTTTTTGGCGCCACTCGTCGCGTATGGTGACTAAGAGAGAACGGGCTGGAGGGAGGCTGCGGCAGCACGAGGCACGAGCGATGATTGTTCTTAAAATAGCGGTGACGACGCCATAGTAAGTGAGGAAAGTTGCTAAGCAGCAACGCAAGCTCGAGGGACTCATTTCGTTGGTCTCGTTAGTAAAGATGTCTGCATATTGACCAACGCGTAGGTTTTCCATTGGCTGCGTACCAAAAGAAAGCGTACGTTTGTCGTACATTTTACGATGAAGCAAATTGTAACCGCGATTTGTGCTCGACGAATCCAGGTCAGACGAATTCGAGCAAGGGGTGTCGACCACTGCAGTTGAGGTTAACGACTCGCACATATTCTATTTATTCTGTGTAATGAATATAAGTGGCCGTGTATCTGAACAACGACGGAGCAATGGTTCCTGCTTGCCGTCCCTTACTGGAGCGAAGCGGCAATAATAGGGTATCCACTTTCCGACGCTGGCGACGAGCGAAGTGCAATTTGGTCTGTTGAAAAATCACGTAATGACTTCTACGATTGTCACGAGATCTCTACTCGAAGGACCAGAAGATATGACACCTCGGGCCCTATGCTACGCGGCGGGACCAAGCGGGACAGGGAGTCCGGGACATCGCCGCCGTCTGCGATTGGTCAGCGTTGCACCGCTGACCCATCACAGACGGCAGAAATCTCCCAGACTCCCTGTGCCGCTTAATCCCGCCCTGCAGCATAGGGCCCCTGACTGAACGTTTCAAGCGTTTCACAAACGAGTGCGTGCTTTTATATTCGGAAATCCGGAAGGGGGTGGTAGTCATACTAAATTTTGGCAGCACCTGAGGAGCCGCCACAGGATGTCGATTATCAAATTTGTATAGCCAGGGTATGAAAACGAGGGGCCGCCATCCGGATAGAAACGGAGGTAGAGGAGATCCGAGTTCTGGTTTGAAATATTAATAGGTAGACGAACGCGAACGCCGGCGATCGCCCTTCGAAAGCGTTCGAACAGCGAGTAGAGACGAAGTCTTTGTATTTAGAGACTAATCGTTCAGACCAGAGCTCGGTGCTGACATACCTCCTGCGTCCTCCTCTCCCTCAGACTCTTTCCGTTTTGGAAGAACGCGGGTCAAGCGTGTTCACAAATACATCCTCCGGCAAACTAGTAAGTCGCAAAACTATTCCTTAGCGGCGGTAGAGACTACAAAATGCAAACCATGCCAACCATGCAAACCCCGTTTGGGCCCCGATTAGTATTTCCTTTTCAATCGATAAAGAGTGACTTCGCGGTAGTGTTGGAATTAACGTACTAACGCAGTCGTTGGGATTCGAAACCTTCACTGAGTAAAGGAATTTTCCGAAAATTTACTCGTAACTCGTTACTTTTGACAAAAAAATGAACAATGGTTTCGCTAACACGCCATCGGGGCCGCTCTGCATCGTACATAATTAATAAACATACGATAAAAATATTACCCAATAGCTCTGGGAACGTTTCTTTGTTGTCATAGTTTGTTGCTGCTTAGGTTACCGAATACTAAAATCTCAAGTAATGCAAAAGTAACGTTCGTTAGATTTTGTACGTAACGGTATTTCATTACATTTGCAGGACTGTAACAAATATCATTAACCCGTTAACGTTTAACGATCTAACGACAGACGCTATTTCGTTACTTATATTCGGTAACGGGCACCTCACTCCATCGAAGTCACAGCCGCCTTCAATGGTGCAATGAACGAATACATCGTGCGGCCGCCGGATTGCTCGGCAAGTCTCTTTAAATCCAGAGTGACACTGCCCATACACATCATACAAAAGACAAGGTGTTCCCTGCGGACATAATGACGAAATTACTCGCGGACACGCCTCAGAAATCTTTTGAGCATATTTGCGTTATACGTTTTAATTTCAGCCTTTTCACGCCCCGTGTTTTCGCTTTAATCGCTGAGGCGAATAATCGAATTTTTTGTTTACATTCCTTTCGCACCATAACCGCCGGGGGAATGATCGGATCAGGTGGAGGCGCCACCACTGCTCTGCCCACGCCCTTGCTACTCCTGTCGCTCGAACGTTTGACGCACGACTCCACCGATACCCGAAGATCCACACTCTCAGAAGGGGAGCGATCCGGAGTAATTGTACATCGAGACGTTGCGGGCCAACTCATCCGAAGCGAAATGACCAAGCGTCATATTTGAGGCAGACTCGTTAGAAGAACTGACGAGGCATGCGCTCGTGCACGCAGACAGACAGAGAGAGAGAGGTTCCCCGGCTACCTCGCACTAACCTTGACAACAAGGCGGTAAGTTGGGCGAGTTGGTACTAACCTTGCCAGTGCTATCGGTGAAGCCTGCCTCAAATAACACGGTGGCGCCTTTAATTTCAATCACCCTGACGAAGACGATGGGAATCTATGGCGCTGAGACGCTGCTGACCGGCCATTTAAAAGTTACCCCTCCAATTTTGGTAGACTTAACCACGAATTTAGCTTATCTCAATCATAGGATTTAAGTAACGTTCCCAAAATTGTGCTCAGGCTTTGAATCTGCTTTTATGAGCATAAAAAACTCTCTGAAGCTGAAAATATTTCTCTGGCACTTTGCCGCATTGACTAAAAGCTCACCACCGACGAATGTTTCTATTTTAAATTGACGGATTTTTGTATTCATTGTGCTTTGTTCACCACATACATTTTAGACATGGTAATTACTACTTATTTGCGGCTGTTAGAAGGTGTCCGAACTCACCAACGCCTTTTAATTTGGATGACCCGTGAAAAAAGGCCCGCGATATGCGTAAAGCCCCGCTGGAACGCAGTCACACATCCGGCGCGTGACCAAACGTCCTGCACGAGCGCATGATATTAACGTGTGCCGAGTTTTAGCACCGCTACTTGGTCCCACATATTTGATTTGAAACGAAGTCAAGAGTCTACAGACTATCACTAGCACTAAAACAGCTCTTCGACAAAAGCGAAACAATCCACTTTTTCTTTTTTTTAACTACGAGCAGAAAACCTTTGTGTTTTGTGGCCGTTTAAGTATGCGTGTTCTAATAAACTCACATCTTGATCTGAGGCTTATTCTGCTATCCACGCCTTTACCTAGTTCCCTCAGTCTCCGGTATCGTTCAGAAATCTACACCAACCTGCCTCCCATAGCTTCATAGCATCTACGAAGTCTAAAACTTCCCACCGCCTGCCACTCATTATTTGATTTTTGTACGAAGACATTTTGGAACGTTGATTACTCTACGCACCTAATATCTTTCCGTTTGGTTAACCGGTCACTGCGTGTTCCTTATACTTCATAATAAAATTCGACCTGCTCTCTTGTCGGCAGTTCGCGTTCACTTGGTTTGGGATCACAAATGGCGCGAGATATTCATGACTTATATTTAATTGATTACTGACTAAATTTTAACCTGCTTATTATGGTTTACATGCAGAGGCAGCAGCAACGCTCGATATAAGTCGTGAGTTAATGAATTAATCTTGAATAGCACAATACTTTTGTTGTCGGAAATATTTTTCTGAAAGTGGTCAAAAGCTATTTCCCGAATTTAATATGGGATCATCCTTCCAGGTATCTTCTCTATCTTCAACTGGAGTTCATCACTCAACAAAACTCAACCATTATCCTTCTTGACAATCGTAGGCTTTAATGTCACTAACAGTTTAATTAATACCTCTGTCAGACGGGCCCCTAAAAGGACCTTTACGCCAAAGGAATTTAGGATTGGCAAATGACCTTTAGGTTCTGCCGTGCCAGACAGCGCAAGTAAATGTAATTTAGACGATGTTTACAGCAATTGAAGACTCGTAGCTCGGTTCAAACAGATAAACCATGTTCACGCCGGTAAAGTACTATTCTGGTGATATAAATCATTTTTCAAGTTTTTCTGAACAAACGACGCATTAAAAAAGAGAAAATGACGAGTTTGGTCGAGCGATTACAACAAAGTCCACTTCAAATCCAATCAAGGTGTTCTTTTTCTTTTTTTTTTCAATGAGCAGCAACCCTGGACGTGTCCCGCTCACTTAGTCCTAACATTGCTCAGTGGTCCCGCTCCTTTCCGTGCTTCTGCTATGCCTTTGCCCTGTTCGGTTCGGTGTCGTGCTCGCGCTTGAGGTTCATCGCACGCGTCGGAGGTTCTCCAGACGATCCTTTCAAAGTCGTATATCGGCGCCCAGGTCGCCTGAACGCTCCAACGGAAGCGCGGCGACCCCTTCCTACTCGTGGACGCTCCTCCGTCGTTCGACGTATCGCACGACGCGAGAGTGAAATACAGAAATATATATGTACAAAAAAAACATGGAATATATACAGTACGGATAGCAATATAAGTAGAGAAATAAAGGCTAGATAACTATGGTTGTAAGGAAAATCGAGAGGAGGAAAACCAAAGTACCGATGCGGACGACGCGAGCAGGCGACGACGAGGTAGCTGGGGCCGTGACTACAAAAAAGTATTCGTAGAGCAAGGTTTGTACAGAATATACGTGAAATACGCTCTTTTTCAATAACAAAACCACAGCAAACATTAATTTTATATATCAGTACGATCTTTTATTTCAATTCGCTTTTCTAGTGTTGACCGCTGTTAACGAGAGTAGGCCTTTAGCAGCCGTAAAGGAGTTGCGGGAACTCAGGTTCACAAAAAGGACCTTTACGCTAAATGCCAATTGAGTTGCCGTGTGGCACTGCCTAAATGACATTTACACTAAAGGTCATTTGGCGTAAAGGTCGTTTTAGGTGCCCGTCTGACAGGGGTATAACAAAGCCGTGATTCGTATCATCTTTATCGACACTTTCTTTTAAGCTTCGGCGTTCATCCCATGCGGCTTATTTTGGCAGTGTGAAAAAAATAATCAATCTGCATAGTATTGCCATTCTCATTTTTCATTTTCAGCGAACACTTCAGAGCATGCCTCGCCTCCCATATAACTTCATAACTCTCCTTCATTACCTTGCCACGCTTTCTCTTTATCAAGTAGCCGGCGCCGTCTTAGGGCTGGAAAGCCCTCCACGACATTGTTTATTTACTCTCACTTTCTCAACCACATTTCACGCAGAAAACATGCACGCAGCTTCAAAGAGACGGACACTCCAACGCATCATAGTAGATATACGTTAGCTTCTGCCATTCTTACAAGGCAGTGCGAATTTTTCTCCAAATATTCCGCAACTTCACCTTGTTTTGTATAGTTCGTGAGTATATAATACCAATAACGTTGTATATAATACCAATAACGATCAAGAGGAGCTGCGGTCGCCCCACACGAGGCAGCTCGGTTGAAAGGACCAAGTGTGCCTTGATGTTCACCCTTTGATCGAAAAGACACACCCGCGCTTCGGCCCTCCTTTTGAAGGCGGCGAACGCATATCGCACTTTCGAACCCGAGACCGACGATGAAGAGGCGTACAGGTAGCGACCAAACCGAATTAGTCCACGAGGTGTTTGCTTATGCCGGGAATACAACGAGTACCCCTGGCGAGCCTTTGTCAATCCCTGCTGCATGCACGTCGACCTTTGACTCATCTGTTCGTAGACACACTACAAGAAATCCCGTGTGACAAGCACGTGCATCTGACATTGGTGAGTCCTTTCTTTGGTATCTCTAGAAAAAATGTGGAAGATTTGCTTGTGTCTCTACCTTTTTCGCGGACATACAGAATAGGGTATGGGGGGTTGCCCCACGGACTTTTATGTCTTTGAGTGTCTCTATTATTTTAGTGTAACCTAAGTTCAATTAGCTCTCTTTGTATTAAAAAAAACGAGGATCATTGGAAAAAAATGGAGGTTGCTTCAGGTGAATGACCTTAAACTCTATACTGTCTAATGGGAAAGAGAACAGAAGAAGGGAAGAAACGAAAGGAGAGAAAATTACGTACTCATCACATCAACTGGAGATCGACACTTGCTCCTTAAAGACTAGAGCCTAGTCATGCGTTATTTAGGAAATGTTTTGAAATTGCCCGAGTCCTAAAGTAGTTCTCAAGGCTGGCAGTAGACAATAGAAACAAATATACAACGGTGCTTGTCGCTGTTCTCTTTCGATGTGAACTCTAGAACATTTTATTTTTACAAACACAAGCCGTCTCTTGCCTACAAACAAACTTTCTGTAGTCCCGTTTTGGCAGGACTTCCGAGCCTGTTGATGTCAAATATTTATAGCAAAATAAAGTTCTACGGAAATCACGAAGTTGGTATTTAGTGAGGTCCTTATATTGTGGTATTCAACATAGGAGAGGGGATTGGTCGTCTTACAGGAGTAATAAATGATATCTGACAAATCCGTCGCTAACCGGACCTTTAGCTAACCACCCGGCGAACTGATCATAAAATATTTCATGAAGGCTACAAGAAGTGGCGCTATGGTAGGGACTGTTTGTCCTTCCACTTGAACGGAATTTCGCGGAGACGTAAATTGCCAACAGCGTCGCCTTACGGCGATTAAACAAAAATGGTTCCTACCGGCCCTGGCGAGCCACCCGACATTAATCCGTGGCTCCCCAGTGCTACATAAGAAAGAAGAATTGGACGAGTTTTTTTCTTGTCTGTACTTATCTCTCCACAAGCGGTATTCCCTGGGCGCGATATCTGAACGCGTTATAGACCCCTTTAGAAAGTGTGCCCTCTGTTGGAAGCTGAGAAGTCCCTGCACAATGGCGGACATAAAATAAACCGCCGATGTTGGAACAGCAGATACTTTACTTCTGCCGCTTAATTTCTAGCTTATGTAGATTCAGAATCTCACATTTCGTTCTGTCGCTTACCACGCCATTGTGCGGTGCTTCAGACCCTTTAACAATAGTCGCGTTACTTTCGGAGGGGGTCTATTCACAGCGCTCACTCAGAGCGAGCACACACTTCTCATTTGCCAAACAACAACACACTCCGTAATCTGGCTCGCCTTTGACACGCGCGCAGCATGAACGAGCTCAGCCACGGCCGCCAGAGTCCACTACTTTATCTACATTGTTCTTCGGTTCTCGTTGTTTGCAGGTGTGACCTCACCGAAGCCTGCAATCAGAGTGAGAGTATGACAAATTAAAATGCGTTAAATGAACGCGAGGCGACGGTGCTTTCCGACATATCCGGTCTCGCATCCCAAGGGTAAATTCCCTCGATATGTGTAGTTTCCCGAGGGGCTTTACCAGGAGAAGACCTTGGTCTCCCCCAACCAGGGCACATGCCGGGCGTCTTTCCTCGACGCGCGAGCAGTAGCGACGAAGACGTGATGTTCCCGGAGTTCACCCAGCCGAACTGCTCCGCCCCCACGGTGTCCAGTAGCACGGGGCAGGCAGTGAGCACGTGGCTAGCACTCGGGCTTGCAGCGGCACCGCACGATCGACATGACGTCCTTGGTGCGCGTGGTCCACGCGCCGTCCTCAAAGCAGTGGAAGGGTAGCGTGAGCGTCGTCGACAGCGCCGGGAAGCAGCAGCGTCTCCCGGGGCAGCTGCCGCAGTACTTGGGAGTATGCTGAGTGACGGACGTGCAGTTGGCGCCGTCCGTGTAGTGCTGCGGACAGGACGCCCGCACCGTGGCACGGCACAAGTGGTTCCTCTGCGGGGAAGACAAAGGAGGGTCACGCCCGTTCGGCTTGTGCGGCGGGAACCCTTCTAGAAGACAAGGCCTACGCCTGAATCCCGCTCCCAAACGTCCTCATTAATGAATCCACGCCACCTTGGGCCAGCTTCGCTACCAGCGTGACTTGCAGCGTCTCACAGCGGACACGGCGCTAGCATGCGGCGACGCCAAGACGGACGCGTCTGCCGCTTGAGGCGGGTCAAGGATTCGCTAACGATGACGTCCTGCGCAAGCCTTGTCTTCAAGCGGGGTTGATCCCGCACTCTGAGAAGTCCACGAGCGTGTGTGTGCCGACCCGCAAGTCATGAAGTACCAATCATCGGTCTTGATTTAATCGGTAGTTTTTATTCGACGGGAAGGGCGAACGAGATCACCTTCAAATGGCCATCCCGTCCCTCTAGTAAAAAGAGGTGGACGCGCCTTTCTGTCCCCGAGTCTGCGTGACTATTCCGGAACGGTATCCGGTACCCTTCTCATTTGTCGAAATGGGAACTTATATCAAACTGTTATCGTATTACGCGTACCGCACTACTGGAGCCTTTTAAGCGTGCTTCTAAGTGGGTTCGTTTCTTGAGTGAGTTGTGGAGTGCCACAACACAGCGCCTTCAAGAGAAAGAAAGAGATGGAGGTAAAAAATGAAAGCCGTTTACAAATCCCTGTAACGCCGAATTGGAGCGCAGCTCTTGTGGAGGAGTAGGGAAGGGTACTGAGGGGGTCACGTCACCTGCGGTTAGTCACGTGACCTCGGGGGGGGGGGGGGGGGGTCACGTGATCTCGGGGGGGGGGGGGGGTCATGTGATCTCGGGGGGGGGGGGGTCACGTGATCTGGGGGGGTGACCCCCCCCCCCCCCCGGTTACGCCGACGCCGACGCCGCTCAGGCTGGAAACGGGCCCCTAAGAGCTGCGCTCTAAAATACAACAACAGGGAGACAAGAGTTTTAAAAGACGGGGCAGATAGCCAGGTAGAGAGCCCTAAAAGGCGGCTGTCAACTATAGGAGTGGTAGTCGGACCAAACCGTTATTCAAATAGAATGAACGTATAGAAATTCAAAGGGTAAGAATATTAATAAAAATGTAGAAACTAAGCCACGGCTGGAAAGAGTAGTATGCCATTACAGGGTTACAACGTCGGTTCCCGTCAAGAAAGGTGCCCCGGCAAGTCGCTGCAGTCCAAAATCATGGCGCGCCGAGGCTAAGCTTACGCTTCTGCGCTTACGATGAAAGAGAAACCCGCTAAGCAACCTAAAGTTTCTCGAGGTTCGTGCGCGGATTTTGCGGATAGGACACTGCTCGTTACAGATTCCGCTGTTTCAATTCGACGGAGTTGAAGAGGGGGACAGCGAAGGAGCGCAGCAGCGGCCGGCCCAGACGGCCACTCGAGAAACAGGTGTTCAACACACTCGCGATCGCTTACCCCCGCCTCAAAACCTCTTGGGATCGACGAAAGAACACAATGGTGACATACATTATAGGAACTACTTTCCTTTTCTGTATATTTCCTAGTTTTCCGCGTATCATTAATTTTTGGCTCCGAAAACGTTTAAAAATGTTTTAAACGACCATAGATAACATCTGATTGCACAAATACCTCAGAGCCTTCGCTCTGGTGAAATGCAGATCCAGGTGCACCTCATAGATGGCGCCGGCGTGCCAATGTGTTCTCGTGGGAGATCTCAAGAGCTCGGTGTAATACAATAAGACAAGCGTATGGAAGGGCCTCTACCCTTGTCCTGTGGCGTGTCCCGGCAGTGGCGGTCTCCGGGCCGCAGGGGCGCACGGTGCAGAGCCTCGTCTCGTTCCTGGTCCCGCACCGGTCCTGGTGGAAGTCGCTCACGACACGCCAAGAGACGCCCACTCCGCACGTGGCGGAACAAGGACCCCACTCGCTGGCCCTGCGCTCGCACGACGCCCGGGCCAGGGCGCGCGCTGCGAGTATCACCACGAATCAATGGAAGAGGGAAACACTCGGATTCGCTCGAGCATTCAAAATAGACAGCCAGTCTGGCTATGCCACCGCTGCGGCGATGCATCGAGGGAACTTTAATCCTTCTGGCTACTTATCGCCTGCCATGAGCAACAGTTTTGACGGTGCGATACTAAGCTGGTGAACGCTCCACTCAGAACGCGCTCAGCGCGAGGTGAGCGTTATGCCTGTAGCACTCCACTGCATGTGTGAACAGGCCTTTACCACGCATTCACGCTGGAAGCGGATCCGCGTTCGCAAAGCGGTTGCGAACGCGGTTGTATAAATATCCAGTACAATTGCACGCACATTTGATGTCGTCAAATGTGCGTGCATTGTACGCCAAGCGCGAATTTTATTGAGAGTCTTGAGACGGATAGTGATCATAGCGCGACCAGAGGCACCGTTCCCACGGGTAACGCAGGACATTTTTGAAATGACTCTTTTTCCACGAACCGGAACATCTAACGTTCCACCGGTTCCGCCACCTTTGTCCACGGCTGCTAGTGTAGCAAGTACCACCGAGCGGACACGCCATGAAAAGGCGCAAAGCGTCCTAGGGAGTTTGTGAACTGACTTCGATCTAGTAACTTTGATCTCCACAACCTAGCGCGCGCGTGTTCCTTCCTGGCTTCGGAAAGCGAGCAGGTCACGCGCCGAAAAGTCAAATTTGGGAGTTTTACGTGCCAAACCAACGACGGGCATCTGGCACGCCCCAGCGGAGGACTGAGGATTCAGTCCGACCACCTGGGGATCTTTAGACGTGCAACCGAAAGCTCGGTTACCCGGCGTCTTCTCCACAATAAGCCTCCGTCAGATTGCGGGAACCTCGGCCGGGATTCGAACCCGCCACATGGGGATCCGTAGGCCGACGCTCTCGCCTCTGAGCCACCGAGGTGGCTATCACGCGCCGTACGCACTAACCCTGAAGATGGTACCCGCCAGAACCCCTTTTCAAAGTGGTCTATACGAAACGAAAGTGCGAAGTTAAGCCGGATTCACATGGTATGATTTTACTTGCGATTTCGCAAGTGCGGCGGTGAACACCGCTGCTTCCACGCTTTTTTTTTTTTGACGTGCGAGCAACGTCGCAACTGCGAAATCGAAAGTAAAATCGAACTATGTAAATAAGGCTATACAAAAAAAAATAGAAAAAAAAAAACAGACGAGCTGGTGAACTACACCGCAGTACTGCCGAGACAGATTAATGATAAAACAAATTATGGCAAATTGCTAAGCAATTGTGTTGCATACGCGAAACGTTTCACCGCCACAAGTGTTTAGCGATACTCTGAGTTGCCAGACGCCTAGGTTTACGGCGCTCTTCATCAGATGCTTAACGCGTACTATGTGTACACTTGATAGTTGTTCCTAGAATGAAGCAATACTACCGCTAATCAGGCTGATAAACCCATGGCGATCTTCCGGAGCCTTTCATACTGTTGTGCTCCTCACCCTCAGTGCGCACCGGGGGATGAGCACCTCCTCGCCTACCCCTCTGGTCACATAACCTCCCCGTCAACCAATCAACGTCGAGCGCCTCACTCCTCTCCCCCATTCATCAACCAATCAGTGTCGAGCCTCGCGGCCACGCTTTTATCTGGGCCTCACGAAATGCCCAACATATAGCTCAATAATGTTTCATGTGAATAGCATCTCAACTCACGGCAATGTGTCGTGACATGCCTTTGTCTCGGCTGCGGATGTTACAGACATATGCTTAGCCATTGTACCGTTCACCTTGTTTTGACGCCAAATTGCATTGTAAAGACGGCATCCCACTGCTCATAGAAAAGACAATCTGCAAACACGGGTCACCGCAATCCAATGCCACGTGCCAAGTTTCCTCTCCTAGCTCATTGCCATGCGGCCTTCGAAGCACGGATCTCGCGCTGACTCGCGTTCCAATTTGTATGCAGACTGTATTTTGATGATGATCTATAAGCTGTGTGAGCCCGTCTTTAGAAAAAGTTACTTCATTGTTTCGATTGTGAGGCATCAGGAAGTCACAGACGCGGCATTGAGAAGCCTGAAGAACTTGAAATAAATAAATTCTTCGTGTCGTCGCTGGGAAGAAGCGGTGCAGGAGGCAACTAGGCGACGTTTGGAAAAGACGCGCCGGATACATTTCACATCAAATGCCATTCTACACAGGGCGGTTGAATCGATTAATCAAAACACATTTCTCAAACGCTAAAAAAAAAAAGAAAAAGATACAGGTTTTTTTTTAATTTGCAAAAATAAGCTACGCGTCGCCAAATGCTCAATCTCTGCCCAAATATAGCGCTAGCGGTCCGAACTAGATGCCAAAGTTTCAGAACTGACCGCTATCTTAATCAAATGTTATGTTCTTTTCTGAATATTTCAATGGTAAAAAGGAAAGACATTTACAATTCTCTGTAATGCCGAATAGAGCACAGCTCTTGAAGGGGAAAAGGGAAGGGTTCGGAGGGGAATTTACCGTCATAATTTCCCAGTAAATTCCGACGCTAAATTTAGCGGCAAAACTCACCCGCTAAATTTGGCGGAAAAAATTCCCCGTTAAGTTTAGGGAAAAATTTCCCCCCCTAAATTTAACGGAAGAAATTGGCAGAGAAATTTTGGCAGAACAATTTCCGCACTAACTTTAGCGGAAACATTTCCTGCACAATTCAGGCGCCGTGTAATGTCACGAGGGTGACGTCACTCGTGACCCTCGTGACGTCACTCATAACCCTTGTGACGTCAATCGTGACGCTCGCGACGTCGCACGTGACGTCACGTGTGACGTCAATATGGGAAAAGTCCCATAATGCAACTCGCAGTTACGGCGACGGCGACGCCGCTCAAGCCGGAAACGGGCGCCTCAGAGCTGCGCTCTAAAAAAATGAAACATTTACAATTCTCTGTAAGGCTGAATTAGAGCGCAGCTCTTGAGAAGGAAGAGGGGAGGGGAGGGGAAGGTCACGTGTGACATCACGAGGGTAAAATATGCGCCTTAAATTTGGCGGGAATTTCTTTCGCTAAACTTGGCGGGAAAATTTCCCCTCTAAATTTAGGGGAAAATATTTCCGCTAAATTTAGCGGAAACATTTTCCCGGGTTGAGCTGCATCACGTGTGACGTCACGAGAGTAAAATTTTCCCGCTGAATTTAGCGAAACAATTTCTCGCCAAATTGAGATGGAAAATTTTGCCCTCCTGACGTCACACGTGGTAGACGCTGTACATTGAAACAAACATTTCTCTCATCGCAATTAAAAAATATTGTTGGTTAAGAAAAAAATATTTTTCCCGCTCGACGGTACCTGTTAAGAGTCGACTGCCGAGTGCTACACCCCCCTCTACTTTGCCCAGTCTTGTGCCATGAGGGCAGAAAACGTGAAATATTTAAGGCAGTTTAAGCCGATTGGCGTCATTTAGCAAAAAAAAAAAAAAAAAAGTTGAATCAATCAAACACAATTTTTAGGGTCAACTAAAACCTCAAAAAACACGTTTATTTAAAATTAACTTAGACGCGTATATCGCGCAGAGTGCAACACCTCCCGTGACCCCCGGATCCTCTGACGTCCCGTTCCTATGCGTTGGTTTACTGAGTTCAGTGTCACTTTGTTGGTGTTTTTATTAAAAAGAAAAAAAAAAAAACTCCAATATTTTTGTTGTTTTTCTTAGATCGGCTAGGTGGAGATTTGTGCGTGGTTTGCACCGACGTCACATCAAGCTGCCATAGTGGCGGCCTCAATGCCGAGCGCGCATCTTCCGCAGCCTTCGTGTCGCACCAGCGAGCTTGTTCTTTCTCGGCCAGAGCAGGTATAGAAATGCCTGAGAAGTTGGATACGCACGCTGCTTGAGCAGGTCGTGGTCGCAGAGCCACTCCCGGCAGCAGTTGCCGCGGAGGCGGACGAGGCGGGCGTTGCGGCACTCTGCCGAGGGCCGGACCCCTTCGTGGGGACACAGGGACACGCAGCCGTACGTGCCGTTCTGGCAGGAGCACTGGGTGCGGCAGTCCAGCTTGAACGTGGCCCCGTCCTTGTACTGGCCACCGCCCTCCACCTGGCACGCCTGGCCCTGCACCACTGCCCCACCGAGAAAAGCGGTTCTCTTCGGGAACCTTCGAACCGCTGCCCCCGCAAACACGCGAAGCGTCCAGCATTCGGACATTCGCCATTCCAAGTCTAAAGACTCGGCTAATTAATTATGCTATCTACATATCTTCACGCCTCGACCGTAACTGCAAAGTTGGCATACCCACACATAATCCATGGTATTAAAGTTATTAATAATAATATCAATCAATCAATCAATCAATCAATCGCTGTCTCTTTGAAGTTGAAGCATTCCGAAAACTTCAAAATAATGACAAAAGAATGACCCCACTACCTCAGACTAGCCTTTTCATAATTAATATGTAGCGTCCACCATATCTACCCCCGCCCTTACACACACACACACACACACACACACACATACACACACACACACACACACACACACACACACAGCCGTAGCCAAGATTTGACTTTTTTTTTAAAGGAGGGGGGAAAGGAGGGGGGGGGGGGGGGGCTCAAAAATTTTGCGCACTGGAGGGCTCTGTTAGTACCACTCTAAAATATATGCTGTGCATTCAGACATCGTTGGGTCCAGTTCTCGTTATTGAACTGTTTCTATAAAATTTATGATACCGTGTATCAAATCATAGCAACCAAAAACAAGCGAATCTCCGATTATTCTACGCATACCTTTGGCACCCAAGAGAAGAAGCTTGCCAACTTCAGTGTTGATCCTCGTCGCTTGCTGGCCATCGAGCCGTTGCTGGCTCTGTATTTGTTCATTGCCCTCTTGTCACTACGTTTTACTTTTGGATCGCGGAACATATCGTAGCCACGTGAAGGCACCCTAGCCAATATTGTCGCACCACTCACTTTGTAACTTTGCTGGTTTGCAAGACGAGGCTATTTTCAAAACTGACACTGCGCTCACAAAAAGGATAGGAGGACAGAACTTGCTGAAGGGGTGACCTTCAAACACACCTGCACACCCTCGCCCCACATAGAGAACTGCGCGGCGCCATTTACAAACAGCACCCGTGGGGGACCGTCTTACAAATACCGAGCTCATGTTGGAGGAGACGAGACCTTGTAACTTTTTACTTGTATCTGGTGTGCTACGTCATGGTGTGCAGTAAACAATGAGGTGCGCCGTCCCCAGCGAGCCCCCTGCTCACCCTTGCAGGTGCCCTGCGAGGCGTTTCTGTCCGGATAAACGCAGTGCAGCTGCCTCCTGGCGTCGCACACCTGAACCGAGTCGCAGGTGTCACCCTGCTGGCGGGCGCACATGCGGCAGCAGTTGCAGCCGTCCCGCACCAGGCTCACGCCGTCGGGGCAGCGAGGCACGGACGCCCCACCGCCGTGGCCGCCGTTACCGCTGCCGCCGTGGCTGCTGCAGCGACACCGCGAGCCGCAGTTCACCAAGCCCTGCGAGAATGAGCACACACGCTCGTGATCCTACCCTTGCCCGCCTGTCAACACCGCCAAGAGTCAGACCTAAGCCAAATAAACGCCTCCAGCAGCAGAGGTGCACAACGAAGCTGTTTTACATTCAAACCTAGATAGATTGTACTTTATTATTTTTTCTTGTTTTCTTTTTTTTATCCCCCAAAAAAGCTAAAATGCGCGCCCGCCGTCGTATCTCCACATATGTTTGAACCGCGGCTACAATACGCCGTACAAAAAGCAGTCCGCAGACCCTGTCCTTCAGGCCTTTCTCGTATGACCATTGGTCATACAACAACTGTCTGCAGACATGTTATATATTGTCACGGATAGATAAGGGCTCGACAAACGTAAGCTGAAACTAAAGGTTTAAGGCGAACTTGTGCCAAACAAAATAAAGAACGAACGTCGAGACAGCAGGAAAGCGGGAGGCGATTTGGCGGCGTAACAGCAGGCGAGAGCGAGACTGACTCGACAAGGTCTCGCGCAGCTCCTTATTTAGTGTGCGTCACTATCTCGAAAATCCGGCCCAGAAAGTTCGAGCGTCAAACGTTCCGGGTGAGAATGAACATGCACTTTCGCGTGAAAGCAGAATGAAGTTATAAAAGTTACGTTCCGAGTAAGAATAAACGCGAACCTTCCAGAAGTCCGCGACCGAGCGTTGCTTGCTTGGTCCCGCGAGAGGCAATATAAAGCTGCTCCGAGCATGTTTGAGGGATGCCCACAGACGGTAACCGTGTCTGCAGCGTGTCTTTAGTAGGGCGTATGAGCAGTGCGGCAGCGGCCTTATTGGCAGCTACATGTGTTGGAACACTCGATCTGCGAATCCAGATTCAAACAGGGGGAACTCGCTCAGCTCCACATTGAGAGAATCCCTAGCAAAGAACACCGACTGTAGTTTTGAATGAGAGGAAACGAGGGAACAAAGGAAGGAAACAAAGCTGTGGAGGGCAGTGGCTCCAGCGGCGGCCGAGCGCAATTAATGGCGACAAGGGACGCCGTGTCGGCTCCCCAAAGGGGATACGGGGTGCCTAAGGGAGCCGATAAGAACCCGTTTCCGATGTCTGGCCCCGCTTCCGCTTCCGAGCCGGAGGCGGAAGTGAGACAAGGCACGCTCGCCCGACACCGCCGCCACGCGAGTCGCGCTGCCGCCGACAGCCCGGCCGCGTGGCCGATGATCGAGCGACGTCGTGCACACCGCTTCAAACCCGCCGAGAAGAAAGAATCTCCTGCGCGTGACTTTGCCGTTGCTGAATCGCCGTGCTATCCACAAGCGACGCTGAAGCTCGACGAAAGATGCGGCGAATCGGCAGGCGCGTCCGTCTGGGTGCTAGCGTCGCACTTGTTTTGTGTGACGCTGCGAGACGCGCTAGCGGTGATGCCGACGCAAGTTACGCGGCGCTGCCTGCATGCGCTAGTGATATTTGGGGGTAGGGGGGGAGGGGGGGGGGGGCTTGTCTTCTGGGTAGCATTGTTTCAACGCATGTCTGCGTGTTCCCGACTGTTGCCGTCTGAAAACTAAAAGTCCGCAATAGGAATCAAGCCGCTACAGGCCGCTAAATTTAAGGCGAAGCAAGAATTACTTTTAAAAACAATGCATAGCCATAATTATTCCAAACGCGGCGTGAAAAGAAAACCTCAAAAGGAAGTTATGTTGTCTGACTCAAATGGCTTCCCTGCGCAGAACGATGCCCGCGGCATGATCTTAGTGTTACCAGGTGTTACCGAGTGGGCTGGCTTGCCCCAACTGTTGACGTACACCTTCAGCGTTCCAATCTTTAGTACAATATTTGTGGAGTTCAAAGCTTTAGTGATAAAGTACACCATGATATGTAAAAAAATATTTTTTTTTCAGTCGAGCTATATGACTCGAATAATGTGGCTTGAAACATCCAGTAACTATGTCCCAAAGGTTTAGAAACCTACAGCCCCCGCGTTTTTTGAATGTTTGTGAATATAATTCATTGGGCCTAATTTATCGGGCAGACTTGAAAAACGAATTTGTAGATTCACGAACCAATCCGACGAAAGAATGTTTCAAGAATTACCACAGCAATATCTCAATTGCGAAGCGGGCGCCGTGAACAGCATCATGAGGAACGAGCAGGTAAGCCGAAACTAAGTGAAGCTAAAATAAAAAGGTATCTAAAAGTATTGAGAATATATTATCGAAAGAACCAGAAAGAGAATTGACATATTAGGATTTAACAGGAATCTTTAAAGAAAATGTGAGAAGCATCGAATTAAACGAAGAGGAAAGCAAAAACGAAAACAAAAGAAAATCTGGTGGGATAATGAGGTCAAAGCAGCCAAATCGCTGCGCCAAAAGGCATCTAGGGAGCATAGGTGGGCAAAGAAAATGGTGCCTTGCCAGTTGAAGTAACATCAAAAGGAAGAACTTCCAAGAGCGAAAAAGGAAAGCATCAGCTTCAATACAGGCCAAAATTGGGAGTGCAGGAGTGCAGTGGATGATGGAAATATATATAAAAAAGATAGGAATGTGGCGAAAGGGCTTTGGGAATACATTAAAGCGCAAGGGAGAGAGACAGAGGGTATCCAACACTTACTGACCCCACGGGAGGGGAGAAAAGTAGAGGTCTACGGGGCACGGCAGTCAATCAAACAGGGTTTCTGTCAGCGTGAGCAGAGGGGGACAGTGGATAGCACTGACAGCAGCAGTGTAGAGGAGGGGCAGAATTGTGCAACAATGGAGACGACCACAAGAGAATGGGATAAGGCAGAAAGCAAGGTTCCAGCTTTTTTTCAAAATCCCAATTGTTTCCGTTTTTTTACTTCTCCGTAGTTTAGCACGCAGGCCAAGGTCATACTTTCTGCAAATAGAGATTATTATCAACTTCAGACAGCATGAACTCCCAGGTATTCTCGCTGGGGTCCATATTATACCAGCGAATAACGTTTCACCGAATTACATTTTATCGACTAGGAATCATTTGAGCGAATGAACGTTTTCGCGAAAAACGTTTTACCGAATAGACGCTTTCAGCGCGCGCCAGATTGAGCCGCCATAGCCGACCTTCTCGCGTCTTACCGAGATGCCGAGCCATGGAAGCGGGCGTTGACGAGCCTCCATAAGGGCCTATGCTGGGGAAAAGGACGCGGTATCACTTAAAGTGGCAATAACCTGTCCTGCAGTGGTAATGCTGAAGGGAAGCGAACGTAATAATAAGGAACAAAAACTAAAGGTCAGTTATGGCGACGCCCATGCACAGCTGCCTAAAAGCGTCTGTAGGTTGTTTGAAGGCGGCGGCAGATAGGCTTCCGAACAGACCGCGCTCCTCGCGGTCACTTCTTGCTATCGCGCGGGAGAAATGAATATATTCCCGGGCTCGACAGTGCAACGGTTTGCCGCCAAAAGTACGTAAGGCTAGGTTATTAAGTCATAGAGCCATTCGCTCATAAGAACGCCGCCCTTTTCTAAAGTGTGCTTCGATAAAACGTCATGGCTGCGTTTTCGTTCGCTAAAAGGTCGTTCGATCGAGTGGACCGCCTCTCGCTCTCATTCCTAAAAAGGATGCTGGGCTCGGCGTCGTTTGCTTGCCAGGCCGGTTGCCGCCGCACGGGAGAATCGCAGACTAAAGTGGAATATGCGTGATCGCTTCGCGCCTACGTCGACGTTGCTCTCTTATTACGTTTGGAGTCCAGAAAGGCAGCCGCTTACGAATGCGGCCATTGGCGGCAGTATCTGCGTGCTTGCGTCGACTTTCGAAATTAGATGACAAAAATGCGAAAAATAATAGATGCACTATATAGTTTTCACGTGATGTCAGTCTGGTTGCCATGCCAAGGTACTAAGGGTCCAAATAATACCGTGGAAAGTATGTCGCTTTCGCGAGCGTTGCAAACCGTGCTATACGTGCTGTTGAAGGTTGACCACATGTGCAAAGGACGCAATTTCTAGGTACCGAGTTACGTCAGTCAAAGCTATGTATTTGAGAACGTCCCCGAAAATTGTATGAGCTGGTGTAACCCGAATGAATTAGCTTTGAATCTGCAATTGTAACTTTGTCCTCAAAAAGTGTCAACGAAAATAAAAGTGGCAGGTCTAAGCTAAATTGCTATTTTTATGTCCTATTTGTTTAATTAAATATTGAAGGCTATGGAAGGTCAGTTATGCGGGAACATCTGTTTGCGTGGGCCTTTGCCTTTCCGTAAAATTCGCACGGTTTCCGCACTCCTTTTTTTTTTTTCTATTACGTGGAATGATGTCATATAATGGTGACAGTTAATCAGTCTACTCTCCGCCAAGCCAGATTTAGTATATGCATGAAGACAAACGTTTATTATATATATATATAGAGAAAATACTCATCAAAACAAAAAAGGCTTGTGGCGTTTTGGTCCTGGTCCAGGGGCCCATTTAGGAAAATTATTGAAGTCCGGGTTAATTAAGTTGTGAATTATTTTTGCGCAATCAACTTTTTTGTATTGTGTTTAAGGGCATGGTTTAAATTAAAAAATTGCTCAGCATCATCAAAAAAGCACTAAATACACAAATTTCAGAACAATAGAAGGCACGCGAAGCATTTTACGGCTTTCTGAAAAACCGCGCAAATTCGACCGGTTTTTAAGTTTCGGTTTGCTATCGGAGCACATCTCGGCCCCAGCAGCACCGCGCCCCGTGGAGAGATAGTGCAACCAACCTCTGCTGCGCTGTCATCGCGCGACGCAGCAGAGGCTGGTTGCACTATCTCAACTGCGAAAAAAAGAAAACTGATTTTTGCATGTGTTTCAATGGCGGAGAAGGGGTTGTCTTACCTTTTCCGGAGGTAGCGTCTCCCTTTTCCGCCGTTGAAAAAACAAGTAGAAAGCTGTTTTCCTTTTCTTATTTTCTTTGTACTAGGAGCTGAGACCTGAAATTTTAGCACAGAAATGTAACAAGTAAAATAAAATTTTTGAGAGTAGTTACAACTTGATCCGTCAAGTTTCAGACTTTTGCGGGTATATTTTAGCGTGTATTCTTTTTTTTTTTTTTTTTTTGTGGGGACAGCCTATGTGTTGCGAGTATTTATTTTTAATCTGGCTATACTGCCCTATGCATTTTTAGCGTAAACATTTCAGGCTTAATTTTTGCACGAAGTATCGATGCTTATGCTTAAGAAGGTGTTTATGTATCTTACAACACTTTGTGTAATCTGTCATTCAAGGCTGCAGTTTCATGGTAATCTGACTTTTGTATTTTGTGAATTGAAAGGCTTCATCCAATAGGAAGTAACAAGCTTAATTAAAAATTGTCGCCAGTTACAACGTTAGCTTATTTTCTTTGTATTATGTTTTTACTTCTACACACTTCTACACGCCTCCAAATGTTATCATGCTATGGAGAGCAGCACGAGTCCTTGCATAACTTCACATTTGCTTGAAAGTTAAACTTGGAAGTTTTCGTCCACTCAATGTCTGCTGTGGAAAGTGCAGCCAAGGATTCATTAAGTACATCCTTGTAATCGCTCGGCCCAAGGGACACTCAAACGCAAAATTTTTTTTTATGAATAGCCTCAATACGCTGCTCAAAGTACTTGGGCGAACCGCCCGATTCAATGAACGCTCTGGGCAGACGTTCGATCGGCGGGAGCATGGGGCCACCCGTCCACTCGGGTCGTCAGGGACAACGAAACGTGTCACAAATAAAACACGAACCGGCGAAAGCGGAATTAAGAAAACGTCCCGCGCACAGCCATCGAGGAAAGAGTCCAAAAAGAGCCGCTGTAGTTGGGTGACTTTAGGAAGTCATCGAATTATAACCGATATAACATTTGTACACGCTTATGCATGTGATCTCGTCTGGGTGACATAAATGGGCGCACAATGCGAGCCATCAGATATCAAACAAAAATTTGAACAGAGGCTTCACTGTATATGCACACAACCTCGGCGAGGAAAAAAAATGGTTTCGGTGAGTCGCCAGAAACGCTCGACCGGATTTAGGGATTCGGAGGTTTCGATAAAATACCCCAGAAAGGCTTTTATTTTGTGGTCAGCGAATTGGGACCACTCTTGTGGATTCTGGAGTAATTGATTACTAAAGGAACGAAGGGCGTCGCGACACATTTGATTGTCGCCTCGCAGCCTCTGAGATTCAGGCCACTAAGAACGCGCAAGAGCGAATCCTGAAACAAGATGCGTAAAGCTTACCAAGTCACGCCCTGCGATTTCTATGCTCTCCGTTAGTATAGGGGAGATACTCGATTAGATAGTACACGAAAAGATTTCCGAGTCCAGTGTTCCAAATCGTAGCCCCCAGCGATAAAAATCATCACCATCATCATCATCATCATTTATTAAACCTTGAAGGCCATTGCTGTCATTACACAAGATGGGAGTAACTGCTGAAGAAACATTATATAAAGGAACAAACAAAATAGTGGGTTACATGCTGGAAAACATTGTTATACAAAGCAGCAAAAAACAGGAAAAAAAAACATTTAAAACATTCTTAGGGAAAAACAGCTGATGAAACAGAAAAATACCCAAATAAAACATTTCTATAAACACGAGTTGACTTTGCTATTAGTGCAAATGCAGATGGATGGTCAGTTGGGATATGAATATATTATAATCTGTCTGGGGGTCACGATACTGTTAAAAATGGGACGCAATCATCTGAAACGCGGGCTCTTGCGCATAAATCTCGCATAAAACGAGATTTTACTCTTGAAGCTTCGTGACTATGCGTTTCTGACGTTCTTGCACTACGATATGTGTGAAGGTTTTTTTGTTTTTTTTTAAAGAAAAGGGAGTCTCGCAAAAAGCGTAGATCCTTTTACTATGTCATGGAGTTAGCATAAGCAAACATGGCGGCGCCCATGGAACGGAGCAGACAGAGCGCAGCACTCGGAGCAACAAATTCTTTGAAGGCGGAATGTGTTTTGTGTGTTATTTTCTAAAACAAAATCGTCACGAATGAAAGTCATAGACAAGCGTAATTAAGGTTTCCTGCAAGAACCGCGAACTAAAACTTTATAAATAAAAGTAATAAGAACGGATTTAAAAATAAAACATAATAAGTGCCCGTAGTTTGGGCGGGACACATTCTTTTCTCTTTGTTCTTTGGCAGCACGACGAAGCTCGCATAATTTTTCTCCCAATCGTTCGACCAATTAGAGGGGCCGATCTATACCGGGCTTTAATGAGATTGCCTGTCTATTGGGGTCGCGATGCCGGCCTCCCTCCTCGGTGGTATGAGAAGAAGAGCAGTGATTGGCCACGCATTGCGGGGCATTCTACGAGCATTGAAGTTGCGGTCAACCTCTGCAGACACTTTCTCTTCCTCGGGTGACGGTCACATATTATTGGTCATTATTTGCAGACATGTTCCAAGCATATGGCCACGGGTGGTGACCAAAGAGACTATAAAGAAACAGGAAGAAATAAACGTTTATTGGGAGAACTTTTGCCCAAAAGAAAAAAAGAAATAGAAGATAACAGAGCATTGCGGGCGTCGAGGTCGGCGTAACAGCAGGATATCGAGCGCTGGGGCGAGACTGACTCCGGAGTCCGAACCGCCACGCGGAGCACCTTTTGTACCCGCGTGGGTTTTCGGAATACTCGGCGTAGGACTTTCGGTGTGTAGAACATTCGTAACTCGATCAGACGACAATGTTCTCGAACTTACGAGAACGCCCAGTTGAAAGAATAAACAAAAGAGCAATCCGCTCCCTGCATTCGAACCTCGTACCTCCGCGCGACAGCCACGCGCAGTAACCATTCGGCCACGTACGCGCTTGCTCGGCGACACGCGCGGCAATATGAAGCAAAGCTGCCTCGAACATGCTTCAGGCATGTTCGCATATGTCTTCGTGTCTGCGGCAAACCGCGTGTCTTTGGTGTGATGTGTGAACGATGGGGCTTGAAGAGAGTCCAGGTTCCGGCGAATTGTTTAAACGTCCAATTAACTGAGGCCACAGGAGCGGTCGGGGTCAAGCGACGGCGACCGCAAATAAAACGATCGAGGCAAACGAGATAATAGCGGGGAAATAAACCGTCCTTTGGGTCGACACGAAGCGCAATGCAGAAAGACGCCCGTTCGATGCGACTTCGATTGTGCGCCGATGCTGTCCCGAGTCGCGGCCGAGATTAGCGCCTCCGCCGGGAGGAAGGAGAGGAGGACTCGTGGCTCTTTCCGCGGGGACAGCGACCGGTGCCCGAACCGCGAGCAAACAACGCGGACCCAGATAACGGAGCCCGTCGCGGCCCCGGCCGGCACCCCGCCGTCGGATGATGAACGGGATCGCCGACGCCGGGCCCCGCTGAAAACCTCGCTCGCGGACAGACAAAGGCCGCGGAAAGTCCAGGCACCTGACGCCGGCCGACGTTTGAGTCACGTGACCAACTGCGAGCTTTTCGCGGTCTCAGCTCTACGTGGAAAGTGGGTCGCGGTTCGTGTATTTTCGGCAGTGCAAACCTTTCACCCGCGATTCTCACGTAACCTTTCAGCCGCGCTGAAACTATTATCTCACAAAAGGCAGTCTGCAGCAGACTTGAGGGCAAAGCGTTTCCTGTACGTAGTTAATTGTTTCGGAAACGAAGTAACGACCTATTTACTTTTTGATAGAAGAAACACGTAAATATCTTGCCGTACTTTTTGTTGAAGTAACGAAGGGGTTTTGTTACTCGTGGAGGGGAGACCCCAGCCGGTGCCTGTAATTTGCGAAACGCGAAAGTGCTATGTAGTCTATAAAAAGGTGTGCACCAGGTATGGAAGTATAGCCACGATTATCTCCAAATGAACGCGATAAGAAGACAGAAACTAATAATGACGACGAATATTAGAAGCGGCTACTGTTTCATAAAAACGACGCGTTCGGAGTAACGAGAAAATAACGCGTTACTTTCAAGCGGATGTAACGCGTTCCTTTTAAACCGCATGATCGAGTAACCAACTTGGTTATAGTTTAAGTGCAGTAACGAGTAACGGTATTTGTTACTTGATTCTCGTAACGTTCCAAGTATGGTCTGCCGGCGCTATCTTGGGCTATGAGAGCCCTATTATGTCGCTCATACTAAAATTGTTTGCAGACATGTTCGAACATGTTTGAGGCCTGTCCGCAGACAACTCTCTCACCGTGGCTGCTCCTTGTCTTTGGTATGATGCCGGAGCAGAGGGATTGCGGCTTACTACGTCGTACAAGGACACTGCCTCGGGCCTTATCCTTCCTCGTAAGACGGCCCTGGCCCGCTGGTCCTTGAAACTTTCCGCAGACATGCACACCTGTACGAAGCAAACATTCGTGCTTGGAACACGCTCGAGGGCTGTCCGCAAATATTTCTCTCGCCATGTCTGCATCGAGCATAGTGTCTGCTCTATAATGTATAAGCTGAGTGATTCGGGTATTAGTCTCCGCGTACCTGTCTGCATGGTGTAAGGAAAAGGAACCGGGGACGGTGAACATGAACAGGGCAGGACTATAGATACTGGGTGTTGTCCCGCACGTATGTCCACTCACTCGGGGCTCTGTTCATCGCGTTTAACGTTTAGACACGCTCATTTGTGATCTTACGTATTGTTCGTACGTAGGGTCCATTTGCGCGAAAAGATATCAGTCTCATCATTCGCTAAGGCCCAGTCCGCAGATTGCAGGGATTCGCTGTTCGCCTTCTATGCGGGAGAATAGACAGGCTAGTAGAGTTCATAAAAAGCGCGAACAACGACTTTCCTTTATCTATTCGAGAGGGCGTTGAGAGGCCGACGTACTCTTGGCGCTTTCCATTTTTTCCCAGCCTCCTCCTCTCCCCTATCCTCTCCACTTTTTCACTTGCCCAACTCGACCCCCCTCGCAGCTCAGAAGAGGGGAGCGCTTCGAGGATTATCTTCCCTGCAGAAAACCCAGGTTTGTACGTCGGTCTTTAAGCCTAGAGATGTTTAGGGGTTAAAAGCGCTAAAAACGACGGACGAGGAGAAGAGTCACACACCACAGCGCTCTGTGCTGTGTCTCTCCTACTCGTCCGTCGTTTTTAGCGCTTTTAACCCCTAAACATGTTCAACCAACTAGCCCAAATCCAAACCTTTCTTCAGAGCTGACGCCGTCATTTGAAAAAAAAAATCGGCTGGAAGACGCGGGGCGTTGAGGGTCACAAGAATCTGATAATCGCAGCCAATAGGATGTAAGAAAGCTAATCAAGAAGCGTGAACGTGTTCTTGAGCGTTCAGTGGTTCCTAAACGGCTGCGAAATCGGCTGAAGGGATCGGTCGCTAAACATGCCAACGAAAGACGTTCAGCGTGCAACGTTCAGCTGAACATCGCACTTCTCCGGAGTTCTGGCCGGGGTAACTGCGCGGAGAACACGCTCGACGAGTGCACACAGACCTCGCCCGAGTTGGGCCGTCTGGCAAGCCAGAACAAAGGCGGACACATGCGAGGCGGTTCGGTTCTCTTCCGGGACGGCGTAGGGGCGGCGGTGTCCATGATGGACCCGTGTCCCGCCAGGCGCTCGTTTGCGGGTCATCCGGCGAGCGGGAAGCTCCCGCCGTAGACCGGCAGGCGACGTCGAATGGGAACGACGGAGGAGCTGGGAACACCGCCCCCGGGTTTCTCGATCACGCGAAGCCCTGATGACTCGACCGTCTGCCTCCGACCAAACACGCCCAGACCAAAATGGCGAGTGAGACGAGATCAGTTTGCTTTGCTGCCGAAATTGGGCGGTCCTATGGAACAGAAAGTAACCCGCGATCGATATGGATTTGTCTTTGCGCACGGGGAAAGTTGGACCGGCACGTACATCTAGCTCTGTGTTTCTTCACAAATCGTTTTTGTTTTTCTGATAGTAACTTTACTTCAATTGGTTTCTTTGTTCGTTTGTTTGTTTTTGCCCTGGTGCGCGGAAGGTTCTTTTATATACAGTCATTGAACGTTAGACAATGCGACTTTTTCCCGAGCGCCGTCAGAGGGTGGTCTATGCACTATACCAATAAAGGACAGTCCAACATGCCCGTCAGAACACATTGGCATCGCGCCGTCAAGTCGGTTTTCGTAGCTTTTTATGCCCCATACTACCAATGTTCGAAAAGCTTCGTCAACACGAACAAAATACGCGCAAAGGTAGATTTTGACATCCCTTCCCTAAAACGTCCTTTTCGGGGAAGGACCTCGCTAGCGTCCTTTACCACAAAGGAAGAAATTTGGACACAAGGCGCTAGCAGCACTGGAGGCGAGCTGGCGTATCATTTCGTCTCCCTGGAGTTAGAACTTCGAAGGACTGACCTTAGTATTCATTTTTCAGGCGTTGGCTGACGTGGTTGTGTAAATGGCGAATATGAAAGACTGCGGGCTATAAGACGCAAAGCTGAAAGAAGGTATCGGAGATCTGGGAGAATCGAAGACTATCGCGAGGCTCAACACCTCCATACTCAAATGCGCCGACAGCTACAAAAGCTGGCTAAGCGTCATTGGAGAAAGCTATGTGCCAGATTTTCTCCTTTCACCCAAATTAAGATGGTATGGAACATATTGCGTTCGCTTAGGTCCCCTGTTACGCAACAACGTCCATTTCGGGCACTGGCACTTTCACGAGGAACATCCGAAGTGATAGTGGCTGATGAGTTTTGTGTTTCTCTATCTCAACCAGGTGTGGCAATGTTATCACCAGAATATTGTGCCTCTCGTGAAGCTGCACTGAAAGACGTTGCTCAACAAATTCATTCCCAGCACTGGCAACTCGACTATAATTTCACCATTCATGAACTTAATGAGGCGTTACGAACGATTCGTAAGCATACAGCCCCTGGGCATGATCACATTCGTTATGAAGCACTTACAAATCTCGGGCCGGGAACACTGCGCAGCCTACTTGATATTTACAATGATGTGTGGAGCAGAGAAACCTTCCCAGCTTCATGGAAACTAGCGAAGATAATTCCATTACTGAAGTCGGGAAAAACACCGAAAGAGCTGGGATCATTTCGCCCAGTCAGTCTGACAAGCTGTGTAGGAAAAATCTTCGAAAAGATGATTCAATCACGTCTACAATGGTGGATGGAAACAACCGATGTATTACCGGAACAATTAACCGGATTTCGACCTCGACGATGCACTATAGACTCAGTCTTAGATCTTGTAACAATTATTGAACATGAACGGGCATCCGGAAATATGACGATCGCTGTATTTCTAGACGTGCATCGTGCTTTTGACACCGTGAGTCACGAACATGTTCTCCGTGGACTTCTACGGCTTAAGATACGAGGCCGTATGATCCGCTGTATACGAAACTTTCTCATGCACAGGAAGATATTTGTAAGCACGAGTGAGGGAAATAGCAAACAACATGAACTGCACCACGGTGTGCCACAAGGCAGCGTGTTAAGCCCCACCTTATTCAATGTAGTCATGGCTGAACTGCCAAGTCAACTTCCTTCACCACTGAATGTGTCCATCTACGCTGATGATATCTGTATATGGGTGTCTGGGTCTTCTGAGACCAAACTACAAGAACAACTGCAGTATGGCCTTAATGACACATACAGTTATCTTCGTGAAAGGGGCATGGACATTTCAGTTCAAAAATCTGCATTTCTTCCATTTACTAGAAAGCACCTTAAGAATTTTAAATTGACACTTCAAGGACAACATATTGAAAAGGTGAAGTGGCATCGTTTTCTTGGAGTTACGCTGGACTGCTCCCTCACATGGTCAAGGTATATTAACATGCTTGAGGAAAAAATCAACAGAGTCATTAACGTTCTTAGACATGTGGCAGGTGCCAGATGGGGAGGCTCGACTGATGGACTACTGCTATTGCATACAGCTCTAGTACGCCAGACTATCGCATAATCCATTCCTGTTTTACATGGCCTCTCACCAACACTGGAGAAACGCTTGACATACATGATTGCGCGAAGTTTGCGCGTATGCCTTGGACTCTCCCGCGCAACATCTAGTGATCTTGTCATTGCTGAGGCCAAGGAACCTCCAGTACCTGTTCTCCGGGAACAAGAAACATGTCGTCATTATCTTCGACTGGCTTCGCACTCACATGCTCGACCCTTGTGCCAAAAGATACTTCGACGGACGGAGTCTAGCTTTCACCGACTTCTCGTAGGACTACCCGTCGCAGCACCCCATCATGCGCATTGGCTTCCAAGTCTAATCAACCCTCCGTGGACAATTCCGTCACTGGAGATACAGACCGAAATTCCTGGTCTTGGATCAAAATCTTGGGTGGCCCCCCTGGTGGCGAAGACAATTTCCCTCTCCCATTTAGAGGCACGCTACAAAGACGACATTCATATTTACACAGACGGGTCAACATCTAACAAGGGGTCAACATCTGCTTACTCAATCCCGATGTTAGACACATTTAAATGTTTCCGATTGTCCCAACATACATGCTCGACGTCAGCGGAGTTACATGCAATACTTTCAGCATCATCGTTCATTGAAGCATTCGGTACACCATCAAACTGGGTTATTCTAACGGACTCAAAATCATCCCTAGAGTTATTACAGGGCATGCACCTTCGTACTTCCCAGGCGACCATTCTATATCGGGTGCAACTCACGTTAGCACAAGCTCGACTCCACGGACATAACGTCAGGCTACAATGGATACCGAGCCACTGCCAAATCGCCGGAAATGAAGAGGCTGATCGCCTGGCAGCTCAAGCTCACGATGGTGACGCAATGGAAGCGACATCCTTTACCTCTGGAGATGCAAAATTCATCCTTCGTCACTTACGCCATCTACGTTGTCGGCAGTGCTGGCTAAAGGACACTTCAGCAAACACTCCCCTACCATATATCGACCCGGATTTTGAGCTTCCGCCACACACCGGGATGAAAAGAAAATACGACGCATTAATCCATCGACTCAGACTTGAAGTGGCCTTTACTAATAGCTTTTTATTTCGAATTAAACGCCGGGATTCGCCAAGATGTGACTGTGGAGAACCATATCAAGATGTACAACATATCCTCCTTGACTGTGAACGCTTTCGACATGAAAGGCGCCGGATGGAGATTCGCCTTCAAATATTAGATGATAGACCCCTGTCTCTGACCAAGTTGTTGGGGCCCTGGCCGACGCGTAAAAAACAAGACAGAGCAATGAATATCATTCATGACTTTCTAAAGGACACTAGAATCGTGTATGATTATTAAGTGCGAACGTACGTCAATTTCAACGGGAATGATTATGTATGTAATTTAGCAAATCGGTGCACGACTCCCAAACGGTCGTCTTATTCGCAATTGTAATTAGATTTGTTTGTAAGTTTTTGTATTGCTTTTTTTGTTTTTTTTTTACGGTTATACTTTATGTGTTTTATCTTTATTCTTTTCCTTTTATGTTCTTCCTCTTATTTATATATATTTTCTCTCTCTTTCTCGTTATGGAGTTGCCGGTGTCATTTAAAGAATACCAACATCTCCATAATAAAGAACTTATCTCTCTCTGTGTCCTCTTTCTTTTCACGCGTATCGAGCTATTCAACAACTCACCAGTGCGCTCACTCCTTTTTCGGGTATTGCTAGTATAAAGCATTAAACTGGGATATAAATAATTTGCAGATTTTAACTACACTCCTAGAATTAAGGGGTATATAGGAGTACACCCCTTGCCCCACATGTAACAGCCCAAAACTACATTTGAGTGTTCAGTCCACTGACGTCCAGCTGGCGATACCAACTTTTACGAGCCGCTTGAGAGCTGTTGAATATAACGTATTAAATAGATAATGTGCGTATCAAAGTCTAGAAAAAGAGAAAAAAAACACTGAGGTTTTGCAGCAAGGACAAAAAAAAAAAAACTTGATTGTCTTATTTTAGCCTTTATTTTGTACATTAGTTATTTTAATAAATTGTACGGGTCGACTATCAAGCCGCTCTTGAAAGTTTACATCGTCGGTTCGACGTCTATGGACTGAACGTCGAATTGTTGCTTTGGGGTGTTACATTTCGGGACAAGGGGTCTACTCCTCTACGCCCCCTATTTCTTTGAGTGTATGCGACGATACTAGTTTTCAATGATTTTTAGGTTTCAGTAAGCAGACAATAATCCACTGCACTGTAAATTGAGTACAATGTCGGGGTGGTCGGTGTCTGGCTATGACACAAAAGCCTCGTGCGAATGTTTCCTTTCACCATTATTTGAATTATTTGGGTTCCAAAAATTGCTCGTAAAAAAAAGCATTAACTTGTAATGCTTTTTTTAAACTATTATAAAATTTGAGAATAATATTTTTAGTTTCGGTTTTATCTTCGTGTGGCCAGTCCCAAAGGAATCAATACCGGTGGTAAATAGCATTTGGCAAGCCGTGTGACAGCAGCCTTTTCAGCAGAATATCCTTTAGCGGAAAGATTATATATAGTTAATAAAAAGGAGCTCCGGGGCGTCGTCTGACAAGGGTATTAGCTGACCAAAATTTTTCAACTGGGGTGTCTCAGCTTGTAAATGATAGTAGCTGTAAGAAAGAGGTCGCTATAGAATATCCGTGCGCACATGCGTCCGGGTATGCGCACTTGTGTGCACGTATCAGTGTGTAAAACAGACCGACGCGGGTACCTAAATATGCAGACAAAACACGAATCTGAGAGCGCACAATTACTAGGTTTACCGCACCCCCATGGTTGGAACAACAAAGCAAAAAAAAAAAAAAATTAATAATAATAAACACGCACAGATTAGACGGGGAGCGGACGACAACGTTCTTTCGCTTGGAAGTTTATTTTGAAAACACGCTCGTCCCGCCTTTATACATTGCGAAAACATCGAGTCTTTGTGCACGGCGTGTCTAAAATACAAATAAAAGAGTCCATTGCCTCGTTTTAGAGTCAGGTTAGCTCATAGAAACCGTGTGAATGGGTGCACGTACCGCAATTTCGCAGCCGCTGCATTCTCTGATAAGGTTTCGGTGCTAGAAAAGCGGATGATTTCCCGGTGGCGTTTGTGTGAAATTGGGAAATTTCAAACAACCGCCTACACACGGGATTAGGGTTGCTGAAAGGTTTCGTTGGCATGTGAAAAACCATCAGCTACTTTTACACGTTAGTTTTCACGGAGTCGCTACGCTATAGAAGCGAAAGTATGCTATTTATACTTAAGTACAAAACGAGCGTGTTGGTAACAGTATGCAACATTCCTCATGTTGGATGCTATCTAAATTATTATTATTTTTTTATTTTGTCTTTTTTTTATTAGCTCTCTTTCTCTTTTCCCGTCTTTGTTTACGCATGCGAAAACATTTCTCGTTGTGATACGGTGCTGGGAAGAAGTCGGATCTTGTTTTCTGAGGATCCCTCCAAACAAACCGCTGTTTTATCCGCGAAATTTTTACTTTTTATTAAAGGAGCGGTGCAACGATATTCAATTGGAAAGTTTTCCCCTTATACGAGCTTACTGGCACTAGTGGGACTCAAGGATACTCGCACGCAACGCCACTGACCAAGAAACTCCTTTGTTGCGGTGGAATTTCAAGGACAAAAGCGAGCAATTTTCTCGCAAAACTTGATGACACAGAGCCGGGCGGTCAGAGTACCACCCACCGACAATATTTGAGTGTGGCTCATAGATCGGACTCGAGCATTACATAGGCACTCGATTTGGGCTCGTGATAATCGATAGCTCGAAAAGCATTCGGGTAGTGGCCCGTGTCCAATCGCTGCAATAACGACAATAGCCGAATCATTACAACGTCTTGAACTTAGCGCGTGTTCTGTGCCATGCCAACCCCAACGTGTGGCTACTACCCGTGCCACATGAGCTTCGAATGGCATTCACAACGAATGACATTTGAACGATCGGCCAATCAGCGCGCGACGCTCCGGGCGTGGCTCATTCCGTGCGCGACAGATCGCGAGCCGATTCGTCGAATAGAGGAATGTCATTCGTTGTAAATGGCATTCGAGTTGCCCGTGTGGCACGGGTAGAAGATCAACAGTGGCGGCATATAATCGGCTCCAGATCACGTAGCCACTTGTTCTGACTGCGAGATGAGGGGGGTGAACGCTTCTCGTTTTAGGGGCGAAGCTCCTTAGGGTCTAGCCTTGTCCGTCCGGCGTCCGTGCTCACATCGATCTTGCTGTTGCTCGTGCTCGTGATCGTGCTCGTGAGCTCACGTGCTCGTGTAGGGAAAAAAAATGATGAGGGAAAAAAATAAATGTTTGCGTAGTCGACAAGATTCGAATCTGTGCGGGGAGACCCCAATGAATTTCTAGTCCATTACCTTAACCACTCGGCCACGACTGCGGGACGAGTAGGGGGCTCTGAGCTCTGAGATGTGGTTTTTTTCAAGAGCTGGGGATGTCATGGATGAAACGTTGCATGTAGCCGCGCAACATCTATACAGGAGAGGGCGCTGCGGTCAAATGCGCATATAATCGCGTTAAACTTTGCATGCGTTGGCTCAATGTTTATAGACGAGAGGGCGCTGCGGTCAAATGCTCAAAAAACCACGTTCCATACCACACATTCTCTTTCTGACATGGATGAAAACGAACGAAAGGCTCGGCATGCTGCGGCTCAGCGTCTACGCAGACAAGCACCACCAGAGCTTCGCCCCAATCAACATCATTCACCACGTGGGGATGCGGTAATTTTTTTTCTTTATTTTGTTTTTTCTGCGACTTCGGCTACAAACGAACGGGTGTTTCACAGGTCATTAACGTCGTGGATCCCTTCTAAGCGGCATTTGCGCAAAGTACAAAAATCGTTGCATCGCTCCTTTACAGAAAATTTGCTGGAAAGCTTGATCGTCAATCAATCTATTAGCAATCCCATAACTTGGAGTGAATGGCGTAAAGAAGGGCGCAATAGTGCGAGTTTTCGGCTTCGCATTCAATCAACAGCAGCCGATGGATCTTTGTGGTGCAGGGTTCGTATATTTACCACCAAAGTCAGCCTATCTGCCGCTTCCAGGAACAACTTAAAACAGCCGTATATGTGTCCGCAGCCCGTGTCTATTTGAAAGGAAAGATCACGAAGGACAACTCATCGCCGTGCATTTTGCTCCTCTTATAAACACAAAAAAAAGAAAAAAAAAAGACACTTAAGCACTTCTTATGACTTGGGAATGCGAAAGCATGAATGTCGCTCTTCCGCTCCCTTAGTTCGTCTGCGGTGTACTGGCGTGGACGGCCACGCTTCGCTACTGCGTAGGTTGCAGTCGACGGCCGAGCGCGCGATTTCGCGAAGTGGCTGCGCCGCGCTGAGCTCGGCCGTAGAGCCTTTCCGGAGTGTGCCCGCATGCGGGCTCTGCTGCCTCTGCCGGCAAGTGGCTCCCTCCCATGCCGCCGCTCTGCCATGGTGAAGGCTTCCCTGGTGGCGGTCGTTGGAACTATGCCGCGCGACAGCCAATGGGGGCTATCCATCAGAGCGCTGCTACGGATGACAGGCTTGGCTCCATTAGGACAGGGTGTTTATGTGCCGTTCGGCGCGGCTCCCGCCGGTTTGCTCTATGGGACAGTTAATGCTTTCACATTAATATATATATATATATTGAGAAAGAAAGAGAGAGAGGGAGAGAGACAGTAAACCCAAAACCGCCGTTCCAGCCTCGTTCCTTCGTCCTCTACTTCTTTCACCCTCCCCACTGGGCTGTCCGTCCCCGACAGAAACGACATGTTCATCGCGCGTTACGTAAAAAGTTTCAGTTGGCCAAAGTGAGCAGTCAGAGCCCGGTGTCTACCTGGTCGAGGCGGCGTCCGAAGCTTCTCCAGGCGATATGTTGCCGAATCGAGCCGTTTGCCTATTTTAAAGGGTCGGCATTAATTTTTCTGATCGCTGTGGGCGTGTGAAATAGCTTCTAAGAAGCACTAAGTCTCCCGGGTTGAACGACGGTCCCCCAATTCCTCTGCTTCCTGCATGCCGCCAATGCTTGTGAAGGGTGGCCAGTCGAACTCTTTCCATTGCTTCGGTTTATCGCGCGAAGACGTTACAGTCATAGTCTTCTGCCCAGCGGGTCTATGTCATCTCGATTGCCGTTTCTTCAGGAAGTATGGGGAATCTTCCGTAGACTAGCTCAAATGGCGACTGACTCGTTGTTTCTCGTTGAGATGCATTTAGTGCAAAAGCAGCTGTGCGGGCGTATTGGTCCCAGTTCTTGTGGGACGCGTCGACAAATGCTGCTATTATATCGACCAATGCGCGGTTGGTGGGCTTGACGAGACCACTTGTTTGCGAATGGTAGGGTGAGGCAGCTGCATGGTTGAATTTCAGAGGCAACAGAAGACAGAAACATTTCCCCAGTGTTCTTGCCACCAGTTGGATGTTACCTGAAAGTATTTGGAAACACTTGGCGAAGTACATTTCAGTAGACAGTAAAAGTAGTAGAAAAATGTACTGGGCTGTTTAATGTCCGGCTTGGGATCATCACAACGGACCGAGGAAAAAGTGTTCTTTGACGTCACTTGGGACTTAGATGGTTGTGATGATGACAAAGCAGGGTGACTACGTGCAAAGGATACTAGCAGCTCCACCTCGGCAGGCGCAAAGCTAGCAGTGGCGGAACGCGATGATCATCTTATCATCCGCGTCCCGCGCCCCTGCTAGCTTTGCGCCTGCTTCACGAGTGGTAACTTTGGCGCGCCCCCGAGTTTCCCACGAGCTTCAAGTAGTTATATAAAGAGCTGATTTAGTGGTTTTCGATGACGCTCAGCAAGGTTGTAATTGGAACTATATGTCTATGTTTATTAATTAAAAAGTTATTTAACGAATTTTAATTAATTACCCGACTAATCGCAAATATTATCCACCTACCAAATAATGTCCCCCAGGCCGTATAACTCACCTGCACAAACCATATAAACGTAACTTTTACGGCTGTTTTTAAACAAATCTGTAAATTTAAAAAAAAGAAAATCCTGCGTATACCGGATGTTTCAGCGAAGACTGACAAAAATTACTAAAATTAGTGTGTTCCAGGTAAAAAGATACTTTTCAGGGGGGGGGGGGGGGGGGGGGGGGACGGCATTACTCGTAATGGCGGACGTAAGAGAATGCGCGATACTTACTAATTAGTCCCCTAATAAAGTAAAAATGACTAATCAACTTTTTAATTTGTGAAAACAGACATATGGTTCAAATTAGAAACTTGCTGAGCGTCATCGAAAACCGCTAAATTAGTAATTTTCAGAAATACCTTGAGCACGTGGGAAGCGTTGTAGTGCGCTAAAGTTACCGCTTGTGAAGCTGGTACATTGCTGGAGCTCTGATATGAGACGCAAAAAAAGCGCAGGCGCCTCATCACAAACCGCTAGCCTTGTACCTGCAGCTTCACAGGTGTTAACTTCAGCGCACTACTATACGCTTCTTACGCGCTCAAAGTATTTTTGTATGACGCTCAGCAAGTCTCTAATAGCAATCATACGTCTGTTGTCACTAAGAAAAAAGTTAGGTTGCCATTTGTAATTAATTAGCAAACTAATTAGCACGTATCATGCATTTTCGGACGTCCGCCCCCACGAGTAATATGGTCCTGATAACACTACCTTTTTACCTGGAATATACTAATTTTAGGATTTTTTGTTAGTCTTCGCTGAAGCACCCGGTATATATATATATATATATTTTTTTTTTTTTCAAGATTTTGGTGAGTATCGACCAGCACAACGTTTACAACAAGCCCGCGTTTGCCCACCGGGTGAGAGCACTGCGCGCGCGCAGAAACCAGATTCGCCCGAGGCGAAGCATCTGCGCATGCGCAGTGCCTACAGCAGCGACACCGCCTCAGCGTGACGTCAGAGAGTTGAGTTTGTCCATACAGCTCTTTTTGAGGAAAGTGAATAAGTGCTTGTTGCTACGGCCACGTCGAGGCGCAGCTTTACTACGAAGTCATGTCGGTACCGTTATGGCGTCTTCAATAAATGTTTTGCGTCTGGTCCTGTTCATAGAGTTTAGATTGCTCGCAGTCAGTCTTTAAGATATTTAGCTAGACTCAGAGAAGCCGCTGCATGTATACTGCACCGCGAAGTGGTTGGGGTCGCCAAAAATCTATCTCACTTTAATCAATTACACCATTGTAAAGAACGAGTGCTCCTCGCTGACATGGCGTCGCAGTGAAAATCTTTAAACAGCAGTTCATAGATCGTACAACGGTGCATGACACGATGACAATCAGCGGAGGCGTCTCGAGCATGTTCCAAGCATGTTTGGCATATGTACGCTTCCAACCTGTCTGCAGACAGTTTTTGTAAGAACAATCTGGAAGCATGTCATACAAGAAAGGAACATATGCCTCAGAGAGTGTCTGCAAACTGTCTTCTGCGTGGTGTATTCGTAGTGTGAGCGCGGCCTTATGGGGTACTCCGGCGTTTTCTTCATAATCCCTGATTTGTCTGAAAATTTCTTAGACACTCCAACGCACATCGCTGAAATATTATTTCCAAATATTAAGCCAAAGAAATTAGTTCTTTTTTCCCGCGAAGTTATCGAAGTTACAATTTGGGTCCTCACCGTGTTTTTCAAACTGAAAGTCTCTACGGACAACAATGAAAAAGGGACGTCAGCAGAAGGCAGAGATTCTTTCCTTGAACGGTAGAATTTGTTCCCAACTGATTACAGCAGTTTCATGGTTTAGAATGAATGCTTTGGAAGCTCACTCCAGTCCCCGCGCTCCAGCACGGAACAAATGATCGGCATATTTTATTTTTTAGACTGCTCGCTCGACTGGCGAGCCTGCCCGTCGACGACAAGGCACTAAAAAGCGCGGGAATATATGAGTGTTGGTTTTGACATAATTTACATTTGCCGATTTCACAATTACTTCTACTCTGAATCTTGCGATACTAAATAGGATACTCGAAGGGTGTAAAGACCGCGTATTTAGAAAATATAGTTAATTGGGGTAGCTCAAAAAATCACCGGAGTACACCTGTTAAGCTTTTGAGACCGAGTAGCCATAAGGTCACGATTCCGATCGTCTCGAGATGATGAAACAAAGAATTATATTTTCTTCGAGCGAAGACAGCAGAATTTTTTTGTTTCGTAGAATAAACTTTGCCGTCGCCACAGAGGCGTCGAGATAAAGGATACAATGTGCGAATCTCTTGAAACTTTTAGATTTTCCGCGATTTTGTTCTAAAGTTTCTCGGGAAGTAAACCGCAACTCTCTTTCGTTAACCGAGACCATTGTCGTCTGCGAGCTGCGCTGGGTTCTGATTCAAATTAGCCTCGCTTCTAATCCCCACCTTGGAGTTTAAGAGGGTGGGTCGTTCTTGCAATTTCCGAGATGAACCGGATTCGGCTCTCGGTGGGACTCGAAGCCGTTGCGAGGGAAATATCAATGGAACCCGGACGGACGGCCGGCCGGAGCAGAAACAAGACGAGGCAATAAAAGCGGGCCAAGGGGACGACTCGGAGGCACGGAGGACGGCATTATGGGACGAGCCTGGAAAGCGATTGGAAAGGATTGCCCCCGTTGGGGAGAACGCGCATCTTAAAGAGGGCTCCGCGTCTTGAGGAGACTCTCGGTCCTTCCACTGGAGGCGCCTGGCCGCGGCGACGGTTGCCGTCGGACTCGCGGGAGAACTTCCGCGTCAGTCTCTGTTCGGGATTCCGTGACGGTTGCTACAAATCAGCGATGGCTGCAACGCGTTGCACCTAATGGCGATACCGGTAACACGTTAGTTTTGTAACGTAGTAACCTATTCGTTACATTTTCAAACCAGTAAGTGAAGCAAAGCTTACGCCAGTTATTTCGAGTAACGGTTAACGTAGTTTCGTTGCTAGCTGCTTCTTCCAAAGACTTTAAAAAATACACGTCCATTTTTTTGTGTTTCTAAGCGCCAAGTTACATTAAAGGGACGATGCAACGTTTTTTGTACTTTGCGAAAATACCGCTTAGAACGAATCCTGGACGATAACGACCTATGAAACACGCATTCGTTTTTCACCAAACGCGATAGAAGTCGCGGGACAAAAAAAAAATTAAGAAACACGAGCAGTGTTCTCCGCCTCAACTCGAACCCAGAACAAGCGGCCACGTGATCTGGACTTTAATCTGGGCATTTGGCAAAAAAGTCGGCGTGGAATTGGGCGGCAGCGATTGACTTTGGCGCCGATCAATGTCTGCGGTCGAATTCCTGGCCGACTTTTTCGCGAAATGCCCAGATTAGGGCCCCTGGAGCCGATTATAGGCCGCCAATGTTCGTCATAGCCACGCACTGTGGTTTGCAAAGCATAGGACACGCGCTGGATTCCAGACATTGTTATGGTTCGGAATATTCACTAGCGGCCATATCCGTGTGCGCGGCTGCTGAGCGCGTGCTGACGGCGAGCTTCTGCAATCCGTTCGAAGCGTGCATTTAGCACCATCAAGGTTGCCGGTCTTAGCAGACTATTAATGGGAGCTCGTTCTGAGCATGCGCTCTAAACATTGCCCTCAAATATGGCGTCCAGTGCATACCACCAATTTGTTGGTATGAGTAGTCTGGCCTTTGCAGAAGGCGAGCACTTCGAAGATTCACATCACCCCCTCAAATGGGTAGTGCACAAAAGCTTATCAGTTTCTTTACGCTGACATCTAACAACAAAATGGCAGATTGACGACATCTGAAAACACCCTATTGTCGTCATTGTAGCGATTGGACACCCAAATTCTTGTCGAGCTTGTGATTATCACGAGCCAAAATCGAGTGGCCATGCAATGCTCGGGTCCAATCTATGAGCCGTATTCAAATGTCGACACTGAGGGATACTGCGACTTCCCAGCTGCGTCATCAAGTTTTGCGAAGGAGAGATTGGAAGAAAAATTGGAAGTTCGCAAGAAGTACACCGCAACAAAGGAGTTTCTTGTTCAGTAGCCTTGCGTGCGAGTATTCTTGAGTCCCTCTAATGGCGGATTCACACTGGAAGCGGATCCGCGCTCGCATCCAAAGCGGTTGCGAACGCGGCTGTATAAAGATTCAGTACAATTGCACGCGCATTTGATGTCATCAAATGCGGGTGCAATTTTACTGGATCCTAACCGCGTTCGCAACCACTTTGCGAACGCGGATCCGCCTCCAGTGTGGATGCCCTTTAAGACCAGTAAGCTCGTGTAAAGTGAAGAAGGTTCCAAGTGAATTTGGTTGCTGGGCCCCTTTAATTCTTGCACTCATCCCACATACCTTTAAAGGTGCATTCCCGAGGGAGAAATCCCGGGGATTCGTCCCCGGCTAACGCATCCCGCGATGAAGACGTCGGGCTTTCGGGAAGCGGCGCTGTGACGTCAGCTCGGAGGGAGGGTGGGATGCTCGGGCGGCACAAACAATCCTGGTTTGGCGGATGATCAGTTTGTTTCCTCTAATATGTTGTCCTTAAACTATTCGGTGTCATAACCGTAGAGCACGCTACATTCGTCCGCTGTGGTGAGAAGTATGAAGACCGCTCAATGGACCTTTCGGCGAATATGTGCTGCCACCTAGAAAAGTGAGTGGGTTCGAGACTAAGTGGCAAGCAAACAACGCGCGTGCAAGGCCTCCCCCTCCCGTTCCACACCCAAATGTCAACCACATCCTGTTCACCTGTTGAGGCGCTGTGACCTAGATACGGCTCCCCCAAACTAGTCCTCACCGTGGGTTATCTTCTGCCCCGAAGTCGACACAACGAAACCACCTTCCCTCTCTGCTCAGCCAGAAGGAAGAAAGAGAGGTTGCTCGAGCCTTTTACTCTCGAACCGATGTTTCTGCAAAAGGTGACTGCCAGTACTGTTTTCCCTCCTGCCGGCACTTCGTGGGAGTGAACGGCCAAGCTGAAGAAGAAATTGCGCCTGCTGTCGACGTTTACGCACACCCCTACAGCAATTTCGCCCTCGTGTGAATACTTCTTGTGCCACTAAATAAGCTATACGCTTCAGAGTAACGACTCTTGGCCATATATTGTGGCTTAAAATCATAGAATTCAGTTCTCTGAAGCTTTATCTGAAATCACAGGAAACGCTTCTCCGTCCTCCACAAATGTTTAAACAGTTCGCGGCACAGCAAAGCAATATTAAATGATTTTCCTAACACCGAATCTAATGCTGAGGAAGTCGCACTTTTGAATCATGACGATAAGCAGTTGCGTCTGCTTTGCATACGAACCAAAATGGCGGCGCCCACAACTATGTCGGGGAACGGAGTGCCGATACTTTAAGCGCAGCTCATTTAGTGGCTCTAAATACCCCTTAAAACATCGTCTTCATTAAGTAACGCAGAAAATTGCAAACGTAGTGTGCGTAGTTTTTTCTTTTTTTGACAAAGGTAATGCATTATTTTTTTATTATAAGGTAATGTAGGTCGGTCACGCGTACATTTTATTTGCAAGGAAGGAGTAACGTATTTCGTTACTTTTCTTGGTAACGTCTACAAGACTGCTGCATGTGAGTACCAGCGACTTGGATCGCAGATTAAGGTCCTGTCCGAGGCTCGTTTTTACTTCGTCTGAATTGGCGAGATGAGCGGGGAGAGGAATACATCTGGACTTCATTGTCGCCAAAATTAACACATGCCGCAAAAAAAAAAAAAAGAAACGTTGTTAATTATTTTTTTTCCAAGATTCGGGTGAAGTGTTGGGGTAAGCGAGCGTATCATACTAATTTGGGTTGTTTGCGTTTTATAAAGGCTCGTGCTGTATTTGTCAAGCGCAGATGAAGCAACCCTGCTTAACCGATAAAAAAAAATAAAAAGAAGAGTGCGCGCGCAAGAAAAAAAAGAAAAAAAAATATCAGAGAAACCAAGAAGAGGGCTTTATGGAGTCATCTTTCTTTAGAGCTTGTCTTTGTTTAGTGCTTGTCGTTTATCTGATCCTGCTAGGGTGGAGCAAAAAATCTTCCAAACGTATAAAAAAGCAGCTCAAAGTCAATACCTTCTTTTGGTAGACCTGTAACATGCTTGGTCTCCTCCTCTAGTGCGCTTCTATGTTTTTACGAACTTCGAACATTAATACCGCCCGTACTCCGCCGACACGTATTATTTTAACTGTTTATGCGCAAGTTACCGACTGAACATTCATTTTCCTATATTGCTCAAGATCAAGTCCACCAGCACGTTTTCGCAGTTACGTTCTATTTATTAGAAGTAAAACATTCATGCTTCTAAACCCGCTCCAGTTCAAATAGCGTGATATTCTTTTAATGAATGAGAAAAGAGTGCGGGAATTTATTAAGGGTTCGTTTAAATATGGCAGGACTAATTAAACGGGTCCTATATGTCGGAAACGGCAGAATTAATTAAATCCCTTCATTCAGCCACGCGACCTCACTCATTGGCTTCGCCTTTATCGCCGTAAATGAATGGGATACAATGTGAAACTCAGTTCGAAGAAAATTCTTGTCCTAATTTAGATTTTGAATCAACTTCAGTATTTTGCGTCACGAAAATATTGTTTTTCTTTCGCCGGTATTTTTTTGTTTTTCCTTCAATGGCACTTTTACGCAGCACGTTTAATTTAAACGAGACACGTCGCCGACGATACATAACGTGACCCGTTACGGATGTATATTAGTCTGCATTTATTACGTAACGTGACTTTTGTTCTTAATTTTCGTTTTTCCAGGTATAGATTTGTTTTCGGCTGAGATAAATAGGGATTTTACTAATTGCAAATCATTTAGTGCGCCAAAATAAAACTGGTACACGAGCTCAGAAAGCTTAAAGCCTGCGTTTCGGTGCGAAAATATGAAAATATAGCGGACTATTTCGTACCTTCTTTCTTTCGAAAGTTCTCTGGCTTTTCACCGTGATGCATTCGCGAGCACGTCAGCCGAACCCAGCTGCCGCATTCGACACGAACACTGCGTAAATGCGCTCGTCAACGGCCAATCCGTCGTGAATTCGCGTCCGCGGCCAATGAGTGCCATGACGCCACGTAATATCACTTGCGAATGACGAGTTCCGTGGTGTGCTTAAAAAGCACGGTGGAAGCTCGGAGTTATCGCATCCGGTACGCAAGCTCGTCACGAACGCGTAATTTCTCATTTCGCTTTTGCGTCGAGGATTATATCTAAAGGCCCGTTCACACTCTTACGACCGAGTACGACTGAGAGAGACGAGATCTCTTACAACTTCTTAAATGTTTTTAGAATGAGGGAACACACTGACATTGTGGCGCCATCTATGCGGTGACCCTGGAACTGCATTTCACAAGAGCGAAGGTTTTGCGGGATTTTCGAGGTCAAATGTGCGTAATACCCATAGAAAGGCTCGTTTATAACATTGCCAAAAGTTTTTCGAGCCAAGAAAAAACGAATAATGCTCGAGAAATAAAAAAAAATATGCCGGACCGCCGAGTTTACACTGCTTCCCAATAGATGGCGCCAGTGTGTTTTCTGGTTTAACAAGTTTTAAGTAACCCAGGTTTAAGAGGTCGCAAGCAGTCGCAAGAGTGTGAACGGGCCTTAAGAAGGAAGAAGAGCAAAAATAATTCCGCGGTCCCTTTAACTTCTTCGCAGAAAGCGGAGCTCCGGTTACCTCGTCCTAGCGCACGTACTCTATACCAACGAGGCTGCTGCCATTGGTCAGTTTCCGGGTTTGTTTGCGCAAGATAAATGCTTTTATGCAGGGCGCTGACACGGCGGGTGTTTTGGTAGGCTCCGTTTCCTCGGCAACCCGCGGAGGACGCGGGTCCTCGAGCCCGGGGCCCCAGCCTCGTTCGGTCGGCCGAGGGGGCTTTGGGCCACTCGACGCTCCAAACCGCCCAACTCCGGCAACAACTCGAGGGCCTTCCGACGGGGCCGCTTCGAGAGGAGTTCTCGAGAAGAAAAAAGAGCGGAGATAGACCAGCATTTCCAGAAGAAAGAAGGACAAACATTCGATTTCCTCTGCTTCGTGAAATTTCTGGGCCGCTTCGTTTTGTAGCGTGGCATTTTATTAAAGGCAAAAACAAATATACAGTCAAATGACCTCCGTCCCCATCGATTGACGGTTTCAGATTGCTGCGATTGGCTTCTCAGGTGCTACGCAGCAATGCAGACGCCGCGGAGCTTCTATTTAAACCGCAATTACGCTGCTCATGTAAAGACAGCCTGCCTGTTTCTTCTTATATGAAATATTCAGCGGTGGCCATAGCTGTGTGCACGACTGCTGAGCGCGTGCTGACGGCGAGCTTCCACAGTTCTTTTTCAGCATGCATTCCACACCATCAAGAGTGCTGGTCTTAGCAACCTATTAATGTGGGCTTGTTCTTAGCATGCGCTCTAGACAGCACCCACAAAAATGGCGCCCAGTGAATACTCCTTATAGTCCTGTCCCAACTGATCATAGAACATCTCTCTGCATACATGTTGGAAGCATGTATGAATCATTTCAACATGTTTGGGGCATGTTCGCACATACTTCTCACATACATGTATCAGTGTGTCTCCTGTGTGATGTGGGAGCTGCCTGATTGCGGCTTTAGGAAGCCACGCAGCGTCTACTTTACCGCATATTATACGATCAGCCGATCACTGCGATCAGAACTCACCGACTGATGGGAACGGGGGTAAAGTTGTGACCTAAAAATGAAGTGTTCGATATGATTTTGAGCGTGATATGAACCCGTAAAACATCAATTTCCTTGAAATGTGGCCGGTTTCATGTTTCGATTAAAACGTTTTTGAAGTAGATTGGTGTCACATATTAAAGTTACTAACTTATGTGGTTTACTTTTCTGTTAAGAGCCCATTGCACCAATCACTGTAACCTAGAGAGCGCGCCACAACAAACGGCGGGGCTCAAGAAACCGTATGGCTCGAAAATGCAATCTGCTCAGGGAGAAGCGACGTGGTGTTTGTCTCGCTTATTGTTTCTGCATAGAGCGTCTTCTATAATCGGACCAATTTGTTCTTATTTCACCCCTCAATTTCTCCGGAAGCGCTCCATAGATCGCAGTGATCGACTCATCGCGTGCCCTGCGCAGGTATTGTTTTAGAGTGCATACGCCGTTTCCCGGGCAACGGAAACTGGTGCAATATCAAAATGCGCTGTGAGGGGAAGTAAACAGAGTTGTTGCGGTAAACCGAGCACTTGTGGCTCTCCGGATTCGCCGCAGCCCGACCACGTCGAATCGTGCCCACTTCTTTCGACTTCTCCAATTCCTATCGATTTAACCGCGGAGTCCCAAACGGGAGAGCCCCTCGGCTCGACGTTGACAAACTACCCATCTTTCTATTTTGTGTTTGCGTCAATACCGTGAAGAAAGGGGAGTGATAGCAATTTCGGCGAAATAATTCGGTCTCCGACACAGAACGCGCGGCTGTCAATCAAACCGACAAGCTTCGTTAAATTGATTGATTGAAGGTGGCGGAAGAGAAATGATTTGACCCTCTCTTAAAGTGAGCAAGAAGATCAGCCCTGATCCCTTTTCTCGAGCGCGTTGAAAAGCTTGCCTTATTTTTTGTTTTTGTTTTTCCCCCGTTGGGGATTGTTTTCTTATTTCGATTTATATTTACTTTGTGCCAGATTGAACACTGGACACGTACTTTGCAGGACAGTCTAAAGCAAACTCGACATCGACGCTTTTTCGTATTTCGCTCAGACAGTGCACCCCTTCTTATAAAGGACAGAGAAATATCCGTTACCGTAGTAAACTAAAAAAAAAAAAAAAAATTTTAATAATAATTAAAGGGCTTATTACATTTTTTTTTTTCAGCAAATCCAGCTTAACAATACTTACGCCATTAGACGCAGCTTCGGTGGGAATAGCCCTGCTCTAGGCCCCGCGCGGTGCTTACAAAACTGAGCACCTTTTCTCGGCTCGCACTGATTGGAGACAAGATTGACGTGTGAAATATTGGTCGCAAAATTGTACCTCCATGCGGTAAGAGTATTTGAATCGACAATATTTTAATGTTTGAGGAACCAATAATCTAGATAGAGTGATTTTAGTTTTCAAAGGTATCCCGAAATCGCCTTTCCGCTTTGGTTTCAAACGATAACAAACATGGTTAACTACCGATATAAGAAATGATGAGCTCATTTTAAACAGATCGTACAATATTTTTCGTAAAGATAGACTGCTGGCTAGAGGCGGTGGCGTAATCATCGCTGTCAAGAAACCTATGTCATGCTCGCAAGTAGAATGTTCTTCTGATCTTGAAATTTTGTGGATTCGTATTAAACTGGATTTTCGCTGTGTCATAGTAGGTGTTTGTTATCGTCCACCCCATTTTAATCGCTCAGATTTCAACATCTCATTGCACCATGCCCTTGGAACTGTCACCAAGGAATTTCCTACTGACCACTTCTTTCTTGGTGGCGATTTTAATTATCCCGAAATAAACTGGTCAACGCTAATACCGCTCCCTGACTGCGCAAACTCTCGACAGTGTGCAGAGTTCCTTTCAATAACTGGTGTGTATGGTCTCCAACAAATTATCACCTCGGCAACCCGTCGTGACGCGATATTAGATCTGTTTTTCACTAATAAACCCGAATGTGTGACGTCCGTCACTATCATGGAGCATATAAGTGATCATGCTTTGATTCAAATCGAAACATCATTAGGAGTAACGCGCTCCGAAAATACGCCGAAAACGATATTCGCATTTTCACGAGCCAATATTGAAGGACTCACAATAGCCATAACGAACTTTGAAAGGTATTACGTTTCGTCAAATTGTGATCGATCCGCAAGTGAAAACTGGATACTCATTAAAAATACTTTCATGAAACTACTCGAAAAATTTGTTCCCAAAACTACAGTTCGTTGTGATCGCACATCTCCTTGGTTTAATAACAATTTAAAACGTATGTTAAATAAAAAGAAAAGATTATTCGCAAATGCAAAAAAAAAAAAAAAATAATTTTGATGTTTGGTCATCATACCACTCCTTCACAAAATTGTGTAAAAGCGAAGTAAAGAAAGCAAAAAAAGTTTTCTTTTCGGTGACTTTGCCACAGATCTTATCTACAGACCCCAAGCGATTCTGGAAGATAATAAATCCAAAAGAATCTAGAGATTGCCCAGTGTTCATAAATGACCAAGGTGAAACACTCCGTGATGACCAGGCTGCCGATTCGTTGAATTCATTCTTCGCCAGCATTTTTACGCACGAAATCTTTCCACTCCCCCCATACTGCCCACCTTTTCATGAAGCGTTGATGCCTCCAATTATTTTCACTCCTGAAGGAATTCTTAAAACTATCTCAAGCTTGTCCTCCAATAGCGCTCCTGGGAACGATGGGATATCGGCCAAATTTCTTAAACTAATTGATCATTCAGCATCCAACATATTGAGCATACTCTTTCAACAAAGTCTGAATTCTGGTGAGGTACCATACGATTGGCGTTTCTCCCAAGTTAGACCCATCTTCAAATCGGGCAGCAAATCAAATCCATCTAACTACCGTCCCATCTCGTTGACTAGTGTACCCTGCAAGCTCATGGAACATGTACTTTACTCTCACATCATTTCATACCTGGACCATTGCGACTTTTTTTTTCCCAACCAGCATGGTTTTAGAAAACATCATTCATGTATCAGCCAACTATTTAAATTTACCACGGACCTTCACTTTAATAATCATTCCTCTGCAGAAACCGACGTTATTTTTATTGATTTTTCGAAAGCTTTCGATACCGTACCGCACCAACGACTACTTCTTAAACTTTCTCTTCTCCACATCCATTCTTCAGTCATCAGTTGGATAGCTTCGTTTCTAACAGAGAGAGAGCAGTCAGTTTCAGTCAACAGTTCTTCATCAGCATCAGTCGCAGTAACTTCCGGTGTTCCCCAAGGCAGCGTCCTCGGCCCCCTTCTTTTAATTATCTATATTAATGATCTTCCTTCCTCAATTAACTCGACTATTCGGCTATTTGCCGATGACTGTGTTGTATACAGAAAAATTACTGACCCAACAGATCATTACATTCTTCAAAACGATCTCGGCACCATAAGCTCCTGGTGCACCCATTGGCAGATGAATATTAACCCCGGAAAATGCAAACAAATGACCGTTACCACCAACTCGACCAAATCATCTCGCGAATATTCATTACTGTCACAACAATTAGAAAGTGTCTTATTATACAAATACTTGGGTGTCCATATTTCTGAAACATTATCGTGGCATGAACATATCGACAACATAATCGCTAGCTCAACGAGATCATTAGCTTTCTTGAGGCGGAACCTCTATCTGGCCCCTGCTGCGACAAAATTACTCGCCTATAAAACAATAATTCGACCCAAACTTGAATACGCAAGCGTTGTGTGGAATCCACATCAAAATTATCTAATATCTAACCTAGAATCCATTCAAAACAAAGCTACCCGGTTCATCCTAAACGATTACTCTCCACAAAGTAGTGTCTCCGCCTTAAAATCGAGACTTGGTCTCGCTTCATTAGCCACACGGCGCAAAATTAAACGCATGTGTTTCTTCCATCAAGTTTACCATAGTAATTCACAGTTCAGAAATATTTATTGTCAAAAAGCCCATTATATTTCTCCTCGAAACGACAACACATGTAAACTCTTTCAATACCGCTCCCATAATAACTCATTCATGTTTTCTCCTTTAATATTATGTATTACAGAATGGAATAACTTGCCAGATCATCTTGTAACCAACTTAGATATTACAGCGTTTGAAGAAATGTGCGTGCTTTTGTTCAATGAGTAGGGAACGTATGTTTGTGTATATATATATATCTTGTTTTATTTTGTGGTTAGACGAGATGTGGTTGTGTTGGTGTTCTTACGTTATGTTTTGTATTGTATTCCCATTTATTGCCACCCCCCTCATGTAATGCGTCCTCAAAAGACGCCCTTGAGGTAAATAAATGAAATGAAATGAAATGAAATGGCTGCCGGCATCTGCGGAGTGATCAACGACCCTATAGCACGTGGAGCTTGTACATTTTTATGAGTGCGAGTTGGTCTGCGTTCACTGAGATGTTTAGACGAAGATCTCCTCAACCGATCTAGTTTGCAGCAAACAACTCTCGCAAGTACGCGCCTTCCGAAGCACTGGTTATGCTTTGCGGGTGCTCGGGTTCGTAGCGGGACTGGCCTCCCATTTCAACCATGTTGGTTTATCTGGCTTGGCTTGTTCCTTTGCGGGTGTTGATGCTGAGTAAAGATATTGGTTCCCGTAAAAACGGCCCCGCTACTCTGTGAATCGTGCGACCGTTGTAATTTCAACCACATAGTTTTCATACGGAGGAGAAGATATACTTACACAGGTAAGAATTTGCGAGCGATTTCGCTGGAGGCAGTCGGGCGTTCGACTCGCAAAAAGTTTTTCCGGGTTTGTTTCCGTCATTTCGCTTCGAAAGTAAAGTAGCTATTAAGCTTTGCACTGCACCTGGGGCCCTATGTTGCGCTTTTCGGACTCCGATGGTGACTAGGAAGAAGGAAGTGACGTCAACAACGCAGCAAACGCAGACTGGATGTTATAATAAATAAAATATACACCAACCAAATCCTCGTTCAAAGGCAGAACCCTACGTTTCGAGACCTGCTCGTGTTCCGTCTTTAAACAAAAATTTTGTTGGTGTATATTTTATCCAGTGTGTCGAACCGAAAAAAATACGGGTTCGGTTACGGTTCAGGTTCAGGTAAATGTATTTTGTTCCGGTTCAGTTCCGGTTCGATTAATTCGATCCGCGGACCGGTTCGCGAACCGGTTCGGGGCGCTGAACCGGTTCGCGAACCGGTTCGGAAATTATAAATGACAAATCGCAACATCAAAATAAATTACAAATAAAACATCTGAAATCAGCACATACGAAACGGGATACATCGTAGTGTAAGGCTCAGGGATTTCTACCAGGAATGGTTTCTTTATGTGCACTCAAAGGTTACCTCACCGACGTTTACGCATTCGGACTTCATCTCCGACGCAGTAGCTGTAAAATCCGCGACCTCCTTACAAACCCACTTACAAGTAGAACTCGCTAACTATCCCGCCACCTCGGCGTGTAAGCAATTGAAGGAACAGTGGGGAGAAAATGCAGCTTTCTTTATTTGAACTAGCCTTCGGTAACTCAAATTAGATCCTTAAAGAAGTTTTCATCAAACAAGATACGGAATATGAAAAACACTTCACCGAACGCAACGCCAGAAGGACGTAATAGGATAAATATTAAAATAGAAGAGTTCGCTGTCTCACAAATATGTTAGCTTCTAAGTGCCTATACGAAACCGGATGCATTATTATCAAACTCCACAGCCTTTTCTTTTCTCATTGCGATGGAAGCAAGCTTCAAGAACTCGCGCGTTCTAGAAACGTGTTATGAAATGAGCACACAGCAGCATTTAGCATTTACGAGATTGTAGGAAAATGAAATCCCGTGACGCGATTTTTTTTTTGCACAGCCTTCCAATTCTCTTTTTTCCGTGCAAGCCGCGACTAGTGCAATACTGGTTCCTATGTCAAGATTCATGCATGCAGCGTTTGCCAAGATTCATGGATGCAGCGTTTATATTCCTAAGACTGAGTGGAGAAGAAAAATATGTAAGCGAGGTGTGTGTCAGTTGACGGCACTTAAAAAACAAATGGCATTCTCAAATGGCACATTCATTTCAAATGGCACATTCATTGTCAACAGCGCGTGGCCGAACCGTTTTGACTTGAGGCGGTAACCGTTATTTTTTTACCGGTTCAGTTCCAGTTCGGGTTCATCGCGATAACAATATAACGGTTCGGGTTCGGGTTCAGTTCCGGAAAAAATACCGGTTCGGTTCCGGTTTTCGGTTCGGTTCGGTTCCGGTTCGACACCCTGATTTTATCTATTATTATTGTTGCTCCCCAACCAGAGAGACTTCTCTTAAATGTTCACTTTCAAGATTGGATGTTGATTGGTGAGAGTCGCTGATGACGAAGTTCCTCAGAAGAAAACAAAGCTCAATATTTCTTTGTTTTCTTCTGTGGAATTTCGTCATCAGCGACTCTCACCAATCAACATCCAATCTGCGTTTGCGGCGTTGTTGACGTCACTTCCTTCTTCCTAGTCTTCGTGGGAGTCCAACAAGTGCAACATAGGGCACCTGGCCTGCCAATGCAAATATCTTAAGTTCGCGTTTGAATAGACCCTTTCCGGAATTCAGTCTGGCCACTTTTATGACTATCATCATCATCTGAAAATGGCATATGTGCTATACTAATGGCGGCCTTTTGTTTACTGATGAAGGAAGAAGTTGAAGATGCTCTTAAGCAGATTATTCGAGGCCTATGCATTCTAGATGTTAGCGCGGCGTGAAGCAGGCATTGGACGCAAGAGCTGCGTAAGCGTTCATTTCTAAATCAGTCCCAGTCAATCTGTTAGTAGTACTCACTCGGCTTCAAAGCCCCTTGATGTATAGAACTCCTTCAAGGCGTCTATGTGGATTGGCGCTTCGTTCCGAATGGCTGCATTTGTTTCACCATCGACACTAAAAGAGATTGAAAAATAATTGTAGTGAAGTGCACATTGTCGTTTACCGTTGACCTTTAAAAGATACGGTGCCCCATGAAATACTGCATACCACAGGGTTATTGCTGCCATTAGTATAGTAAAAGATAAACTGCAATTTGAGTCACCAGATGGCACTGAATTCCGGAAAGGGTCTATTCCACCTTGCTCGCGGACGCCATGCAAAAAAAAAAAAAAATCATCACGAGCAGAAAAGCTGCAAGGGCTAGCTGAATATTTAGTTTGTTGATTTACTTAGTTCTCTCGGTCGCGTTTACCGCATATCGACAGACGCTGACAGACGTGTGTATTGGACGGTGGCTCGTACACGATAAAAAGCTAGAACGCCGCTTTCATGGCCGCGGCTTTCAGGCGTTGCAGAAAGTTTTAGACAGGGACGGGATAGCACACGAACGAGGGCGAAAACGGACGACAACGCGTTCCTGGACATTGCAGACGACGATAGACGGTGGTCGAATAGCAGACGATGCCGGAGGTTTTCAAGCGTCTGCTTGTACAACTAGCACGCGGTGTCAGACTTCCAGACAAGACGCACCGGAGTATGGGAAAATGGAGACAGTACAGAGCGTAAGTTTGTCTGCTTCTTGCACATGGGTTGCGATGATGTCAAAACGCCAAGCTCTTATTGGCTGATTTAAAAGAAAAATAGTGGGCAGATCTCGAGGCATCTAGCATTGAGGTCTACCAGCGCCTTCTATATACAGGGTGATTCAAGGAGAGGCCAGGCTCTTTAAATCGACCGCAAAAGTCGGTTTCTTAACCTATCGCGCTACGACTTTGTGCAGCGTTGCCCACAGATGGTGCATTTTTTTCGTAAAATTTGCAAAGAGCGAACTTACCTGAGGAAAAAGTAAAGAAAGGAAAAGCCTTAGCTCATATGGAAAAGCAGCGAAGCTACCGGTCTTCAAACAACACGGCGCCGTTTCGCACGGAAGACAAGAGATGGCGCAAGCGGTCGCGACGCCAACTGCCGCCAACGAACGAGCATACGACGCCGAGAGCCGGCGTCTTTAGCAGACAAGGAACTGCAGTTCCTTGTTCTTACCGCGCCTGGTTTTGTTTCTGCAACTGTCACCGCCTGCGGAACGCGCGCCCCTTTTTGTCGAAAAGATCGTCTGCTAAAAACGCCGCCGGCTCTCGGCGCCGTATGCTCGTTCGTTGGCGGCGTTCGTTGCGCCATCTCTTGTCTACCGTGCGAAACGGCGCCGTGTTGTTTGAAGACCGGTGGCGTCGCTTCGTTTCCATAGGAGCTAAGCCTTTTTCTTTCTTAACTTTTACCTCTGGTAAATTCGCCCTTTGCAAATTTTACAAAAAAAAAAAAAGAAAAAGAAAAGCACCTTTTGTGGGCAACGCTGCACAAAATCGTAGCGCAGTAGGTAAAGAAAGCGGATTTTTGCGGTCGATTTAAAGAGCCTGGCCTCTCCTTGATTTACCCTGTAGTTACACAATGCCTATCGGCTCCGAGAAGTGGCAAGCGGAAGGGAGAGGGCAAATAGTACGTGTGGCTGCCGTGCGGTGGAGCCACCTAGGCGTACCAACCTGCCGCGTAGTGAAGCCAATCCTCTCTTCCGTAGGAGGTTCAATGATGTCGCCCCAGCAGCACCGCCAGCAAGAAATCGAAATGTCCATGACCGACAGCTTAGAGCTCGGGACTAGCTAGCCGTTTTGAACGGAATATTACTTCTTATTTTCCTACCTTTCACCCGCACACGACCCGGCGCTAACTATTTCTCTGCGCGCGATTCAAGGTAACCGCCAAAGCCCCAAACTGCCGCACTGCCGCCGAAGCAGATGGTCAAGCGGTCAAGCGTTCTCCGCGTTCGCGCTGCAAAAGCGCAGCCTGGCCGTGCTTGTTTCGTAGCTTCGTATTTTGTCTCAGCGAACTCGTTTGAATCAGGGCGGTCACATCCAGAAAAGTGTTCCACATGCTGTTGATCATTTTACACGAATTACTTCTACCTCCGCAAATATTTTAAATCTTGTGTTGACGACATGTCCAGACTTAGTATCATCTATTTTGTACCTGCCTGGTTTGAGCGACCACTGCTTACTACATATTGATTTAAATAAACCTTGGCAAGCTACTTCTAATACTATTAAAACAATTCGGGATTATGGTAAAGCAGACTTCAACGCTATTAATAGTGAATTGGCATTGTTTTTTGACACTTTTCTAAGTGGTTTTTTCAGGCGTTCAGTTAACGAAAATTGGAATATATTCAAACTAAAAGTAAATGAGCTGCTTGAGTCGCACATCCCACTCAAAAGAATTTACTCGAACTCGAATGCACCATGGTTTACTAGAACAATGGGGAGACTTAGGAACAGAAAAAGCGTTTTTTCCGTGCCGCTAAGCGTGATCCCACAGCTCACCGATGGGACGCATACCATGCCTCTGCTGATTTGTACATGACAGCTGTGTGTAGTGCGAAAAGTACTTACTTTAATTGTACATTACCATCTATGCTAATTAAAAAACCCCGCCGGTTCTGGAACACCATGAAAGAGAAAAGTAGTACAGTTGTAGAGCTCAGAGCCGATGATGGTAGCCCTATTTCCTGTGAAGAGTGTGCCAATGACCTCAATGCTATTTTTGTCAGCTGTTTTTCTGACCTCCCTATAAGTAATGATCAAACATACATGTCCTATGACTATCTCCCCATGCACCGCATATCAATTAGTCCTGAAGGCATTGTGAACATAATTGATTCCCTTAAACTATCCTCGTCATGTGGTATAGACAGTATACACTCCAAGTTTTTGAAGAATACTAGAATGTACTCCTCCATTCTCCTTGCGAGTATATTTTCTCAATCCTTAGAACAAGATATTTTGCCAGACGACTGAAGGGTAGCCAAGGTGGTCCCAGTTCACAAAGGAGGTGATAAATTCAACCCTCGAAATTTTCGCCTAATTTCATTGACCAGTGTCCCAAGCAAAATTTTAGAGCATATCATTTATTCCAACATAGTCAATTTTCTAGAATCAAATAAGTTTTTTTGTCCCTTTCAACACGGCTTTCGAAAGACATTTTAATGCGAAACACAACTTGTATCATTCACGCACGACCTTCATTCTATCGTTGACGTTTGCTCCAAAGTAGATTGCGTATTTCTAGACTTCTCTAAAGCCTTTGATAAAGTGCCCCATACCTTACTCTTGTCCAAGCTTAGTAAACTAAATATTAATCCGGCGGTACTCACGTGGATACATTCATTTCTAACGAACCGTAAGCAATTTTTCAACGTGAATAACACAAGCTCTACTATGGTATCAGTAACATCAGGTGTTCCTCAAGGTTCTGTGCTTGGTCCATTATTATTCCTTATATACATTAACGATCTACCCTCTCATGTATCCTCAAAAATTTTTTTATTTGCTGATGACTGCGTTATTTATCGAGAAATTGCTCATGATTCTGATTCTAACCTACTACAAAACGATATTAACTCTGTTTCCAGCTGGTGCGACTCGTGGTCTATGGTACTAAACTCGAGCAAATGTAAGGTTAGGAGAGTGTCTCGTTGTACTTCATCTCAGCCCCATTATACGCTAAATAACCATCCCCTTGAATTAGTTACGGCCTATAAGTATTTAGGAGTTCATATTACATCTAATTTATCATGGAGGACTCACATTAATTACATCATTAACAACTCTAATCACATGCTAGGTTTTCTTAAAAGAAATTGTTTTTAGCACCCCAGTGTTTGAAGCTAATTCTTTATAAAACCCTCGTACGATCAAAGCTGGAATATGCATCTTCTGTTTGGGACCCTGGTCAGTCTATACTAATTGATCTGATTGAAGCCGTCCAAAATCGTTCTGTTAGATTTATATTTTCGAATTACCATCGGACAGCCAGCGTAAGCACTATGAAGTCTAATCTTTCTCTCCTTGAATTATCAACTCGTAGAAAAGTAGCCCGTCTAAGTTTGTTTCATAAAATTTATTTCCCTAATGAGACGCTGCGTGATAAGCTAATTATACCTCCTCTTTACGTTTCACCTAGACTTGACCATCAACACAAAGTTGGCATCCCATATGCTCGCACCAACGTCTTTCACCATTCCTTCATACCGTCTGCATCCTTTGACTGGAACCACCTGGCTGCACCCGTAGTCTCGATGATAGATCACGTCCTTTTTAAAAAAGCCTTGGAAAGTATTTTTTTTTCTAATCTACACTGATTGTATTTCCTGTGTATCTGTGTCTGTGTTTTTTTTTTTGTTTTTTTTTTTTATATCTTATGCAACCACTTCCCCCTCTGTAATGCTCACGCACTGAGGGTAAAATAAATAAATAAATATATATGATATATCTTGAATAATAATGTAAATACAACATGCTAGAAAAAAACAGAAAAAAATTAACGTCCGCGAGGCGGTGCTACCTAACCGTACTACCTAACTGGACACCTCTTGGGGAGAAGCTGAGAGGCATAGTGCAACTTATAGAGGAGGCACTGGGTCTACCCACCATCCTTTTCATCAAAGCCAATCAGAACTCGGCGTTGCTCTGACGTCACCGCAACTTACACGACACTGTCACTTCCGCTCTCGATTTCACTCCTGCGTTTGAATCGTACATACTCCGTCCACAACGAGCCTCCTCAGCCAGCCCGTTCTAGACAGCCATCAAGCCGGCGCGTCACGTGACATGACGTCACGTCCCGGTGACCTTCCCGGGCGCTGATTGGATGCGAGTGCCGCGTCAGCGTTCGCGTGGGACTCGCTTCCTCTCATAGTCCCACACGAAGGCTGACGGGGCACTCCCATCCAATCAACGCCTGGGCAGGCCTCTGGGACGTGACGTCATGTCACGTGACGCACAGGCTTGAAAGCTGTCTAGGAGGTGCTGCCTCAGCGCGCCGAAACTGGAAGTCGCGTTCTTCGCACCCGCTCCAAATTTTACCAGGCCTAACCATACGGCGTGCAAGCTCATCTGCTCGGGTGGTCGTGCGCACGCGCCGGCACAACGGGTGCCGGCTAGAGCCACTAAATGAGCTGCGCTTAGAGTATCGGCACTCCGTTCCTCGGCATTGTTGTGGGCGCCGCCATTTTGGCTCGTATGCAGAGCAGACGCAACTGCCGATAGTCATGATTCAGAAGTGTGACTTCCTCAGCATTAGATTCTGTGTTAGGAAGCTCATGTAATATCGCTTTCCTCTGTCGCGAACTGTTTAAACATTTGTGGAGGGCGGAAAAGCGTTTCCCGTGATTTCAGATAAAGCTTCAGATAACTTGCAACCATGATTTTAAGATACAATATGGCCAAGTGTCGTTACTCTGAAGCGTAGCTTATTTAGTAGCACTAGTGCCGGCTACAGACCCTGTCAAAGGGAAGATGGCGTCTTTTTCGGCGTGACCCTGATCCCGCACTCGTTACTTTTCGACGTGCGCTCAGGCTGCGTGTACACGCTCAAGGCACCGAGAGTTTTTGCGAAGGACGAGAGCGCGGTTCGCACTAACAACCGTCGCTGTAAAACAACAGGGTGCGCCGCCATTACGCTGGACATACCGTCATTTTCTTCCAAGTGCTGCGCAATGAACGCGTTTCAAACATTGGCGAATTTGCGTACTCGCTGAATAATCCCACAACGGCCATTCGAGTCATTCATAATTTACGCTCTTCCAAAGTCAGCTTTTTGAGCAAAATTGCAGAATAAGAGCAAAAGGACATAAATGAATTAAAAAGAAACCCGCCACTGTTTTTTTTTTTTTTTTTTTTTTAAGTTCGTTGAACGTGCTGGCGAGGGTCGTCGGGTAAGACATTTTCTCACTGAAAAGATGGTGCTTCATCATTCAATTATGGGCGCCTTTTTTGACTGCGTTTCATTGTAACTATAATTCGGAAATGAGCGGAACTGCTAATACAATGAACGAGGGAAAAAAAAAAAAAAAAACGCACAGCCAGCGTGTGCTTGCACGGCCCAGCTTCCAAAGTACGCCATTTTTTCTGCTCTCTCGATCTTTTTAAAACTTTTAACAAAGAAGACTTTCTTTTTTTTTTCTTTTAGCCGCAACTTTAGTTGAAGTTGCGAAACGTGATTTATGCACGATGGTAATCCAATTTGGAAGTAGCGTACAAGTATTCGCTCGCAAATTGACACAGTACTCAGGCCGGATCATTCGGAAAACCGAGACTTTTCCATAGTTGATGTGCGAAGAAGAGCATGGAAATCTTTCGTACCTTCTGACTTATAATAATAATAACAATAATAATAGGAGTTTATTTTCCAACAAAGTACAGGTTGGAGGGCGGCTTGGAAAAAAAGTTGTTAGCACAGCTTGACTGGTCCCAAGCCCCCACGACATCAGCAGCGGCAGAACAGCGAAAAAAAAAAGAAAATCAACATTTTTACACGGAACAATCATTTGCACGTGTATTAGAAACCAAGTCGAGCTCTATAAGAGGACACTGCCGCAGTGTTTTCGAACGCAAACACATGAAATACACCCACAAGAAAAACATACATTGCACAAAACACACGTATAAGAAATACAACAAAACATTAAAAAACAATGAAACATTTAAGGAGGATCGCAAAATAAGGAGAGAAAAGGCGTCGAGGCGACCTCAACCGAGGAATACCTTTAACGTGGAAACGGATCTTCCTTTGCTTCATTATAATTAGGCACAGTTTGCACAAAGAAAAAAAAAAGCTGGTTTTGATTTGCTTTGTAAGAACACAAATCGTAAGAAAAAAACTATTCTACGCAACTTTAAAAACATTCGCCATTGCAAAAAAAAAAAGACGATAATAGTAAAACACAATAAAGAATGTTTTTAGGGTGTATCGCTAAGAGGCATATTCCAAAACTGCCACTGGTTTCTTCACCAGCGGCAAGAAAACCATCAACGCAGACAAGAAAAAAAATTATAATAAAAACAGAAATTACAAGTTTTTTTTTTTTGTTTTTTTTTTGCCTCGAAGGAATTGTTGAACACACGCTCGCGAGATGAGCAAAACGTAAAACGTTTCGGACCTTTAGCTTTCGTTACACCTTTTATTGTACGTGCGAGCTTGATCTGACTAGCAGTTAAAGTTTCGTTCAAACTAGATGCTAAACTGGTTTGCTGTGGGCTTCCTACCTGATAATCCGCCGAGTTCATGTAACCAATAATCTATACATTAGACGCGAGTTTGGGCACCCGTGCTATTTTTGAACATGGCGTGCACACCCAAACCGGAAGCGCTGCTTAGGTTCAGGGCGTGCATAGCGGCGACGGCGCTAGTTTTCTTGGGTGGGCAAAGCTCTTGAGTACGCTATGATAAAACGTTATAATTACCCTCTTTTTACTTTCGTACAGATTGCGTGGCAAATGTCGGGACTGTAAACATGCCATCAGTGGAAAACTGAAAACGGCCAGGAAGTAATATTGATTGTGAAATATACGTACTTACGCGAAAATTCTGAACTTGAAACGAAAATAAAAACAATTCTGGGTGCTACAGAGCGACAGCTGACGCTCCGCCTAGAGGCTTTGCTTTTTCAGAGCTTCTTTAGGCTCTGAAAAAGTGTCTCAGCACAACCATGGCTTCCGCTCTTTCGCCCTGCCGTTTCGCAAGCTGTGATGGATGTCCAAGCGCAGCGCGATTTGCATCACCCTGCGTGTTCACGGCGACTTGTCACGTGACCCGAAGAGGTAAATTAGGATCCATCTTTTTTTTTTTTTCCGATGTTTCACCCGCTGTGAATACGTCGTATGCGACGACAAACAGAGAGAGGTAAGGAGACGAGAGCGCAGGGGGACATCCCTCTCCTATCTCCCCCATTTCCACGTCGCATAGATAAAACTAAGCACCCCGATGGACTTCTTTGAACGGCTGAAGATACGTAAACTAGAATGTCTTAAATTTTAAGCGAAAATAAATAAATGTAAAATGTTCAAATTGCGTTATATGCTGGACCAAACGCATCGCGCCTGTGCGTTCTGTAACGAAACTTGGGCGCCGCGCCGACAGAAATCTCACAGTGGCCGGATCATGTGAGAGCAACCGCTGTGATTAACGTCGCTTTATCGGCCGCATACATTTTATTTCTTTTTCGCGTGGACCAGATGCTGCATGCGAAGCAGCTTTGACGCTTCAAGGACCTTCCCTTCCGAGTTCTTCCGAGTAGCCTCATGTTAGCTTCGTGTTCCGTTCGTCAAGCACGCGAATAGAAATGTGACATAATAACACGCAGGGTGGAAAACGTAACGATTATTTTCATAAAATAAATTATATTTAGTTGATTTAAAACGAAATTATTTTATTTAAATCGATTAAATTTTGTTTAAATTATTGTAGCTATAAAATAGGGATTCTTAATAGCTATAAGTATTTTAAGATATGGCAGATGGATTGAGCACTCCATCCGGTTAGTGAAAACAACTTTTTAGTGATTAAATCCCGCCACAGCAGAACAAAAATAGCTTTGTTTGTTTCATTTAGTGAACAAGCTTTCTTTGGTTTTTCTTTTTCTCGTTCTCATTTTCTTGGAATAGGACAGTACTTTTCTAGATTTTGTTTCTCCGTTTCCTTATCCTTATTTACTTGCAGTAAGACCTTAGGTAAGTCAATTCAATTTTCAGCACAAAGTCAGGTCGCTATCCCGTCGCACAAAACTTGTATTCTGAACCTCTCTTAAATCTGCCCATTGGCGACGTGCGCGACCGAAAGCGTCGCTGTGGTCGGCCTTCCACGATTACTTAAGAAAAGGATTTATCATCGACGGAAATAAGAGCAATGAAAGAACTTTAATTTTGACGGTGTTGGCAGTGTTCCTTTGAGAGCGCAATGATTTCAAGCTTCCACCATGCTATTTACAAACACCATCGAACTTGTTGTTCGCCAGGTAATGACGTCACCAAGGGGAACCATAGGAGGGCGCCACCAAAACATCTCGCCTAGAGTGCCTTCATACACACGCGCGCTTTTGGTTGAGTGGTGACATCTCAGCCATTTTTCCGCCCAATCGTTTTTTTATGCATTTCGAAGTGCACGCAATCCGGTGTCACTCAGCTCGAGCGCGTAGCTTTGGATAATGCATAGACGCCATTTTACCACCCAAGTCACGCACCGAGTGCGCGAGAGCGTCACGCGCTGGCACACTTAGGGCAACAATGGATGTCTTCACCCTGAGACAGACAGACATGTAGGCACCCTAATCTCGCCGCTAATTGACGAGTGGGATAGCCTACCTAAAAGTGTGGTGAGCAGTTCTGATTGCTGTTCATTCAGAAACGCTTGCGAAGGATTATTTAAGTAAGTTTGTTTTATATGGGCTATCTTGATGTGTAGCTATTATATTTCTTTTCGTTTGTTAGACTTTGTGTAATAACATTTTGAAGTTTATGTAAGTTATGTTTTCAAAATGTATTTATTCTGTTCTACTCCCCCCATAACATTCCATGATTGAACGAATTATTAATTAATTAATTAAATAATTAATAATAACTTAATTTGTGCTTGCAATTCGGACTGATATAAACTTTTCTTGCTTGATGATTTTTTTTATTTAAATACAAAGCGAGTGCACATATGATGCATCAAATAATAAAAAAACGGTAAACAGAAAAACATTTTTTTCTGGGTTGTTTTGGTGGAAGAGGTTTGTTTTGAACAATCATAGTAAAACTAGTCTGATTTAGATCACAACATAAATTATGATTTAAATAACGGATTACATCACCTTGATTTTTTTTATCCCTTTAACAGTAAAATTAACAGCGCCAAAAAAAAATAAAGGACAAGGAGATGAGGTCCACATATGACGCGTTGACTGTTAACTGATTTATTTTGAAGAAGCACAAATCGGCGTGAAACGCAAAGCATTAAATACATCAAGTCATCTGTCCCCGACACGTGTGAAACCTGCTCAAAAATGCCAACAAAACTGCTAAAAAAACGCTCTAATTTTTTTTATAGTCATCTGTCGACTGTGACGTGCTAAATGGTAATTTTATCTAATATGAGATTACAATCGCCTCTGTTACAACTTGCTATGTTTCGTCCAGCTCCGCTTTCAGCGCCAGCTTTCAGCCCTTGCTAACACAAGTGTGAACGCGCAGGCACGCGCAACCAAAGCACTGCGGAAGCCAGCGAGCTCGCGCTGAAGGCGGAGCTTCTAGTCTCAGCTCAAGGGTGAACGGCGTATAAAATAGCGTCTCAGCTGAGACTGGGTAAAATAAATCACTGCACAGGCTGGCGCTCACGAGCATCTTGAGACGCAGTTTGAGTCCCGCTCAGCTCGAGCGCTAGCTTTGCCAGTGCTTTTTTTCCCCCTGTCTCAGCTGAGACGCTCTTCTAGCAAGCCGGTACAGCTCAATAGATTATGTTTTTTTAACCTCTCGATAACACATCTGCCGGTTCGCCTCGTGTACACTTTTCCGCAGGACAGTTTAATGCTGTAAACCAGAGCCATGTATAGAAAGTGTTTAGTCACTAGGAGGCGCGAGCAGAGCCAGGGCGTGCACCAGACGCAGAAAGATAGCTTGGCATGCTCTCTTGGCTAACCAGAAGCCGAAAAGAATCCCCTAATGGTGGTAGCGAAAAACAGTTTTAATCATAGGTATATGGTTTTAATAAGCGCGTAAGAGTTAAATGTAGTAACCCTTCGTGGTTGAAAGTACGGTGCACGAGATGTTTCGACCATGATCACGCAGAAAGATGGAAGAAACGAATGTGTCACTGAATTCTGTTTTGCTCCGACAGAGTGTGACCGCTCGGACGTCAGATTCCCGGCTGTTCGAGGCGGGGTTTAGGCCGCACGTCCGGAAGCTTCCTGGCTCGAGACGACGTCCATTCCCCGAAGTGAAGAACCCAGGGGTTCAGTGGAGGTGGGAGGCTTTGGTAACGTAACGAGCGGTTTAATTACATGGTAGCGATACAGTCGTCAAATCCGAGAGAACAACGGAGCAGCCTCGCGCTCCGCCTTATATAGGGTCCGTTTCTCCCTCACTCCCCGCCAGGGCAGCAGGTGCGATGCAGCAACCCGCCGTCAAGTGCGACGCAGCGAAGTCCGCCGTCCAGTGCGACGTAGCCAAAGTTCTCCGCAGTTAGGCCATGCCTCTCTCCCTTTCCCGAGCGCACCAACCACCACGCACACACACATCCCGCTAACGTCACGGGCGCGTTGAGACTTGTTGCCGCAGGCCCCGTCACGCAGGCGACGGTCCCGGACTCGTCGGGACTCGTTTCGCGCAGGCCCCGACAAGCGGGCGACGGTCCCGGACTCGTCTTGACTCGTTTCCGCAGCGTTGAAACTCGGAAGAAGGTCGCCGAAGGTTCCATTCTTAACAGCCCCTCCGGGGCCAGGGAAACCTCGAATGGCCGGTGATACTATCGCTGGCCTGAAGAGGTGGGCTTGGAGTAGGCCTTGAGAAGATGCTGCAAGCACTAAGCAAACTCCCAAACCTCTCACAACGGAGGCATCAGCGGAAACGTCCCCCACAACACCACGCCACACCGCAGTCAAACGCCCGGAATCCGCCAGAGACCCGCCAGACTGAATTACGGATTACCAAAATTTGCCAAAACAATGCAATTTAAAACCTTAGGACAATTTCGGGTATCGAGACCCGCTGTCGCCAAAGCAAAACTCATTTTTCCAAAAAGGTCACTATGAACAAAATACAAAAAGACAAAAACTCTTCGCAATTTGTGAGGTCATTTTGGGGTTTTAACGAAGTGCCCCCACTTAGATCCTCATTCCCGTGGATGACGAAAACCTCTGAGATCATCCCTACTCTTTTTGGTGATATCAGAAAAGTCTGCTCAACCCATCGGCATTGCTGTTAAATTTGCCTTTCCTCTTTCTTACGCTGAAGTCATAGTGATCGATTTTCACGTGATTTCTAGACGTGAAAATGCGGTCCTTATAGCGCCGATAAAACAATCCGCCTTTTTCATGCCCCGTCACATTGGTCCTGGCAATCTCCTGAGCTGTAACGCGAAACCCCGACACCCTAGGGTCGCTCTTCTGCTCGACTGTCAAAGACGCTCTGTCTACTCGTAACAGAGGACCAAAGTTACGTGACGCCGGAGCTACGAGAGATCCTTTAATGATCCCGTCTTTTTCCGCCTTTTTCGCCGGCGCGTTGGGACGGCGTACGCTTTCTAGTGCTACGAGGTCGGGCTGTTCTACAACCCGGACCCCCTCATCCCGTTTCTCTGCCTCCAACTCTGGGAGTGCTTGCTCCCCGTCAGCTGCCTTTCGCTCTGGATCACTCGTTAACAAAGGGGCGAGCTGACGCGATTTGGACCTCGTACATGACTGAACTAGTCCTCCTCCCAGTTGTTGACCCCTTTCGCGCAGCAAGAAATCTGACCGGTTAGAAAACAAATAGGGATACTCCGACGGGACTGTTTGCGAGACAGCCGCCTCTGTCACTAGTTCTCCGAACGGGCCAGTTATCTTTACTCTTGCCATAGGCAGACAGACACTGTGCTTCTCGAGCAGCTGCTTGATCCAAACTACCTTTCCAGTAAAGTCGGATGTCGTCACATACGACGGATGAACAACGTCCATCGTCGCTGCACTGTCACGAAGCACCCTGCACGGCTTTCCGTTTACCTGGAGCTCGTGAAGATAGGGACGAAGAAGCTCCAGGTCCCTGTCACTACCGCTCACGTACGAGAACACAACCCGCGGTTTGTTACACCTGGCCGCTGTGTGTCCCGGCTCCTGACAGTTGTAGCACAGGAACGGCTTCCTTGCCTCGAACTGCCCTTTTTGGCTTTTCCGTGCCTCGTCTCCGTTCGAGGGATCTCCGTTCGAGGGATCTCCGCTCTTTTCTGGGACCTTTTGTCCTGTTTCTGGCTTCTCGGGCCTTTTTTCTCGCGAGCCGTTTCCCTGTCGGAAGGGCTTGCGCTGATCGCTCCGGCCGGGTTCGCTTTCCTCTCCGCTCAGCTTTCTACGCGTCGCGTACTCTTCGGCTAGCTCAGCGGCCCTTTCGACAGAGTCGACTCCCACCCTATCCTGCACCCAGAGCTTGACTGACTGCGGAATGCTACGAAAGAACTGTTCGAGGCACACGCACTCGACTACCTTGTCTCGGCTTTCGTACACTTCCTCGCTCTTCAACCATTCTATCAAGTTGGTTTTAAGCCCGTACGCGAATTCCGAGTAGCCCTCGCTGCTCTTTTTGGATGCGTTTCTAAACCTTTGACGGAACGCCTCGGCAGAAAGGCGATACCGCTTCAAAAGGCTCGACTTCACCTTGTCGTAGTCGTCCGCGTCTCTAGCACTAAGGCGCGCGACAACCTCTGCAGCCTCACAGGGCAACAAAGTCAAAAGCCGTTGCGGCCACGTTTCTGGGGCGAAGCTCAACTTCTCACATGTCCTCTCAAAGTTAACTAAGAATAGGCCCACGTCTTCCCCAACTTTAAACGGCTGCAGGAGCTTCTTCATTTGATACGACTCGGCCTCACTTGCTCGTACCGGAGCCCCAACTCTACTGTTCTGCGAGTTTAATCGCTGTTGTTCAATTTCGAGCTCTAGCCTTTTTAGCGCTCGTTCCTCTCTTGCTGCAGCCTGCTCCTGTTCTCGTTCCTCTTTCGCTGCAGCCTGCGCTCGTTCCTCTCTTGCTGCAGCCTGCTCCTGTTCTCGTTCCTCTTTCGCTGCAGCCTGCGCTCGTTCCTCTCTTGCTGCAGCCTCACTTTTAGCGTTCTGAAGTAATTCCCACGCAATTTTAATATCCTCTGCTTCCGCGCTCTCTGAAATTGCTTTACTGATCTCAGATTTCTTCATCTTTTGCTCCACCTCCACACCCAATTCTTCGCATAAACAGAGTAAATCTGTTCTCAGTAACCTCATTAGATCCATGATCGTTGCTCTTTAGCTTTGGCTTTGCTATAAAACTTGTCGCGAGGTTGTACAAAAACCTAGCGCACGAGTCAAACACTAAGGATTCCCAGCAGTTCAAAATTAATTACCCATAATCTGAAGCCTGGCGAATCTCAAAGCAAAGTCCAAACGCTCACCCACAGATGTAGCACGATGTCCCATGGTCCGATCCCAACTGCTGCCAACCAGTTGTTCGAGGCGGGGTTTAGGCCGCACGTCCGGAAGCTTCCTGGCTCGAGACGACGTCCATTCCCCGAAGTGAAGAACCCAGGGGTTCAGTGGAGGTGGGAGGCTTTGGTAACGTAACGAGCGGTTTAATTACATGGTAGCGATGGGTCCATATCACAAGAGCGAATGACATTTTAGCGAACGGCGACATTTGAGCGAATGCTCGTTTTAGCGAATAACGGGGGCGCGCGTTAACCCATCCGTCGCGCTGCGCTTTACGCCGCTTCGCGGCGACAGTCTGCGGCAACTCATTACAAAAATGTGAACCCATTTGGCCCACCCGAAAACGCCGCTTCGCGGCGTCCGACTATTCGCTAAAGTGTCATTCGGTCAAACGTGGGCGTTCGCTAAAACGTCATTCGATCAAGTGAGTGCCTCCCGGTAGCGATACAGTCGTCAAATCCGAGAGAACAACGGAGCAGCCTCGCGCTCCGCCTTATATAGGGTCCGTTTCTCCCTCACTCCCCGCCAGGGCAGCAGGTGCGATGCAGCAACCCGCCGTCAAGTGCGACGCAGCAAAGTCCGCCGTCCAGTGCGACGTAGCCAAAGTTCTCCGCAGTTAGGCCATGCCTCTCTCCCTTTCCCGAGCGCACCAACCACCACGCACACACACATCCCGCTAACGTCACGGGCGCGTTGAGACTTGTTGCCGCAGGCCCCGTCACGCAGGCGACGGTCCCGGACTCGTCGGGACTCGTTTCGCGCAGGCCCCGACAAGCGGGCGACGGTCCCGGACTCGTCTTGACTCGTTTCCGCAGCGTTGAAACTCGGAAGGAGGTCGCCGAAGGTTCCATTCTTAACACGGCCCTCGGCGTTTGGCGCACTGATTATGTCGACCGTTCCGCTAGTTGCACTCTTCCACCACGATTTTCGATGAACATGATTGAAACATTACGTGCACCATATTTTCAGTCAGCGAGAGTGGCTCCGAAGCGCTTATTAAGTTTGTTCCTCGCGACCACCGCCAGGGTATTATTTCCGGCTTCTGATTGGCCACAATCAAAATTGTGAAGACGCACTGGAACACGCCCAGCCCGCTTTCGGCCAATGGCGCCTCCTCATTTGTCTCCTATACTTCCCAACGAATGGCCAAACTCTCAGGAGGCCTACCATCTCTCGACGGCCACAGGCTCCATTGTTCGCATTTCATTCAAACCCTATAGTGCATCGAACATAACTATATGTCTCCTCTTAGGCTTTTCTCGGGCAACCTTACAACGGGCTCGAATCCTTTTTAACTGGCTTTCCGCCACTCCTGCCAATAAGCCATCTGGATGGCCTTCGCCCGTGAGCCCTGTTGCCTGATTAACAGACCTAGTAAAAAAAAAACGGTGTGGGGATGATTTAACTAATGCCTTCCACGGGCACCCCCAGCAGGATCCCCTCCTAACCAATTTTGAGTGGGGTCAAAATAAAGGACACCTTTCCTGCTCCTAGGTTTGTAGACCCAGCACACATGTCCATCCAAAACGTGAACTTTAATGTCTAAAAACTGTAAGCATCCATCTACTGGGTCTTCTCTCGTGAAGATCAACCCAATGGCATGCGATTTAAATACTGATAACGTGATCTCAATAAAACAAACCTTTACTTTGAACATAATCATTTTTGTGGAAAAACACCAGATAATCATCAAGGCATCTAAAAGCCCTGATCACATCACTTCCAAGATCGTCTTCGATAACTCTGTCGCTGCTTGGAATGAAAAAGTCGCTCCTCACAGGAGCAATGCATACTCAATAAGCCTTCGATGGGATCTAGTGGAATCTAAATGGTTCGTGCCATTTAAAACGCGCTTTCAACCTTTACAATACAAACGCCTTGTTTCTACATAAGCAGTACCGTCATAGACCACGTACGTCGACGTGAAATAAAAACAAAACACTTCTAAAACTTGTCTACACTCACACCACAGGTATTTTAAAACAAAACTGTCCCGTATGCCTCAATACACCCTTTTACCGCGACAATAATATCTTCCTGAGGTATAGAATAGAACGAATCTACGACGTCAAAAGTCATCAATGATTCAAGCTGCGCTGATGGCACATGCGAGGCGCGTACCAGAATCGAGACAAGCCCCGCGTCGAATAAATGAGCGATTAACGGTCGCCCAACTCAACCCGCGGCCGCCGCCGTAGGCAGTGCTACGGGCCACCGCGTTCGTGAGGCAGGAGCGGTCTTGTACCACTTTTTTCGGTAACAAAGTAAACGTTTTGGTTACTGCTCCAAAGAAGGAACGAATAAGATGTTTTTGTTACTTTCTGATGGAGCAACGAGTCACGCTGTTTAGTTCTGTCGAAGAACGCGTACAACACCCAAGCTCACCACAGCACGTTAATGTCATTTGTGAGGTGAAAAAACACGAGATAAGCAATAAACAGGTGTGCGCAAGGTACGTCACAATAGCCAAAGCTATCCATAAACGCGCTAATAAGCGAGGAATTATTAATGAGGCGAAATATCGGAAGGCGGCTACTTTTTCATAAAAAACGACACACTAAGGGTAATGAGGAAGTAATGTGTTACTTTCGAGCTGAAGTAGAGCGCGTTTCTTTTAAATCTCAGTAACGAGTGGCGCACTTAGTGACTTTTTAAGCGCGTGACGAATAACAATATTTAGTTCCTTCGTTTCAATAGATGCGCGTACGTGCCTGGACAGGGGAGGCTGTTTTCTCGCTTTCTTCTACGCGTGCACGAGCGATTCTTGCCCGTGCGCGCTGGCCCGTCCCTGCGAGGAAGGTGTGGTCGGCGCCGCACCGGTAATAGCAGCGATTAGCGCAATTAACCGCCTGACCCCCCGCGGGCACAGGTCGGCGTTAGTCGGGCCCGGCCACCAGGCGCGCTCGTTTGGGACCGCGGCCCGGCCAGCGTGCATAATGGCTACGCGAGGGCCCCCGCCTTTATTTGGAGGACGTGGCACCCCTAGGATACCTTTTTTTTTTTTTATTTTGGGCGTTTATTATTTTCTCTTGAGCGATGAAGGCGCCTTCTAATGGGTGCCTAATTGACGTGGAATTAAATTGACGCGTCATCGCGGGCCGGCAGCCTCCGTCCGTCCGCAAGGTTACTAATCTGAAGCCTTATGTTTTATTTTTCGGGATAGGAGGATTTTATTTTAGAGGAGCAAAGGTGGTTTCGATGGTGGTCACGTGTCTCGAACATGGGGCCAGGGTTAAATCTGAGATCTAAAGGGCTTGATACAGCTAGCGAGAAACACCAAATTTCAATTTACTCTGTGGTATTTTTTTTTTTTTTTAATTTTTATTACCGACGAATTCGAATACATACATATGTGGGACGGGCGCGAGAAGGTTTATGTGTGGTGGCAGTTTGTTAAGTCAACCCCTAAAGCATTTCGTTCTCACATCAAAATCGATCTTTTTTTCTTTTTTTTTTTTTTTTCATTTGGAGAGGGGAGGCGGTGAATACAAATCTACTCGGGTGTTGCTTGAGAAAACGCTACCTCTCCCACAGCGGCAGGGGGGAAAAAAACCTGAACATACTATTCAAAATAATAATAATACCGATGCGCTCAAAAACATCAAACAACACATAGGTGTAAAGAAGGAAAGAATGAAACACAATCAATTAACCCGTGTTTTCGTTATTTTCAGCAGAGACGGCTTCTCTTTCACAAACGATGGACACACACTTTTATTGGTATTTCTTTTTCCGCCGGGTCGAACTATTTAAAAGACGAGGCACTGTCTCAGCACCTGTCTATCATACCTATACTTCGTCTCACTAAAACCGTGCAGTACAGCCAAAGCCATAGGGGAGAGAGTGTATCCCGATCTGTTCAAAAAGAGGGAAAGGAAAAACGGGGGAATCCCAGCCCTTCTCTCCCGTTCCTCCTTTTCCTCTTCTTGGCCAGGTTGGCATACGCTCTTTCCCCTGAGTACTTTTTGCTGTACTGCTCAATTTCAGTGAGATAGCGGCGAGATGTTTCGGTGGCGCCCTCGTTCAGTTACCTTTCGTGACGTCATTACCTTGGGAACAACAAGTTTGATGGTGTTTGTAATGAGCATTCTGGAAGCCTGAAATCATAGTGGTCTCAAAGCAACACTGAAAACACCGTCAAAGTTAAAGCTCTTTCATTCGTCTTATTTCCGTCGATGAGACATCCTTTGCTGACGTCATAGTCAGCATTCGGCCAATTGGGGTGGGCCGACCACAGCGAACTTTCCATCGCTCACGTCGCCACGCACGCGTATATACGAGAGAATGAGGTGCCTGTCCGGGGACGAGGCGTTCGCTGGATGCGCGGCAGTCTTCAGAATGCCTCGGAAGAAAAAAGAAAGGACGAAGGCGGGGGCTGCTGAACAGAAACGGTTGCGTGTTGAGTACGACCGTGCTCGGCGTGTCGACGAGAGGAGAAAGAGCGACCTTTGGGTACGCTACCTGCAACGCGTCTCCAATCGATCTGTCTAGCATCCGAATACTTCGAAAGTGGTCGCGAAGTGGCAGCGAATGACGTCAAAAAAGCCAGACTGTTATGTTGTTAGAGGTTGCGATGCTGGTAGTTGATCGTACAAGTTCCGTGGACTGTCGGAGTGGAGAGCGACCTGCAGCAAGACAGGCATCGGCCACATTCTCCCCTGCTCCTCTGACGCTACAATGACACTTCCATGACGTCATCAGGAGGAAATCCCGTTTTTCCCTGTTTCACCGTTTTTTGGACGCCGATGAACACACCAGTCGGAGACACAAAACCAGACACAAGAGTTTTGGTAAAGATAGAGAAGAGAGGCGGAATTGCAAGGAACGAGGAATCGACAAAACGCCGCACTACGAAGAGCAGGGCACAACCTCGCTGGGCATTGCGTTGGCCAACAATTGCTTCGAAAGCTATTTTCGAGGATTATTTTGGTGTCCTGTACGAATGATTTGATGCCTCGTTGTTCATTAGAGGAATATGGCCTATAGGAGAAAAACGATGCTATTCCATTTCCATGTAGTCTGTACCTAGGCACCGCAAAAGCACCACCCCGTTTTGGTATTGGAAAGTAAAAATCAGTACTCAGTTAATTTAAACAACCTGTAGGAATATAATTTTTGTTCATAACACTACCTTGGAATGCGCGAATAAATTCGGTCATGATTCAGGAAGCGACGTAACCCTGGCTCACACACAAAAAAACAACTCGGTCTAAATTGTGTTTAGTGCCATCGGAGCACTTGATATTTTGGTGCACGACGTATAGCATTGGTTACGGCCGTTAATAACTAATTATGGCTGATGTTGATTATGCGACTAAAACTAGCGTGACGTTACTACAGCCCCCGACGCAACCATGCTCGAGGCACATTTGCGACGACTACAAGTCACCAGCGCCATGCGGAGATCCCCATGAAGGCCCTCATTGAAGACCTTAGGACATGTGCTGATTTCCCAGGCGTCAACGGGTCCCCCTTTTGTAGATCCAGAGAGTCTGCTATGAACCTATTTCAAAGTTAAGTCTGGTTACTTTGATCGCTCCCATCATCTTAGTGCGGGGCACCTGCGCCAAAGTAATGGCGGCCTTTTTGAGGCTGATGAAGGAACAAGTTGATCATAATCCATGCGGAGGATATATGATGCATGTAAGCACGTTCCAAGCGTCACTATAACACTAAGCAAGAAGTAGATGCAAGGGCGGCGTAAAGGTTTATTTCGGAGTGCGATCCAATCAATCTCTTGGCACAGGCTTAATGGCTATAAATCATTTAATGGCAGGAATATAATCGCTTTTGGGCCACCGATGTGCATGAGTTCTTATGTGCACACCATAGAAACTAAAAAAATCAAGAAATAATAACGATGTGATCGAATGGTTGATTCTCATCTGCCATTGACATGCGAAAGTGACGGTGTCCGATGGGAACATCTCTAGGAACATCTTTATGACCGCCACTTGTTTGTTGAAAGTGAACCGGCTTTTGGAGACACCATATGGCGCTGCATGTTGTTTCTATTGCGATGTCACCAACCTCCGCAGGGAAGGGCCGGTTTTCGAGGAATGCAAGCGTGGTTTCCAGCTCACTTCTTTGCGGGGTAGAGACAGCCCAATCGCCCCCCATCCCGAGGGGTTTGTTTGCGTTTCTTATCTGCTGGTCAGAGCTGAGCCCGTTTGACCCTGCGCTGACAGCGACCTTCCACAACGCTTACATAGGCACCTTCCACGTCACTGGTCGGTACAACCTGGCAGTACGGAACGCTAACGTGAACTGCGAGGAGATGGAACTAGAGGGGGCCCGTCGTCCAGCTTTGTTTCCTCCGGAGCTATGTCTTTTGTGAACACAAGGTCTGTTGACTGGATTCTTTACGTCAAGTTCCTCGATGTAGCGCGGGGCAAAAACAGGACACGAGTGTAGGGTCAGCGTTCGATCGGGGCTTGCGTTCAATGGCGATGCACTCATTGAACCCGAGCCCCATTCCTTAACGCTGAAGCAGCGGTCAGCTACGTCGGCCGAGCGCAACACAAACAAATAATCTGGGTTGTCGTCATGATCTGGAGCAATACTCGGTCATGACTTGCTTGTTCGTTGGAACGCGTCCGGCAGTTGTTAGTCGACGAAAACAACGTGCCCCTCAATGCATCTAAGTATCAAACGCTTTTGAACGGAACCCCAAATCCAAACTTTTTGTCCGTACGGCCGTCCGTACATTCTCCGCTAAATTTAGCGGAAAGACTGACGTCACCTAACCTAAACACTAATTCGGTTCGGCGTCACCTGACGTCAGGAGATTTATACACCAATTAACTTTCTTTGATAGATAACGAAAGCATTATATCACGTGGCCTATACACCAATCTAATTTTCCACTAAATTTAGCGGAAAGATTGACGTCACCTAACCTAAACACTAATTCGGTTCGGCGTCACCTGACGTCAGAAGATTTATACGCCAATTAACTTTCTTTAATAGATAACGAAATCATTATATCATGTGGTCTATACACCAATCTAGTTTTCCGCTAAATTCAGCGGAAAGATTGACGTCCGGTGACATTTGTACCAAGTAAGTTTCCGCAGTAAATTTAGCGGGGAAGCTCATAGGCATATAGGGTCTTCATTCCCCGAAGCGATTGTTTTAATTTCTTCTGAAAAAAGTTAAACGATCGCACCCTAAGCATTGCATTTTATGCGTCATAATTTATGGGAGTTTGGGGATAAATGTTATTGTCGACTTTGTTTTTCTCCCCCGTTTCCCAAAGGCGAAGCCTCGTTCGTAATGGCCGATTCACACGACGAACTGATTCGCGGACGGATTGATCACATGACGACACGTCCGCTGTTCGTCCGTCTCCGAAGCACGTGCACACGAGGTAGACGACGACCATACGCCAGCGAGGAGGGACCGAAACTGTTCGCCACCCCTCAGTCCCGGAAACTCCAACATTGCACCGTGGCACCATTGTCCAAGAGGGAAATCGGCGTTTGTTACCGCGATAAAGAATCATACGCCGCTGTTACGCACAGATCGAGACAGAACACCGCGATAGGCTGCGCGCGAAGAGTCACTATAACCCAAAGCATGACAGCGACACAGGCATGGTCCTGCTCGAGAAGGCTTTGGCGTAGAAGCGACGAAGTTCTGGGCTCGCGGAGGGGTGTTTGGGGATACCTTCACGCACTCCAAACGCGCTTGTGCACAAAACTTAAGTACACCACAGCCACAAGAAAGGCCTTGCGCGGTGAAAGGCTGATTTGACGTGCAGGAATTTTCGCGCCGTGCTTGACGAGTTTTGACGGAAGCGTCTTGACACGGATCCGGAGGAGTACCCATCACGCCAGCCGGGCAAAGTTTCTGCAGTTTCCTTCACACCTGGAACCAAAAATCACGCGACAAAATGAACCAGCGAAGGCACAAAACAGAACTATGCGCCATTTTTGTTTTAATCGCCAGAAGGAAAAAAAAAAGAATACAAAAAACATTGTACCGTTGCCAGACTAAACCCTATTCAAGTCAAACTCCCCCCAAAAAATCCGCGAGTGAAAAGGTGCTCGACTTTATTAGTCCGCGCGTCCGCGGACGAGGCGCGGATCGCAAGAATTGTTGACGCGTGGTACACGGTACGCGGTCCGTGAAAGAAAATCGCGATTTGTTTCATCGTGTGAGTCGGCTACAAAGAACCGATAAATTTTCGAGATAGAAAAAATATATAAGGAAGGCATTTCCACGACTAAAAGACGACGCCGGCGTTCGGTGCTCGAACGTCAGACTCCGAACGTCAGACGCCGAGGAGCAGACAACGGTCATGCTCACTGTGATTGGAGGAATGGTAGAAAGATGATAAGTACGCTCAAGGGTTGACTGCCTTTGTCCCTACCCAAAATATTTATTTTACCTTCTCAAAAAAAAAAAAAAAAAAAGATAGCGAAACAAGGCTAACGTTTCGCGGGCAGAGCTTCAGTTCTTTACTCCCCGACAACAGAGGCACGGCTTCTCTCTCGAATTATGCAGGGCGGACAAGAAACTCCCCCAAAGTACAAGTCCCTCAGAGCTCGTCCTCAGAATAGGTAGCAGCGAAACGACGCAACGCCGCGATTCCAACAGAAACACAGCACGCAAAAACAAAGAAAGAAGAAAAAGTGCCGAAGCAATTGACGACAAACTCGGAGGAGACAGTCTTCATCGACGTTTCCAGAAATACGCACACACCGAGAGAAAGCCCCTAAAAACGCAAAAAGGCGGGGAAGTTTGGCGGTCGAGATTGGCACCAGTTTGTGGTAGTGGGAGAAACAAAGGGGAAAAAAAAAGCGGGACAAAATCCCGATCGAAGCCGGTGTCGGAGGGTTCGCATACGGGGTGCTGTGCGGTCGACTTGTCGCTGCACACGGGCTCTCGCGACTTGGCGGGTCTTGGGAGAGCGACGTCCCACAGCCGTGAAGACTTCATCATGCCGCCTGAGCGGGTCGCTGCGCCGGAGAGCCGACTCGATTCCCATCGATGCACTTTGCCTATAACGCGCCTCTGGCTCGGCGAGGCCCAGCTCGATTCTTTCGTCTCTTCTTTCGTCGTTCATTTGGGCCAGGAGTCGCAGCGGTCGGTATTGGCGAAGGATTGCCGGGAGGCAGCTGCTGACTGCCGCTTCGGCGAGGCGCTCTAGCGAGGCGACGAAGCGCGATCGGCAGGAGGAGGGTCGGGAGGGCCCGCTCTTCTGCATTTGTATCGCGTTGCGGCCGCGTGGATGGCCGTCTGTTGCGCATGCGTAGGTCCCCGTTTCCTCAGCGCCGATAGATCTCCGCGGTGACTGGAAAGGTCTATAGACCGTCCCAGTCATCGGGTTTTGCGCGCTACCGTCCCCTACTAGGGTCCTAGACTCATCAAGCACAAAATTGGAACCGAAAATTCGCGGAGCGCGCCAGTTAGTCTTCGGCTACAAAATCGCGGAGTCATCGTCACGAGAGTCGAATCGGCGAGCTGCGTAAACTTCGCTTCCAACTTCGTCTTACAGCGAAGCTGTTTATGGCTAGGGTTCCGCGCATTTTTGGACGCGACGTCTACGCTCGCACCGCCCTCTCTTTGTCGTCGTTCCAAACGCTTGCGGGCCTAGTTTCCTTTCCTTCCCCGGGGTGGCGGTCTCGTCGCGCGTGTCTAGTTTCCTCCGGCTCCTCAAGGAGGCGATAGTCCTCGACATGTCTATGTGCATACCTTTCGTCACGATGACCACCGATCAAGACAATAAATGTGTTCGTGCCTTTTGCTCAAAATTCTGTATAAGGTTTGTGTCGTGTGGTAAACAGCTTCGCTGGTCATCAACCTTGACAGAGTGGAATAGCTCGTTACTTTGTTTTAACGAGCCTAGGGCCCCCGGGTTGTAGAACATGTTCTCAGCATTTGCAGTATAGTTCCCTTCTACGGAGTAGATCAGACGACGCGAACGCATCCACGGAAGGGTGACTCGGAATTTTTCATCCGGGTGATAAGCGCTACAACCCCCGTGTGTGTTGGACGTTTTGTGATGGACGTCACGGGCTTCCGGGGAGTGTGCTGTGGACAGAGGAAGGGTGTCGTTCAAGATTTCGCAAAATGTGATTCACATGCTTCAAATGCGCTCCTGAATTCCGAGTAAAAAAAAAAAAGTGGAAGCACCCAGATTGTTTTTAATCTCTTTTTTCTGTAATAAAATTGTTTGTATAAAAATGCGAGTACCTTCGACTGTTCCGCCGCGCTGTTCCTCCTGTGGAGCAGCATTTTCAAGGAAGAGGCGCGAAAGCATAGCGCCGCAGAATGTCAGAATCGCAACAACCCTTGCGCGCGAGAAAGAAAAAAAAAGGAAAAAGAAAAGTTTTTAGTTGTGTTATTTTTTTCTATACAAAGCACAAGAAATGGACAGAAGATAAACATTTTTGTATTAGACAATAAAAAGATGGCGATAATGATGCAGTCGGACAATGACAAATGTGAAGAGTTTAACTGAAGGGTTTTATGTTCATGCCAAACAAGAGTTATTCTAGAAAGCACTATCTAATATAAAACAAGCTATTCGATTTGAAAATGACCACATGTTTAGTCGTACCATTAACTGCGATGTGCACGGATGACATTACTGTAGCCCTCGTAGCCTCAAATCATCGTGACGCACAAATCAACTTCAAAAGCGAAAAAAAAAAAAGACTGCGCGTGCGGTTAGTTTTCCGTAGAACTCTCGGGCCTATCTAAAATATCTCAAACTAAAACCTCGGCACACACACACACACACAAAAAAAAGACGAATTATTTGGATCTAGACCTGATGCCTGCGGTGTGACACCTCATGGCGGGAACACGCGAAACGTCATGCTCAGAATCACTCCGGAGTTGACTGAGGTCCGCTTGCTAGAACCGGCAATCCGCAGGCGAAAAAACCAGAAACAAAACAGCCAGGCCGTCCGCTAAAGTGAGCGAATAATGTTTACGGAGCCCACACGCTCCGCGAAACAGAGTCGAATAGGTTGTTGTCCCCTGACTGTCCCGCCTTTTAGGAAAGAGCAAGATGCGCCAGCCAAGAGGCTTTTCTTGCCCAAGTCGCATCGGGAGACCGGGCCTTTTATCGTCGGTGCCGCTAAGTGCCCGAATAAACTCGTTTAAGCGTCGCCGCGCCGGTCGGTCTTGGCTGGCTGCTTGGTCCGACCACAGCACCTAGAAGACAAGGCCTTTCCCCGCCAAACGTCATCGCTTGTGGCCTCTCCGCCTAGCTGGCGTCAGCATCGCCTGCAGCGCGTCTTGCAGCGTCTCACAATGAACGCGACGCTAGCACGTGACGACGCCAAGACGAACGCGCGTGCCGTTTTGCGTCATCTCTCGTCGAGCGTCAGTGTGTTTGCCGAGCCTCACTGTGTTTGCCGAGCCTCAGTGTGTTTGCCGCTTGGGGCGGGGTCCACGAACGATGACGTCCTGCGCAGGCCTGGTCTTCTGAATGGTATTGGCCGAGCAAGCAGAGGCCGACTCGCGCGGCCTGGCCCGGTCCCTTCAGGTTTCGGGGCTGTAAACTCGTTACGGGCGAACGGGCGACTGCATTAGTCGCTGGCCAACAACTGCCCGATGCAGCTCGTTAGTGTAATGCCATTCCGGGCGTCCAGAGGCAGCGCTCGGGCTGCTGCCGAAACAATTCGCTCGGCGCGCTTGTTTCTGCCGCGGTGGAGCTGGAACGCTCCCGCCCTGCTTCTCATTTGCATTGCAGAAAACTCCTTTCAGAAATAATTGCTTAACCGGCCGGAATGCAGAGGCCAGCGTTTTACCAAGACGCCGGCTGACCGCGCGTGGCACGCCCGGAGTGGCGCGGATAACACAAATTGGGCAGTTTAAGGCCCTTTATGGCGCCCCTAATCGAACTAGTACTAATGGGCCCGCCTTTCTCCGCGTCACTCGTATTATTCTTATCCGAGCGAAACAGCCTTTCTTAGGAAAGGTAAGAAGTAAATACGGAAAGCCGTTCTGGCACCTTGCGCTTAATTAGCGCAGTAAACCTGAACGAGCGAGCTAAGTCGGAAACGAGATTAGGGCTCCTAGAGAGAGCCGTGCATCTGGTTGCCTGCATCACGCGCCCAGAAATGCCTTGACCGATTCTGCGAAAGACGCGCAACTCGAGGCGAATCGCCGATTTGACTCTGAAATCGGTTGTGCTCCGACACACTGCGCATGCGCGCTCTCCGAGAGAAAACAACAACTACTACCGTGCGTCTTCTTTCTTGGAATATCAGTCTCTGCGCTCTAGAGAACTCGTAGGTAACGCGTTACAAGTAACGCGTTACTTGCGTTTAGTTTCCTTTGGTAACAAAGTGACGACCTAGTTGTCTGTTAACTTCTACTGGGTAACATACAAGCCTTGTCAGCAGAAAAACTTTATATTTATGATGACATAGTGACCGAAATGATGACACTAGTATGATGACATATTGACTGACATGATGACACAGTGGCTGAAAGACAAACGGTAGTAGCGGTTATAGGACATATATCACTTTTCATCTGTACTCACAATATGGTGTCACACCGTCTTACAGGTAAAAAAATACCTGACAAATATTTTTGCTTTAAAATGTATACAAAAGCTGAATTCACTGCATACTACCAAAGAACACCATCTCCTACACCCTGTGGTTATCGCCCATGCTCTTAAACTAAGACGAGCGCTGCTTTGCTTATTTCTTCTTTTCTTGAGCTTGTTTGTTCCAACTCATGGTAATATGCTTACAGTGTTGTCGCATTCGCATGCTGATGTTGTAGTGGAGCAACTGGGCAATCGTTTCGTCTTTTTGTTCAGCGCATGGAAATGTTATTGTGCATCTGTCAAGAACACTATCGATAGTGTCCCAGTAAGAAGTCTGGTGGCTTTTATTTTCCAGTAAGAACTGTTCCGCTTTCTTCACTAGCTGGAAGAGGTTCTTGTTGGGGTGTATAAGACCTCCTCTGCTCTTCACGTTTGTCAGTGCTGCTTCAGCAGAAGTGTTCTTGTCGATGATTTCGATGCCGAAAGCGGATCGGCATGCAGGGCAGCGTTTAGCTTTTTTTTTTTATTTTCGCACTCAAAAACCCAGTTTCATAATATAGTATGCTGTCCACAGCCCTGGTTCCTTCAGCCTTTTCTGTCCAGACATCGCATTCCCAGTCTTCGACAGAAATTAGACGGTGAAGCTTGGTCGTCACTTGGTCAACGAGATGAGCAGACTAGGTAGTAACTTGCTATCGGCCCTCGGGATTGCACGACGCCACTGCTCCAGGCGAGCGTCATTCGATGGAGCTTTAAACAAGGACACTCGCTCTGCGCAGTTTCGGTACCCCGAATTGCAGTTGGGAATGAAGAACGTCTTTTTCATCTTTATAACATAACTTCTTCTTTGGGTTAAGGCTCACCTTCGTGCACTATGGTGGCACCGGTGATCGACACAGCACCAAAGCAAAGCATGAGGCCGGCTACTGGCCGCACACCACCACACCGCGAAAAAGGCGAGCCCGCTACGCCGCCGACACCGTAGCCGCCGAGGAGGGACCTCATACCTCAGCACCCTCCGCGGCGGCGCAGAGCTAACTACTCCAGGTTCGAGGCTAGCTCCGAACACGATCTGGTTCCTCGCTCCCCGCGGGAAGAGCGGCCAGAGCCACCACCTAAATGTATTTCTTCCACCGTGGCCGAAATGCGCTAGGAAACCCGCAGTCTTCACAACTTCTTTGTCCCGGTGAACGACACTTCCTGTTGTTTTCCCCCCTGTCATTTTGTGCCTTTAACTAGAAGCTTGTACAGAAGCGTCAACTTCGTTGACATATTAAACAAAACTTTACTGTAGGCCAAGGAAAGACCTCAGCTCGGTCACAGAAGTCGGCCTCTGTGCCTAGGCCGTTGCGGTCAAGTTGCCTCCTTTGGGGTGCAGACCTCTGGAGTCAATGCGATGACCTTAAACATGTCACCTCCTCTTCTCGAAACTTGCACTTCTCTCGGTTGACTTTCAGTCCACTGGCTCGCAATCGCTGAAGCACTCGGCCGGAGGACAGTGTCATCATTTTTCTTTTCTGCGACAATGATATCGTCCAGATACACTTGTACTCCCGACAGATCATTCACGCGGGGTACAATCCGACACTGAAATAGGGCAGGCGCGGACGCAATCCCGAATGAAAGCCTGTTGAAGCAAAACATCCATTTGTGGGTGTTAAGCAGCGTCATCTTGCGAGATTCTACGTCCAAAGCCAGCTGATTGTAGGCATTTCTAATGTCGAGGGTGCTGAGGACTTCCCCACCGTTTAGTGCACCAAAATATCTTCCACCTTGAGCAGGGCGTACTGTTACGTCTTCGTGGCCGCGTTGACTGTTAGTTTGAAGTCCCCACAGAGCTTGATGTCCCCGCTGTTTTTGCATCTGTCAGCTGATTACCACTTCTGGCAATGACAGTGTTCAGTGGACCTGAGTAACTGCACTTTCATTGCCAGAAGTGGTAATCAGCTGAGAAGAGAGATCATCGAAGCTGAAAAAATAGCCAGGTTGAACAACCAATGTGCTAGTGTATAATCCTTAGCTTTGTCAAAGAAAGAATTGGATTATCTAGAGATGGGGGGTCATGAAAGCACCAAGAGTGATGAAAAATTTTTCGCTTAATTTTTAGTTTTTAATTTAATTTTTTTAATAGTATTTTAGTTGTCTTTTGTTTATTTAATTATTGGTTATTTACTAATGTTTATTGGCTATTTGGTCTCTGGTGTGTAAAATCTAAATTGTTCTCATTAACGGCAAAGGTGAAGAAGTTGAAGATTTGAGGAAGAAGAAATATAGGACTGAGTTGTAAGTCAGCGCTGCGAGTCTGTCTCCTTCTTGTGTGCATGTGAGTGTGACTGTTCATCCGCGCTGTTCCATCCAAGCATAAATTACCAACTTGCGCAAGCATCCACATTATCACATAATGCGTATACCGTGTGTGCGTCAGAGACGTATATGTAGAGAGTTTGGCTATTCGTTGGGAAGTATAGGAGACAAATGAGGAGGCGTCATTGGCCGAAAGCGGACTGGGCGTGTTCCAGGGCGTCTTCAGAAATTCGAATGTGACCAACCAGAAGCCGGAAATAATACCCTGGCGGTGGTCGCGAGAAACAAACCATTGGAGTAACTCTCGATGGCTGAAAATATAGTACACGTGATGTTTCAATCACGCTCATCCAGAATGATTGTGGAAGAGTGCGACTAGCGGAACGATTGACATAATCCGTACGCCAAACGCCGAGATCCAGGAATCTGTCGTCCGAGCGGTCTCACTCTGTCCGCGCAAAACAGTGTTGAGCGGCGCATTCGTCTCTTACATCTTTCTGCATGATCATGATCAAAACAACACGTGCACCCTATTTTCAACCACAAAGAGGTACTACACTTCACTCTTAGGCACTTATTAAAACCATATACGAACATATACCTTCGATCAGAACTGTTTCTCGCTACCACCGCTAGGAGATTCTTTTCGGCTTCTGGTTGGTCAAGAGTGCATGCCAAGCCTTCTTTTCGAGTCTGCCGCACGCCCTGGCTCTGCCCGCGCCTCCCATTGACCAGACACTCCACATATACGGCTCTGTTGTGTGTCATTGAAGCAACAGTAAGCATGATAATCAAGCTAGTCGTAGACAACCAGGAAAGCTAAGAATAACCAGCTGAACCTAAGCTTACGCTACGTATATCCTGGCATAGCCGAGCTAAGCCACTGTTTTTATTCCTCTAAAGGCTGAACTCCATGGGACGAATATGAAAAATCGACGAATGTTGCCCGGCGGATTTTACTCTGCGCGTGGAATCACCACAGTGGCTGCTATGTCGAGCGAGAAGCGAGCGTGCCGTCGGGCGGCGTTCTTCAGTCATTCGTCGCATAATTCGCTCCATGGAGTTCCAAGCAGTGCGACCGCTTTAATATGTCCCTGGCCTCGTGTTGAAATCCCCGCCTCGAGCAGTACTCTCGTTTCTCTGCCTCAGCAGCCACTATTTGCGACGTGCGTCACCAAAAACTCGCTGCGGTAAGCTTCCCACGTCTTCGCAACTGATGGTAAGTAATCAGGGTTACAACTCGTGACGTCACGGCGAGGCGAATCCTGGTCGTGACCTCACGGATGGAAACCCCAAGTCGGCGCCACCGAAACACCTCGGGGCTAATATCCCCACCCCTGCCCGTTTTGATCTCGATGAGCATAGTACCGGCGTGCGGTCGTGTATCACTACTGCGTGGTGCACTTTAAAGACTCCAAACTAGCGGTTGTAGTGGACTGGTTAAATTGCTCATCCAAAGCGAGTGACTCGTCGCAACTTTGAAATGGCTGACCAACTACACGCTTTATAAATATCCACACAGCCCCAATTATTATTCGGCGCTAATAAACGGAACGCTAACTGTGACGTCTTGAGTAGGATTAATTCTACTTTCATCAATAAAAATAAGAAGGGTGTCAGACAGTCAACTTGGACGCTGCTGGTTTAAGGACGTAATTACTACTACTAAAGGGCCAGGCGCTTATACACACCATCAAAATCGTCGCTGGTTATCAATATTTCTTGTGGTGTCATCACAAAATAGGAACCATAAAAGGGAGGCACCGAAACATACATCGTCGGAAATATAGCGGAGAAGGTTCCGGCCAGAAGCGCGGAACCGAACCCGGCGAAAACTGGGGCCTCCTCTCCGAGTCCGCCCCACTCACCCTGAGGCTGGTCCGCGTCCCGTTGACCGTGATGTTGATCTTCCCGGTTCGGATGGTGTACTCCACCGCCGGCGCGTACGGCTCGGTCGGGCCCGGGGTCGTGGCTGCGGGCGAGGTTTCCGACGAGGCGTCACCCCAGGGCGACGGCGAAGTCGGGGCGCCGTCTTCGTCCGTCGGGTACACCACTCCGCCATCGCCGCCACCGCCGTCCGGATCGCAGTCCGTGCACGGAAGCGCCGCGGGGTCGGGCCCGTCGTCGGAGTCGGCCCCGGTGCCTCCCAGGGCCGTGACCAGGCAGAGCAGCAGCAAGACGAAGCGGCGATGCATCGCCGCCATCCGGGCCAAGCTGGACTCCCCGGGGGCCATGCCGCTAAGGCCTGCGGGAGCTGGAGGAGAGGACGCGACTGAATGAGAAACTGCACCGCTAAAGCCGCGGGCACACTGCTCATACCTCATTAAAAAAAAAGAAAAAAAGTCGGCAAGCACTGTCTGTTTATATGAGCTGTCACAATGGGCGCCTTTCTGCAGACATGGTCAAAGCATGTAGGAAGCAAGCATGCTTGGAATGTGCTTCAGGCGTGTCCGCAGGTGTCATCACATCCGCAGCGAACACAGTGGCTTCTGTTTGAGCAGCTTTACACCGCGGATTGAAAGGACCACGAAACACTCTGGGTGTCTTGATGCCCGAAGCCCCAGGACAGTCACCAGGCCCATAGCCCCAGGTCAGTCACGCTAAACTACTTGGAATCGCTCCCTAACGTTAATAACCTAATGAACTTGCCTTAGTTTTTCTTTCTAGGCAATAGGGCAGTCGCCCAAAAATATTCGACCAATATGAGCATCTTTCATTTTCTCAACTCCAAGCCACAACAAGTAACCACGTGGCCTCGTGCCTACCCTATGCCGCCAGTGTTAATCATACCCACGCGCTCCGGTTGGCAAAGTAGAAAACGCGTGCTGAGCTCCAGGCATTGTTAGATTTCGCGGCTATCTTCATCACCGCACGGGTTGGACACACGAGCCACTACCAGAGTGTCCGACGACGCATTGATTGTTACGAGTCAAAGTGCTCACGCTGTTCTCGTGTGCAATCCATGAGCCGCGCTTGACTGCCGCCAGGCAATGGTTTGATCCCCCAACTACGTCATCAAGCTTTGCGAAGGCAAGACTAAAACAAATAGTCTCCCAAACGCTTCTGTATCAGTGGCGGCCTGTGCGAGTATACTTGGGCCAGACTATAGGACCAGTACGCCTCCGCAAAGTCATGACCCTTCTAACCCGATACCGTTTCATGATAATTTTAAGGTGGTCAAAAAGGGCAACTTCGAGCAGATATGCATCCAGCAGGCACGAGCGCTGCGTCAAAATTCGGAAGGGCATTCGGACGTTTGAGCTGTGGCCTCTGGGTTCAATGATTTTGGCCGCGTGGCGCGCGGCCGAAATCCAACTCTGGGAACTTTCCCAGGGTTGGAAAAGTTCTACATATGATGGCGCTACGTTTCAAAGCACTCTTCATTGCGCCATTTCTTCGAACATTTTTCGTGCGAGTGCTCGTTCGTCTGACCAATTTCGGTAACTTTGCCGGGTCCGCACAAGCTTACTAGAGAGGAAGGTTTCTCCTGTGTCTGACTGCTGAGTTGGCTGGCCAAATCGCTCGTCGCACATCCCTCTCCGAACGCGTCGTTGAGCGAGTGACCAAGAATTATTCGACGTTGTTCGTGTTCATGTAAGAAGCACGCCGTCCCAATCTTCCAAAAGCCCCAGAAAATCCGCGACCCCAGTTCGGACAATGCCTTTTTTTCCCGATAACGTCCGAATTTTTGTTTCTTTCTCCCGTTTTCCGCTGGAATCCCCGCAGTCCTTTCGGACTGCTGCTTCGCACTCAATCAAAGACGGAAGGGAGGCGATCGAAAAAAGGAGAAGGGCGTCAGCGAATCTATCCGGCCGGCAGAGCCACGTAGAGCCCGCTTCGCTCCGAGCCCCGGATACAACGAGCTCATTTATTACGAAATCTCGCGCGTGTTTCGCGGTGATCCTTCTCGTTTTCGTTTTTTCTGCGGGAATTGAGTTTAGAGAGTTATCAGCTTCTTCGGGTTTGTTTAGTTGGAGATGTGACACCACGTTCGTAGATATGGTCGTCTTGGGATTTTTGGCATAAACATAACTAATGTACACATAACAGATTGCGTTGGATAAACAAGATGACGGCGACGACGTTGAGAGGATGACACACCGGGCGACGGCGGTGCCTCACTCTGAGCCCTGGGCCTCGGTTCCTCAGAGGAGGCAGCTTCTACTTTGACTGGGCTACCTCCTTGGAGCCTGATGCTTCGACCCCAGTGGACCCCAGTGAGCAACAGCGCCATCATGTTCCTGGGGCTCCTTCATGCACCGATCGAATGGCGTGCCAGGGGCCCTATGTTGCGCTTTTAATGCGAAAGAATTAACTGTTTCATGGAGTGAACTGACGTCACCAGTTTGGAGCGCGAAAACGGCTCCTAGTTTCCGCCATCCCCATAGGAGCGATTCGCCTTCGGTTGCATTGGTTGGCGCGCGTCAACGGTGCTCCCATTGGCCGCTGCGCCATGGCCTCCAAGATCCCGAAGCGCGCGCGAGCTAGTACGCAGCAGACGACAAAGGGAGCGGACGAGCAGACGGCAAAGGGAGCGGACGAGCGGCTTGCGTGCTTTCGCACTCACTGCTCATAAGAAATGCTTAGGTGTACCTCGAGCTTTTTTGGACTCCCACGGCCACTAGGGACAAGGAAGTGACGCCAACAACGCGGCAAACGCAGATTGGATGTTAACTGGTGAGAGTCGCTGATGACAAATATCCGCAGAAGAAAAGAAAGAAAAAAGGAGCTTTTTTTTCTTCTACGGAAATTCCTCATCAGTGACATTCACCAATCAACATCCATTCTGGGTTTGCTGCGTTGTTGACGTCACTTCCTCCTCTCCAGTCGCCGTGGGAGTGCAAAAAGCGCTACGTAGGGCCTCAGATCCCATAGCTCGCTGCTGACCTGCCCCCAACCCGCCTCCACGAAATTTGGACTTCTGCGAATCGTACTGCCCACCCTCCCCAATAACAACAACCCATGTCGTCGTCATCACATGCACATGCTGAGGGTACCACAAAACCCACGTGCACCAAGAAGCATGCAAACGAATTCCTACCATGCGCTTCGGCCGTTGTACATAAGATACTTCTTTCCTGTGGCAAGAGCTACGTAGGCCAAACGGGCAGATGCCTCAATGACCGACTCCGGGAGCATTATTACTCCTTGAAGGCTACAGTGGGCGGAAATTTTCCTCTCCATTGCAGGGAATGCGCGTGCAGACCATTATTCCGAGAGACCAATATCTTGGGGAAGAACAAAGACAAATTGACCCGCGAGGTATTGGAGGCCTTCTACATCCTTCGTGAGGACAGGAACTGCATTAACGTTGAATCCGTAACGCTAACAAACAAGCAGAGGGAATTCCTTGAACAAACAATGAAGGGCCCGCACAAGCCTGGATGAACTAGCCGCTGTCATTCACGGGGCTGTGGCAGATGCACGAGTCCGCGGCGGATTACTTGGGGTGTTTTCTTTTTTCTTTCTTTTATTGTCAGTAGACGTAGTTGTGAGTAGCGCTCTTTTCTGTCCTGTCCTTCTTTTCTCTACCTTGTGCGCTAAATACCTCAATATGTTAGACTACCAACTAGGCCAAATGTCAACTTTACTGCGGACACCACGGCAACCATCTGACTCTTACCATCCAATTGTTGTGCACCGTCGCATCTGCCATGATTGCACCCCTAGCTTCTAAAACACCACAGTGCTTGGCTCACACAAGGACAATCAAAGACGAGAAATAATGGAAGCATTTAAGATCGAGAAAGGCGCAGAAAATGTTTCAGAACCTTCACTGTCGTTATCGACAAAAGAGCTGGAATTCCTAGCGCCAGAGTTATCATAGAAAAAGCCTCCTTCAATTTTCTTCTTTTTATTGGGCTATGTCATGATGTTTTTTTTTAATATTATTATTATTATTATTGAGGTAGAAAAAAAGGAAGTAAAAAAATCAGCCTGGAGATACTCTCCTGACTGGCTACTCTGATGGGGATGGGGTAAGGGTATGGGAAATATAGAACAATAAAAAAAAAGAGTAAAAACAATAAAAAAGAATTAGACTTCCAGATTAAAAGTGCACATAAAATACACGTGAGATAGAGTTCAGTGCAACATGTTGGAGTCTCTTGTCGAGGTATGTTACTGTAAGGAAGCGTAGAAGGGCGTTCGTAGTTGTCGAAGCACGGGCTTCATTATCCCAGGGGCCAAGGAGAGGTTGAATCGTAAGGGCTCTTCCTGGCGGCTGCTTACTTTCTGCCGGTGCTCTCCCTACTGTGGAGGCACCGTGCGCGTCTCACGGCGGGAGGCTTCGCGTTCGCCTGGTAATGCGTCGTGGGATGCGCCTACACAGTGGCGTGGCCTTGGGGGGAAGCACTTTCTCGGTGCTGCGCGCGCCCCAGACGAATGTGACACTAAGTATACGCTCAGCGTCACATTTATCTCTTCGACAACAAAGGGTGAAATGAAGCCGCAGCTCCCAAATCTAGAAATCTACTTTAATAATGGAGTCAAACTTACTGACTCTCCGACTTTCAGTGGTTAGAATCGAGCGTTTTATTTACACCCAGATTCGTGATAAAACGACCCGTTTTATAAGCTCACCCGGTGTCTTTGTAAATATTGTCGACAACATTCGGGTCCCCCCTCGACACTTCACAAACGCTCCGAGATTCGCTGCCCGCGTGCGTACGTAAGTATAGAGGAGGCCAGGGAGTGCCTGAGGAGGCCGAACGCTCGCGTCGCGCCCGTAATTAAACGCGTCGGACGCATTAAAGTCTCCCGCAAAACTCGGGGGCGTGCCAAGACCCTTTTTTAATTAAGGCGCATCGCCGGGCCGACTCCGCCGCCACGCTGATAGCGCCAAGGGTTCCCCTAAGGAGCGCGCGCTCGTCGCGGACTCGCAGCTACGGTGTGGATAGCCTAGATGGAAGAGGGAAAGCAACTCAAATGATGGAGAGCTCTGGCCATTTCTTGTTGTCGGGTGACGAGAAGGAAAGCGGGCGGAAAGGCTGAGACGTTTGCGGACGATCGACACTTTCGTCACCTCCTCGCCACTCGTATCGAAAAACGTGGCAGCCCGATCGGGCAGTTCGAAACTCTTCGAAGTAAAGGCGGTGATAGCGATCGGGAAAGACTGCCCGCGGCTCTCTAATCTGTCTCCGCCTACGCCGCCGATCGCAGTGGCCGACTACCGCCAACTCCTTTCGCTACGACGAGGTCGCGACGCTCGTTCTTCCACGTGACCCACGGGAGCCGAGCGCCGGGCCGGATCCCAGCCGGAAACGTCACTTGTGTCAAATCTGAGCAGCGCGCTGGCCTCTCGCGTATCTATCAGGTGTTGAAGCAGTTGACCGTTCGGAATGCGCTGGTCGACTCCCTGAAAGGATGGGAACGGCAGGACGTCTTTTTCGAGTGCCCGGCAGAAACACCCAGTGAGCCGCCAGGGGACTGTCGAAAATGTCGCCAAAAAACTTGGACTTTCCGGGGCCGTCCCATTTGGCCCGTGTCTCACAATTTACTCGCTCCAGAGTGACGGGTTTGTGCCTCGGCCCTCGAAAATCTATTCCTGTCCAGCGTCCCCCTGTCTGCGTTATCGCGAGATATGACCGGTGAGAATAACTCGCACCTACTCGAACAATATTTGAGGCATTGTCTTTGAGACTTCCAGGAGCATTCTTTCCTGACTGCTTCTCCTCGATACGCCCACCGCCACTGCGCAAACTGTTTCTTGAGGTCTGAACATGTTATCAGCCCCGTCATTCGCCCATTTCCCACCGTAGAAAGCAGCGATCGGCTCTGCCGAGAGCTTTGAGGGACTGTCGGCGTTTACGATTTTTTAGAGTGTGGCGTATTTACTCGGGAGCATATTGCGTGAGGCGCGAGTTTCCGGCAAAATCTCTCCAACATCAGCTTACGAAAAGTCCGCCCTTCTTCTAATTTATTCTCTAGGCCAGTCGAGTAGGTCGGCTGCACGCAATTACCGCGTTTTCGAATCAGACCAGAGCCTTTCTCCGCAGTCTGAGTGGCCGAGCGAGCAGTCGCCCCGCGCGCGTGCGATTCCGAAACTGTTTCGGGCGGTAATTAGGCGAGCGGAGGCTCAGCCAAAGCGTCGCTAATTGAAAGTCCCGCGCGTGCAGAGGACCCGGATTCGCAAAGGTGCTTCGCCCGGCTGAGCCCCAAGGCAGTCGTCCGTCAGCCGTCGGCCAGCTGAGGGCGCGGCTGGGAAAAATGGAGCGCCCTGCGCCCACATTAGGGACCTCACTCGGCGGCGGACATTCGGCCAACCCTGCACCCGAAATAGATTAGCTTAGAATCCGACCCGTTGTAGGAAGGATTGTACACAGAAGCAGGCCTATTTATCTTTGAAGATGGAGACTCGGGCCTCTGCGTTACGGGACAGCCTGGTAGGTACAGCACAACTAACAACCCGAGCTCTTAAAATAATTTGGCGTGTATGTTTGCACAGCCGGAAGATAGTGCGCCTCAATGGGCGTCTGGTGTTTTAGCCATAGATGAGACATTTGGCCAGTGCAGTATAACCGTTAGCCTCGGGTCTTTAGTGCATCACGCAGTAGTGATTGACGACCATTTGCCGGATACTATGCTCATCCTGATCGAAACGGGCCGGGGTGGGGATTGAACCCAAGGTCCCTGGGGTCTGCAGCACGAACTTTTACTCCACGTGTTCCAAGCTAATGTGCACTAGTCCTCTCGGCCACCGATGTCCCTTCCTTGACTACCCAAATACGAGCAAAAGCTAGAGCGAAGGGGCGGCACCAGAGCTCGGTGAGTACGAACAACAGTGGGATACTACAGGACTCGGTGCTCTCTCCTACTGTTTTTAACCTCCCCGCTGTTGTGGGAGCTTCTGAAGATTGTCGGTCTAAGATTTACGGCATTAGCCGACGACTTAACGCTGTGGACCAACAGAGGACATCGCTCCAAGCCACCAAAGATTGTCCAAGCGGGATTGGACACAATCAAAAATAATCTCAGGAGACACTCGCCGGAAAATACAAAGTCCTTGATTTTCGGTAAGGGGGCGCCAACCCACATGGACCTCAAGACTGACGGAAAGACGATCGAGAAGACAGACAAACAGCCCAGCAGGGTGTAAGATAGACAGGTGGGGAAACGGCTCATAGAAGCCTACCGCAGCGCCGTGTCCGGATTGTGTACTCGTCTGCTTGTGGGTACCCCCGATTTGCGACAGATGGCGCTGCAGCGAGAGGAAAAAAATTGGAATCGGATTTGCGTGGACCTCTACGGGAGAGTGCGCAAAACAAACCGAGAGCATGACAGTCCTCCATTGAAAATCCATGAAAAACCATCTCCGTCAGTTTAGCCGGTCGCCACCGGTCGCCCACCCGGAGTGAGAGTTCGCGGTGCTCCAGATAGATGGCGCCACAGAAAGAGAGAAGACCGAGGGGTACACAATCCGGTCGCTTATTTGGCTCTCATTTCCCCACCTGTCTATCTTACACCCTGCAGCCCAGACTCGGCAGCAGCGTAAAGACCAGTAACAACGCGGGGAGTTGGATTCAGAAGATGGTCAGGATTTGGAAACAGGGAACTGCGCTCATACAAAGGTTTTTACAGAGGCTGAAGGGGGGGGGGGGGGGAGGGGGGGGGGGCAGAAGAGCTCGTAGCTCGTTCACTGACAAAAAAAATGTCTCTGCTCACCGCCAAAATCATGTATGGACTTCAATTTCAGTATCTCGCGACGCAGAACATGGAGAAACTTGGAAACCTGCTCAACGATGCGAGAACGTACATCGCGAAGCTACAGAAGAATGTCAAGCTCGAAGAACTTGACATTCTTCGGTGGCCCCGCGAAGAGCTGCACAGTGTGTCTCCTTTCCGACGTTTGAGGAGCTTCGAAAGTATCAGGAGGAAGTATACGAGCTCAAGCTGAAACATACGCCGACTAAAAGAGATTTTATGAAACTTTTGGGACGTAACACGGAGAAGATTGAGAACTTACCAGAACATTTTCCACCTTGGGAAAAAATAATCTATAGTTTCCCCAGTTTCGACACCCAGGAAGATAGGACCCACTCAACTAGAACGAAGAAAACATTGCTCCCAAGAACATGAAAAATCAGTTGAAATACCATCTTAAGATGAAGATATAGTGGTTTATTACACAGAACAACCGATCAGTGACGGCACAGTCACCCTGGCCTTCCACCTGCGGGGCAAAGGGGCTTGGGCTTTTTCGACAGCAGCCGACTCACCGGAAGAACCAGAGGCGTTAGCAGTGCTCGCAGCCATGGAACGTACCTGCACTAGCAAAGATCAAACGAAGAAACAAGTGCTCGTCTTTACTGATTCTCAAGAAGCCCTGAGGTGCGTGCAAGGAACATCGAGCCATAAGCCCCACCGTACGAAGAATTATGATGACTGCGATTCTTGCTCTCGAGAGACACAGTGCCCGGTTCCACTTATGCTGGTTCCCAAGCCACGCCGGGATCAAGAGCAACGAGCTGGTCGACAGAGTTGCCAGAGAGTATAGTCGAACCCTTCTCTCCAACAATGTCAATCGGCTGCCTCAAGACCACGGATAATGTTTTCCATAATAACTGGGGGGGGGGGGGGGGGGGGGGGGGTGGAGGGGTGGAATACAGCTCCGACACGCCCGTCGCAAAGGAGAAAGGAAGACTTAAGAAAGAAATGAAAGACAGACCTGTCGGAGGACCCCATCACATTCTGGTCGGATTCAAGAGATACCAAACGGCGCTCTTGAAGCGGGTAATAACGAGGAGTGCAAAAATACCCCACCGCCGCAGGAAATGGGATGATGCAAGAAAAAAGAAGGATCCTAACTTCGATCTATATCCTCCGGAATGCAAGCACTGCAAGAAAACGATGACACCCAACCTTAAACATCTTCTCTGGGAGTGCGAGCACTTCGCGACGGAACGAAGAGCAGCGACTGTAAACGAACCCAAAAACCCCGAGGAGTGGATTGACCCGGAGGGTGATGAAAATTCCAGAGTCAAACTTTTGAAGTCGGTAATTGTCCTACTTAGATAGCACCGGCCTCGGCCAATTCTCCTCATCCCCTGCTCCAAAAAGGGCCCTGCCATAGTTCAACCGCGCTTCACAATTGTTATGGATTGCATTGTTATGGCGATTGCATTTAGCATGATATTAAAACTTTCAAAAATAGTAGGGCTGGGCGTCAATTCAGATATTGTACTCGATTAATGAATGATTAATCAGTCCTGTTTATTTTCATTCCAAATATTTTTAAAAGTCAGAATTACATATATTTTTGTACGCCTTTGCTAAATATGTAATAAATGGCGCAATATACAATTACAGCGTCGGGTGAATGGATGTCAAACAGGACAGCTTTTCGCCCAGTTTTATTCCGGTACAGCAGGTGCTGTACCGTCAGTGGAGGTTTTCCTCCATTTCTGGTCTGCTTTTGCACGTTTCTTTTTATTTTCTAGTGGGAAATCTGCTTTCCGCTTACGTCCTTGGATAGACGGTTAGAGCGTGCTCATCACGCAGGTATGGACAGCCACTTATACGCTCTGCTGATTGTCGGATTGTTGGATGAATCGATGGATGTTAGTGGCAGCAATTCTGTAGCTATCACAGGGCTTTACCCCAAAATTACCTTTGAGGGATCGGTAGAAAAAAAACCCTAAAGACATGATCCCCGCCTCTTTCCCTTGGCGATAGAGTCGTCCTCCTGGTCAAATCCTGTCAGCGAAACCCCAGCACCGAACTCAAGGCCTTCGCTGTTGTTGTCGGTCCCCGGTCTCCCAAAAACCAGAAATTGGAAGAAGCAACAGCGAGGAGGAAAGCCGTGTTGTTCGCGTGGTTGATGTCCTAACTGAAAACGGACGTGCCCTCCGCAAGTTTCAAGTTCTTTCTTAGAGAATTTTTTTTTTTTTTCATTGTCGTGACGGCATTTGCCGTGTCCTGTTTTGAGAGTCCTTTGAGATGCGCGTGATACATTCACAGCGCTGGACTGGCTGCTGGGATGGCCCCTGCAGCGTCCGCTCTGGACCACTGTAAGGTGAAACGAGGCGTAAACGAGTCAGCGTTGCTCACACGTAGCGGAGCATCGCGAGGAAGCGCGCTGCTCGGGAGCCGGAATGGACCACGTCCCGACGCCGCAGTTAGCCGACCTTCTTTTAGGAGTCCCCCGAGAAATCTCGAAGCCCGGATGCGCCGGGCATCTACTCAGGCACAAGTGCCGCGACGGCCGGGGGGTCATTCGGACGCCAGGAAGCGGGCAATTTCGGGTCCGGTGCTTCGTGTTCGGACGCGAGTATGAGCACAACCGCGCAAAGCAAATGGACCAGCGAGGACCGGAAGAAAGAAAGAATCGTCGGGTTTACCACGGAACGTACCTCGTGATGCCTCTGTCTGCCCGAAACTGAGGCGCTCGCTGGTTTGAGATTGCGCGCGGGTCGCAGTAGAACTCGCCGCCCCATTGTCGGGCTCACGTTCGCGTTTAAGCCGTGGCCGCTCTGCTAATGCATAATAGAAAAGACAGCCTGCAGACGTTGTCTGAGGCCTTTTTTGTATGACGTCACATTGGTCTTACAACAACTGTCTGCAGACATGTTCTGAGCATGCATATGTATGAAGCAAACATGCTCAGAACATAATTGAGGCCTGTCTGCAGACTGGTCATCGTGCCTACAGGGAACACCGTGTCTTTTGCACGATGTGCGGACAGTGTCACTCAGGCTTTAGGTCGACTCTTGCCGCTTTCGTGGTTTGGTGGTCATCTCATCGGCAAGAGGCCCGCGAGGTCCTTGGTTTAGGAATATCCGGTTTTTCTCGAAGAAATACCAGAAGTACTATAAACAGGTTGATTTTAACACTCCCTCAGATGCCGCTCCGTGTGTACTGTTACGTGATGGGCGCAGAGCTCCGTTGACAGTTTTTGTTTATATTCAATCGTGCAAACGAGGAGGGACAGATGTATCTCCCACCAATGGTCGTGCGGCATCCAAAACTGGTTTTGTACGATAAGGGTGCATACTGGGTACTCTGCACGAATGGAAACAAAATGGAGGTGAGAGGTTTTCGCTCCGGATGCTACGTCAAGAGATGACGCTAGTGGACACGGCGATAAGCTAAAGACTTGGGACGCTTTGTGTCGCAAAGGGCATTGAGTATTCACCTTGTTCCTGGTTCTCTCACACTCAACACGACAGACCATTGGCACTGCCCGAAGAGTAGGGCTCCACATCCGTCCCACTTTTTCGCAGAAACTAGTGTCATCTGTCATTGGGGAGTCCCTCTAGTAGTTCTGTCTTCCACAGACGAGACTACAGACTGCAGCAGCAGTACTTCAGCTACTCAACCTAGTCAAGTAGCTGAAGTAATAAAATTTAAACAAATATTTTTTCTTGTTTTTTTTTTACAACGCTTGTTTATTTGAATATATGTGTTGGAGTTGTCTCGGTGCTACCATGAAAAGGCAGTGGCCTGCGTATTCTGAGTTGGCGGGTTTGTATCCCGACCGAAGTTCCCACAATTTGACGGAGACTTATGGCGCATTCACACTAGAAGCGGATCCGCGTTCGCAAAGCGGTTGCGAACGCGGTTGTATAAAGACCCAGTACAATTGCACGCGCATTTGATGACATCAAATGCGCGTGCAATTGTGCTGGATCTTCATACAACCGCGTTCGCCACCGCTTTGCAAACGCAGATCCGCCTCCAGTTTGAATGCGCCATTAGTGCGGTGAAGGTGCTGTGTAAGCAGGATTCCTGTGGCAAGTGAAAACATCGTCACTTGGTCGAATTTTTTCCGCCTCCCTCCGCAAAGGCGTGCCAGATGGCCTTCGTTCCCTTAGCACCGTAAACCCCTAAAATCACTTTATTTTCCTGGTACTGCGGGGGCATCGTGAACAAGCGGATGCGCAGACACTTCCGAGAATGCAGTATCGTAAAATCTCAAAGGTCGATCAAACTTTCGCCAAGTGAACCTTCACAACCCTCAATGTACGCTCGCTTCCTTCGCACGGTTACGGGTGTGTTCAATATGTATCCAGCGGCAATGAGCCAACAACGTGCTGCTTGCTGGAACCTTCCTGTTCCTCCCGGCGCCTTGCGGACGAAAGAGGAAAAAAGGAACCAAGAAAAAAAAAACGGTGCAAAGACGCATCATTTTTTTTTTCTCGAACAGACGGGCATGCAGATTCCGGGCGGTATTTTTTTCACACACCGAGGGGGTTCTGAAGCCGGTACTGCCGAGGAGGTGTTGGCACAGCCAGATCGGGTCGCCGCCAACCGAGACGACAAAAGAAAGCGCAGGAGCGCCAGCCGAAACCAGAAAAAAAAGAAAAGAATAAAAAAAAAAAATAAAACGTAGGGATAGGGATAAATATTCTATGTCCGCGTCCTCTCATGAATCATTTATCGGCTCGATCCTTCGTTTGTCCCCGCCGCTGGAGATAGCCCTGGCGCTGGGTTTTCTATCCCGTTGCACGCAGCGTCTGAACGTGCCCGAGCTTGGATCTGCGTTTTTTGTTTGGTTACCGAAGAGACCGCAAAACACTATTATGCCGAAGACTAGTGTCATTGATCGCGAATAAAAACGAGAACATTAATATGTTAGGGCACTGAAAAAAGATTGATATCATTTTGTAAATAAAGTCTGCGCAAAGTTTTACAAGTTTTTTTTTTTTTTTTAGACTTCTTATTTCACTTTTTGTCATAAAAGTTTCTTTCAAAGACCGAGATTCAATAATTCATTCATGTATATGCCCTAAAGAGATACTAAACCGAAATTCGGATTTTGCAAAGTAAAGCTGCAGAAGTGTTCAACCGGACGCTACGAAGTCCAAATCATCACTCGTACATCGATATCTCAAACGGATGGCCGTACTTTTGGAAAATAAGGGCGCGATCAAGCGAGTTCTTTGACGTAACTGTCCTTCGGAAGAATTTGAGAATGAGGAGAAGCGGCCTCGCTTCTCTCCTCCTCGCTTCGGTTCACCAGCTTGACGGGACGTAGCGAGGAGGAGAGAGAACGGGAATCGTGACGTGCCTTGTCTCGTGGGCCTCGTCGACCGGGTTCAATCGCGCACTTTTTTCCCGAAAAATACGGCGATCCGTTATATATGTTGCCGTGTGAGTGATATTTTTTTGGTTTGGCAGCTTCCCACCTATCCGCCCGGCCTTGTTTAGTGAGCTCGAAATTTCGGTTCAGTATCCCTTTAAACGTCATCGCTAAATGACGTTATGTAAAGGGTGGGGGTGAATACAGTATTACAATTCCAACGTGAAATAAACAACAGGCTTCTATATTTAGGTATAATGACAACCAACATTACTACCTCAAAAGAAAATATTTCCATGGTTCTCTTCTTAACTACTTCTCCAATAAATCCAGGACATTCACTCGACCGTAACGACACAATCCCCTGACCTGAAAACATGTTCCTGTGCGTGGAACAGTGTTGTGTTCGAGATATACGTTGCCTGGTAATCTCATTTGGGTCAGTGACGCTACGGTAGTTTTTATGATCGTTCGCCATTCCTTGACGGAAACCGAATTCACCGGGGCTCAACTCACGCGGTCCGTTTCATCCGAGTCTGACGCCGTGAAGAATTTCCCGTACTAATAACCGTATCACACGATTTAAAAAGACGGAGGAAAAAAGAAAAAAAAAACGGACAAGTTACAAAGATGAGAAGAAGATTAGTGGAAATTATCTAGGAAAAATTGAATGAAGTTCAACTTAGTAGCAAACTAAATAAAATTACTACTTGGCACCGACCCAAAGACCTATCTTCCAGTGGGTTCAGTGTTGGGGTAACGTCGAGAAGGTTTGACCAGAGGAAAATTGGCGAATCTCTGACCAAATAAGAAGACGAAAAAAAAAAGTTTTTGGTTTCTCTTTTTTATTTTTTTTTCATTTTTTTTTTAATTTTTATTTGCTAATGCCTGGTTTTAGCTAGAAAACTCCAGTGGGCAAGAAAATTGGCTTAAAAGGCCGAAGAAAAAAACTCACAATTTTTAATTTTAGTTTTTACGTTAGGTGGCACAAGCTACCGCACGTTATATAGGGTACATCCGTTAACATTCTTAAATCTATCCATTAACGTGGGAAGCGCGTCTCGGTTGTCTACGTATCACAGTGTGAACGGAAAAGAGAAAAAGATGCCACGAATAAATATGTACTGTGAACTGCAAAAATTGATGATGTGTCTCTGTAGAATGGGCTATACACGAAAGACTAGGTAGGATAATAAAATAAATTTCGTACTAGAGACCTTCAAGATCCAAAATGAAGGTAATCATAGAGTTGCTTCCGTTTGAATCCACATATAAAAATTGCTGAGTTCTATTCGCAACTACAAAAGAGTTTACGCCACGTAGTTTTTAAAGCGACGAGTTTTAGAAATGAGGAGCTCGCGCCTGTTGAAATGCACAGCGATGACCTCCGCGGCCTGGTGGCAAAAACGTGACGCGGAGGAACACGGATTAAATGCGCATCGTTGGAGTCTCCAATGTCTGAGTGTATTGCTAAAACTAGAGAAAAACTACGAAGCTTTCCTTTCATGTCTCACGAGGGGCTTTGCGAGGGATAAAACTAGAAAGGAAACATCCGCGTAGGCTGTTGAAACTTCGGGTTTCGCGCATTGGACGGTCATGTTCGTTGACGCCACGGCGCACTTGACGAACTATTACTCAAGCTTTCAAACAAACAAAGAACAAACCTCTCACATAGCGCTCACAAACCACTCTGTATTGCATGACAAACTTCTGGTTCTACTTCAACTTCAATTTAAAACGACTTCAAAAAAATAAAGGCTGGAAATTTCCTTAACGCCTAAACAAATTTATTTTTCTAAATAATCACTCACCTTTTGTGAGAATATTACAGACGGCGTACTATCATATTTGTCCTCCAATCGCATAACGGTCTCGGCTTCGATAATTTCTCTGGTTAGTTGGTTGACACTTTTGCCTAACGCGGTGCTGTTCTTGAAATGCGCCGAACAGCCACAATCCCGACAGTGAATTCCCAAGTGGCCAGAGTTGGCCTTCAGGATGTCGTTATGTTCACGAATGCGGTCATTAAGACATCGCACACGCATTGTCTTCCACAAGAAAGAGAAAGCGAACAGAGAACACCTTCAACGCAAGGCGCAAAGTCCGTTCTTCTGGCCACGACTGGGCAGGCAGCAGTCGCGCCCAGCCGTGCCCCCAGTCCGGCGTGACGCCCTTGCTCTCTTGGAGGTGTTGGCCAGCGGTGCTGTGACAGCGCGGCATCACCCTCCTCTCGCGAATGAGTGGCTCGCGGAAGAGAAGAAAGCCAATACCACCTACGAGACAAGGCCTGCACATGGCGTCATCGGTAGTGGATCCCCGACCCGCGCCAAGCGGAGAGCACGCTGAAGCTCGACGAGTGACGCCGCAAAGCGGCGGACGCTTCCGCCGAGGCGTCGCCGCGTGCTTTAGCGTCGCACTCGTTCTGAGACGCTACGAGACGCGCTGGCGGCGTTGCTGACGCAAGATAAGCGCTGCTGCTTGGATCCCCTAGTAATGACGTTTGGCGGGGAGAGACGCAGGCCTTGTCTTCTAGGTAGTATTGACAGAACCCGGCCTCGCTCTGCGTTTCAAACCTACCGGACAACCGGCCTTTGTAGAGATGTCAGCGTCAGCGCGGCCCGGAGCAAGCAGCCCCGACTGCACGTACGGGCGTATGCTAATCGTTGTCCGGGCCGCGCGTCAGTCTCGGGTGCGCTTGCCCGACGAACAGCGCCGCCGTCGATTTATTCGTACGCGCTTCTTTACACATTCGTTTCGCTTGGTCGTTGCTTGCTTGGATTCGTGTCCCGGGGCTGTTGTGCCGCCTCGCTACAAAAGCTTGGGACGACAGCAGCTCTCGCATCCTGAATGCCGTCGACGCTGCTGATGCGGCTTGCTCTTTCATCTGTGTTTGGCCTATTTTTAGAGCGCAACTCTTTGGCGCCCGTTTCCGGGTTCAGCGGTGTCGCCGTCAGCGTCGCCGTCGAAGTCGGCGCAACCGCGCTAAGTTTAGTGGGAAAATTGACGTCACGTGATCTCAACACCAATTCAATTTCCAGGCTAAGTTTAGCGGGAAAAATGACGTCACATGACTTGGTGTGACATCACGTATGAACAAATTCAGTTTTTCCGCTAGATTTAGCGGGAAAATTGACGTCAAGTGACCTCAACAGCAATTCGATTCCCCGCTACATTTTGCGGGAAAATTGACGTCGCGGGACCTCAACACCCTCCTCCTAAAGTCAGAGTTAAAATAAAATATTTATGGCCGATGCCACAGATATACTTTATATTGAAATTTAATGTTTAGCTAATTATGACATCGCACAATAATAGACTCTATGCGAAATTGTTCAAACGTCTGGCAGCACTCTGTGCGCTGCCATCTTTGTTGTGTCAAGATTCCTCCTCTGTTTGTCAATTTCGTAGCGTTGTTTGCTAACAATCGAGGCCTTCTGCTCACCGTTATCGATCCTCTCCCACTGCGAGCTAAGGGTTAGTATTGTCGCCCCACCGGTCGCTGGTCTCTCCCCGTAACCAACACGGCGGACATATACTTCAGCTCTAAATTTGGCTTTGAGTGCCGGCAAAGGCACTGGTGCGGACGCCTGATTTTCGAAAGCGCTTTCTCGGCGCGAGTGCTTGTGCGATCGAGGGATTCTTGAGAACAATGCTTTCGCGGCCTGGCCTTTCTTTGCCAGTGCCGAAACCAACTGGTGAGATGGCTCATATTCTTCGGCGCCCCAGTGATGGCGCTGTGCATTGCGCATATATCTTATATTGAGAGCGACCAAACTCACAAAGCATAAATCAAAGCAAATAGTAACTTTGACATGTACACGCAGGCCAGAAGACTAATGAGAATGATACAACTGGTGCTCACAATATGCAACAGATAGGACGCAGGACACAAAGCACAATATACAAAAAGTCCTCACCCCCCCCCCCCCCCCCAAAAAAAAAAAAGAGCACCGTGTTTTTCGGCCCGTGTAAATAAAGTGCGCATTGCCGCAAGCTCACAGTCCACGAGAATGTGAGGCTAGCAGTTGGGATAGAACGCGAAAGTTTGAGGACATGACGTTTCATGGATGAAAATAAAACTAAGAAAACAAAATTTCTTTAATGAGCCGACGTCCACATCAGCCTAATGTCGTCAATAGAAGAAAATATATTTTGGACCCCTGTAGCATCCAATTCAGTTACAGAAAGTTGCCAGCCAGAAAGAAAACCATATTTTCTTTCTCGATGACAAGCGTTTTCACTGATAGAAATCCCACGAGCGTTCGCAATATCATATCTTGTTTGGACGACATCGGGCATAGGTGCACGTCGGCTCATAGAGAAATTTCGTTCTTCTTAATATTAATTGTTTTCATCCAGCTAATGACATGTTCACAAACTTTCACAGTGTATCCCAACCGCTAGCTTCCCATTCTCACGGAGTCTGGGCTTTGTACGATGCGTAGTTTATTTATCTGGCCCGAAAAACACGGTTCTCTAATCTCGGGAACTCCCTGCTCATGTTAACTCGAAGGAATTTCAACATACATAGATATGGAACAGGGGATTAATAATGGAAATGCAGGTGATGACAATGCCCAATGAAAAATATGACGAGGGAACACGCCTCATCGATAGGCAGATTTCGCTCGTTTTTCTTTTGGTACCTTCGTTTATGCGGTTTGTGCGCGTTGAGACGCCGTTTCTTTATGCGCCATTATTTTGCGCCGGTAGCAGCGGGCCTGCTGAAAGCGAGCTGCGGGCTTCATTGGAAGTACCGCGGCCAGCCACAGGCCGGTCATATAGGACCACCTCCTAGAGCCGGATTTGGACCGCCGGTCGGGGTTTAAAGACCCCTTTAATAAACCTTTTTTTTCTTTTTTTTTTTTGTAACGGCCGTGTTATTAGATATTTTCGCAGCTGGGTCGGAGTAAAATACCAAGTTACTATTGCCTCCAATTAGAAGATGCTAGAATTGTAGGGCGAATGGGAAGTTTCAATATTCCCCGGTCATACTGCTTAGTTGCAGTTAGGTTTGAGTTATTTACTTTATCCTTTGTCGGTCAACCCAACTACACGATTATTCGACATGGGAACCGCAATTTTTTCTAAACCATATACACCATTGGGAAACTTTAATAGTGGATTGTTCATTCTTTCCGATAACAATACCCGACCACGGTGCAATAAATGCGCAAAGGCGACGGCGAAACATCGAATACAGTCATGGTAACAACCTATAGAACCGCCTAATATGTTAAATGGCTTCTCAAAGAATACCGTTCTTTGTATTGCGCTGTTTATCTGGGAACTCGACAATACCCAGCATGAAAAGCCTCCTCGCGAAACAGAATATATTCCTGTGACATTCAAAAACTTCTCAAGCGTCATCATACTAATTACAGATTGCCGCCATGTGCAGCTATCTTTTCATCAGACGTCCTTTCTAACCGGTGTCTCAAAAAAAAAAAAAAAAGCGTTGCTATTGATATGGGGAAAACAAAAATTCGTTTCATTTGCGAATATAAACGAGGCAAGCCAGATTACGGCGGGCAAGTGTTCTAAAATGCGTGTTTGGCGCATCGAAACGCAAAGAGGGGGACGCCAGTCACAGAACAACATAGAAAGCAAAGAACACGCGATGACGCGGCAACCGAGCTCGCGCCGTCATTGGTTGAGGTTGGAGAAAACCAACGAACATGGGAGCATTTCGGGGGTAAACAAACACACGAGGTGCGCAAGGAGCAGATCAACTTGCACGCCGTATATCTCCTATTGTTTGGCAATGATTTTCACTAAGACGTGTGGCGAATACTGCACAGCGTATCAGAAGCTCGTGTCCAGGAGAAAAAACTACCCAGTTCGCGTCTCTCTCTTAAAGCACGCTGTGAACGTGCATGGCGGGCGAGCAGCAGACACGAGAGCGGAAGAGGAACTTCGGTGCCACCGGTCACAAAACAGTTGTTCGGCCACGCTGAAGCCCCCTAAAGGAATTCTGAACCAAACATTTTTACTCTCCATAATAAGGGGCGCACGATCTTTTCGAGAGCCAGCAGCCGCCGGTGTGCTCGAGCACACGCAACGAAATTGACGTCATAGTCTTCCATTCACGCTTAAGGCCACGGTACCACTGAATGTGGCAGTTTAGGTACTTTTTCGCAGGCCATTACTCATCTCCTTTTAAATACTTTTTTGTGGGATTGATGTCATTTGAAAGGCAATGCAATCCTCTTTCATTTGGTATTATGTATGTGTTGGTTTTTATTGTTCATGCGCATTTGTAGCGTTGCGAATATGAGGGCGCGGACCCTCACTTGCTCCGCTAGTTCATGTTTTATGAACGATCCATTAAAGATAACACGGTTCCAATATAGCAGTTTTGTTAAGATGATGTCGAAGCAGAGTCTAACGATACACTTTTTTGGTATTTGCACTACTTTGTTTTTTTCATCCCTCCAAATATTGCCCTAAAATTGACATTTTTCAGCACAAACATGTTTTTAATGACAAGCGCTAGGGCAATAAAATTAGCTACAGATGTAGTGCTTATAATTGGTAATATGCAGAAAAAAATTTAATGTTGTGTAAAATTTTTTTGTTTAGATACTTTATATCAAACGTAGCACTTTTTTGTGCTTCGAGTCATGGTAGTTCAAATGCCGCTGAAGAAATAAATAAACTATGAGAAAAATTTTTATAACATTTAGAGCTACAATGATTGCCCAAGAGGTGGACGACGGCTTTTTTCATTTTCAAAGTCATAACCCTCCAGGAGCCCTTCAAACGTACCTCTTTTTGACGCATATCTGTTTTGGACATCAAACAGATTTATTGGCATTTAATAACATTTATTGTTTGGAATAGATATACATTGCGATGTATTAAATTTTCACAATGATCTTGCTTTGGTTTCTTAATAGGTGTAGAGCTTAGCTAATTTTAAAAACAATTAAAAACTGTTTGGGTGTTTTGTTGCGTTACCTGGCGGATGGCAGACAAACTGCTGATTTCTAGTGTTCAAAAAATTTCCGAGGGCGGCGTTGGCGTCTGTATCATCATCAATCTCCGTGTCTTTTTACCTTCACATTTACAAAATAAATTGGAAGATTTACTATCGATAAATGAATGGTTTAGGTACTGGGTCAGGCTAATAAATCTAAGGCAAATAATTACACAAGCGTAGGGTGATATAATGTGTTCATTATTCGATATGATTGAAATCAATAAACAATAAAGACGAAGAGGAAAATAATACACCCGAGTTCACTTTATGCCTAGAGTCACTACATGAGCTTTAAGGTATCGGCACTCAGTGCCCCAAAATTGGTTTGGGCGCCGCCATTTTGGGTCTTGCTCAGAGCAAACGCAACTGCCGATCATCATGATCCAAAAGTACGACTTCCTCAGCATTAGATGCGGTGCTAGGAAGCTGATGCAATATTTAAATGCTCTGTCCCGGGTTGTTTAAACATTTGTAGGGGACGGAAAAGCGTTTCCTGTGATTTTTGATAAAGCTCCATATAACTGGCAACCATGATTTTAAGCCACAATTTTAAGCCAAGTGTCGTTACTCGGAACCGCAGCTAATTTACTGGCACAAGCGGGAACAATGAAGAAGAGGCAGGTGTCAAAAGGTAGTGGCTTGTGGAATCCACGGGGCTTACGTCATGGCCCCTCCAGGTATTACAAGCCTCTTGAACAAGAGCATGAGTAGTGTCATTATTAAGCTACGCTCCAGAGTAGCGACACTTGGCCTTATTATGGCTTAAAATTATGGTTGCCAGTTATTTGCAGCTTTATCTGAAATCACAAGAAACGCTTTTCCGTCCTCCACTTTAAACAGTTTTCGACAAAGCAAAGCAACATTCCATGAGCTTCCTAACACCGAATCTAATGCTGAGGATGTCGCACTTTTGAATCATGACAATCGGCAGTTGCGCCTGCTCTGCACAAGCAACAAAATGGCGGCGTTCACAACACTGTCGGGGAAGAGAGTGCCGATACTCTAAGCGCAGCTAATTTATTGGCTCTAGTTCCCGCGAAACTCCTTTTCCCTGACTGAAACTGAAAGTAAATATGAATAATACACCATTATTATAGCTTATTTAGTTATAACAAAATACACATAATGAGAGGAGGAAGCGGGCGGGTAGGAGAAACGCGGGTTTTATGTGCGACCGTTCTAACCGTCTCAAAAGAGAGAACGCGCGAGCTTGCGCTGGTTTAAAAAAAGGCATCCAAAGAAAAGATGCGGCACGCTGTGCTCTTTGTTATTATGCGTCTAATTGTAAATTGTTGTGTGTATGTTTATACAGCCGGAAGTTAGTCTGCCTTAGTGGGCGTCTGGTGTCTCAGCTGTAGATGAACAATTTAGCCAGTGCAGTACAGCCGCAAACCTGGGGTCTTTAACGTGCACCACGCAGTAGTGATACACGACCGCACGCCGGTACGATGCTCTTCCAGACCGAAACGGGCAGGGGCGGGGTGGGTTCTACAGCGCGAGCTTTCGCTCCAAGTGCTCCGAGCTGGTGTGCGCTAGACCATGCACTCAGCCACCGACCCCCCCCCCCCCCTCCTTTGTACGTCTGATTTATATACAGGTATAAGTATTTGAAGATCGACGATGGACGTCGATCGTCTTGAGGTAATGTAACGTAATAACAATGTATAAATAATAAACTTGTTGAAGGACTGAACGACTAAATTTTTCAGGTCTTGGATTGTAATATGTCGGTAGCCTATTGTACTTACTGTTGATGAAGAGCAATTTGAGGTGACGAGGTAATTATTAATTGATGAGGCTCCATAAGGACGACGACATTAGTGGGTGTCGAACCACAACGTACAGTGCCAGACTTGTTTCAAGTATCGTGTACCCAAAGACTTTCTTCACCCGCAACAGTATAAGGTGGAATCAATGAGGATGCTGCTTTACAACTGTACGTTGAACAGGAAAACTGCACTGTGCAGAAGTGCGGCTTATTCGTTAATATGAGGGACGGATTTCTAGCAGCATTCCCTGATTGACTAGTTGGAAGAAATGGCCTCGTTGACGTAAAGTGTCCCCGTTCCAAAAGATTCTTGAAGCATACTTAAACCGCAAAGGAGTATGAGGCGAAAAATAGGAAAAAGGAGCCTGGTGTGAAAGGTCCAAATCACCACCATAGCTTCTACTATCAAATACAAGGGCAGTTACACAATACACAAAGAGAGTTTTGTGATTTAGTTATATATACACTGAAGGGAATTGATATCCAACGAATTCAGAGAGATGACACCTCTTGGTCAACCAACATAGAGCCTTTTCTACTCAAGTTTTACATGGAAGGCCCCACTTCCGCTGAAATTCCTCACGTAGACGAGCTGTCCGACCGAATAAACTGCCCTTATACTCTTTATCTGGGAATCTCTCGATATTTGTTCGTAGGCCACAGTATTATGAGATCGAGGGGTGTGGCTCTTCGTCCGCCGAATATTGCTTCGGCGGGTTTTTTTTCGTGAAATATGAGACCGTCGCGTGCTGCCGGAACAAGAACCTGGCGATTCTTCACTGAACTGCTTCTTCCGTAAGCTTCAAAAGGGTTTTTTTTTTTTCGTTTCGCACATCATCTGTTCTGCTTGCCCGTTAGTTGCAGGATAGTATGGTGCACTATACTTCGTTTAAGCTTCGGTCCAGACGCAGCCGATGCTACAAGCGCGAGCATGTGGCCCAGAACAGTGCTTGCACTGCACGAGCGCGCGTGCTTGGCAGGGATGCTGAAAGCCCGGAGCTCGCGCTTGTAGCTTTGGCTGCGTCTGGACCGAAGTTGAAACGAAGTATAATGTGATGCCTCATGCCGGTTTTTTTCTTCAAAAATTTGTTCATATTATTTGAAGCAAAATGTTGCGCGCTATTAGAGAAAAGTATTTTTGGTAGGGCAAAAGTAGGTAAAAGAGACCGTAGAACGTCAATGACGTGTTTGGACGTCGTGGCAGGCATCGTGTAAACTTCAAGCCACTTAGAGCACGCACCGCCCATGACTCCGTAGATGCGGATACGTTTCGCCACCCACCGACTGAATAGTGGATCGTTTTCAGTTACTGTTCATGATGGCGTTGGACTCAAGGAAGACTTCGAGTCTTTCCACAAAGTTAGCCCAGGTGCCAGAACTTTTGTCGAAAGCGGTAAATGTTCGAAACGTCGACAACGTCGGTAGCTACGTGTTGTGCTTGACACTGGACACTTACCATTCGCTGAGAAGAAACTTGCTTGTTCGTCTGCCATGAGTCGTCCGATATCAGGTCATCACCGCAACACCATCTCCCGACAAAACTGGTCTTCATTGTTCGCATGTTCATAGTTAGCAATCACGTCAACTTATAAATTCCCGAACGCTCATAACTTGCCGTCGCTAAACGCCGTTCATTCATAGCGTCTTCATTGCAAATAAACGTCTTCCTATTTCTTCTGATGGTTTTCCTAAGCGGTATTCACAACATTATGTGTGTCGGTACTTCCGAAAATATTGCAACGGCGTTTGTTCTCCGGGAACTATAATGTAACAACCTTTGTGTAACGTCCGGGAACTATAATGTAACAACTATAATGTAACGTCCGCTTCCACTGGTTGAGTCTACTGAGCGTGCATTCCTGCAGAAGAAATTTTCATTTATAGTATATTGACACGTCAATCAACATTTGATTCCTTCTTGGTAAGATTTATTGCTAAAGCCCGTTACAACCGCCGAACCGTATGTCCCTATATCAGAGAACAATTTATACCCAGCCTGACATTATCGCATACATCCGTTTGATGGGCCACGCTACTTGAGCTAGCTGAGCACAGATGGCAGCGGCGCGAGCAAGGCCACGAGGGGAACGTGATGGTGCTCGAGCCATCCCACCGTGAACCAATGTTTTGGCCACCCCACTAGAGTGCCTTCATATAGACGATTGCAAGCTGGGCGACTGGCCGCCGCCATTTCTCTGCTCGAGCAGGCACGCCCGTGCGATTACGAGCTTGCCAAAGCTACGTTCACTCGCGCGTTGCACGCGCTTGCACGTTTGGGGCACCACTTGTGGCCCCATGCTTGCAATTGTCTATACACGCGCGATTTTGCTTGAGTGGTGACATCTCAGCCATTTTTCCGCCCAATCGTTTTTTTTTTATGCATTTTGAAGTGCGCGCAATCTGGTGTCGTTCAGCTCGAGCGCGTAGCTTTGGCTAATGCATACACGCCATTTTACCGCCCAAGTCACGCACCGAGTGCGCGAGAGTGTAACGCGCTGGCACATTCAGCGCAACAATGGATGTCTTCAACCTGAGACAGACAGACATGTAGGCACTAGTGCCACTAAATAAGCTACGCTTCAGAGTAACGACACTTGGCCATATTGTGGCTTAAAATCATAATTGCCAGTTATCTGAAGCTTTATCTGAAATCACAGGAAATGCTTTTCCGCCCTCCACAAATGTGTAAACCGTTCGCGACAGAGAAAAGCAATATTACATGACCTTCCTAACACTGAATCTAATGCTGAGGAAGTCGCACATTTGAATCATGACGATCGGCAGTTGCGTCTGTTCTGCATACGAGCCAAAATGGCGGCGCCCACAACAATGTCGGGGAACGGAGTGCCGATACTCTAAGCGCAGCTTATTTAGTGGCTCTAGTAGGCACCCTACACCCCACGGGTGCGTGTCGCCATCTATTGGTTGAACTAACGCCTTGTTCAAGATGGCTGCCGTGGGACCGCAGCCTTAAGATGACAGTAACATATGTGGGTGCCAGAGAAAAGGAGATTAGATGCAGGTTTTCCCTCTCCACAGCGGGGTCTGGTGTAAAAGGTAGACGATTAATTTGTCTAACGAGCACGTAGCTTTCTCTTCTGGACACATGCCTTTATTCTCCTTTTGAGACGCGACCATAAGATGCTAGGGTGCCTCAATGTTCTTCTGTTTAAAGTGATTACATCGTTTGTAGCATAGAGCATAGCCTCATCTATAGACGCTTTCAGCGAGTCAGTTACTCGAGCTGCCAACAGACGGCGCGTCGTCCGCGCGCTTACCGGGCCGCCATAGCCGACCTTTAGTTTCTCGCCGTTGCTCCGCGTTTTGTGCTGCACCGGCCACCACCGGACCTCTGTTTTCGTGGTTATTTTTTATTTTATTTTTTTACGTTCTGCATTGAAATTGTGTGTTTTCTTTAGGGTTTTTTCTTCTATTTCGGGCTTTCATTTAATCATTTGATATCTATATTTCAACATAGCGGTTGTATTTTCTTATTTATGGAATGGAATCGGACAGCAAATCGATCGACGATACAAGATTAAGGCCTAGGCTTCAGAGACCATGCAAGTTCATCACATTCTTACGTTTTTGTTGCTAATAAAGGGCAGTCTACAACGTTGCGACATATGCAAACTTCAAGTAACCCAGTAAGGCTATTCCAGTCGTGCTTCTCGCTGCATGCGCGCGCTCCTTTCCGTAAAGCCGACCGGCATGTAAGCGATTCATCATGCGACGAGACGAGCGACGGCAACAACGACGAGAGTCAGCGACGAGTGACGGAGATTTCTCACTGTCGCCCGTCGCATCGCTCGGTTTTTGGATTTCTAAAAAACGTTGCTCGCCGTCTTGGTCGATTGCTCCCGTCGCTTTCATGCGACTCGCCTCGTCGCGCAACTGACCGAGCGACAGCGAAGCGGGTCGCCGTCGCTTATATCGTCGCTCGCCAAATCGGTTACATGCGGTTTATATTGAATTAGTTTCGGTGCACACAACATTGAACCATTGGCGCCTCGTTATTAAGTATAAACCGCATGCAAGCGATTTGTCAAGCAACGAGACAAGCGACGGCGTCCCGCTTCGTTGTCGCTCGGTCAGTTGCGCGATGAGGCAAGCCGCATGAAAGCAGCGGGAGCAAGCGACGAAGCCGATGAGTGACGTTTTCCAGAAATCCCAAAACCGAGCGATGCGACGGGCTACAGTGAGAAATCAAATTCACTCGTCGCTGGCTCTCGTCGTTGTTGCTGTCGCTAGTCTCGTCGCATGCTGAATCGCTTACATGCCGGTCGGCTTTACGGACACGAGCGTGCACATGCAGCCAGAAGCACGACTCCGGTAGCCTTACTGGGTCAGTTGAAATTTGCATATGTCGCAATGGTGTAGACTGCCCTTTATTAGCAACGAAAACGTAAGAATGTGATGAACTTACATGGTCTCTAAAGCCTAGGCCATAATCTTGTATTGTCGATCCATTAGCTGTCCGATTCCATTTCATAAATAAGAAAATACAAGAGCTGGTGTTGAAATATACATATCACGTGATTAAATCAAAGCCTCAAATATCCAAAATACCCAAAGAAAACACACGATTTGAACGCAAAAAAAAACAAAAAAAAACGCAAACAGAGGTCTGGTGGTGGCCGGTGCGACCAAAACGCGGAGCAACGGCGAGAAACTGAAGGTCGGCTATGGCGGCCCGGTAAGCGCGCGGGAGACGCGCCGACTGGTGGCAGCTCGAGTGCTTGCGGTGCATGTCAGAGACTGCAAATTCTCACCAACATTGAACCAGACCAAAGTTCTGAAGCGGTTCCGTGACAAAAACACTAGAGAACTGTACGAGGCTCAAGTCATCCTCACCAGTGGTGACAAGTGTATAGGAATTATTCATTGGACGCCTTATTTGTGGGTGTTGTTTAAAGCGCATGCTCAGAGCGAGCTCACATCAATAGGCTGCTAAGACCGGCACTCTCGATGGTGCGGAAGGCACGTTGCCAAAAGAACTGTGGAAGCTCGCCATCAGCACGCGCTCAGCAGTCGCGCACACAGATATGGCCGCCAGTGAATACTTCCTATACACCTTTGCAAGTGGGATCCCGGCTTAACCTCAAACCGCGCGCCAAGGTGAGGCGGACCTACTCTCCAGCCAGGGCCTTCGCTGGTGTCGTACAATGTTGCCAAGCGTTTCTCGCCGAAGCGTACACCATTGAGCGCAGAAAGAAATTGAAAAAATAACTATAAAACGTGCACGTGTCGTCTTCGACCGCAAAAGAGCACGGATAATTAAATAAAATGCCTAAACCGGTAACAAATCGAAAAATTTCAAAAATATCTAAAGTCTCAGGGCGCTCTTCAGAATGCGCCACAAGTCGCATGGCCTTTGCATCAACGATGGCTGCGCTCGCGGGAGCTCTGGCTTCCACAACATGCAGGAACAGAGGCTGCGATCGTTATAGAGTCAGCTGCAACCCTTAAAGATGCCCCGTCCTACAATATGTGATGCTACGATTCTGTGTGGATACCTCCTCCTGCGTTCCGAGACAGTAAGTGTGCCGCTAACGTTAGCCATCGGCGATGCAGCAAACGGCACCATCTTGTCATCGCGCACCCCACTGACGTCCCCTAGCGCACCCCAGCATGGCGGAAACGGTACGGGGCGCCAGCATCGCTCAAAATGGCAGCGCACAAGAGCCTTTCTTGCAAACGTGTATAACACCTTTGCAAGTGGGATCCCGGCTTAACCTCAAACCGCGCGCCAAGGTGAGGCGGACCTACTCTCCAGCCAGGGCCTTCGCTGGTGTCGTACAATGTTGCCAAGCGTTTCTCGCCGAAGCGTACACCATTGAGCGCAGAAAGAAATTGAAAAAATAACTATAAAACGTGCACGTGTCGTCTTCGACCGCAAAAGAGCACGGATAATTAAATAAAATGCCTAAACCGGTAACAAATCGAAAAATTTCAAAAATATCTAAAGTCTCAGGGCGCTCTTCAGAATGCGCCACAAGTCGCATGGCCTTTGCATCAACGATGGCTGCGCTCGCGGGAGCTCTGGCTTCCACAACATGCAGGAACAGAGGCTGCGATCGTTATAGAGTCAGCTGCAACCCTTAAAGATGCCCCGTCCTACAATATGTGATGCTACGATTCTGTGTGGATACCTCCTCCTGCGTTCCGAGACAGTAAGTGTGCCGCTAACGTTAGCCATCGGCGATGCAGCAAACGGCACCATCTTGTCATCGCGCACCCCACTGACGTCCCCTAGCGCACCCCAGCATGGCGGAAACGGTACGGGGCGCCAGCATCGCTCAAAATGGCAGCGCACAAGAGCCTTTCTTGCAAACGTGTATACACGTTTGCAAGAAAGGCTCCTGTGTGCTGGCCAGAGCTGCCGCGAGCGCAGCCATCGTTGATGCAAAGGCCATGCGACTTTTGGCGCATTCTGAAGAGAGCGCCTTGAGACTTTAGATCTTTTTTGAAAATTTTCGATTTGTTACCGCTTTAGGCATTTTATTTAATTGTCCTTGCTATTTCGCTGTCGAAGACGACACGTGTATGTTTTATAATTATTTTTTAAAATTTCTTCCTGCGCTCAGTGGTGTACGCTTCGGCGAGAGACGCTTGGCAACATTGTACGACAACCAGCGAACGTCCTGGCTGGAGAGTAGATTCACCTCACCTTGGCGTGCGGTTCGAGGTTAAGCCGGGCTTTACACACGCGCCAAATTACAGCCGCCATTGCTGACCTTCTTTTGTCTTACCGAGACGCCGAGCAACTGAAACGGAAGTTGACGATCCTCTACAAAGGCCGATGCTTTAGAAAAGAACACAGTTGGAGACGTCGCCTCCTTGTGGCCTTTTTTCTTCCCGTCCCTTTTCCGAAATACCCGTCTCGGGTTAAACAAAACTATTGTTACCTGAAGACTTTTTAGTCGGTAGGTCTGCGTATTTTTTTTCTTGCTTTTTTTTTCTTCCCTTTGTTTCTACTTAATTTTTTTATTATTTTATTTTTTCTTAATTTTTTCTTTTTTTTCTTTTTTTCCGTTTTCTTTTTGTTGTATAGACAGTATTTTTTTTTTACGTGGCAAGTATTTTGCCTTTGGCTAAAGTTAAAATAATTTTTATTTGCGATTTCTAAAACCAAATATGTTCTTTGTAGCAGCAGTGACTTTAAGTTTATCTTTTCTCCTTTTTCACTTGCACCTTGTCGTTCACTAGATGCTTTATTAAATTCGACAGTTATAAGTAAGCGCTCCATGAAAAAGAAAAGTTCCATTTATTTTGAATATTTACTCTAGAACAGTTGTTGCTGCAGAAGACAGTACGCGGAGCGCGTTTAGCTACGCTCGCGCACGCTCCTTGAGCTTGTGCAATTCACCTAAAAGTATAATGTCTACGGCTACCCTCACATTGCTCGCTCATCACAGCTGTGCTCGCGTGGTCTTCACTTCTTCGGAAATGCGAGAAAAACTTGTACCCGACTATGCTCCGTTTCACCTTATGTTGTACCGCAGTGAAGGCTAGAAGAGCGAGCTTATAGCGTTGGCAGCTGCCCTTAATGCACCCGAGCTTGTGCCGCCGAGGTGTGCCATAGAGCAAGGAGCTCGCGCTTGTAGCCTTTCCTCGGTACACCATAAGGTGAAACAGAGTATATAAGGAGTATTCACTGGGCGCCATATTTCTGGGTGCTGTCTAGAGCGCATGCTCAGAACGAGCCCCAATAATAGGCTGTTAAGACCGGCCATTTTGACGGTGGGGAATGCACGTTGCAAAAGAACCCTGGAAGCTCGCCATCAGCGCGCGCTCAGCAGTCGCGCACACAGCTATGGCCGCCAGTGAATACTTCCTACATACAAGCACACAAATAAACAGTAAAAAGGAAACGGAAGAGGAGGACGAGCAACGACCCAAGGCGCGACGGAGCTCCACACACGGCGGTGCTCGGGCGTGGGATTCCCGCGGGGGGACCTTCTGCGACGCCCGCTGACTTTGGGAAGGGCTCCTTGGCGGCCCCGTGCCCTGGATGCCCCGCGACGAAACCGCCTACTAATGATCGCCGGATGATGATGATGGCGATGATAGTGGTGCTGATGCACCGAGCTCTTCTTGCTCGCGCGCTCGTTCGGGCTGCGTCTTCCGCTTAATTGGCATTCCTCGGCACCTAGCTAATGATGTCGAGCGCATTGCCGGCCGAGTTAATTACGGCCCTGAATGTTGATTCATCGATTCACGTGCAACGCTGTTTCGCTCTTCGTCATTCCCGGCGTCCCGGGCTTCGAGCCTGGGGATTCGGGCCCAAAGGGAATTAAGAAGAAAGGCAGCGCCGCGGGACGAACGCAAAGAGAGTTGGAAAGACAAGATTCTGGGCGGCGGAAGCCACGATTGTCCCCTTCGCGGCCCCTTGTTGGCTTCTGTCGAGTAGCTGCCCATTGCAGTAAGCATAAAACATTCAATTTCCGCAGACTTTGGGGAGAAGGGAACGTGAAACAGCGAACGTTATTCGTAACTCTAACGCCCTATAGATGACAGGGCTGTATGGCCAGGCTTCAGAGGAAGAAACGCGGTTAGATTCTCAAAGTTTTTATGTGCGCCTGCTCGCTGACGCAGGTCAGTGCGCTAAAACTAATTTATTTGGCTACTAATACGAAGCGGTCTGGGCAGGAGCATGCCACCGATGACGAAGATGTTGACTCGCGTTAGGAAAATCAGAATGTTGATCTTTAAAAGTTGCGGAATGGAACACAACCGTTCCTATTTTAACGCACTAGTTTTTGCCCCCCGTTAAAACTGGTTTGTGCACTAACATGCCGACCAGAATTCTCCGGTAGCAACAGCCCCAGGGCCGCTAGTCCCTGGCAGCGTTTCGGTGCCGTTCCCGCTCCTTTCTTCGTTCGTCCGCAAGAGGGCGTGCGGCAGGCAGAAGTTACGAATACAGTCAACGCAGAAAAGAAACGTCACACTGCTAATACACAACACAAAGGACAATCTGCACACACTGCCTGAAGCGCTCCTCGTATGACGATCCTAGCTGTCGCATTGGTCATACAAAATCTCTCTGTAAACATGTTGGAAGAATACGCATCAAGCAAACATGCTTGGAAGAGACCATGTTCGCCCATATCGTCATGCCTGTAGCAAACAACGTGTCTTTTTTAAGAGTGTACGAGCAGTGTGGCTGTGGATCTAAGGTTTGAGGTTCCCTCGAGGCTACGATATTTATGTCGAGAGTTTGCGGTGCCACTTCGAGGAGTACTTTTAAGCGCGCACAAAGAGTGCTGCCGAATTTCAAAGAACCATTGGGTAAGCTCCCGTTTATTGCGTAGGGACTGTTAATCAACTCAACCGGAACACTAGCTACGTTAAAATAATAATAAAAAAATCATTCCGTGCCACTTCTCGTAAATCTCGAAGAAACAAGCATTCTAAAAGAAAGCCTGGCGTAGATAGGTATATATTAAATATTTCATAGACACATGCGCACACAAAAAGAACGGTCTTTATTGAGTCGTGGTAAGTAACCGTCGGCCACACTTTTCTACAATATTTATTTAACACGAAACTCGCTACATTCGAAAACCCTTACCTACAAGTTTTCCTGGAAATTAAAAAAAAAAAATAGGCATCAGGTTGAGCAGCAGAGAGATAGGCTTGGGGCAGAATCCGGAATACCGGCCGTTCACCCGAAACGTTTGTCAGAGCAAACGACGCGGCGCGTTCCCACTGACAAAGGGCGCTCAGACACGAAGGAAAACAAAATTCGCAACGGGGAATGCCGACGGGCGCGCGCCGGCAAGCAGGCAACAGTGCGCGTCCGACCTCGACGCCGCTCCCGGCAATCACCATTACAGAAACGCAAACCCGGAGTCCCCTTCCGATTCGCTCTTCTTTCTTTCTTCCCTTTTCTAGTTTTTTGCTCAATCATGAAGGCAAGCGATGGGTCTCAGTCGATTTATCAACTGTGTGTTTCCAGCGGCATCATTTGTATCCTTCGTGCTCTGGATCTCAGAGCGAGCGAGAGATGAGAGGAAACGAAATCGAGAACAGGCTCGAAAGTTGAGGCAGAGCGAGAGATGAGAGCGTATGTAGAGAGAAAAAAAAGAGAGTTGAGATATCACGAAGGAGCTGAATATAAAGAGAGGGACTGAAGAGATCAAAGGGAATGAAGCGCGTCAACAAAGAGAGGATTACATGGTTATTGCTAGCACGGTGTTGACGCGATTACGGTGCGGTTGCTTTCTTCGATGCACGTATCCTCCCTCTCAGAAGTTTTGTGCAGCGCAGTGGAAGCCGCATGCAATTTCAGCCAATCGGAAGGGTCAGCACATCCTGCACATCGCAGAAATGGCATTGCTACGTGCTTCAGCTTTCTATTCTATCCGTCTGTTCTTTATCGCTTTTGTATTTTTAGCCACTGGTGATGTGTAGACTTACTGCATAGGTAAATTTAATAATTGATATTGGTTCTAGCCAACAGTGCTAGCTTGTTTTTGGCGAAGATTAACCCTGATTTTGGTGTGTGGGATTTCAGGGAGTAGAATAATCTAACGTCTCCGTGCTGTTGCATTGTTCATGCTAGCTGAACACGCCAGGCTTTTCAACATATCGCCTATCAGCGTATATTAGCATTATTTTTCCTTTGGCGAGGCATGGTTGAGTCAAATCATCACATATTTTGTGTCTATTACGCACTTTATATAACTTGTTTATTTCTCATTTTGGAGGGGACACAAAAGCAAAGCATTAAAGGGACACTACCAACCCGCATTTTTTTAAATATTTTTGGCAGGCGATTTATTATGGTGTCAGGGGACTACCCAATCAATATCTTGCTACAGAGTCACGTATATTTTTAACAAAGCCGAGAAATTAAAATGCTCGAAACCGAAACCTGAGCACGGAAGTTCATGGCCGCGACATGTGGACGATGAGTACTGAGGAGGAGGAGAGAGTTGCAAGAAGTCACGTGGCTAAACCCGACTGCGTTTTTTGTTGTCCGCTTCACCGGCCTGTGAAGCAGGCGACGATCACGACGGTGTGCCCTACTCGCCATAGGAAGTGGAAAATGCTTACTCAGCGAACAAATTACGGCTCTCAGGTACTTCAGTTTATTCTTAATCTCCACTTTCTCATCTTTAAACAATTTGCGCTTATATTTCAGTACCAAAGTGATTGGTTTTATTGTATAGTGCAGTGTTGAACTGTATCTTCTTTGTCAAGTTTTTTCGTGTGTATGAAAAATTTTCATTGCTAGTACATGCCGCTTGCTTTCGCCAGAAGCCGTGCGCAATCCTCCTAAGGATGCCGACGTCAAAGCCTCTTCTCCTCCCGCATCATTCTTGCCACCTCGAAACATGGTTAGTACAGACATAACCTTCCCATCTTTCCTGTACTCCGCCATCCATTTGAATAAAGCCTGCTCGCCAACACACCTTCGTCGTTTTCTGAACAGCACTCCTCATGCTGACTAATTTATTTTTCTTCTCAAGCAGGGTTCCAAAAAAACAAACAAAGCGAATTTCTCTTTAGCATAAAAAGAAGGCTTTGCGTGGAACGGCATCAGTAAATCGGGAGCGGACATTTTTTTGGTAACCGAAGCGCCACCTGGAAATGGCCGTCCAGTTCATACGCATCCAAATATGTCTAATTCTATGTCTAATTTGACTACATGTCTATGTCTAATTTGACTACAAAATATATTAAAACAGCAGCGGTGATACATGGGTTCATTCATTTTACAAATCTATTTCCTGTTAACTTCTCCTAACGGTCTGTCGGCGACTGGTTCGTAAGAACTATTTCCTGAATGTTAGTAAATCTAGCAAACCCGAAAAACCTTACCAAATTATTTATGGCAAATTCCGTTGATATACTTGGAGCTATCCGAAACCCCTTTATGCTCGCGCGTTTGGACAAGCAAATTCTAGCTCGCGTCAGGATGTGCATAACAATACAAAAAAAAAAGTGCTCCGTAAGGGCAAGTTTAACGAAGTTTAGAAATTTGCACCTTTTTATTTTTTTGATCGGCACAAGGCGAAAACGCGCAGCGCACGACGGAACTTGATTTCCTTGTACTCCTCTCAGCCTGCGTGCATCCTTCCCCAAAACACGGAACTTCTGAGATGCATACTTTCATTAAATGTTTAGATGAAGTTCAGCGCTCGACTTGTTTACTGCCTATGTTTGCATTTGTACGCGCTGTATCACCCATTTCTAAAGGGACCATAAAATGAATTTTCGGCTGGGATAGATTGGGATTTTACTAATCGCATATCATTTAGTGTGCCAAAATAACACGCGAACACGAGCTTGGAAAGCCTAAAGTCCGTTGCAGGCTTTCGAAACGTTTTTTTGTTTTTTTTGTTAGATGTTGTGCACAATTTTTCTAAGGATGCCGACGTGAAAGCCTCTTCTCCCCCCCCCCCCCCCCTCATCATTCTTGCCACCTCAAAACATGGTTAGTGGAGACATAATCTTCCCATCTTTCTTGTCGTCCGTCGGCCAGCGAAAAGCGCAATGTGTATCTTGCTCCTGTCGACAATAGTTCATGCACCGTCAAGTGTACCGTCAAGTGTACTGGAGCGAAAGCTCGCGCTGCAGAACCCATCATTCTGGGTTCAATCCCCAGCCCTGCCCGTTTCGATCTGGATGAGCATCGTGCAGGCATACGTTCGTGTATCACTACTGCATGGTGCACGTTAAAGACCCCAGGCTTGCGGTCGTACTGCACGGGCTACATTTCTCATCTACAGTGAGTGACTCGTCGCAATATTAAAATGTCTGACCAACTAGACGCCGTGTAAATATCCACACAACCTCAATTAATATTATTGTCAAGTGTACTGTAATTGAGCGCCTTGCTGCTTGGTGGCGTCAACACGTGAAAATCTCTAAACAATCTCGCCTAGTAGTAATATCCGAGGTCGAGAGCTCGAGGTCGCTGCTTTGAGGCGTTCTTCCGCAGAACGAGCGCTCGCCCTAGAAATGTACGTCTAAAAAAGCCAGGAGCGCGGGTTAGCTCGCGCTTGTAGCTTTGGCTGCAGTGTCAGCTTATAAGTGAACGGTGTGTAGCAAACGCGTTAGGGAGTTCTCCGTGAAGTTACATTCAGGACTCAGCCCAATAGCGAGCCATATTGCCGCGGACTGACGCTGCTTTTCGGGAACTCATGACGTCACGTCATTTCAACGGAGCTTCACAGACCGCCACAAGACGCAATTTTGAAATCTGTTCACTCGTTTTAAAATTAGATTTCTTTACTTCTCTGTCTGCAGTCTAAAAACCCTCGTTTAGAGTAGTGTTTCTTGGCTGCCGGCACAACATAGACATCTAACGAATAAATAGGTGCGAAACATTTGTTTTCCGTACCCCTTTAAGCATAAACCAACTCGCCTCCATCGCCACCTTGACTTGTTAATTTTAAACTTGCTTACGCGGAGGGAGCTCTCGTGCCCAGAAAGCGCGTCTCAGAGCGCTTGCCAGCTCTTGTATAGACCTTTTCAATGCTTACAAAATCACAGTCCAGCGTGCGATCTTCACAGCCCAGCACGTGCGTGTTCGTAGCTTTGGAAAGCGAGCAAAGCACGCGCCATGCACGCAAACACTCAAGATGGCACTAGCCACGCACTCTTTTTTGGAAAGGTCTATAGTCCTCGCTTCACCCTCGCTGTCCAACCATCGGTACAATCACTGGATCCTGGGAAAATAGCGCCATCGCTTTCCCTGCCTGCTAGCCGGACACAAACAGATACTAACATACAGACGGCCAAACCTCGCACGGTGATTGGCTGATCGATTTCAGTCACTACGGTTCATTCAAATCTTCGGAGGTTCCGAAGGATCGTTTGGAACTGGTCGCACCAACATCACAATGAAGCATCAACGTCGTTCCTCGCCAATATAAGCGTCTTGGACGCCGTGCATGCAGTCCACTTATCAATCATGCTCTTCTCCACATATATCTTACAATGGTATTGTAAGAGGGTATTCACTTGGGCTAGTTGGTGGTACATTTCAGGATTAAAAGCGCTAAAAATCGAGGACCAGTAAAAGAAGACACACACACACACAGTAGAGCGCAATTGCAACTGAGGTTTAATCTGGTTTAAACCAAAGAAGAAACATATAAGCCTTATCAACAACCATCCACGTCATGGAGAGGATCCATGGCGCGGATAGGATCCACTAAGTTGACGTAATGCGAAGGCCTTGTCTTTTAGCTTGTATAGGTTCCAAATACCAGGTAAGCAGCTGTACTGCTCAGGCGAAATTTCCGCCGTAGAGCATTAAATCGTAACCTGTCGCCAATTGTTAACAGCGGAGCACCCTCTCGCTGTACGAATATTCACGACGCCCAATCCACGTTTGCTTAAATGCGTGAGATATCAACTATGCAAAACGCAGACACAAAACCGCCCCGTGTTTGGGTGCCAACACGCGGACGTAAACAATAGAAGCGTTCGGGAATATTAGCAAAAAAAAGAAAAATGCTCTCCCCCGGAGAACGAGGGTAACACTTCCAACGAGGATTGATGGGGCGAATTCGACACCGCCGTCTACGCGGAGACAGCACGGGCGGCAAAGAGGACGCGAGCACACGGCGGACAGGCACCGCGCGAAAAGTTCGCAAATGAGGTGCGCGCTTTGTTGGACCCTTTTTAATTACGGACCAGCTGCAGGTCGCCCGTTAATTGGGATTTTTTTATCGCCATTTTTATCTCATACCTGGTGACAGCGCGCGCGAGGAGATTACGTTGAAAGGATAAGCGCCGACAACAATTCCGACGAAAAGAGAGAGAGGGCTCCACAAAGTTCTCGTGTTCCCGGCGCTCGTTGTTTTAAGCGTGAGCTCAAACTGCTCCAATTAATCATTTTGCTTGCGATTAGGTAACTCATATCTTTTTTTCTTTTTTGCTTAAGTGTCTGTTTGAATTTAGGTAACGCCTGGTTCAGACACATGGGTCGATTGAGTTCACCGCAAGTGTCACGACAGAAGCACCAAAACGACCGCGATGAACGTTCTTTGTATACTTGGTGTGGCGACCGAGAAGCGATCCCGAGCAGAAGGATCGCCCGCCCGTGTTGTTCCCGATGTGTGACGGGTCTGACGCAAGCGGCGTGTCCCACCTTGTTACACCGTACGGAACTTTGATAGTACGTTGGATGCCGTGCAGCAGAGTTATGTACGCAGCGTAGGAATCCCTACGTCTCCGTCGTTTGCAACAGGCCCGAGTAATACCCCTGTTACAGGGACGCTCTGTCATTGAGCCAGACCTGTGTGGCACTCATTACAACTAATCAAATAATCGATTACCTTTTTAGAGTAATCGATCAATTACTTTTAATATATAGTAAGTGTAAGAGTAATCTAATTACTCTTAAAATTGATAAACGTAATTGTGACCGTTACTATTTTCCCGTCCCGTTCCTAACGGTGCCCTTTATTTCAGCAACATATCCACCATAGAATCCTCGAACAGGGGGACGGTCAACTAAATATGATGAATTTAAAAGAGGAGTATTTCGCAATTCGGCGATTCTTGCCCCATAATGAAAAGTACGAAAAGCCCATTTTCAGACCTGCAGGAGGACATGTTGTTTTGAACATCCGGAATATTCTCCAAAAAAAAAAAAAAAAACGGTCACTTTTTCAAGGAACGGTGAATTATTTTTTCTCACGAGTAATCGAGTAATCTGACTGAATACTTTTTAAGTGAGAATAGTACTAAATGTAATTAGTTTTTAGTAGAGTGTACGAGCCGGCATTGAGCCCTCCAATGTTAGTTCACATCACTTAACTGCCATAGAGTAAAAATGAGCTGATCATTCCTAGACGGGTCTCACAACCCCAGTTGAGCTGCACGCCACGTGACCCAAGCGAGACAAACAAATATTTTAAAAGGTCTCGTGTACAAATTTAGTTCATGTTTAAAACAGGAACAGGCATAGACAGTCCAATGACGTTGCAGGTAGTCCGAGCATATGAAACGTCACGCTTAGTTTTACATAGCAAACGAGCTATATTTTCCGAGAGAAAATATAGCTCGGCCTCGGCTCCGAAGATAGAAGCAATCGTTTTTTTTTTTTCTGCTCTTTGCAAAGAAGCTGGACGCAACAGCATTTCCGCAAAACGAAGGTAAAGGAGCTTTAGAAAGTACGATAATCTGATTCGGTTGTTACCAAAACCAAGTATAGACAAACGACCCTGAAAACATTTTAATTGGTGGTGGACTTGTGCTCTGCATTGAAAATAATCCATTCATAGAGTAACTGCATATGCTCCGTTTGTGTAGCAGAGAGTTGCAATGGTGCTCTCAGGGCGGCCATGTTGAATCCAAGGCCGCACTGCTGGAGGCGGCCGTCGCTTCTTCAGGAGATCCGGAGGCGCGGATGGCGTGGCTGTGAGGCGGCGTGCTGAGGCGAGCGGAGCGGACAAGATATAGTGCGGTGACACGCCGCGCGTGCGCCGTCGCCTCGTCATTTGTCTCCTCATTTTTCTGCATGCCGTCGGCAGAAGATAGCAACCGACGGAAACCTCGTCCCTTGGAAAGCCGTAGCTACGCGTTGCTGTCTGGTCCGAAGTGCCCGGATGTGCCGGCCGCATATCACTGCGGGAGCGCTCCAGACGCGAACAACGCGATCGTCCTCCGTGTCGTCTGCTTATCAGACTTTGGAAACATGTTTTAAAACATCGCTCGCGTTATAAAACAACGCGATTATACTGCACCCAGTGGCTACACATAATGTTCAATAATCAAAGAACCTTTCAGTTCGTTCGATTTATTGTGAGATGTATTTTTAGTAAACGCAAAGCAAGAAACATTCTCCGCCCGAAACTCGGCGCCTGCAAATTCCTTTTCCCTTATTAAGGTTGCATTCAGTTCGGCACACATGACAAATTCTCCATCAATACGGAGTTGGCGGCGCAAGGAAACGGAACGCGAAGCTCTAGCTTTGCAAGCAGAGCGTAACAATTACTCTAACCCTTCTTAAATGTCAGAGCCACCTAGTGGCACTCTCACAAGCTCCTATATTTTCGCTCTAATAGACCCTTTCCGAAACTCAGTCTACCCACCCTGTGCAGGGTCAAACCCAACGTTACTAAACCAGTCAGTTGGGAAACTGCCATACAGACTGCTGTGAAATAGTGGCCCCGATCTGTCCTCGAGCACCAAGCTAATGGCGATCACAACGTCGCCATTTCTCCCGCAGCGGCCACTCGTAGAACTGCATGTGACTTCTATTATGGCTTTAATCGGCCCTTTTGGTCCCGAAACAGATACAGCGGAAGAGGTTACAGGGGCGCTACCCCCGTCTCCCCGGCGGACGCGCCGAGTCTTAGCGCCGAAGTTAAAGTGCACCTAGGTCGGGACGCGCTATTTGAAAGCACCGCTGAGGCATGGTTGTATAAAAACAATATAGACGCTTTCAGCGCGCGCCAGGTTGAGCCGCCATAGCCGACCTTCTCTTGTCTTACCGAGATGCCGAGCCACTGAAGCGGGCCTTGACGAGTCTCCAGAAGGGCCTATGCTGGGGAGAAGGACACAGTAACACTTAAAATGGCAATAACCGGTCCTGCTGTTGTAATGATGAAGTGGAGCGAACGGAATACTAGGGAACAAAAACTGAAGGTCAGTTATGGCGGCGCCCATGCACAGCTGCCTGAAAGCGTCTATTAATTGTGCCGCAAAACCTTGCAAACTAAACATATAAAAAAAACATCACGCGCCCTTTATTTTGTAGTAAACTCCTATAAATTTCATACAAGACGAGTCTTTTTCATTTGTTTTTACGCAAAAACATGCTTTTTAAAAGCTCAAGGTGACCACAGTACAGACAAATGATAAAGAGTGGCGCTGTTGTCGCATTTAGCTCGGTCTCGGTGGACGCCAGTGGCCCAAGTTTCGACGGCGAGTTTCCCAACTGAGTGTTCTAGTAACGTTAGTCAAACCTGACGCTTTAATGGCGGCACTACACAGCTTCTCCACGCCAGAAAGAGCGAACGTCTTTCAATGCACGGAGCAGAAAGGGAAAAAGATGTTAGTCTTTTTACGTCATATTCGATTCACGAAATCAAGAACGCTTGATTTAGCCGAGCATGATGTCCTATCACCGCCATTAGAGTGGAAATATTGAAGGTTTTTTAACTGCCACATGGTGACTCTGATTTTTGTAAAGGGTATATGGGGGTTATAACCGAACGATATCACCTGAATAAAGTACTATCAACTGATGAGGATTAATCCCCCTTTTTGGCTTTGTGCTTTTGACGAAGTTCGTTTTTTGTGGTGTTGAGGAGCGGCGTGATGCTGTCATTAGAGTCAGAGCCGGCAATACTGAAAGAGTTTGGCCTTTTTTAGGAGATTTTGACAGCTTGGCAACCACAGCAGCTTAGTCTGACAACCGGGGGATGACTACTTCCGTCCGCCATTTTGTGGCTCAGACTCATAGAAACTCTATGCGATTTCTCAGAAATAAAGAAGACAAAGAAGTAACACCATTTTTTTGATATCGCAAAATCCGCTCGGTTCTTGCGGGCAACATGCTCTGCCCATTGGCCAAACTCTCCCCGTATAAACGGCTCTGCGTTCGAACATTTCGGAGCGCCGCCGGCGTGGAGGTAGCTAATAGGAAGCTTGCGAGGCGACAACATGACGTCACCAGAAGTAAAGCTGGGGAGACTTCCGGTTACGAAGGACATGCCTCCAACAATGACCGAAAACGACACAAATTGAAGTGGCGACGTGAGCGATCGAAAGCGTCGCTGTGGTCGGCCCACCACAATTGGCCGAATGCTGAATATGACGTCAGCAAAGGATATCGAATCGACGCAAAAAGAGCAATGTAAGAACTTCCATTTCCACGGTGTGGGCAGTGTTGCTTTGAGAGCGCTATGATTTCAGGCTTTCACCATGCTCATTACGGACACCACTGAACATGTTCTTCACAAGGTAATGACGTCACGAAAGGTAAACGAACGAGGGCGCCACCGAAACATCTCGCCGCTCATAGGACGGAAAGCATAAAGCTCCTCGATATGTTTCCGTTTGTCTTGCAATTAGCGTCAAATGCGCGAGCGCACGTGGCCCGTGTCTCGAGCGGCCCTTGGAAGCGAAAGGCCGCGGAGCACCCGCTTGTGGCACGTGTCTCGCGCGTTTCCACAACAGTAGTTGGCGGTACTTGTAAAAAACGCCTTTGTCAAAGGGCTTTAAAAAAGCACACCCTTGGGCACCCATGGTGGCGCACCCACCGACCGCGACCTCCATTTGCGGCTTCATTTGGGATTTGCTCGTTTGGCTGACCTGAGCCGGTATGTCGCCTCCTCTTCTTCCTACCTTCATGGCCGTCGGCGTACCTGTCGTCCACTTCTATCGGTGCCTGGATCGCGTCTCCGACTGGTGTGTTTGGCGTCCTATCTTGTCCATACATCAAAAGGGGTCCACAAGTGGCAACAAATGACGTCACAGAAGCCGGAGTGTCATGCTGTTGCATGTCGCGATCCTGACGGTTGGCCGTAGGAATGCTGGCGAAAAGCAGGAGCGAACGCGACTGTCGCTGTCGTCACGGCGTTCCAGGCGTCCCAACTCCCGGCTGCTGCATATTCCGTGGACTGTCACAGTGGAAAGCGACGTGCAGCAAAACAGGCGTCTGTCACATCCACCGCAGCTGCTGGGACACCGCCAGGGTCGCTATCGGCAACGACATGACATTTCTATGACGTCATGTGGCGGAAATCGAGGGACCACTTTTTTGGACGTGGTAAACACACCAGTCGGAGACGCCTTCCAGGCACCATAGCAGCGCGAAGTTTACATTGTCAGTGCGCGCCCCGCGTGTGTTAGACATACGGTGGGTGAGGCACCCATATCACATGCCCGTGCCGTTAAAGGGGCGCACTGAAGTCGATTTTGAAATCGTCCTGTTGTGGTGACAACTCAATCTAGTCGCTTTAAGTATCCCGAAAGAGCCGAAACAACAACCGTGCGTAGCTTATTTCCTCGTTAAAAGCGTGTTCAAAGGTCGCGACACGCCCTTTTTGGGAAGAAGTTTCTTCCGAGTGAAGCGGTCGACAAGGGGCGCTTTCGGCGAATGGCAAGCGATGGCTTCGCCCGCGGAGAAAAAGAGAAGTTTTATCCGAATGTGTATCTATCACACTCTATTGGAAACGAGTTACAATAATATCAATCGGAATCTGCGCGTATTGTAGGGCTTTCATAGGTCCACACAATGCAGTCCGCGAGAAAAAAAGAGTCCACGTGTTTTTCTATTGCCCTGAGATCAATAGGCGGTTTTGTAATATAGGACTTAGTATATGTGGGAACTAACTCCTCTTAAACAAAATGATATCAAAAACGCTCTTTTTAAAAACTGATTTCAGTGCCCCTTTGAGCAAAACTCGCTCTCAGACGGCTTTTACTCCAAAGAAGAATAAGCGCCTCACAGACAGGAAACAAGGCGACATCGAGCGCTCGATGTCGCCTTGTTTTTTGTCCATTTGTTTGATGCACTTATTCTTCTTTCGGTGCACCAACTAACCCAATTTTATATTCGGCTTTCACTCACTTTTACTTACTTTACACGGATTCAATGAACAGACACGGGGGGGGGGGGGCGATATAATGAGTCATTCCAATAATTTCTAAGAGGCCGCCTGGCGCCCCGCTTGGTTACCACGGCAACCTCCAAGCTCAAAATGGAAATCACTATCGGCGCTTCTGAAATTCTGCATCTAGATGTTTTTGCATCGCACGCGCATTAGCTGTAATGGCACCTAAAACAAAGTTCGCACTAGCTTCGTTTCGAATGAGTCAATCGTACACGCTTGCGCGGTGCCATCGAGCGAATGGCGAATGGCTGCTTGGAAGCAGGCGAGGAAGGTCGTGTCACTCTCGTCGCTTTTTCTCCGTGTCCCCACCGCGACTGTGACGTGACCCTTCCACCTCGCCTGCGTCGTAGGCCCTCGCGAACAACTCCAGGCGCTTGGTTTTGCCTAGCAGTGAGCGCGTGCGGCTCGACGTGCGACGAGATAAGGGCGAGACGGTCGAGAGAGCCGAAAGAAGAACTGCCTCCACCCGCTAATTCAATTACGCGTCGTTAGTCGCCGTCTAGCAGCTGGCCTTCTCCTGGGCATTTTCTCCCCGTCTCTGCCCTCGCATTCACCAACCTGTTATCTTGGGTCTTGCTTTTGCTTTTTCTTAAAAACTTGGTTAGCATGTTTTTTGTTTTTTTTTCTATTGAGTAAATTGCAACTTTCTTCGACGGGGGACCGTGGCGTGAAATTGACGCTGCCAAATTACTGGAGGATCTACTTCATAGTGTGCCTTAACAAGAGTACGCACTGGCGCCATCAATAGGGTAGCCTTGGGAACACTTGCAGTTGCCGTATATTTCCTCTATTTTTAGGGCGCAGCGATTAGGCGCCCGTTTCCAGCTTGAGCGGCGTCGGCGTTACCGTCGCTGTCGACGTAACGCGTCGGCGTCGCCGTTAGCGTAACGCGGCGGCGTAGCGCGTCGGCGTCGCCGTCGCCGTCGGCGTAACCCCGCGGTGCATTATGGGAAACGTCCCATAATGCACCGCGGTGACGCGCGCGTTACATTATGGGACGTTTTTCATAATGCACCGCTGGAGAGGGAGGACGAGGGAGGATGGGGGAGGAGGAGGAAGAGGGAGGATAGGAGGGAGGAAAAGAAGGGAGGAGGAGGAGAATGAGAAGAGGGGGAGGAGGCGAGGAGCACGGGAGGAGTAGATGAGGAGGGCGGAGGAGAGGGTACGGATGAGGAGGAGAGGCATACCACCCCCTCCGTACCCTCCCCTCCTCCTCCTCCTCCTCCTCAAGAGCTGCGCTCTAATTCGGCATTACTGGGAGTTGTAAACGTCTTTCAATTTTTTTCTTCGATCATTTTTTTCTTGCTTGAAAAACTTGACATTGCTATAAACGACCATTTCACATCAATAGTAGGTACATAAACCTGATCTCGCGAATACCGCAGGGCCTTCGTTCTAGTCAAACGCAGTTTCAGTAATGTTTGGAGGTGGGCTACTCGGTGATGCATTGTAAACATAGAAATAAAACAGCGCAAACGAACACAAGGACAAGTAGAAGAAGGGACACTGACACAGCGCTGTTTTATTTTTTTTTCAGTTTCAGTTTCAGGGTCACCTCACAGATGGCTCCAGCGTGTTAGTGGCATCTCTCGTCGTAAGAGGTCGCAAGACCTTGCAAGCAAACGCAAGCGTGCGAACGGGCCTTTACACCTTCCGGACATAACAATTAGGCACTTTTTTTTAACTACTTGCATATAACAGAATTATGCCTTTTTTTTTAGCCAGCGACCAAACCTTGTATTGCTGTTCTACATCCGAACCATAGAGTTATTATATTGTACGGTAAAGATTCAACTGGCGCTAGTGTCTATGCGATTTCCGAAAGGCAAATTGAAGCAGACAACAACCAATGTACCTTTGCGGTGCTTCTGTCAATTGATAGGTGAAGAGTCGTGTGCTTTTTGTCTCTTCGCCAGAAAATAACATGCATAACTTTTCTTATCTTTGCCCTACCCAATAGTATGCATCTTAATTAACATTGTAAAAGTGTAAATGCTTTAGTTACATGATTTTTCTTAATCAGTGAACAATGTGGAACACAGGCCAAACCTGCGTTCCACAGAAGCTTGTGTAAACAGGAGAGACGAATCTAAGCAAAATGACAATCGAAAGGAATGTAGACTGCTTTCAATATTCACCAGCATTTCGGTGACGCTTATATACTAAAACACTCCGAGGACACATGAGAACTTCTTACGAGTTGTGAATGCGAAAGAATTAATGTCCAATTGAACGCCACTGAGTGCTCCTTGCTGGTGACTGCTGCGCCACTGGGTGAGGCAGTGACGGGTGTGCGAAGCTCGGTGCGGCGCTTGCTGAAATCGCGTGTCCTCTCACCATCATCATCGCCCTAGCTGCGGGTAAGGGTGGACGACGTTAGAGCTCAAAGCGTAACGCTAGGCCTTACGTTACGCCTTATGTCAGGCCAGAGCATACCCGCGTCCCCCCCGTCCCCCCTTCACGTCAAGCAGCTGCGTGTACCGGTTGACGACGTTAGACCTCAAAGCGTAATGATAGGCCTAACGTTAGGCCTAACGTCAGGCCAACGCATATTCGCCCCCCCCCCCCCCCCCTTTCCCCCTGCGCCGCCAGCAGTTCGGCTGGCTCCTTAGCAACGATGACGCCGTTGCTATGGAGCCACATGACGCGCCGCTGCCAATGGGAATTTAGGTGCCGTTTCGCTCAACCAATGGGAATTTAAGTGCCGTTTTTGGCTGCTATACAGACAACGATAACGCCGGCTTCGCTCAGATAACGCCGGCTTCGCTCTATGCGACAGTTAATGCTTTCGCATTATTATGCCAGTCCTGTCACGTACGTGAAAATGACCCCGCCGGGCATTTTTACGAGCGGTTAAAACATTCGCAACGTAAAGAATAAAGTGCGTGGGCTATGAAAGTTGTCTCTTTTTATTATGTTTATGTCGGGCAGTTTCTATCTGGCTTCTGATTTCTAGCTTCTCTCTATTTTTAAAGATTTCGAGGCCGCGGGCGATGTTTTGAACGCAGAAAAAGCATCTTCGCACAAATGCACGAGTAGAAGGAATAAAGCTATACTTATTGCAAATCGGACAATATTAACTTGGTTTTTACTTTATTTTGATCATCCACATGCACAGGGAGTCACTGATCCAGTGGTACTGCGTAGTTTGTGGTGTCTCTTTTGGGTTTCTAGATGTCCTTCCTACGTTTCGCGCGTATATCCCCCATGCAGAAAAGCGCCGACGCCGTGTTCGCGCTAATAGTGCCTGACAGTGAAGTAAAATTAATGTATGAAGCTGTTTTAGCACTGTATTTAATGATACGAGTTTGAGAAAAAATACTGTAATTGACCAATATTTTAGCTAACCTGATTGAGAAAGGTTGCAAACTATTTCCTGCGTTATAATTGTTCGCAATGTTTGCTGGTATATTCAAGTGCAGAAAAAAAAAAGCGCACCCACTTCTCTCCGTAGAAAAGCATTACCCTCAAATTTCAACTGGTTGCTGTCCGCTTCAATTTGAAACAGCACACTAGCGCCTGCTGAACCTCTAGCGCACATTATAATAACTTATGGTTCGAACATTTAGATGGCAGCTATTTCGATAGGCGTCAGTGCACCCTCTATAGGTCATGAAGGATGCGAATACGACAAGAGGTCAGTCTTCCTGAGATATCGACACTGATTTGACTTCTGATCCGCACGCTGTATGTTAGCCTAGTTTGTCGAATTTCGGTTCATCTGAACATTTCGTCTTGTGAAAAAGTGAGCGCCAATCTTCAACGTTTTTTTTTGGAGCTTTATTTGCACGAATGCATGCCCCATCAGGGGAGACAGGAGACCCCCGACAACTCGCTATTAGGGAGTTTTAGGAGACCGTGTTTTCCCCTCCGCTAACCCTCCGCTACGAGGAAACCGCCACTGCGCCTGCTTGCCGATGGCCTTGGCTGGAGAGTTCCAATTAGCGGAGGGGCTTAGCGGAGGGGGAAACACGGTCTACTAAAACTCGCTAATAATGGCGCGATGACGAGAAAGCGTCAGCGGAGCGTCTTCCCTTCTGCTAACACCGAAGCAGATGTTTTCAGACATTACTCGTGTTCTGCTATATGGCCATGCGTGGGTAAATTACTTCCAAAATGTAATTTTATAACAATTACTTTGCTTCAAAAGTAGTTTATTACAATTAAATTACTACTATTTGAAAAGTAATTATTTACAATGAAAATTACTTTACAATTACTTATTTCTGAAAGGGACCCGACTTGGGTCATATAAGTCGAAACGATTTGTATAGACTGCAACGCATTTGTTCATTTCTTGCCCGAATGTTTGAGGAGGCTTAATTATCGCTGCATAAATTTCACGCATTGTACTTTTCTTTTATGAATTTTGTTAAATTAATAATAGAACTTGAGAGTTTAGGGCAATGAAGCCCTACGTTCTTATATTTCCAAAGAGTACTATAAATTAGTTCATATACTCCAAGATGCAGATCACTACAGAAACAATTGGGTTGACACACTTTTGTAAGCCAGGCAAATCAAAATGCGACAATTAGCCATATTTGTCTAAATGTAGCATTTTGGTGACAATATTCACAGGTGCGAGGTCAGTCTCCAGATGCTTATGCAAATAATATCTGAAGTAGAACCAACAAGAAATAGACTCGAAAATGATACAAAGAAGCAGATATGCGTCAGTATTGAAAGAGGGACGTAAAAACCTGAAGAAAAAAAAGAAAAAAAAACTTCATAGACAATTAAAATCCACAATTTCGGCTGAAGGCTGAAGGTGAATTTAGTTTCTTTCAATATTTTGGCATGTTTACGCTATTGTTTCCTGCTCGCACCGCAGACCGCGCCACACGGTGTCGTTCAGGTAGGCTCCAAAGAGAATTGTCTCGCAGTCCGCAGTGTAAGGAACAAACCGACAAACAGCGCGACACTATTTTTGTTGTGCGTGTGTGTGAGTGCATGTCTATGTGTGCGAGTGTGTCACCGAGCACTAGGCTTTCAGAGAAATTCCGTCGGCGCCGCAAAGTCTCGCAAAAGTAATCGTAATTTTTCAAGGAATTTTGAAACTACTGACGCTAGAAAGCATTCAAATTACAATTACAACTCCTTTTAGCCGAAAGTAGTTAACTACAGTTACAAATTACAAAAAAGTAATTAAATTACAATAATTCAATTACTGTAATTGAATTACTACTCAAGTATGGCGATATCCCACTTTTGCGGTATCCAGTTGCTTCGGGTAAAGTTTGGGCATTTTAGAAACTTCCACCGGGTTCGTTTTCACAATAGCAAATCGAAAGGCAGAATATGATCGTCCAGAACTCTTCGCCTGGTACCCGCCTTCCCCGCCAAGCTTCTCCACGCTTCTCTGCATGCGTCCCCCTCTCCGTTCATCGCTGAACGTCAGTATACCTTCACCGCTCAACAACGCAGGGAAAACCCGAGCCTTCGCTTCCGTCGTCACTGCGGCATCCCCTTCCTAGCGGCACCGCCGCATCAAGGCCGTACATCGTCCCAGGAGCGAGCGCGGAGGGAACGGCTGGCTTTCGCGAGTCGCGACCGGCGTCCGGTCACGAAGCAGAGACGCTTACACGGTGGCGTGGGGTCCCGAGGTGCTCGAACGTGGTACAGCTATTGCTTTTACTTCGCGCACTGTGGGCGGAAAAGGCACCCTTTTTATTCTGGTTCCTCTGGAACCACGGATTCGATCTAGGTGAATTGTGTCATATGTATGCTACACGGCGAAATGTTAGTCAGCCCCGTCTGATGTCTCCGTTGTTGACACAATTTGCCGGCTCAGTACGTCTGCCTATGATGCTCATCCAGATCAGACGGGCAGGGATGGGGATTGAACCCAGGAACCTAGGATTCCTGGGTTTTTAAGCGCGAGCTGTGATTTGCATGGATCACAACGGACGGCCATCATAGCCTCGAAAGGTTCTGACTCACAATGTTTGCTAGTGCGCTGAAAAAAGCTTATTACGCACGAACTAAGAGTTTGTGCCCTGTAGCTTTGACCTGTGTTCGGTATTGTTATAGTTGGGGACAACTTTGGGGTTTGTGCAGGGAAAGAATTGGGAGCGCCCGCACGTGTGTGCATCTGGAGGGCAGATCAAAGCTACGTAAGATTCTTTTTGCGCTACCGTGCACGCTCACAAAAAAAGATTCTGTTCACGCGCAAAAATACTTTTTTTCCCGTGCTCCGTTCTGCTGTCAGTGCCAGACTTTGGTGTTACTGTGGGCGGAGGAGCGGGTATTCAGGAACGAATGAAGTCTGTGCCAGTGCTGCACTTTCGTGGTAGCTTAGCTCTACTCTCAACTTGTAGGGATGGCGTCTAGCTCTGAGAAAACGTGCCTAAGTGTCGTGTGCGCAGAGGCGAGCTGTCAACAAAAGAAGAAGACGAAAATAAATAAGAATACGAAAACGCAAACACGCACAAAAACCCGTCCCTATCGTAGTTTGCACCGGATGATTCAGGAAGGCAAAGAAAGGAAAAGAACTCGCGACTTCAGCAAGTTATACGGGAATAGTATACCGCTGCGAACCAAACTTTTGCCTGCATAAACTAGTCCTTTCACTTTAAGCTGACAAAATATTTTTTTGCCGCATTTTTTTGTTAGAAGACAAGCGTTTCCAACGATATTCAAAGGGTTACGTGTATTTCGTGTTTTGTTGCTCTCCTCTATCCGCATTGTGCAGTGCGCCGTTCCGGCAGCCTGTCGTTCTTTACACTCCTCTATTTTTGCCTTTGTCATGTCCTACGCGAAGAAACAGACAAATACACGCGCATGCTGATCCTCTGCTTTTCGGGGGAACTTATGCAGAAGGAAGGTGCCACTTGCACTTCTTTCCGCCCAGGCCGTGGTGGCATGAGCATAAATCACGAAGCCACGTTACTTCTTTCCTGCAGTGCCGTTGTCAGGGGGGTCTAAGAAAGAAAAAAAAAAAAAAAACTTCAGGGGAAAAAGTGCTTAGCGTGTGCATTTAACAGAAAGAAAAAAAAGAAAAACAGTTCGTATTGTGACGAGCAGAACACATGGATCTGGCTCTTGGGTGCTGAGAATTGTCATCTCCGCTTGCGCCAAAAAGTTCAAAGCAAAAGGAAAGCAGGGGCCCTACACTCGTCCAACACAAAGTTGGAGCCCAAAGTTCGCGGAGTGCGCCGATTGGACGCTCGCGAAAAAAGCGCGAAGTCATCGTCGTGATAGTCCAATCGGCGCGCTCCGTCAACTTCGGCCCCAGCTTTGTGTTTGACGAGTTCAGAGCTCCAGAGATGGAGCCGAACTCGTAACTGGTCCGTGCGGAAAAAAAATGCGGCACCGCTACCACCACTTTATGTGTAGGATTCGCTGCATCATTGCTGAAACGGCACATGCTCCAGCGTCCAACTTTCCCATCAATATGCATAAATACACAACATCCTGCGTAGATAACCTGGTGCATGATCGCAGAGCCTGGAAAATGCTGAATAAGCGGCAGTAAGAGCACCATCACGCAGTGTTTCCAAGCCCCAAATATTTTCTAAAATATGCCCTCCTGTGTCCCCTTGTGCGCTTATTTCTGCGATCTTATCGAGTGAATAACTCTTTTAAGAGCAGACGCGGAACTATACTTTGTCTCATCCTACGATGGACTAAAGGCCAAAGCCACGGGCCGCCAGGTCCAATCACGTTCCACGCTACACTATGACATGCCTAGCATTGATTAGGGGTGGACGAATAATGCTTCGAACCCAAAAACACTGCATCATTTCTATAGCTTCGACACTGCAAACAGCCTCTTTTTTGGAATGTAAAATTGTTGAGTCACTCAGTGCTATTTCGATTCGAGCCACTGTCCGCCCATCTCCATCAGTGGTCCGAGACGCGGGCACTGATACGTGCATCAAAGCGCAATACGCAATTTCTAAGTGGCTCGTGATTGGATCTGGCGGTCTGTAGCTTTTGCCTTTAGTCCATCGTAGGGTGAGACGAAGTATAGCGTCAGTGTTGCTTCGTGTGCAAAGAATTCCACGCACAAAAAAGGCACGCGTATGACGTCATCGTTAGTGGACCCCCGACCCAGCCCAAGCTGCACAAACGTTGAAGTTTGACGAGGGACGCGCGGCGGAAGACGCATCCGTCTTGGCGTCGCCGCGTGCTAGCGTCGCGCTCGTTGGGAGACGCTTTAAGACGCGGTGTCGACGATATTGACACAAGGCAAGCGGCGCCGTCTGGATCTACCGTTACACAACACAAGTGATCGGACTGATGGCATAAGTCGAGGGAATAATAAAGTGTTGTAATTCCTTTCAATCCATAGAGCCAAAAGTTCCCGCACCAGGCTACGAAGAGGCAAGACCGTCACACCGATTGTAACTTTAGGTTGTGGAAAATGATAGATGAATGCTTGTGATTAACGGCGATATGAGCGTCTTTGCCCTTCTTCATTAAATCAAAATTTCCTCAAAGATTAGTTCATTTTCATTACAAATCCGATTCTAACAACAAATTGTTGGAAAGAAGCCATGGCTAGGTGGTGCGAGTCACCACCCAATTAAAAGGGTTCAGGCGTACTCATTCGTACACACATCCATACATTGATGACGTTTAGGGGGAAAGGCGCCGGCCTCGTTTTCTACGTGATTCTGGTGTGATACCCAAAACCTCAGCTGCCTTAGCCAAGTGATGCGTTATTAATGGCTGAATGTAGCTTCCACGTCGCCTCTGGTCTACTAAATGTAGGTGCATGATTGAACAACTTTGTCTACACTCATTGTATGAACGCGCGATACACATTTGCAGAAAAAAATGGGGAAGACTAGAAAGCAGAAACAAAGAGGCTAGTCTGAGGTACTTCTCCCACTCGGGCAGAAAAACGTAGGGTTAAAGAAAAAAATTTCAGTCTTTCCACTCTGGTGAAAAAGGAAGACCAGCGGAGCTGTACAATGGGAAGTGATGGCCGGCCGCAAGTTGGCAAGAAAGAGTGGAAAATCTGCCGCCATCTATGCGCGACGGCGGTCACCAGATACGTGGCTTGCCGCTGTCGCTCATAGATGGCGGTAGGTGTCCAGAGTTCGGTGTCTTCATTTCTTTGCGGGGAAACTAGCCCTTAACAGCTCCGCAGTAAAAAAAAAAAAAAAAAAAAAATTAAAAAAATAAAACAGTAAGATCGTGCACTATAGCGACTTGATAGCTCAGTTCGCCGACCATGATCTTCAAAGGGTTGCACGAGGCGCCTTCACCTCGAAACTATTGCAAGCATGCGACAAGACAGTGCGCGACGGTGCGGCTTCTCGTGGAAGCATTTCAGAATGACCATGGCCGGACTGGCATACATATCTTGTGTAGTAGCCAACCTTTCTGACCAATGTCAGCTTACCAGAGCACAGCTCTACACAAAACGTTCGGGTCCACTGTCGGCGCTCACGTTACTTTACGCAAAACTTAGAAATTGAGAACATAGATCCCCTCTATGCGCTGGCGAAAAGCGTCACAATCGTCTCAATCCCAGTGCGTACTCGATCCGCCAACGAGCGAAAGGCAGTCTGATTATAAGAGGAACAAAAAATACTTCTCATGAAGATTTTATCAATTACTGGCACTGGCGAATGTCGTATATCGTAGTTATTTCCGGACTGTGAAACACACAGACACTTTGTATACAGACATCTTCCAGCGCTGACGAACAAAAACGCGTCCGCATTAACGAGAAAAGAGTCAAAGTACAGGCTAGCTGGTGGAAGTCAACCATCTCGTCGTTTACCCTGAGACTGGGGGGTTTTTTTTTTGAAGAGCAGAAGAAATAGAAAAAAGAAATAGAAAGAAATAGAGAAGTTTGAGACCTGTCTGTTTTTTCTATTTCTTCTGCTCTTCAAAAAAAAACCCCCAGTCTCAGGGTAAACGACGAGATGGTTGGCGTCCGCATGTTGCCGCCGTTGCCGCTTACAACTGCTGAACACACGATTGAATCCGAGTTCTGAGAAACTCCTGCGAGTTGAATGACGACAATACACACACAGAGCAGCGCTGAATATGGGTAGGTTTCGGTCAAAATTCCAGGCCTTTACTCCTAAGCCAGATCGAGGAACACTACGAATTGATTATAATGCGATTAAATGCAAAGTTGCCACCGAGCTGGACAAGAATGACGTAAAATGTTTCCTGGAGAAAGAGAACAAGGAGGAAAAAGGACAAACACAAATCTCCAAACACAGCTAAATGACTGGTGCGCGACCGAAAAACTTCGCCTGGTTCTGCTATCGAACCAGGAACCTCTCCCTTTCCAGCGGAGCGCTCTACGAACTGAGCTAACCAGGAGTTAGACGTCAGTAGAGCAAACGGGTTTAGCAGCTGCCACCAGTTCAACACCAACAGGGTTGAACGGCTTGCAATTTTAAGGTTAGGAATATAATGCATTTAGATGCAAAGTTGCAAGTGAACTGGACAATAATGACAAAAAACACTAGGGAGTATTCGTAGATCGTTGTCGCCGTCTCGTGACGCTCTCCACAACCTGCTACGATAGCCGGAACAATACAATCAAGGCCATGGGCGCGCAAACTCAGTAGCGGCTTTAGCGTTGCGGGGGCTTAACGGAGGGAGAGACGCGGTCTACGAAAACTTCCTATTGACCCGGGAAGGCGCAGACGCGGCCAGGATTCCGAGGGGGCAATAGAACGAATCGGAGCGGGCACCACTACGCGACGCGACGTGGACGCTGTCACTGGTGGCACAGCCAATCAGCTGCCAAGGTGGAGTGGCCAGCCCGCTATAGGTGACTCGCGCTCCCAATAGGCGGCAAGAAAAGATTGACAAATAGAAAGGGAACACCTGAGACCTTATCTAGCTTTGGGGGCTCGACACTACCCTCTTAAAAAATGCCCGCGAGCCTACTCCCCCGCACAACACTCGGAGAGCCAATCACCGCAGCTTACGGAGGCAGCTCAGCGAATGACGATGCCAAAACTTATGTCTAGAGCAAAAAACGCAGTCTGAGTTGAGACATTAAGCAATGCAAGCGTGACATTTTGCATTGCTTAACGTCACAATTCAGACTGCGTTTTTTTGGTTTAGAGATATGTTTCGTCATAGTCATTCCCTGAGCTTCTTCCGTAAGCCGCGGTGATTGGCTCTCCGAGTGTTGTGCGGGAGAGTACGCTCACGGTTTTTTTTAGAATGTAGTTTTTTTCAAAGCGCATTATAGTATTTGAACAGGTGTACTTCTCGACTCGTTAAAAAAGAGCACATAAAAAATGTCCTAACTAGCTCAGCGCCTCTACAGCCGTCCTGTAAATGCATACCCATTAAAAATATAACAAAAACATAAAAGGTAAAAGTAATAAATGAAAGACGTTTACAAATCTCCGTAATGCGAAATCAGAGCGAGGCCCTTGAGGTATTTTGATTTTTCGATATACCGTGCTAAACAATTTAAGAAATATATATATATATATATATATATATATATATATATCACTCTCCTCACACACTGGTTCTGCACTCTCCTCCTCTTTCGTGTCCTCTTCCTCCTTCATACCCTCCTCCTCCGTATCCTCTCCTGCTCTTCTCTTTAACCTTCCCCTTTTCTTCCCCCATACCTCCCCTCCTCCCACAGCCTCCCTGCTAAATTTAACTGGGCAACTCACGCCATGTGACCTCAACACCAATTCAATTTACCCGCTAAATTTAGCGTTGAAAATGACGTCACATGATTTCGTGTCACGTCACCTATGAACAAATTCAGCTTCTCCGCTAGATTTAGCGAGAAAATTGACGTCACGTGACCTAAATAGCACTTCATTTTCCCGCTAAATTTAGCGGGGAAACCGATTTGGTGCGTAGGTCTGTGACGCCCCAAAATGCAACACTGCGCATTAAGTTTCCCCGCTATATTTAGCGGCAAAACTGTCGTTACATGACCTTAACACCAATTCAGTTTCCCCGCTAAATTTTGTGGAGAAACTGTGACTTGCCATAATGCAACGCGCACGGTTACGCCGACGGCGACGGCGACGCCGACGCCACTCAACGCGCAAACGTGCGCCTAAGAGCCGCGCTCTAAAAACACGAACACTGAGAAAAGGAACTTCCTTCTTTGTCTTTCATCTTCGACTTCAGGCTTTCGTACTCTGCACGTTACTACGGACGAGTGGTCGCTGGGCACATAGAAAAAAGAAATAAACACATCTGGCCACGAACATATATTAAGTAGTAAAAAAAGTTATTCTGCGAAGAAGACGGATCTTCTTTGGAAGTCTCCGACACCGTGTCCCCTCGCACCTAGGGGAGGCGGGCCTGAATTTGAAAGTACTTCACTCCCCCGAGCAAAGTCCCCAATCTAAATTTCAGAAGTTGTGCACTTGACTCTCTCCGTTTCCCTTTTTTTTTATCTTCTAGGTACTTATCTGGGAAGGGGGAGGCAGTGGGACACGGGGGAGTCACCCAAGTTTATATGCGAGCTCTAAACTAAGAAGTTTCCTACGCCTGGGTCGTCCGGAAATACTGTTCATGCGTACATTTATAACTCCTCAGCAGTCCTTCTCTTTTGCGTTAGCATTTGTGCCTTGGTATTTACATTTTTCTTTATACCATGTCGGGAACTTCTAAACGTGAGCGCTAAATTATTCCCTACCAGCGGGGCGCTCTACGAAATAAGTAAAAAAGAAAATGTTACTCATGACGAACAGAAGCTGACGCAAAAAATGCACGCCAGGGTAACGGGAACTAGGACAGATTCCACGGTGAGAACTAATGTGACAGTTCTTAGTGCATGAACGTTTGCTCTCGTACTCCCGTAGGTGCCTTGTATACAACCTTCTCGCACAACTGGGAATATAATTTTTCATACCCCGAAGACGTGAGCGTCTCCAACTTTCATTCGACAGTCAAGAAAAAAAAAAAAAAAAAGTAAACGCTCGCAATAGGTAGACGGCACGGAAATAATGAAGGCATTTTTCCGTGTGTTTACGCGTGCGGGGGTAAAAGTGAAGAACACATTTTGACATTTTAATAAACGGGTTTGGCGACCGAGCGAGTATTGTCGACATACATAGAAATTCGGGACTCACAGCCCTTTAATTTTTTCACCAATACTCTCTTTCTCTCGTTCCCTCGCTGTCTCACTCTCTCGCACACCTATGTCATATCGTGGATATACACAGAAACAGGGACGCTTGCACAGCCATATACCCACATACACATAAAACACAAAATGGTGTTGCGTGTTTGTTTATGCATCCGGAAGTTAGCCATCCCCAATGGGCGTCTAATGTGTCAGCTGCAGATGAGAAATTTAGCGAGTGCAGCACAACCGCTAGCCTGATATCTTTACCGTGAACTACACAGTAGTGATGCACGACCGCACGTCGGATCGATGCTCATCCAGGTAGAAACGGGAACCCAGCATACAATACACATATACAATACAGATATTCGCCCCTTCTTACATCGGAGCTGTTAAGGGCTAGTTTCCCCAGTATCGTGCCCGTCAGCAAACAAATGATGACACCAAACAGTGGACAGCTACCGCCATCTAAGAGCGACGACGGCAACCAGACAGCCGGCTCGCAGGCTGTCTGTTTGCCACCGTCGCTCATAGATGGCGGCAACTTTTCCAGCCTTTCCACTCTGGCTTAGCGACTTGCGGACGGCCATTACTTCATTCCCAGCATAGTCCTGCCTCGCTGGTCTTCCTTCACCAACGTAAAAAAGCTGAAAGTTTTTTGTTTTGTTTTGTTTTAATTTCTTTTTTTTTTGCAGCAAATTTTGCGGCGTTATTTATTTGGTAGCCCTGGCACACTTCCGGTCCGGGTATATTTTCTCAATTTTTATACATCCTTCTTACACCATAAGAGTTAATTACGTGTAAAAGTGGCATAAGCGACCATTTTCCGGAAGTGACGCGTAGATTCTCGCAAATACGGCGAAACCCACCATCTAGTTGGGACGGCCGTCGTAAGGAGAAAATTCGAGTTTTTTTTTTTCTACCTTTTTATGCGGCTAAGTCAGTTCGGTGAAATATTTATTAACGTACGTTCTTCGGCCACCTTTGTGTAAAATCTTAGCATGAATCGTCCAGAAATTAATTTTCGCCGTCCCTTCAAATAGCCATCGATCCCGTTGACTCATCCTGTATATGAGCCTACATCCACCTAAGCCTCAAAATGTCAAAACAAGATATAGCCTTGTAGAAGCCATTAGCATCTATTTCATGGGAGAAAAAAAGTATTTCTTCCTGACAATGTTTTTTTTCTTTTTTTCCCCACTGAAATAGGTTTTACAGGTGCCGATGAAATTTCTTGTTTTGAGGGACGTCGGCTCATAGACGAATTTAGTCTATCTCAATTATCTTTCGATGCAGGTAACATCCTGTCCTCGAGCATTCGGATTTTGTCCCAACTGCTCGCGGAGCGTGAGCTTTGTGCGATGCGTAGAGACACAACCGACATCACATTTTACGCACGCAAGCGTGCAGACGCCCGTGCGAGTGTGTTTATGTGGATCTATATAGGGTCCGATAGAGAAAAGTAAACCCTACTTTTCGGTCCGCGTAAAGAAACTACGCATCGCAGAACGCTCAAACTCCGCCAGAATATAACCCTCGCGGTCCAAGCAAGATACCAAAGTTTCAGCCCGATCCGATAATTTAATCAAAAGTTATAAGTGATTTTTGAAAATTTCAAATGGGAAAATGGCTGCCGACGGAGTTTTCGAACACATGGAGATCTATGACACCAGAAACCGAAAACGGGAAAAAATGGGCACCATTTTCCCATTGAAATTTTCAGAAAATCACTTATAACTTTTGATTAAGTTATCGGATCGGGCTGAAACTTTGGCATTGCGCTTGGACCGCTAGGGTTACATTCTGGCGGAGTTTGAGCGCTCTGCGATGCGTAGTTTTCTTTACGCGGGCCGAAAAGTAGGGTTTACTTTTCTCGATCGGACCCTGTATATCTACGAGCGCAAGGTATCACGTTTGTGAACAAATGATATCCCACAAGCATGGGCCGACAAAAAGGCATTCTTGTTTTCTTAACTGCGACTAGCCTTAAATTTGAGGAGCGCAGTAGTGAATCGCGACAAAAGAGAACGAAAATCCGCGGAAATAAGACGTCACTAATTGTTAAGGTCGCCTTCGCCCATGTTTTTCTTCCCACTCTGTGACTGAAATCTACAAAACACATAAAAAGCTGGGCCTCGAAATGAAAGAGCTTCGCAAAGCGCCGAACAGCGCAACCCAGTGCAGCTTCCCGTATACATGAGTCGAATATTCGACAAACCAAGCGTCTCTCGCGATGCTCCCCGCCGGAGGGTTAAGCCTAATAGGCGCATTCGGGTCCTATTATCCTCGGTGTCGCCATCTCGGCGCTCCTGAGCCGGGTCCTCGTTAAGGGAGGCCCAGATAACGCGGGCCGGGGAGCACCCTCGCCCGGCGCCGGGGGTTGGGTTCCGGGCCGCGAGGCTTAGCGCATACGACGACGGGACGATGATTGGAACGTGAGAGCCGTGTCACCCGCTTCGCGCGAAACTCGCCGCCGCGGTGTGCGAATAGAGAGCCTAGATTTCCGAGTGTTTCCAACTGCTCGACTGAAATCACGTGGCTGCGTTTGCAACACGAGCTTCGAGACGGAGACGCAAGCGCTTAGCATGCGTGTCCGCCTTTCCGCCACTGATTTCTATTGTAGCAGGCTGGATCGTCGAACCGGCAGCCATCGCATCTCACAAGCTAATGCATGGGACTGTATGGGAGAAACGGAAAGAACATCAATTTCTTAGTTTAATAGGTTGTTCTCAACGATGCAATTTTTATCGCGTTTTCTGGGAATGACAGGTAATATTCTGTGCGCAAATATGAAACCGGTTAAAATACCAACCTTTCTTAATTAAATGTTTCGTGGTTGCGGGTCGAGCGTTGCGACTTTCTCAATCTGGAGTCGTTCGTGATCTCGAAGTCATCAGAGCTTAGCAGACGATACGTTAGAAGGCCTTTACTGGGGACATTCGCATCGTTTCAAGCCCTTGTACAGAGTACTTATGATTCAAGCCTTTGCTTTGAACTGTGCAGTGAGGTCTTCTGCGACGAACTAAAACTCGCAGTGTGTCATTCGTTCGCTAAACGTGCCATTTATTTGGCAACTGAAGCAACTGACGCCGACACAGTCGGTGGTGCTCAGGCAAATGTGACTGTTTAATCGGCGTTCAAACGCTAGACAAATGTCGATTATATCTGCACACATCCGATATAATTTTCGCAGCACATCACAAAATACTCGCCTCCGAGCATCGCGTACAAGCTTCAATATTCCTACTTTTGTGTGTTTCTCCCATAGACTTGCGTGTATCGCCTCGAGTCAAGCAATAGAGAGTTTTAGTAGACCGTTCCGATACCTCCGATAGCCCCGATAACGATACTATGCATGCACAAGGGAGGCGGTGGCGGAGTATCGGGTATCGTTATCGGAGTCATGGGAACGATCTACTAAAACTCTATAACGGTGGCCGCTAGTGCCGCCGACGGGCTCCCGATCCGCGATCCAACACACCGCTTGCGCACTCGCTCTCTGAAATCTTGACTCTCTTCTCGACCGTCGCTTTCGAGGAGAGAGCGCGTGAACAACACCATCGTTTGCTGTTCCCTGATTATGAAGTGTCGGAGGAGAAAGGAGCCGGCGGAAACGTCCTCTGCTACGCGCTCTTCTCGTTTTCGGCAACGAACACACCGAACTGCTCAGTTCTCAGTTCCACTCTTCGGCAGATTAAAGCCACGTCTTAGCGTTGCTATGGTCACTGTCAACTCCAGAACTGCGGGACCTGTTATCTTCCTCGTTCGTGGGCGTTCGTATGGGATAATGCACCAATGGAGTTCAGACGATCTCACCACGACCCGCGTTTCTTTTAGTGACTCGAAGTTTCTCGAAACTGCACCGCACTGCGAGCACCAAGGATTCGTAATAACTTAAATGGTTCGGCCTATGAGAAGCTTAACCCGCGCTCAAATGGCTATGCGGTACATGTGGCAAAAATGTTGACGGCTGTTTTGCCACTGACACGAATTGCATGACCATAGGCCTGTTGCTCTCTAGTTTTGAGCGGCGCCACTCGCTAGCCAAATCAAATATTTTTAGATCACGTTTCGATTGCTCGTCTTTACGCTCCCTCACGTTGCTTCAAAACGATACAAAAGAAATCATTAAAAAGAAACTGTCGAAAGAAATGCATTTTAGCGTTTCGATTGGACGCTATAGGGTCACGATCTGTACACTTTTGTTGATTTTATATTGTTTTTAGTTTTACGCGCATGAACAGACTCTGACAAACGCTAGCATTCGAACGTGGCTCGCGCATGACCGAACGCCATAACGCCGCCTTTATGGACGTGTCTAGCAGACGCTAGGGTGCCTCGATGTTCTTCTGTTTAGGGTAATGCCATCGTTTGTAGCAAAGAATTATTATAATGTTCGCTAGAGGTTCAGCTGGCGCTAGTGTCTATGCGACTTCCGGGAGGCGAATTGAAGCGGACAGCAACCAGTCTACTTTTGCGGTGTTCCCATGCATTTTTACAGAAAAAAACAAAAAAACACGCGCCCGCATTTTGTTTTTCCGCTGGAAAAGAACACTGATCACTTTTATCGTTTAGGTCGTACCGAAAAGTACAGGGCATCACAAAAAAAAATGTACAGGGTGTTTTTCACCGCAAAAACAAACTAAACATCGCCGAACGCTCATTCTCCGCCCAAAGGTAGCACTAAAGGTCACAACCAGATGCCAAAGTTTCAGCCCGATCCGGTAACTTAATCAAAAGTTATAAGCGATTTTTTTTTTTAATTTGAATGGGAAAATGAAGCCCATTTTTGCCCGTTTTCGGTTTCTGATGCCATAGAGCCTCATGTATTCGAAAACTCCGTCGGCCGCCATTTTCCCATCGACATTTTCAAAAAATCAGTTATTACTTTTGATTAAGTTACTGGATCGGACTGAAACTTTGGCATCTGGTTGTGACCTCTAGCGCTACCGTTGGGCGGAGAATGAGCGTTCGGCGATGCCTGGTTTATTTTTGCGGTAAAAAAGACCATGTAGTTTTTTTGTTTTTTTTTGTGACAACCTGTATGTACCTTTATCAACATCGTAAAAGTGTAATTGCGCTAGCTAGCGTATTTTTCTTCATCGGTGAACGATGTTCAACTTCGCTGTATTTCAGGCCCAAACCTGTATTCCACAGCAGGTGTGTAAAAACAAGCGACGATTCTAAGTAAAATAACATTCGAAAGATATATATAGTGAAATCAAGGTTCACCAGCATTCCGATGACGCTTACATATTGCTAATATGCCAGTCCTGCCACTACATGAAATTGATCCCGTCTTGCATCTTTAGAAGCGGCTAAAAATATTCAAAAATATAAAGAGTAAAGTACGTATGAAAGGTGTCTCTTTTCACTAATTTCTATGCCGCGGAGCTTTTATCAGGCATTTGTTCTAAAAGACTTCGAGCGCGCGGGTGATGTTTTGAACGTAGAGTAAGCATCTTCGCACAAAGCAGAAAGAATAAAGCGGTACTTACTTATTGAAAATCGGACCATATTACGTCGCCTTCAATTTATTTTGATCGTACATGCACGGGGAGTAACTGATCCACTGTTACTGCCCAGGCAGCACAGAGTTCTGGGCCAAAACTTGGCTTGCGTCTGGCAGTTTAGGGCATTAAAAAGCCCGAAGAAGCCAAAGTAGTGCCAAACCTGACCTCCCTTGGCAACAGCCTGGGTATCTTGGCCCTAATTTGCCAAACAAGTGCCAAACTTAGGCTTCGCCGCCGGGTAGTTCGGCTGTCGTCTGGCATCTTCGGGCCCAAATCGCCTAAAAAATGCCAGATTTAGGCTTACTGCCCGGTAGTTCGGCAGATCTTTGGCATTTTTGGGCCAAAATCGCCAAACTAATGCCGAAGTTAGGCTTCACTTTTCGATAGTTCGGCTATCACCTGGCACATTCGGGCCAAAATCGCCACAGATGTGCCAGAGTTAGGCTTACTACCTTGTAGTTCGGCAGAGCTTTGGCATTTTTGGGCCAAAATCGCCGAACTAATGCCAAAGTTAGGCTTCACTTTTTGACAGTTCGGCTGTCACCTGGCACATTCGGGCCAAAATCGCCAGAGATGTGCCAGAGTTAGGCTTACCACCTTGTAGTTCGGCAGAGCTTTGGCATTTTCGGGCCAAAATCGCCAAACTTATGCCAAAGTTAGGCATCACTTTTTGACAGTTCGGCTGTCACCTGGCACATTCGGGCCAAAATCGCCACAAATGTGCCAGAGTTAGGCTTACTACCATGTAGTTCGGTTGAGATCTGGCATCTTTGGGCCCAAGTCGCCAAACGAGAGCCCAAGTTAGGCTTCGCTTCCCGATAGTTTGGCTGTGATCTGGCAGCTGCGGGCCAAAGTTGCCAAACAAGTGCCAGAACTAGGCTTACTGCCTTGGAGTTCGGCTGATGAAATATTTGATGTACGCGGGTGGTCTTCATCTTAATTAAATAGAAATCAAGTTTTATTCGGCTGGCAACTTTATCCTATTTTTGGTGTCTCTTGATTTCTGCAGTCCAAAGGTTGGCTGAATGTTTTGACGCGGCTGGAGCAGGCTTTGCAAACGCAAATAAATTGTGCCAGAGGTTGCACTCGCGCGTAGGTACACAAGCCAATATCGGGGCGCGCCGTGAGACTGGTTCGACATTATGGCGCGTTCACACCGGCGATGCGATCTAGTCGCGCCATAACTTTCATCGCAAAAGCGACCATCGCGGGCAAAACGTGACGGGTTTTGAGCAGTCGCTTGCTGACCCGACTTTTTACGATGCACTCTAGTCGCGGAGAGGCCGAGCCAACCAACGGCGTTCGGAGCGAGAGTTTTTGAGAAGCGAATCGCCAACGAAGGCGTTGGACTCGCTCATCGCGCACGCCAAATTGACCAACTAATTACTTTTATTTATTTATTTTTTTTTGCGATGCGATTTAGTTGGATCGCTCGACTGCTTACATCCCCGGTGTGAATCCGCCTTTACAGAAAGTGCTGCCATTGAGCTAACACTGCGCAAGACGGATGTACGCACGTTTCCTCAAGAGATATCATTATTAGGCGGCGCATTGCAAAAGCGAGCGTGGCTCTGTGCGTGTCTTGCATTGTGATTGAGCACTGTCAAATCCTAGCGATAACAAAGAGCGGAAACGACCGGGGCTCCGTGGCGCGGCTCCCGCATCACACTTGGGGAATGAAAATAAAATCCCGGAAATTGTACTATTTTACCGTGTTGATACTTTTTCAACATTAAAAAGTGGAGACACAAAAGGGACGATACAGACAGGACAATCTGAACTTTAAAGGCCGCTGTACAAACGGGACGTTCTACAGAGAAGAACCTTCTCTCCCGAAGCTAGGGGACGGGGAGGGAAAGGGCCATCGTTGGGTGGAAAGAGCGTCTAGAGAATGGGATTAGCCTCGGGGCGAGCCATCTTCTCGAGAGGGAGTGGGGACGGAACAAAGCTGCGGTGGGGGTCCGGCTAAAAGGTGGAAGAAAGTTAAGCTTGTCAAACGGCGACCTCAGATCCGAGGACGGGCACTTTAGAGAATTTGAAAAAAGCTGCTTGATTAGCCGGACGACCCAGTGCGGTCTACTGGTTCTAGAAGGTGACTGGCATGAAGAAAACTCGTTTTGCTCGAAAACTCTAAAAGCATTCTGGACGTGAACTCTTGCCACAAATAAAAATAACACATGCATGAAAAACTAAGAAGGCAACTAAGCTTTCTCCTATGATGGGAGAATGCGTGAGCATTACAGGCGGAGTTATGTTGGCGCAACTCGCAATAAAGAAAGAAAAAAAAAAGTTATGTTGGCGCAACGGACAGCGCGCTAGTTTCACGATCAAGCGGGCCTAGCTTCGAAACCGGGCTGGTTTTTTTTCTCGTGTTCTTTTTTTTATTTCGTTTATTTTTTTTTATTTTTTTTGTTTGGTCACGTAACAAGAAAAATCACATGAACAGAATTTTTTTTTTGGCCACGTCACCAGATTTTTTTTTTATTTCTCCTTTCCTTCAGTCTTTCTTTCTTCTTTTTTTTTTCCTTTTTTTCCGGTTTACGCTTCCTATCGCAAAACTCTTTGCACCTATTTCGCGTTAAATTGGCGTTAGTCAAATCATTTTATTTATGGCAGGGAGTTCTGCCGTACGTATTTTATGTTACTATTACCAACCCTGGCTTGCAATTTCTGCTATCCAAAGGACTGGACTATGCCCTTGCTCCACGGTACGTTCCAAAACCTGACTTCATAATTGAAATTGAAGAGAAACTCAGACATGTGCACGATGTCACAGGGGTAAATCTCGCGAGAAGCCGCGTTGTCAGTGTTTCGAACAATGTGAAACCGGCCGGGTCAAATTTAGATCAACAAGAACGCATTGCTCTTAATGAGTTGAAGTCAGACAGCTCCATCATGATTTGAAAGGCCGACAAAGGAAAAGGAACCGTTGTGCTTGATAGGGATGACTACATGAAGAAGATGTATGAAGTTATAAATGACAGTCGCTATCTCGTGAGGCTATCAAGAGATCCCGCTGCTAAGTCCGAAGGAGAGTTAGCTGACCACCTCCGAGAGCTGAAAAAGAAAGGACGCATCACTGACGACCTATACCGTCGTCTCTTCTCCCTTGACGCCGCGACACCCAAGATGTATGGACTCCCCGAAATTCACAAATCGGGTTGCCCCCTACGCCCGATTGTATATGTTATTGGTTCATCCACTTACAGCCTTTCCAAATATCTGATTATGATTCTGAGCCCAGGCCTCTTACGGGAAACAATGAGTTTAGCGTCCGGAATTCCCGTGACTTTGTTGAACTTATACGCGCTCAGACCCTGCTACCGCACGAGGCTATGGTATCCTTTGATGTGATTTCATTATTTACGAATGTCCCCAACACCCTGGCGGTTGATGTCGCCCGTGACCGGTTGTTGGCAGACCAGTCGTTGTCCACTCGCACAACCCTCCTTGTTGATGACGTTATACTCCTTTTGCGTTTTTGTCTCAACCAGTGTAATTTTAGTTTTAATGGGGACATATTTCATCAGGTCAGCGGATGCCCTATGGGGAGTCCAGTTTCCGTAACCGTCTCGAATCTCGTTATGGAATATATATGTTGAGGAAAAGGTAATGTCTGGCATTGATTTCCCCGTGAAGTTCTACCGTCGCTATGTCGATGACACTTTTGTAATAGTTAACAGAGAGAACGTAACCGATTTTCACCGCAATTTGAATAGTGTCCACCCCTCAATTCAGTTCACCTGCGAACATGAAACCGATAGTACGTTGCCGTTTTTTTATGTACGTGTCCATAGAACTAGTGAATCTTTCTTTAAGATGGAGACATCCGTACATGGTAAACCATGTGACAGACAAAACTTTCTTGACTACCACTCTCATCACCCTACTCAACACAAAAGCTCAGTTGTAAGATCGTTGCCTTCATCGTTCAGAAACAATCCCATCTAACTCAACACTTAGCGATCAAGAACTTAGCCATGTGCGGGAGGCTTTGAAGAAACGTAACTACCCCGACCGGTTTATCAATCGCGTTTAATAACAAATCTCCCGTCGGCGCCCGGATCGAGCCGAACGAACACGTGACGTCGTGTGCATCCCGTACGTTAAGGGGGTTTCGGAGGCATTGGGACGCGCTTTTAGGCCGTTGGGGGTACGAACTGTATACAAACCCTACAGAACAATTGCCAATGTTATCTCCAAGCCAAAAGACCCGACCCCACCAGAGGCAGAAAGGGTCGTGATCTACCAGGTGCAGTGCAAGGAATGTGACGCTTCCTACATTGGAGAGACGGAACGAATAAGAAAAACAAGACTAAAAGAACACGCACAGGATGACGCCAATTCCACGAACGCCGCCCGCTTCAAGTCCGAACTCGTCGACCATGCCTGGACGTCAGGACACCAATTTGACTTTGACAAGGTGAGGGATAAAAGGTGGGGACTGAGGAAGCTGCTCGAATCTTGGTTCATCCAGAACGGCAAACGCGGAAGTGATTCATCGCTGGTAAACAAGAACCGTGGCCCCCTGCCGGACCTGTACACAAGCTTTATGCCTAAATAGCCGAACTTTTTTCTGCGACTCTAACTCGCTCTGCGCTCTACTGAAGATGCCTCCCGCACGGGAGGCGAAACGTTTAATTAAATTGTTATTTTTGTGATGTCAAGCCGTTTTTGTTATTACATTTATCATGTCTTCGCCCGGCTTCTGGAGTATTTTTGCGCTCCTAAATTCACCGGTACGACAGCCATGGGAGGCCACTGCGAGCGAGTGGGGACAGAAAATTCAGACTTGGACGTAGTTCAACTACTCTACTCAAACTACAGTAGTTTAACTACTTTTTCGAGTAACTTGGTAACTTTCAATTACAACTTGATTTGGGTAATTAGTAGTTTAATTTAACTACTTTTTTCAGGTAACTTCTACTCAAATTACTAACTACTTTCGAAATTATATAATGCTAATTTTGCCCATCACGAAAGTTTGAGCGCAGAAATGAATAAGACGCCGGCAGATGAAGTGGCACTCTCGAACAAGGGGCCCCCTTGTTAGGGAAGGCGTCCTTGGGCCAAGGTGGCGACGAGCAGCCAAAACATAACACCGGCACGCACGAACGCAGGAAGAGATGCTGAACAAGCCTTGGTCGGGTATTGACCTAATCCGGTAATGCACGCAAGCGCTGCGTTTCCAGCTGCAACCGTGAAAGACGGGGACACTCTGAGAATTGTTGTTTTCGTGCTGTCTGTCTTTAGTGAGTTCTGACTCAAGCGGTAGGTTCCACGGGAGGCGCCACTGGAATGACCTCGCAGCTGGGCGCCTTGTCGTCAGCGCATACGCCTTTGCAAAGCCGGACTCTCCCGCGCACAAACCCTGGTACGGATAATCCGTTCATGGGAGCACGTTCCCGCTTACAGCTGCAACTGTATACGAGCGACGATGCTTGTTCACGTAATCCTTCGCGTCCTTCCGACCATCCATACCTGGGAGACCTCCTCTTTGTTAAAAATGATTCAGGCGAGTCAGAATGTTGTAGTCGCCGGCGAGGATTGCGAGTTACCCTTGGGAGATCCTTTTGTTGGACCCAATTTTTTTTTTCAGTAGCGTAGCACCAGCACTACGACGTGACGCGCAGTCGTCCGGATGATCTCATCATCGTGGCGCGAGACTTGAACCCTTGACGGTCTGGTGCACTCGCCCAGCTTACTCTCAGAACGACGTCGGAATGAAGAGGCGCCAGTCATAACAATCTCAACTTGACGAAGAAAAAAAAAAGGAGGAAAGTTTGTTATTAAAGACCCTCTACCCGAGGCAAACCTCACAAGTTTCGTCATGGACTCCTAAGATGCCGACACTCGCTTACCCGACCCCGCACGGCCTGTTTCACAAATTCAACGCTGCCGTTCCATCCAGCCCGTCGGCAGAACGTCTATTTAGCTGGGCTGGGGACGTCTTTAAAAGGAAAAGGGGAAAACTCTCCTATCAAGAACTTTGAAAGTCAATTGCTTCTGCGAGCGAGTAAACTATTTTGGCGAAAACGCAAGCCATAAATAGACTGCATTTATTTTAGGCTCGCAGGGTTTTTCATTGATCAAAACTGCTGTTCATTTTGCTACCACAAATATATAAAAAAGTAACTTCGAAAGTAACTTCAAAGTAACTCGCTACTTTTTACAGTAGTTAGTAGTTTATTCAATTACTATTACGAATGCGTAATTTCTACTCTACTCCAATTACTTTTGGCGCCGATACTCACTAACTTAACATAAATACCTTTTTTGAGTAATTTGTACATGTCTGATCAGAAATAATGAGGCTTATCGGATGGCGACAAGCCCGAAAAACATAACCACCCCGTCCATTTCGCTTTCAAGAAAGGAGATTATCTTTCTGAGGCCCTCAATGGAAGCTGAACGCTGACAGACTAGGCAAGGCGACAAGGTCACCGGCAGAGAGAGAGAGAGAGAAGTCTTGCAAAAGAGGAAAAACCATCGTTGGAGTTACAGCCATGGGCTGAACTAGGGTGCACATGAAGGCTCCCTAGGCCGAACGGTCATCGTTGGATTGGGGGAGGGGAAGGGGATAAAAGGTGATAGAAGAAAAAAATTGTGAAAAGAGAGAGGGAGGTTGTTTCGCCAAAGCCGACAAGCGGGGCGCGAGGAGCCACAGAAAGTGGCTGGCTTTCCTTTTACGCGTTGTTGATTCCCCTTCGACCTCGCCTTTTGCAAAGCCTCCCCACCTGCTTTTGTGTCTTCGTGTGGCTGTCAGCGAGCGCGACAGCCGCTTTAAGCAAATCAAAAGGGTGAAGCGAAACGCGTGACCCAGTTTGACCTCTCTACGTAGGACGCGTAGGACAAAAACGTTTGGACGAAAATTTTTCACGTGACTTTCTCTGTCACGCTGATGGGATCTCTGGGGCTGTCGTTTTCGCCGTTTGCCTAGTTATAGAAACAAGCGGGCCACGTAGGTCCGGTTTTCGAACTGCTCTTCAGTGTTCTGTTGCTTTCGTGCGCTGCAGACGCGACTGTGTTTTTTCGTCGTAAACGGTCGGAATACGTCCATGCCAATTTTTCGGTAACAGCCATTTTTTGCACCGGAGTTCGTGGAATACTTGTGATGTGTTTGTTGGACACGCTTCGACAAAAACTGCTCTTCGCCGACGACGAGACGTCAGTCCTCGAATCCTCGAATGTGTTTGTGGGGTGCCTGAGTTGGATTATGCATCTATCAAGGATTACAGGATATCGCTCTTTTATTAGTAAGTGCACTGCAAGCATGATTCTGATAGTCGTCCTGCTTTCCTCTCAATCTCCGCGGTTTTTATGCGATGAGTTTTGCTTGGCATGAGGACAGTGTTAATTGTATTTTATAATTTGCTTTTCGTTTTACAGAGAAGTGTGACCTTTGTAAATATGTTGAGAATACACTGTGTGCAATAATAGTTGTTTAATAAACTTCTGGGAGCGATCGAAAAAAATTTGTTTCTCCGTATAAGTGATTGGATATGCAACAAATGACGTGCAACGTACATATACTTGCACGACGTTCGGCCAATACGAAGCAGACGCATCGTAGAGTTTTCGCACAATATTGCGCGAACGCTAGGTCGGGGCAAAACAGCTGTACGGCAATGCCCGCCGGGTATCAAACGGTGGTACAAAACTGGACAGTTGAGCGATATTGGAACCGACTTTCGGCCGGCACTGGCACGATACTGCAAAGTATTGCCGTGCTGCTTGGGAACGGAGGTGATGACATCTTACCATCGTGTTTCCAACGCTTGTTTAATTTATTTCTCTTTTGGGACGCGTGAAAGAGCACTTCTGTGACACACCAGAGATATTCGAAACTTGGGCTGGCCCCTCGGCTTTGTTTGCCACTTTTGGCACTTATTTGGCACTTCAGTGGGTAGCCAGAGAAAAGTCAAACTTCGGCATGCCCCGAATCGACGAATTAAGATTTACTGCGGCAGTTATGGCTCAAGTCTGGCACTTACTTTGGCGCTCCTCTGGCGGACCAGAGAAACGCCAAACCTTGGCACGTCCCAAATTCCGAAATTAGGCGTTGCTCTGGCAGCTATGGCTGAAGTATGGCACCAACTTTGGCGCTCCTCTGGCGGACCCGAGAAAAGCCAAACCTTGGCACGTCCCAAATACCGAAATTAGGCGTTACTCTGGCAGCTATGGCTGAAGTTTGACACCAACTTTGATGCTCCTCTGGCGGACCCGAGAAAAGCCAAACTTTGGCACGTCCCAAATACCGAAATTAGGCGTTACTCTGGCAGCTATGGCTGAAGTATGGCACCAACTTTGGCGCTCCTCTGGCGGACCCGAGAAAAGCCAAACCTTGGCACGTCCCAAATACCGAAATTAGGCGTTACTCTGGCAGCTATGGCTGAAGTTTGACACCAACTTTGGTGCTCCTCTGGCGGACCCGAGAAAAGCCAAACTTTGGCACGTCCCAAATACCGAAATTAGGCGTTACTCTGGCAGCTATGGCTGAAGTATGGCACCAACTTTGGCGCTCCTCTGGCGGACCCGAGAAAAGCCAAACCTTGGCACGTCCCAAATACCGAAATTAGGCGTTACTCTGGCAGCTATGGCTGAAGTTTGACACCAACTTTGGTGCTCCTCTGGCGGACCCGAGAAAAGCCAAACTTTGGCACGTCCCAAATACCGAAATTAGGCGTTACTCTGGCAGCTATGGCTGAAGTTTGACACCAACTTTGGTGCTCCTCTGGCGGACCCGAGAAAAGCCAAACTTTGGCACGTCCCAAATACCGAAATTAGGCGTTACTCTGGCAGCTATGGCTGAAGTATGGCACCAACTTTGGCGCTCCTCTGGCGGACCAGAGAAACGCCAAACCTTGGCACGTCCCAAATACCGAAATTAGGCGCTGCTCTGGCAGTTATGGCTCAAGTCTGGCACCAACTTTGGCGCTCCTCTGGCGGACCCGAGAAAAGCCAAACTTTGGCACGTCCCAAATACCGAAATTAGGCGTTACTCTGGCAGCTATGGCTGAAGTATGGCACCAACTTTGGCGCTCCTCTGGCGGACCCGAGAAAAGCCAAACTTTGGCACGTCCCAAATACCGAAATTAGGCGTTACTCTGGCAGCTATGGCTGAAGTTTGACACCAACTTTGGTGCTCCTCTGGCGGACCCGAGAAAAGCCAAACTTTGGCACGTCCCAAATACCGAAATTAGGCGTTACTCTGGCAGCTATGGCTGAAGTTTGACACCAACTTTGGTGCTCCTCTGGCGGACCCGAGAAAAGCCAAACTTTGGCACGTCCCAAATACCGAAATTAGGCGTTACTCTGGCAGCTATGGCTGAAGTATGGCACCAACTTTGGCGCTCCTCTGGCGGACCAGAGAAACGCCAAACCTTGGCACGTCCCAAATACCGAAGTTAGGCGCTGCTCTGGCAGTTATGGCTCAAGTCTGGCACCAACTTTGGCGCTCCTCTGGCGGACCCGAGAAAAGCCAAACGTTGGCACGTCCCAAATACCGAAATTAGGCGTTACTCTGGCAGCTATGGCTGAAGTATAGCACCAACTTTGGCGCTCCTCTGGCGGACCAGAGAAACGCCAAACCTTGGCACGTCCCAAATACCGAAATTAGGCGTTGCTCTGGCAGTTATGGCTGAAGTATGGCACCAACTTTGGCGCTCCTCTGGCGGACCAGAGAAACGCCAAACCTTGGCATGCCTCGCATTCCCAGATTAGGATTTACTATGGCAGTTATGGCTCAAGTATGGCACCAACTTTGGCACTCCTCTGGCGTACCAGAGAAGAGCCAAACTTTGGCATGCCCTAGGATCGCCCAACTAAGGCTATAGTTAGGCACCGTACTTTGGCACTGATGAGTGCCATGGTGCAAAAACCTAACTGCGCCAAAGTTGGGCCCTTATGTTTGCCAGACCTCTGCCCAAGTTGGGCATTCCTCTGGCGTGCTACCTGGGTGAGTTCTTGTTTTGTCAGTCTTTGTTTTCCAGATGTCCTTCGTTCGTTTGGCACGAATATCCCTCATGATGAAAAGCGCCGACGCCGTGTTGGCGCTATCAGTGTCCGACAGTGCACATAAATGCATCTACGAAGCCGTTTTAGAATCGCTTTTAATGCAATGAATTTGAAAGAAAATTCCGAGGACACCTAAGCACCTCTTAGGAGTTGTGAATGCGAAACCATGAATGACGTTCTTCCTCTCTCTTAGTTCGTCTGCAGTGTACTGGCTAGACGGCCACGTTTCGCTACTGCCGAGGTTGCGGCCGCCGACGACATAGATGCCTCAGGCGCCGCCATGCGCTTCGGCGCCGAGAGGAGCAGAAGCGGCCGCAGTCCCCACTCCCTCCGGCAACGCCTGACACGAGAGCGGCCGCAGTGCCCACCCCCTCCGGCAACGCCTGACACGAGAGCGGCCGCAGCCACCTCTTCCCCGCTCCGGTAACGCCTGACACGAGAGCGGCCGCAGCCACCTCTTCCCCGCTCCGGCAACGCCTGACACGAGAGCGGCCGCAGCCACCTCTTCCCCGCTCCGGCAACGCCTGACACGAGAGCGGCCGCAGCAACCTCTTCCGCGCTCCGGCAACGCCTGACACGAGAGCAGCCGCAGCCACCTCTTCCCCGCTCCGGCAACGCCTGACACGAGAGCGGCCGCAGCAACCTCTTCCGCGCTCCGGCAACGCCTGACACGAGAGCGGCGGCCCAAGCGCGCGCTCCCGTGAAGCGGCTGCCAATGGCCTATCTAGAAGCCGTTTTGCTCAGCTAATTGTAAAATAAACAATTCTTTCGCTTTTTTTATTTCTTTTTTTTTTGCGGTTACAGATGTTGCTGACTTTGCTTTATGGGATAGTTCATGCTTTCGCATTGAAAACGCCATAGCTAACCAATTATTTCGTCTGCCTGACTGAGAAATGTTTGAAGCTACCTAATACCAGGGATGGGCAGTATTTCAAGTACAAGTATTTGAAATACGTATTTCAAATACTGCGTGTATTTTGCATTTGTATTTAATTACAAATTGGGTAATGTATTTCACGTGTGTATTTAAATACTAAAACGTGGGTATTTCAAATACAATTGTAATTAAATGCAATTTTGTGGGCGAAAATACATCCCTCAAAATTTTTGTCACTGTCCAGAGCAGGAAGAAAACTACGTTCTGCACCGAATGCAGTGTCTCTCAATCAAGCACAGCCGTTTAGTGACTTTGTGATTACGGTGCTAGCCCAGGGCAAGAGTAGTGACGAAATCGGCGTTTACAGGCAGACTGGCTAAATAAGTGCCTGTGACAACTTGTGATGCTTCCCAGCCTGATTTACATACATATTTTCGCCTGGAACATTATAAATACGTGGGTCGTCCAGATTTTCGTAACTGGTGCGATTTGCAACAATAAAAAATTCTCTAGCTAGTGCTGCGCGTCTTGGTCGTCTCGGTTCTTTGTTGGTCTATACCAAAATGTAATCGACAAAAAAAGCTGCTTGAAGCTCTGTACTTTTTTCAGCTATTACGTCCAAGCTGATTACATTTTTTGTGACTATATTTCTATTACGTTAATAGAGCCTCACACACTAACTCCCGACTCTGCGATGCAAATTTAGAATGAGATACCCAGAAAACCGTTGCAGGTGCCCTGAAGTCGCTGACACAGATTTTGAGGAATGTATTTGGAAAAGTATTTGGAGGAGACCAAATACATTTGGTTGTATTTGTATCTTGTACTTAAATGCCTTTTTTGGAAATGTAATTAGATTTGTAATTAAATATATTATTGACTAAGTATTTTGTATTTGTATTTCGATACATATTTGCATGTATTTTGCCCATCCCTGCCTAATACCTACAAATTATTCGGAATATTTGCTCCTATAATCAAGTGTAGGGAGAAAATGCACTCAATTTTTCCCATAGCAATGCATTACCGGAAGAGGATTTTTGACTGGTTTCTGTCTGCTTTAATTTGCCACAGCACACTAGCGCCAGTTGAACCTGCATCGTACATTATAACTCTATGGGTTGTAGTACCCGATTACAGTGTACTAGAAATAGGGGGTGGTGTTGGGACCGGCGCCGCTCCCGTGAAGCGCATCGAATCGATCTTTCCAGATGGCGTGACCGGCGCCTGCACCTGAAGGGCGTGCTGTGCGCCCGTGCGCTGCGATAGGCCGGGAATACGAAATGTTCGTGTTGCCCTGGTATAGGGAGTATTCACTGGCGGCCATAGATGTGTGCGCGAATGCTGAGCGCGTGCCGATGCCGAGCTTCCAGAGTGCTTTTGCAACGTGCATTCCGCACCATCAAGATTGCCGGTCTTAGTAGCCTAGTAATGTGAGCTCGTTCTGAGCATGCGCTCTAAACAGCTCCCTCAAATATGGCGTCTATGAATACCGCCTATAGTGTTGTTCGCAAACATATAGAAATGAGACAATTTAAAAGCGTCAGCCTTTCCTAGCGCGGCTTACACAATTCACGAAAAAAAAATGAAAGCCGTTTACAACTCCCTGTAACGCCGAATTTGAGCGCAGCTCTTGAGGAGGAGGAGGGAAGGGTACTGGGGGGATCAGTTGACTTCGGAAGGAAGGGGGGGTCACGTGACCTCGGGGGTCACGTGACCTCGGAGATCACGTGACCTGGGGGGAGGGGTCACGTGACCCCCCCTAGGTCCTCCCGAAGGAACCCGAGGTCCTCCCGAGGTCCTCCCGAAGGAGCCCGAGGTCCTCCCGAGGCCCTCCCGAAGGAACCCGAGGTCCTTCCGAGGTCCTCCCGAAGGAACCCGAGGTCCTCCCGAAGGACCTCGGGTTCCTTCGGGAGGACCTCGGGAGTACCTCGGGTTCCTTCGGGAAAATTTACCCATAATGCACCGCGCGGTTACGCCGACGCCGACGGCGACGGCGACGGCGACGGCGACGGCGACGCCGCTCAAGCCGGAAACGGGCGCCTAAGAGCTGCGCTCTAAAAGAAAGGACAATGAAGCGCCTTCCATGGTTAAAATGGCTAATTTGGGGCACACACTAAGGCAGTAAAACTCAGTGCTTGCAATTTACAATATAAATAAAGTGCGAGGGAATGCCTACGCCGTGTTCACGCTATTAGAATCTCGCTGCGATATAGTGCACCAACATATCGTAGCGTCTTAGCATCGGACGCTTACGCTCCTCGTTTATCACTACATCAGTAATTCTTTCTGCAACATGCTAAAGGTTCCGTGATGAAATAAATTTATCATATACCTATTTTGAAAGGTCAAGTTAAATCCTCTGCTTTAGGTTCGCTGCCATGCCCAAATAAAAAGCGCTACAAAACCAATTAAAACATAAGAAGAACAAAATAGATGGTGCTATAGAGAATTTCGAAATAAGTATATTTTGCAGTAAGGCGGCATGATTCCACGCTATACTAAATATAAAGCAATAAAAAGACTAATTCACAAATAACGCGTCGCCATGTTCACGACATTTTGGAAGCAAATAAGGGAACTGCAATAGTGTACAGTCCAATACAATAAATAAAATAGACGTCTAAACAACAGTTTCTTTCTTCCTGTCATGTATACTCTTTCTCGGAGTGTCTTCAAAGCGAATGTACGAGTACAGCTGCAACAGAAAAGGAGTAGCACAAGTGACCGATGACCGGAGCGGCAAAATTGCGACACGCGGCGCTCTTGTTGCCGAGCGCGCCGATAGCGAGAGTGCCAGTCACGTTCCATGTCTCAACGCGGGGGCGGCCGGCAGAAAGCAGCCCATCCGAAAGCCCGCATTTTAAATCCTATCTTATCCCTCAATTTTCTGCCGGCAACCGGCCCCCACGTTGAGACACGCAAAGTGACTGTCACTCTGGCTATCGGCGCGCTCGGCAACAAGAGCGCCGCGTGTCGCGATTTTGCCGCTCCGGTCATCGGTCACTTGTGCTACTCTTTTTCCGTTGCAGCTGTACTTCTACAGCGATGGCAGAGCATGAGAACACAAACATTTGACGAGTCATTTCACGCTTGATAAACAAGTGTGAATTGAAAAATAAAAATAAAGCACCCCACTGCGCAAGAAAAATAAAACGTTAGGAACAACGACCAACCTTCGTGTGTTTGCTTTTGGGCGCCTCGCAGCGCTGAACCTGTTTAAATGCCGACGACGAGACTCGAGATCCTGCAAGGCAGAAGATCCTCCTCGCCATGGGGGAGGAGGAAACAGGCGATGGTTCACAGGGTAAAAGAGGGGAGAGGAGGAAGCGGGGCAAAAGTGGAAAGCGCGAACTGATCGTCGGCCTTTAAGCTTTTTGTCAAAAAATGAATCCTGGTCAGCATATAATGATCAACCACCCTTGCGTGTTCAGCGCATCCAACAACTTGTCCTAGTTTTGCACTAATGAGGGGCATAACATTAAAATGCTGTCACGATTGTTTTTGTTTCCATTGAAACAATTCGTAAATATATTTTCTAGTCACTGAAGGAGAAGAGATTTTAAGAAAAGCCAAGAGACCCCCCATTGTCACCAGGCGTTGCGAATGCAGCAGCTTCGTCCTCCTTCGTGGCTTCTGCTGCAGGCACTAACTGCGTTGCGCCGACATTTCGATATGTAATTGAAACATCCGCAGTCCATGCAAACTCGCAGGCGCCTCAAAAAGCTCAGCGGGAAAGAACATGCCGGCACAAAAACGCAATGTATACCACCAACGCACCGACTAAGTAGACTTCCAAACACACGAAGCAATCTGCGGGAAACTAGGCGGGCTGCCGAATCGCCCTCCCACCCTTTCAGGTGCAGTTTAAGGTGCAGCAAGGTGCAGGGGACTGTAGCGCCACTGCAAATTGTCGATAAGTGCAGCCTCATGAGCTCCCATTGTGGTGCCGCGCAAGTATCAACACTAGTTTTTTAGGGGCGAAGCTCCTTAGGGTCTAGCCTTGTCCGTCCGGCGTCCGTGCTCACATCGATTGCCATTCCATCTATCTTCTTAAAAAATAAAAAAGATGTTTGCACAGTCGACAGGATTCGAACCTGTGCGGGGAGACCCCAATGGATTTCTAGTCCAGCGCCTTGACCACTCGGCCACGACTGTGGGACGAGAAGGGGGCTCTGAGATGTGGTAGCAACTCAAGAGATGGGGATGTCATGGATGAAACGTTGCATGTAGACGCTCAGCGTCTATACAGGAGAGGGCGCTGGCGTCAAATGCGTATAGAATCGCGTTAATCAGCACCATCAGCACTACCTATGAACAAAATCAGTATCATCAGCACCATCGGAGCTTCACCTCAATCAACATGATTCACCACGTGAAGATGCGGTCATTCTTTTTTTTTTTTTTTTATATATAGATGCGGGCAGCACGTGCTCATAGGCAAAATACAAAGAAATCGTCGAGAACAAAATGTCGCCGTAGCGCAGTCAGCCGAGTCAGCGCAACGAGCGCGTCCAGGGACAGGCTTTTTCACGCGATTCGGAACAAAAAAACAAAAATTGGCGTTCAAAACAAGATAGCCAGTCATCATCCCAGGCAATGCGCACATGAAGGCACCCTAGCAGACGCCAAAGCCAACATGACACGGTCGCGCTCGTGCCCCTGGTTGAGTGCAACAGGCCTAGGGGGTCCAACGTCATTTGCGGTACGTACGCAGGTAAATACTGAGATAGCACGGCGTTTTAGGACATCCATCTTAAAGCGAAGAACTGGTTCGACGTGTTTTATTAGGTGGAAAAAGGTAAGATGAGTATAAACTTGTGCTCACATGCCGAATGCAGCATTACACCAACGGACAGTTCGAAACCTTCGCGCTAACTTTGGGAATATTAATCCACCGCTTACCTCATCCATACACTGAAACGTTGCAGATAAACTAACTTTATTATACTTCATGAGTTATTTCGATCGCGTTTGGGCCGCATGCTCTCGCGATTACACTAAAAAACACTAAAACGATTTCCCGAGCCCAGAGCTTACAAGTTTCTCGACGTCGGCAATTTCGATTAATGCGGCGTGCCCGCGCCTCGTCGCGTTTCCTCTTCATTCTTCGAGACTTTCGTGGAAAGTGGCGAAGGGAAAATAAAATAAGCGCGCGAACCGAATAACTCGAACCTAAAATTCATTTCAGAGTCGTTCGTGATCGAATACACGCGGAACAGGAAGAAAAACGGCAACGCAGCTGACGTTCAGCCAGCAGCTTAATCGTACGCTCGGGGTCGCCCCCGCATATAGTGACGACTCTGCGCATGCGACGCACGTACGCGCAGCGCTCCTGCGCAAAGCAGGTTGCTGCGTTTGCCTCTGCATTATGCGCGGTTCTGCCCCGCGTCTTCATCGTTTAGAGTGTGCACGAAGAAGCACGGGCGCAATACGAATGATGCAAACGTCGGAGCGGGAGAACATTTTCGGGAGAGAAAAACACGAAAGTAAAATGTATCCGTCGCATTCTGCGCGTCTGTATATATGCACGCCGGGAGAATAAGTAATATGCGGGTCCCTCGCAGCATTCGTTTCGCCCACGGGATCCGGTACTGGAAATTGGTTCGCCAGAATGACTTCCTATCGGAATCCGAACGCGGAGGAGGAGGGACTCCCCGCCGCGTTGTTGCCGCTGTTGTTGAGTTGCGCGATTTCCTCGTTTCGTTTCTTTCGATCCCGTGGCTGGAAGATGGAAGGAGAACGAAATCGCGCGGTCCGATTGGCACATGCAAATGAATAAAATCAGAGTTTCGAAGGATGCGTGTTCGCATCTCGGGGTTCGCTCTTTCTTCTCGTCTTATTTCCCGCCCGCCGTCAGACTCTGCCACCATCGCTCAATCAATCGCTATTCGCAGCGCCCGAATCCGTAAATCTTTCACGAGGAGAGTTGATTTGATCGGAATGCCAGGGCCTCTCGATGAGAATTGCCGGAACCATTTTCATGTATTACTTTATTTACCGCTATTCTCATTATTTACTCTCGCGCTGTTTCGGGTTGGTTCCTTTTATGTAGACGCGTAATTTTATTTGCTCGCGTATGAGAAGAAAAAAAAAGCGACGCGGGGGAATATTCTGTGTCCGGTTCGGCCCGTAGGAAAGATCGAAATGCGTAGATTGTATTATCGACTTCCGGGGCGTGTGGCCGGTTGTTGATTGCGGCTTCTTCCCACCCGACTTGGAAACCCTTGCAAAGGTGAATTCATTTTAATGAACGCACTCGAGTTAATTGGAAATGTTAGCATCTGCAGCTTTCGTTTGCAGTGCGCATCCATCATTAAAAAGAATCTATGTTCGCTACAGACACGATAGAAGTACCTGCGCCTCAAGCATCTTAGAGGCATGTTTGATCCATACATCCATGAAGGCTTAGAAAATGTTTGCAGACAGGTTTTGTCGGACCACAGGAGCGTCCTACAAGGGAGACCTCAGAGAGGGTCCGACTTCTGTGACACTGCGGCTTTACGCGTGCTCAACAAGAATCTGTCTCTCAGCTGTAAAGTCCTTGAGAAACACTAAAGCAGAAATTTATTTAAATTGAACCAGCGCGAATAACAACTGGTGCAGCTAGGGTGGTATATATGAGATCTGAGTCAGAAGAAAACGAGAGATCTGTGCCGTAACGCGAAATAGTAACTTTTACTAATGTGTTGTTTGCTTCAGTGGATTGTCGAACGACGTGTCCTCGAGATCCAATCGTTTTGCCGGGCCCGCACACACACCAGTCGCATTTTGCATTTCTGGTCAGGTTCAGGCGCGTTCAAGTGAGTTAAACCTAAAGGTTATTATTTTTCGAAAATAACGGTGGAACGGCCTCCTTTCATGCGAGCGCACGCCCTCCTTCCCGTAGTGAACGCGACAACGAAACTATCCAGAAAAGTATTACCTTATCATATTGAGGGTAACAATTTTGGGGTACTCATTAGTTCTTCGGGTGTACGCATTGTATTTCGCGCGTTTTATTTGTGTCCCGTTACCTTCTTATTTCAATGCATTGTTCGTTCGTTTCATTGTGTAATCGTTTCTCTCGTGCAAGATTTTTTACGATTCTCGTGTGAGCGTATCACTCATCGTGTAATTTAATTTAGTGCACACGAGTCGTCCATTCGATGAATCGTTGACCCGAGGTAGCCGGGTAGAAAAAATTTATTTTCGTCGAATGAATCTAATAAGGCGAGAATAATAAAAGAGACGGCGCGTGATAGAATTTCCTGGTTTACAGGAACGTGTTGTATACCGAATTCGGAACTCATATTATAGGCAAGTACCAACTTGTCAACTGCGTGCAAAAAAACAAAAACAAAAAAAACTTAAAAAGTTAACCTACTATATTCAAGATCTCGTAAATTTACTGCATTAAGACGGTATTTGTATAGACATGCTCACTGTCTGTTCTATGGCTGTCCCTGTTACTTTCTCTTCCAATGATAAGAAGGACTTACGAAACATCATGCCTAGCTTTGTCATAAGGTTGGCGTTGCAGTTGAACCTTTTGCTTCCCGTTCGTTGAAATCGAGCAATAATGCCAGGACTGACTCTTGTATCCTTATTCTTTGAGTTGTTCGTTTCTACTGATATTCCTTATGTAGGTACGCGCGGTGATTTTTCTTCTGCTCCGGAATCTATGGGGGCAAGAAGGCCGCGTCTCGTTGTCACGGACAGCTAAGCGAACGCGGGGCTCTTTCCGTGTCTCGCTTCATCATTCCTTCCTATTGGCTAATGCCGCTCTCGCTTGAGCAATAATGAGATGCAGGGACTCGCCACGCCCGGCAGTTATTAAGCGACGCGACTTCTATTCCTATTATTAATTAACGTTAAAAGCCCCTTTCATAGCGAGAGGGACCGAGGCGCCCCCCGACTCGCTTCTCGTCACGCACTCAGCGTGATTTTGGCCGAGCCTTCCGCACAGCGAAGACGGAGCGCGGCCGGCGAGGTCTCGGGCCCCCGAAGGAGCCGCCCGGTGCGCGAGCCCCGGCGCTCGTCGAGTGAAACGAACCCCAAAACCGAATAGAATTCCAGCCCCAAGAATTTCGGGACCGGTGGCGGCCTGTCGACTGCACTTGGCTAATGAGGCGCGGACCTCCTCTCCCTCTCCCTGTCTATTCTCAGAACGAGAGCAGGGGAACAGTGCGGGGCTCTCGCTTTGCAGTCCTTCATCGTCCCCGCTTCCCCCTGGAAGCGCGGCGGCGGGCGGAGGCCGCTTTTGCATTTCTCCCGGACAGTCGAACGCGTTCGAAGCGGTCCCGTTTTAATGAGTCGGCGCTGCCGGGTCCCGCCGCCGCGGATCTTCCTGCTCTCGCCGCCGCCATCCCGAGCTTCGTTAGCGTCCGCGTGTGCCGCCGACAAGTCGCGCGGCATTTTTTTCTTTTTTTTTTTTCATCCGGTGCGCGGTTACGCGGCGCGTCCGGCCGCTCGGTGCCGAAGGGAAGAAGGCAACAAATATTTGAATAGTGCTACGACGTGTACACGCCGACGATGAAGCTCGCTTGAGCCGCGGTAACACTGCTCGCCCATCCTTCGAAAGACACGCTGTTCGCTGTGCAGACACGATATCACATCAAGCGCGCACCTCAAGCACGTTCCAAGTATTTTTTATACGTACGTATGCTACGAGCGTGTTAAAATACAGTCTTCGGGTGATCAGAGCGACAGGAATGTTGCACAAGGAAGGCCACACACAGTTAATGCAGAATGCCTCGAGTCGTATCTCATGTATGAGCTCTGTGACCACGGCTTAACACTTGCACTGTAATACGAGGGAGGGTTAGAAATGATACGTACAGGGCTCCGGAGAAGGGCGAAATGAGATAGATAAAACCATGACATTTCGCTTCACGATAAGCGAAAACCAGATAAGCGCGAAAGAACGTGACGTCAGAGACCCCGTAAACGGAGACACTCGTTACACTCGCCGAGAATACACATGCATGTTTTCTTTCATTGAAATGTGTTTTTTTTTTTGTGTATGTGTGTGTGTGTGTGTTTTTTTTATCTCTGGGTGGTTTAAAAAAGTCCGGTTTGTGCTTTCACGGGTTTTTGCCGAATGAACGTTGATTCTCCCTCTACGCACGAACAATTTATGCCACCGCTTACAAACGAGGTCAGCCAATCCGCCTTTAGATCCGAGGTTGCGAATTGTCGACTATTGCGATCTGGAAAGGGTCCAGCGCACCTCTCGCTTGATAATCGGCCAGCGAGAAGCGCAATACGTCATCTCACTCGTGACGTCGAGGACCCCTGCACTGCCAAGGGTACTGCAATAACAAGGATTGCCGCTTGGTGGCGTCCACGGGTGACAATCTCGCCTTGTAGTGATATCCGAGGACTGTACGCTCTATGGACTGTACAAAGCTTGGCCGTAAGGCCATTCGCTGCCATGCCGGTATTTTATGTGCCGTGAGCGTTCAGTACACCGTGTTACTTTCACGCCACGGAAGTAAAAGCTCGAGGGAACCTGTAAGTAAAAGTAATCGTCAGTACCCGGCAGTGGCGATACCTGCAAGCTACGCACATAAGGTCCTACCTATATACAGGAGTAGGTCCTATTGGGGGGGAGATGGAACAGTGACGCCTCTAGTGGCATGCTCCAGCTGTGTGGGCAACAAACCAACATTTCTTGTTTGTTGTTGATCAGAAAAATCGAAGGTGACGATTCGAAGGCCGCTCCTCGGGTGACCAAAGCACTGGTCAAAGCGAAGCGCTCGTGCCAGGACGTGATAGGCGAGGTTCAATTTCCTTGTTTTGCTGTGTTAGTAAACACCGGGCTGTGTGGACAACAAGCTCGACAAAACTCCCCATATAGTTCGATCTCCTGCCCAATAAGGTTCTACTTATATACAAATCAAGCTCCTACTTATCGTTCGCTAAGAACGGCGATCTTCATAGTGTGGAATGCAAGTTGCGGAAGCACTCTGGATTCCGAGTTGCCTTTATATTTGCGCTGTACTTCTTTCAGTGGCGCTGGGGCGAGAGCCATCTACTGTCATAACTTGATCTTCCTCCCAACCACCGGGTGGTATCGAGAAATGGTTTTATTCATTTTAAAATTAGTTCTCGGGCGTCTTCGAGCAGAAGACTTGTGTTTCTAAGGTGCCGACACAACGTAGTTTCTGGCTAAACAAGAACATAAGAGCTAAAATATCGTTTCCGTGCCCCTTCAGAGTATGGTACCGAAAGAACGCTCTCATTGGTTGGTCTGGCTGAAAAAACACCAAGAACCGATGCTCCGAACAAATCAAGGTGCAGCAGATACAGAAAAACTTCTCAGTGTTGGACAAAGAAACCTATGGCATATGAGGCAGCTTGTAGTTTTCGCATATTCGAGATTTTAAAATTCAAGATATTGGCAGCGAGACACTCACTCTCTGACAGCTCTGAGTGCAAATAAGATTCACGCGTATATCGGAGCGCTAAGGAAGCTCAGAGTCAAAACTGAAAGAGCGTTGATGTATCTCCGGTTCTCTAGTGACCGACCCGACGCGATGGTCAACTGGCGCCCTAGCACCGCTCTAGCAGCGTTTTTTCATTGCTTTACCGGACCTTTAAAAGCGCTTTATTACCGTTTTGACAGCGCCCAGTCGGCCTCGTATCAAAGAGCTCGTATTTACCGCAGCACCTGCATGACGTTTGAATCTCGCTGCCAAGGGAGGCGGCGCCAACCCGCAGGTAAGACGTGAAAACAATCCGCCGCTTTTCGCCTTAAGTGTGCAAAGAAGCGACAGCGATACCTTCTATTGCGCGTAGTTACCCACACGTCTATGCACATCCACACTTTGCTTACCCGATCGCACGCAACACAAACTTGTAATTAGGAAAATATTTAGGAAAGGGAACGAACGCACTGTACACACAAGTCAGCGTCCTTGCGTAAGACTAAATCGAGACAGGCACCGGTACGAGCGGTTGGTTGCTTTACATCTAGTAGTGCACGCAGACGGAGTTCTATGGCTCGCGTGCGTTATTCGAGTTCTACGAACGTACCCGCCATCTCTCGACCCGGTGATTAACAACTTTGGTTGGATGTGGTTGGTTGATGTGATGACGTCGCGCTGTTTTCTGCCTTGCCCAACGTTATCTCGAATGCAGCTGGGAAGTTTCTAAAAGAGCTATCGATGTGATAGAAAGCTGGGAGCTACTGCTCATTCAAGTGTGCAGCAAACCCACGCGCGACCTGGTGGGCAAAATAATAAAAAAAAATATGCGGGAAAAGAAACGAAATGCACGAGTTAGGAGTTGCGATTAAGTGCGAACATGTTGCCTTGACCAACTATTTCACTTCACTAGCGAGCATGCATAGCAGACCCACTCAAAGATCTCGGCCTGGTAGCCGCTCCTTCGCACACACCTCTAGAAAAAGCGAGAGAATGAATCAAATGTAAATCCTTCCACGCTACATGTGGCATTCGCATCAGTGTATTAGATAAAGATAGAAATGTAATCAACGTGGACGCGAAAAGAACTACGATATGCTCGAACATAGAAGATCAAAAAGAGGCAGCATCAACTGCAAATTTATACCGCACGCCGAAGCGCGGAAACCCAGAATCGTCGTATCGACGTAAACTTCGGAGAATACGCTACACAACTCAGGTGCCGCGAAATAAACTAAGAACAACAAGAACTGCGCGAAAGGACTTCACATAAATCGCAGACATTCTTCGGGCTTGGTCGAAAGCGTACCAACCACAAGAAAATAAAAGAAAAAAAAGAGGGGCCTAACTGCGTCCGCATGCCGTTAGGGAGTGGAAAAAGATAGCGCGCCGAGACTGTATCGTGGAGCGTGAACATATATTTACACATAAAAAAAAGTCTCGAATTTTGGAAGTGTATGGAAGCGAGACACAATTCGTAAACGCAGGGCGTCGAGCAAAATCAATAACATTTCTCCGGCGTGGAACGATAGAAAAAAAAATAGAAAGCAAAAAGTCGGGAAACTAGATTTAGACATAGCAGGTAGACTATGCGGTATAGTTTGGCTACGTGGTCGTCGTGTGCTGCTGCATAAACAGCGAGCAATTTTTTTTTTTATTTCTAAAGTGATAGAATTTGAATACAGTCATGTCTGGTTAATATGGACCCTGTTCATATGGATACCCAGATATATATGGACATCCTTTTCGAGGACTAAGTGGAAAAATACAGCCATTTTTGTCTCGATATTATGAACAACTCACATTGTCGGGGACTTTTGGGGGGAACGGAGGTATCCGTATTATCGAGACATCACTGTAATGTATAGATTACACTTTATATTTGTCTTTGGCTCGATGTTTCAGAGCGCAGCTCTTAGGCGGCCATTTCCGGCTTGAGCGGCGACGCCGTCGCCGTCGGCGTAACCGCGCCGTTGCATTATGTGACGTTTCCCATAATAACGTCGCACGTGACGCCACCTGCGACGTCACGAGGGCAACATTTGCCCGCTAAATTTAGCGGGCTCGTTTTCGCGCTTGGTTCACGCTAACGGCGACAGAAAGTTCCGTGTTAGCGCGAACGTCTTTCCCGAAGCTAAGCCCGGAAAACACTGCAATTTCGAGTCTCACAATTTCGGGCTTTGCCAGCGACTCTGCCGAGCTCTGAGACGGCAGGCGTGAGGCGCCGTCGCCGGGCTTCCTGTTTGCCCTATGCGCCGCGAAAGTGAGGGAGAGGAGGAAACGAGAGGGCAGGTCAGAACGCCGGACTCTGATTCGAATGATTAGTGGGTAGGCCGACAGCTAGCAGCCTGCGTCCCTATTGCACTCGTCGATCGCTTTAGAACGGTGAACGCCGGCGTCCAGAGATTGGCTTTCGCATTCGAACGCATTCGACGAGTGCAGTTGAGACAAAGGCTGCTAGCTTTAGGTTTACCCACTAAATATTCCAACGAGAGCTCGGCGTTCTCACGCCTCCGTGCGCTCTCCATGTCCTCCTCTCCCTCACTTTCTCGGCGAATTGGTCCGTAGTTCTGAAGTTTAGAGCAGCGCCCCTCGCGAACGAAATTGAATATTTTGGACCCCGTTTCGATTGTGCGCTTTTACACTGCCTCACGTTGCTGAAAGATGTTATGGAAGAAAACATTAACAAGACCACTGAAAGGAATACATTCTTGCCGTTCCGAAAGCATGCTAAGGCTACGAGCTGTAGATTTTTTTTTATGTTAATTTTTTTTCTTTCCGGCGTGATAACTGAGGCTAACCGATTCTAGCAATCGAACGTGGCTCGTGGATAATCGAACTCTACAACGCCGCCTTTATGGTCGCTGAAGCCAATATTATATGGCCGCGTCTAAAGTCGCGTCCTGTGGAAACGCTCGCGCCCATTCGCCGAGTGCAACATGCCTATTACCTCTCCCCGCGTCTTAGCGCCACCTAAAATACAAAACCTGTCCCCCCTCCCCCCTCAAAAAAAAAATAAATAAATAAAAAAAAAGCGTTACGATTTTGCGTATTTACGCTGCTCCGGCCAGCCTGCATCAGCATCGCAACCAGCGCATCTTGCAAGCGTCTCAGAATAAACGCGACGTTAGCTAGGAGCCCATTTCAACGGCGACGCCAAGAGGAACGCGTCTCTAGCTTTGCTGCCTCTCCCGTCGAGTTTCTACGTGTTTGCCACTTAGACTGACCATGACGTCATCCGCCAGCTTCGTCTTTTACGTCCTCAAACGCCTTACGGATCATTCGTGAAAAATCCTCGCTCCGGAACGCGATTACCGAGACGGGAGCGCCCTTCAACAAGCAAACCTCCCAAAAAAAAAAAAAAAAAAAAAAAAAAATATATATATATATATATATATATATATATATATATATATATATATATATATATATAAAGCTTCCTGACAAAGGCCGGACTCGAAACGTCGAAGATTAAATCGTCCGCTGTTGCTGTTTTCACTAAGGTTTTTTTTCTTTTATATATATATATATATATATATATATAGAGAGAGAGAGAGAGAGAGAGAGAGAGAGAGATAAGAACTCAACCACCGTGCCGAATTATTACAAATTGGGGCGTCTTCAACGAGGCCCTTCGTAGCCTGTCGCCAGTGAAACGGTAATAATATACAATTATCCTACCGACAAATAAAATCAGGAGAATAGCACCAACTTGTTTCTTTATAAAATCAGCTGACAAAGTCTACTTTTTTATGTAATCTAATGTTTCTTACGGTCATTTCAAGACCACGTTTCGAGTATTCTCATTTGTTCTCCATTCGTTTATTTTTTTACACGGCGCTTTTTTAGATGGAGATGCCGACCTCGCTCTGGTTGTTCCTGTCGTTATAACCGTATGATTCTTCGAACAATTAAAACATAAATAAATAAGACCGCAGAATCGCCAGTGTAGCGGGGGAGGGACTTCCGGCGGAATCCAGTTTCCGGCCCGACCTGGAAGCAGCCCGCCGTTGATCGGAGTGCGCCGGTCCACTCAAAGCGGACGATTTCATTTAGGAATCGACACGGTCTCGCACGAGCTACCCACCCACTCTCTTCCTTCGCCCCTTTTATCCCCTTTCTCTTTCTCTGTCTCTCTTTCTTTTTTTTTTTCATTTCTCTTAATCCACTTTCTGGCATACCTTTCTGCACATTTTTATTTTGTTCTTTATATTTGCATTAAGTGCTCCAACTTTCACTGGCCTTCTATCGAATCTGAAATATCGCAATCTGATCACGTTCCAAGCTTCTAGTTTTCTTTTTATATCGGTTAAATAATTTTACTGGCCGATTTTTTTCCTTTTACTACTCCTTTTTTTTTATTATGCCAGGTTGCCGGTTCAGTTTTCACCATTTTTTTTTTGTGTTTTCGACGTGAGTTTGCGCGCATCTATACGAAATTTGATATTTGCGTGCGTTCGCACCTGACTTTCCGACGCAAACGCACATCATTTCGCGCTTCATTTGAAACGGATCGAGGCAAGGCGGAAATGTAAATAGGAACTTTTTTTTTATCTTTAACGAATGTCGGCATGACTTGAAACGTAACAAAATAAAACCGAACGTCGTAAAAAAAAAACACCGGTTTTTTGTTTGTTTGTTTTTTGTCAAACTAGGAGCCCATTTCAACGACGCGTCGTATCCTTTGCGTGACTCCAATGAAACAAGAATATCGTTGGTCCCGACACTCGTCGTCGCACGGTGTAATCTTGCAACGATTCGAGCAGCTTGCGTACAATGCGCGGTGACGGTTGCCACCCAGCACAAAACGGGACACGAGTAGTACGCAGGCTTTTATCGCTCTGCTGTCTCAGGTTAAAGTATCCCGCTAAAATAATGAATGGGACAGAATGTGTTCACTTGGAGCGGCAGTGTAGAATGAAAAATATAAAGTTGGTCGTACTGCTGAGGGGATGAATTCAGAAAGAAACTTTGACGTCAGATTTATACTACCTTTCGCGTAATGCGTACACTCTTGGGGCCCTAAACTCGCCAAACACAAAGTTGGAGCCGAAAGTTGCCGGAGCGCGACAAGCGGCAAAAGTGCGAAGTCAACGTCATGATAGGTGTGCTCCGTGAACTTCGGCCCTAACTTTGTGTTTCACGAGTTTAGAGCCCTTGGACAGCTCGAGTTGAAACAGCCTAAAATCAAGAAGAGGGGTGAGCATCTTATTATCGCCCCTCAGCCAATGGGATTACGGTGTTAGCCGAAAATGAGTCCCAAGAACCAATAAGAATGCAGAAATCGTGACCATCCTAAGCCACTCCCCGTGTTTCTTCGGTTCTCAGAGAGTCTAGGGACCACCGAGTCCAGTGCCGTGTATGACCGAGGCTTACCAGTATCCCCATCCAGTGACCAAAATTTGAACTAGCACGATTAAAAGCGCGTGGACGGCAGTGCGGCGCCACTGTGACTCGGCGTGTGTTTTTCCGTTATTGGAGAGACACATCGACGTACCTCTGCTCCGCGCTCTTTGATGTGGACACGCAGGGCCGGGTTAAGGTACGGGCTAAGGGGGCTGCAACCCAGGGCCCCACGCTACCAGGAGACCCGTGCCGGACCCCGAAAATTTGGAAAAAATGCTACTATGTTTTAGTTCAGAAAAGCTCAAATATAAAGGAGGAACAAAACTGCGAGGAACCTCTGGACCCGGGATTTCTGGCGTCCCCCCCCCCCCCCCCCCCCCCAAATTCCTGTTTTTTTTTCACCGTAGTAAAAACATGTATTCTATGAAGTTTCATTCTCTAGACCTGCTGGCGTTTGCGAGCTATTTGTAAAAGACTTAAAGGCTAGAAAGCAACATACATGATGCACTTTTTTTGTTTATGTTTGCTCTTTCAGGTGTAGTTTCATATGGAAAGCTTCCTCCGGAAACGAAAAGCTTGAAACAAGAAAAAAGAAATATCGGTGAACCTCCCGAAGCCATCCTTTCTACCCATTAACCGGCGCTTCATGGAACCGGCTCTTGAGATGTCCCGCGAATGTTTTTGAGAGGCAGTGAGTGCAAACAACTGTTCTGGAGCTTGTGCCTGATCTGCCAGTGCGAGACAACACTTTTCCAGCCATCGACTGATATGATCGCTGCATTTTTTATGAGCCTCTGAGGTGTGACCTATTATTTTAAAATTAGAGTAATACGTCCCAATGGCAGTGAAGCCCTAAATTACTGCAATTAAAAGAAACAAGACGAGTTCAAAAACTAATTGAAATATTTTCCCTTAAAATAGACATCACGTAGGAGAGTATTTTAATAATGTTTCCTTGAACTTCGTGATAAATGCCCGTGAATGTGCCTTAATGACAGTGATTGCATTATTACAATCGAATTCGATCTTAATTATTTATTTTATTATTTGAACGCGCAAGTCTGGAACACGAGAGTTCAGTTACTAGAAGGTTGCGAACGAAGCGGTTTGAGAACTGGATACTTTAACCACCAAGAGATTACGTTGTTGTCTGTGTTGATTTACCCATTCAAGTCAGTAACTAACTAAACAATGGCTAGTTCGGCATGCTTCAATCATTTGAAACAATAGACCGATCTCACTAAGCGTCCAACGCGTGCGTGACACCACCGTAACTGTAATTCGCAGAAGGCCGGTGGCAGTGCACGACGCAGCTTGTGCCGTCTCGTGCTCTGCTCGTGGCGACTTGCAGCGGGGTCGTCGCATGTGCCGAGAAACTACATCTCCCACGATGTATTGCGGCAGCGGCGGCGTAACAAAACTGGCTGGTCAGATCGGTCTATTGCTAGAATATACACACTCTCTCCTCAGGATAGTTTTCGAGCTGCGACTCGCGAGGCATGCCCTTAGGAATGCGAATTAACTTTTTTTTCTTGTAATGGGGACTTTTCGGGCATCCTTTCGGTTACTTTATAATGCAATTTGTGCCCAAGTAATCATGACACTCAACATCAAGAGGGTCACCTGGGTCATCTCTCTAACTCATCGTGGTGAATTTATGAGAACCGGCAAAGACACGTACTATATAAATAATGTTGTAGACCTGGTAAAACAAGTTTATAAAAACGCGGAGTCATCATTTTCAACTTTTAAATGGTAGCTTACGAAGACCTATGGAGCTGCTCAATGTGCGCGAAACTTTGTAACATTTCCCCAATCATCATGACATTGTGTTTTGTACCTCTTAGTGAGCGATTGTCTATTTCCGAAACAGCCTCTAATCCACAATCACATCTGCTTCATTTCCACCCAGTGAAACCTGAATTTTCTAATCCTTGAATCTAGCGACACAGAAACCTTTCAGGAATAATCATAAGAACGACATTTGTGTTTCATGAGGTGGTAAAATATACATAGTGCCGTCATTGTCGTTACCACCCTCACCATCGTCATCATAGTCAGTATTATCATCATCAGGGGCCTCATGAACGGCCATAGCCCGGGGCCCCCAAATTCCTTAACCCGGCCCTGCGGACCCGTACATAAAACTGACTCGGTGGCACCTGGCTGGGTGATGCCGGTGCTGGGTAAAGCCTTCTTGGCGTCATAAGGTTGAGTCGACGGCGTGGCGCTGTCTTTCGTACGCCTTTTACCGAAGCTAGTTCAAGTTCTCGGCTCGGGCTGGGGCCGTCTGCAGGCAGTCCAAAGACAATACATATATGGCCAACTAGTCGGATCTGTCCCATCTCCCAGTTAATCTTTTATCATTTTTTTTACTTAACCCTTTCAACTAACTGTTGAACATAGCGCGTAACATTAAACGTTTATAAAAAAAAACAAAAAAAACTTTTCATCCTACGCAAAATGTGTTAATTGACTGACACCATATACGCAAAACAAAACATGTCCCTTGAAAATTTGGCATTTATTGTTTTTCTTTTTTTTTTCATGGTGGTATATACACGTGTTTGCAGTATGTTTTAGAGCGCATCTCTTAGGCACCCGTTTCCGGGTTGAGCGGCGTCGCCGTCGCCGTCGGCGTAACCGCGCGTTGCGTAATAGGACGTTTCCTATAATGACGTCAGGCGTGACGTCACACAGGCATACCCTCCCCTCCTCTTTCTCAAGAGCTACGCTCTCATTCGGCATTACAGAGAATCGTAAACGTCTTCCATGTTTTAAATTAAAAGGTGGTCTTTCAGTAAATAAATTGTTTCTTTGCTATAACGTTTCCGGCCGTGGTGATGTTTGAGGAAAACGTGATAACACGCGAACTAACTGCCAAAAAATATATATTTTTTTAAATTAATTTTAATATTTGAATTCCGGAAAATGTAACCTTTTCAGTCACATTGCCTAGTGATATTTGCAGGCTGTTGTTAGAATAGAAATGAAATGAAGTCACGTCCAATTTATGAAGTCGCACAGTGTCAAAGATAACCGTTCAAAACTACCAGCGCGAACTTCCTGCCTTCGACGATGCTTCGGCGTCTCGTGCATCTCCAACGCGCGCGTGCAGCCAAAGCACCGCGGAAGGCTTGGATCGCGTCTTGGAAGCGTTCGAAAGACACGCCCTGCCTTTCTCCTGTGTCGTTGACCATAAAAGCTTCATTTTCGTAATACTTTAAAATGAGGTACGAGCGCCGAAGGTGATATATTACATTTCATGTCTTACAAGCGTTTCGTGCCAATCTCCTTATTTTCGTTACGTTACATTTGAAAAGATCGCGCTCCAGGAGCACCCTTCCGCCGTATCGTCTCGCTTGTGTGACTAAACATGCGTCTAGCTGTATGTGTGACACTGAAAATAAAGTGATTAATTGATTAATAGCGTATTTTTACGCTGGCGATTCTCATACGCAGCGACGAATTTAAATTATTCTAATTCAATTATTAATCAGTCCGTCGTTTGTTCAATTCTTAACGATTTTATGGAGTTCAGTATTAACTAATTATAGCTTATCGTCGTTATGCGCCCGAGATACGCGTTAAAATATTGTTATAATTTAAAACGAATAAACTCTGCGCCGATGAAATCTAAAGCGTAATTTAAAGATGGCCCCGACGGTGAAAATGAGATCCGAAAGTTTCACCCCGTCGTAATACTGCCTGAATCGAGAGTTTCAACGAATGTTTAGAAAATGTTTAATTAAGATAATAATATTCGTTTTACATCTTAAATAAAAGACAACATAAATAGTGCCAGCTTCTAATGACGCGCGCTTTTGAGGAGAATCAGAAACAAATTTTCGAACTGTGAATAGGATGGGTTTGCTACCTACGAGTTCAGGATCTTAATTGCCACGCTCGCTCGGGTTACCTTTCGCGGAAAGCTTACGATCTTTAATGCGTACTTCAACGCTGCTATAAAACTATGCGTATTTTCATCCCCCTTTGAAAGGCCAGGTAGTTAATTTACTTCGTGTATTTTATATGAAAGGATTACACACAACATGCTCAGTGTCTTCTCGAAAAGTACTAAAAACCCATTTCGCGAGCTTTCAGTCGCCGTCACCATCACAAAATGTAATATAAAGTTAAACGTGACTACATTCTGTGAAATGACCTTATACACAAAAACTTGAATAGCGAGCGTGGGGTTGTCCTTAGAAAGGAAAGAAAGGGAAAACACGCAGACGAAGAGCATCGCGTTTCAGGCCTGCAGCGCGACCCCCTGTAAAGCGTGCTTTGCCTGCTTCGCGCCGATGCATCGTAGCGAAGCCAACAACAAACAGGAAGGGGAAGGATTTGGGTGTACGCTACAGGCACAGGGAACATGGGCTGGATGGTTGGCTGGTTCCGGTCGCCGCTCGGCGAATGAAAGGGAACGGAGGTGGGCTCAGAAAAGCCACTACTTTTATAGCCGCTACCAAAGCTTTTATTTTCATTTTTTTTACCAAAAAAAAGTCGAAGCTTTTGTTTGAGTATGTTGTCCAGAAGCGCGATTTATTAGTACACGTAAAAAACACCCACACGCAAATATACTTTATTAAATTACGCAGTAAATACATTTTATGCCTTATTAGAACTTAGCACAGCAAGCAATTCTTTTTCTTGTAAATAATTTAAGTTGTGTCCTAGAGATGTCACCTTTTTTTAGATATATTTTTTCAACCAAATCAACATTTTTTTTGGGGGGGGGGGAGGGGGGTTGGGTAAGGGGGGGGGGAAGGCAGCCGACGGGTAGCGCAATTATTGTCTGGATGATCATCACAAAGTGTACAGGCATGCCTGGCAAGACGACAGCTCCCCAAATCATCTAATTTAACTCAACAAGGTCAACTCTGATATTCAATCTGCATGCGGGAAATTTATGGGCCTCAAGTCAAAAAAGCTTTATGCGTATATGGTCTTGGAAATTATTTAAAGTCCGAAGATATTTACCGTCTAAATTCATCGATGAACACGTGTGAAGGGACGCTAAAACGGCGTGATTGAAGGAGAAAAGTATCAGTTTCTTTTCGTTTAACCCCCGGAAACGTTATTATATTCCAGGCGTTATTACTCGTTAATTAAACTACTGTAGTCGCTAACAGCAGCTGGTCCAAGAGTTATTTCGTCTACAATAGAAGCCTTAGAGAACACTTGAGCGTCTCGTAAGACTCGAGCGTACGCGCGCAGTCAAATCACGACGAATGGCAACCAGCGCCTGTACTCTTCTCATCCTTTATATAACAAACTTTAACCACATATTTAATTAGTCGCAAGTTGCGAGCGATGCTAATAAAGGCAAACTTAAGTCTCCAACACGCTTCGCTCTCGCGGGAACCCGCGTAAAAAAACCGCGTTCTACATCCTAGAGCTCGCGCCCACTTTTTGCGAACTGATGACTTTACAGCTCACCCGCATTCTACGCTTTATAGCTATCCAGCGCCAGTGCTCTTTGTGCGAGATCATATTTCAAAACCACGAAGCCATGACTGTATAAAGTCCTGTAATAAAGTTCACGCCTCGCGTTTTTTTTTTTATAAGTACCGAGAATCATTGTTGCGTGAATGCACAAGACAGGCACCACGAGCCAGTGCTCATTTTCTTTCAATGACTGCACGGGGCACCGGCGCATTTGACGCTACTCCTAGAACCAAAACATAAACAGGTCGAGGTGCTTTATGCTTGTAGCCTTCCGTGCGCCTGTAAAGCGTGTTCAGACTGCATTGCACAACTCTACTCTGCAGCACAACCAGCCAGCCAACCGCTTAGGGACGCTGCATTCCACGTCGCTAGTCCGATAAAACGAAACAGAGTCGCGCACAGAGGGCCGCGCTGCTCTCACTCTCGCTGCGGCCCGGAGTACGCCTCGAACACTCGCTGGCCGCAGAAACAACAGTAAGAGCGGTGTTCGGACGCGGCCAACCGGTAAGTCGGCAGTCCCGTGGCCCTTGCCCGCTCCTTTTTCGTGCCACGGAGAAGGCGAAAGGCCGTTGGTTACGTCCCTTTTTGTTGTTTGCGCCCCAGGAAGAAGGCTGGCCTGATTCACAGACCTGCGCGGGGGTCGCGGCGAAGGGCGAGGCATCGCGGCTGGCATCTCATCCATTTCCGATCGGAGGCCGCTTGGGCCTTCGACCTTTTTCGTTGGCGACTTCTTCGGACACGAGGGAGAGAGAAAAAACAGTTCGTCCGCTGCGCCTGTTATCGAGTTTCGCTTAAAGCTAACATGTAGCGAGCGATGTCTTAATTGTTTTGGGACAAATGCGCAGCGTCATGTTTCCTGTTCGATGACAGTGATGCTTGGCGACTTTCGAGCGACGTTAGCGGCGCGTAGCGTCAGCAAACACAGCTAACACTAAGGGGAGAACGGCGTCACCGGTGTGATGATCTGCTCTGCGAGCTAATTTCTGGCCCCGTTTTTATTTGTTATTTTCTTTTATCCCGAGCACTTCCTATACACACGTGTACTCGACAGACAAATGTTAGTTCCGCCGGTAACGCACAGTAAAGGCTGATTCACACACTTGCGACGGCCTACAACGGTGCGATTTAAAACCTTTTTGGAAATATATTGTTGTTGAAACGTTTTCTTTACATACAAATTGAGTCCCCGTCTCGCTTGACTGTAGTCATCTGAGGCGGTGGTAGAAATATATATTATGAATACACTGAAGCCACCAATCGGGTAGACTGGAACACTCAGGCTTCTTTTCCTTACACATAATTCTTTCTTTTGTTGGCATGAAAAGCAGTTACCATATCCTAAGCGACCACTTCTCTCAGATTTTCCGTTCATCTCGCAAATCCCCACCTTCGCTCTAGCTAAAAGCAGTTCCAGGGTCACCTGATAGATGACGCCAGCGTGCAAGTGTCCTCTCTGGTCGCAAGAGATAACGACAGTTTTGTCCTAAACGTAACAAAAGTGTGCGAGCGGGCCTTAATTTAATGAAGGTAGATCGTACTACTGGGGGCGTGCGACACCTATGGGGGCGCGCCGCTCCGCCGTGGCAGCCAGAGCTGTTTATACTGAGAGAGTGTGGCCAGAGGGCGAAGCTTGTTTCCCGCTAAAAACAGCAGATTTCACGATAGCAGAAAAGGGCGATGCTTTTGTCTCTTTTTTTATTTTTAAGAAATTTTATACATTTACTATAAGTCAAAGCCCAAATTGGTGGACTAAACTCGTCCTTCCCCCAGACTACGCTGATGTGGTTGCCAGACTGACGAACTCTCCTTAAGAAAGCCAAACTCTCTGAGTATAAATGGCTGCATTAGCAGCAAGTTGGCCGCGAAACCAGCGATAGCCTCCCCGCTACGCCGCATAGTGAAGCGTTGCCAGACATGTATACATTACCCCCAAAAGAGTAACTAAACACCGTTACCCGTTACTCGCTCAAAAAGTAACTAAATACGTTACTCGATACCGATTCTCAAAAGGAACGCATTATTTTACCTCAAATGTAGCGTGCTACTTTTCTCGTTACTTTGATGATCCAACGCACAACTGCTTTTGTTTTATGGTTTATTGTTTTCTTTTCGGTAGTCGCTGCACTTGAGCATGTAGTTGCCTCTCGAACTTTTGATCACTTATGATTCCCCGCTTCCTCGAAAATACATCTCCGGCGACGCTGAAGGGTCGTTCTACTGACACGCTCGAAGGAACGGCAGTGTTGTGCTTCGGGAAGACCTGATGAATCTGGGACTGCCCTCTCTCGTTTGTTCTTTCTGCTTCTAAAGTTCCAAGTTCACAATGGATTCTGTGCCTTCCCGTGTTGGTAACCTCCGAGTTTATATTCGGTCTGTACACATCGCGACACTGTTAGCGCGAACACGACATCGGTGCATTTTCGCATTTTACTTCTAGATAGTATTAGCGAGCACGAAATTTTATCGCTTACATTATAGAACTAAATGAGCTCTTTCCGTAGGAATAGCAACTTGGCAGACATTTCTTGGTTTCAAAGAAAAAAACTGGAAAAACCGGAGATCGCTTGTTCGCGCTAAAAGTGTCGCGCTCTGTACATGATTCTAGAAGGGTCAACCGACGAACCTTATTGTGTTGGCCGGGTGAAGGGCATTCGCGGCTGTAGAACTCGACTGGCGCGTTCAGCGATAAACGTTGATGTATACTGTCATAATGTTCGGAGTTTTTTTGGATTGCCCATCTGCCTTTGTTGCGATAGAAGCATACTCAGATTAGAACTAAAACGAGGCTGTTTAAACGTTGTTCTACACGTTACTCCTCAAACGTAACAAAATACCGTTACTGGTTACGTGGCCTTGAAAGTAACTAAGTACGCTACTCGTTATTTTTCTGAAAAAGTAAATAAAAACGTTACCGAGTTTCTCGATCTAGCTCGGGAAGTCCAAATTTGACACCTTGACATTCAAAAGCCTACCCACGTCCAGCGTTGCGTTGTCCCGTGAATGTTTTCCGTCATTCGACCGCCAGGCGTTTCTCCGAGGTCGGGTTCAATCGTGTGTCCCGCAGTTGTGAGCGGAAACGTAATGCCGTGTTTTTCGTTTATCTGCGCCGGAAGATTCCCCTACCGAGCACTTGTGTGTACGATGGTTCCGAAATCGACGACATTCACCGATGCCAGTAATTGATAAAATGTACGGGTAAGTAGATTTCTTTTTATTTTTTTTTATTGAAGAATCGTTCTACGGTCGCGCTGGCGGAGCGAAGATGACTGCGCCGCTTTTCGCCAACGCACGGGGTAGATCAGTGTTCTCGATTTCCCGGTCTTACGCAAAATTCGTTAGCGCCGACTGTGCCCAAAAACGCTTTGTATTAGCGCCAAGATGATTTGGTGGCGCCCTCTTATAGATTCCTTTTGTGACGTTACGACCAGGATTTGCCTCGCCGTGAGCCGGTGATTGAGGAGGCCTTATCAGTATACAGGACGCTATGCTTTGGCCAATCGCAAAATGCCGATCAAACCGACGCTTTTTATTCGCGCACGTCACTAATACCGCTGTGCTCAGGTAGGTCGACATTAATTATAAACTGAGGTTGGCTGCTACACTGAATTTCTATGCCTGTCTGGTCGCTTTCAATGCGCTTCTGCTAGGATCCGCACCGTGGCGTCTTGTCGCACGTACCCAATGGCCACTACCAGCTCGAGAAACGCTTAAATTGTTCGCGATCGTTCTCTCTTATCGGCTGATGCTGCAGTCTTACTGTCCGCGATAATAACGTGCATGCCACTCCCCGTGCTTCTTAAGTTGTCGGTGACAGGAGCGCAAGTTCGTCTGCTTCTTTTCCGGGGGGGTCGTGGTGACGTCAGAAAGACTCCGATTTCTGATTGGCTCTGATTGAAAGAGAGTGGGTAGACCTCAAAGCGAGGCGCCTTGACGTCCACTCCCTATCCTTCCAATCAGAGCCAATCAGAGATCGGAGTCTTTCTGACGTCACCACATCCCCTGCAAAAGAAGCAGACGAGCTTGCGCTCCGTATAGCCATCGAGTGCAAGCAGGGATGGAACTGCGAATAACTGCTCGTCCGACCTCAGCGTGGCGACGAGGAAGCGCCACTGCTGCGCGACCGTCACTTCGGCGTCAGCGGGGCCGTTGCTCCGCCGTCGCTTCCTCGGCGCCGATGCGTGCCGCGTGGCCGCTGCCGCGGGTACACGTCGCCGCCGGGCCCGGCTCACGTCCGACGCGCGGAATAAAACATGAAGCGGCCCGGCCGTCTGGGTGCCGCCCTCGGTTATGCGGCCGGAGAGTTATTGGCCACGGTCGAGACCGGACGAGGCGCTGCGGCCTCCATGGATGACACGCAGCGCGCCGAGGCGTGCCGCGTGCGGACCTCTATGCGCCAGCGGCAGTGCGACTCTCTCTATCTGTGTGATTATTGGGGAAGGCGACGTGTCCGGACCCGTGTGCTCCAGCCGAGCCCGACGAGAAGGATAAGTACGACTGGGCCTCACTATTGGCGACGATATGTTTCCTTTACGGTTCCTCTCTGTGACGTCACGACCAGGATTATTGTTTGGCAATGATAACTTTGAGGGTGCATTTAAAGATCCCGGTGGAAGCTCGTAGTCATCAGCGTCCTTAAACCAACACAGTCAAAGTTGAGAGTCTGGCGTTTCTGTCTTTATAATAAAAGTAAAATTGGTTATACTTAAGACGTCATAGTGAACGTTTAGACATTCGCCAAAGGTCGACCACAGCGACACCTTTGTTCGCGCACGTCGCCAATAGTGAAAGGCTGGGGGCCATCGGGGGCCGAGTCTCTTAGCGCACCGCAGCTCCGAGCCCTTGCAGCGAAAGGTTATGCCACAGAACTCGGGGGTCCTGCGTTCAATCGGCTCCACTGCCCGTTTCGATATCAGGCCCTAACCTGGACACTCGGCTAAAACGTCGGCGAGGAATTCGGCGGCCGTGATTGGCTCCCGTCACGGCGGTCAAATTCCTCGCCGGTTTTTTCCTCCGAGTCTCCAGAGTACAGCCCCTGGATGAGCATCGTGTAGGCATACGGTCATGTATCACTACTGCGTGACGCTAGTTACAGCCCCCGGGCCAGCGATGGTGCTCGCTACGTTCGGTGCCGGTCCGAGGACGTCGAGATAGGGAGCGGGCCAGGGGTGGAGCGGAGCAGCAATCTTTTAGCCGCAGAAAAACTCGTTTTCTTGCACGTTGAAGATGGTTATCTACAGTGGCAAAAATACGCACTTGCCGCCGAAGCGACATGAGCGAACGAAACCGAAGCATATAACTGACATTCTGAGAACTCTCTCTCTATCTCTCTCGGGGCACGCTGCTCCTTCTATCGACAGACTTCTCCTCGTGTCCCGATGAGGAGATTCCATGCATCAGGGTCGAGAGCCAATTACGGCAGACGTTCAGTTGGTTATCCAAGATGCCCTGCCCTCGTAGGCTTCGCTCGTAAAACACACACTAACACGCGCACACAGAAACAGGGCTGAGAAGGAAGCGACGGCACCACCCTCTGAACTGAAGTTTCGAGACGGAGCCATTTGCCCCTTCCCGAGGCTCCCGCTGTTCCGTGGTCTATCATACATTGATTCCCTGGCTCTAATCTTGACGACGAAAGAGGGGTGTGGCGACAGGTGATGGTCATCGCCAGGATCGGCAGCGCCGGTAATCGGGAAATCCGGGAGACTTCCCAACTTGCTCTAAAGCGCGAGACACATGGACGGCAGAATCGTCCGATCCGACGTCCGATCCGACAGTCCGAACGCCGCTCCGAATCGCCGTACGCGACAGTTTGAGACACACGCTTCCGACCTTGCATGCGACACGACGATCCGTTCGGCTCCGCCCAGGAGATCCAAGCACTTCAGCGGAGGTCCGCGTTCATAGATCTCTGGTCCCAGATTGACGGTCTAGCTCGCACGAGCGAAGTTAGGAGCTTGTTTTCGCTAGCGCGTGCATTCTTTGCTGGGGCCATTTTTCTCGAATGGGTCAGCGGGATTCACGCGTCCGGCTTCCCCTCGCCCGTCCCGTTATCGCGTTCGCTTCGTCCCGCCAGACCCAGTACGTCATCATGACGTTCGCGCTAGCTGTGCTGTCATTGGCTGGACGCATCCGACAATCCGTCCGCCATGCGAAACTATCTGGCGCGTTGGACGCACGTCGGATCGCCGATCCGGCGTCTGAAGCGACCAAATATTTCGGATCAGGCAGTCGTATTGCCGGATCGGACGTCGGACCGGATGGATTTTTCGCGCATGTGTCTCGCGCTTAATGATGGTCCTTTTTTAAGGAATTCGTGACTTGACGACGAAAGGGACTCTGTGGCCGTTGGCGACAGGTGAAGGCCAACTCCAGGGCGGAGCCAAGGAAGGCCGTCGCAACATACTGCACTGGCAATAGTTCTCATCTACAGCGTAAATCAGTGTCACCGCACCTCAAAACCAGACCGCCCTTCCGCTGCATAAATATGAACGTCATTTTTTTTTATTAGACTGATTTAGTAAGGATTTGTATATAGGGGAGCAAAATTTGGATGAGCTTGTACTTGTGGGACGAGAATTTTAGGTATTGATATAGTAAAGATAGTGATCCAGTGACGACTTTTCCCGGTAAAAGTGACTCTGCTGTAGAGGTGTTTTAGAGTATACATTTTTTTTTTATAAGGTAGGCATTACCCGATCCAGAGACGCGCGAAAACTTCCACATAACTTATTCCCTAGATCTCAGGAGAGTGCTTTTGGCGGCGCGATCATATTTCCCCGAGTGTGCCGAATCACGCTCCTGGTATGCAGAGTCTGCGCTGATTATTCCCGCTGCTAAAGCACAAGACGATCATAAAGGAAGTACGAGGAAGTTAAGCTGGGCAGTTTGATTCGGTTAACACTCCGCAGGAATAAAATCAAATTTAATAGTCGATTTTTCCATTCGACAAGAAATGGGGGGAGGCCGAAGAAAAAAAGCTCAGTTTGACATGGTTCTCAGCCACCCCACAGCAGCAGTGGCGGCGGCAATGGAAAAATATGCACTAAAACTTTAGAAAGTAAAAGAGGTAGCGAAAATACGAAAGGGCGTGTCAAGAGCATTGGGTAGAAGTATTGCTCCTGACACTAAAAGGAGAAATAACCCCGCAGCGCCGAAGTCGATGGAGCGAACATTTACGCAAAACTACAGGTAGAATAGTTCACTTCACTCTAAGACGTCTGCAACGTCTTCTCTCTCGCGAAGCACTCAAAAGAGTCAATCGATGTAATCTACGGAGGGCATTAGGTGAACGATGGGGCTGATAATATGTTTAGAGACAAAAAAAACGGTCGGTCTGCTGTACCGTGGCACTGAGCACTTCGAAGCGTCATGCTCAATGCCACAACTCAGGCTCTCTTTTTCTTTTTTTACTTTATATGCGTTTTTCCATTAGGTGAGATTCTCCCGTACAACGCAGCGATTGGCTCTTCCAAAGGCTTTGCGAAAAAACAGATTCTCCGTTTTTCTTTTTTTTCTTTTTTTTTTTTTATAGTGTGAAAAGCTTAGAGGCGCCGCCTTTACTCGGAAGCTTCTTTACCAATCTACACTCCGGTCTCAGCTACAGTAAAGTAATATAAAGTAATTTCCAACTGTTCTTTCCTACGAATTTTCGCTCTGTCATTGATAACCTTTTTTGGTTGCCCCTCCTACCTTCTGGAATTTACCTTCCTTTTTCAACGCCTACTAATATAAAAAAAAACTCGGTAAGTAAAAGAAAAAAGCATCAGGCGACGCAAAATTGCGTTTTAGCGCGAATAAAAAAAAAAGAAGAGAAGCGAGAGCCATACACGCCGAGAATAACATCAGTTAGCACACGCTGTCTTGCAACGACGCAGATCCTTCTTCCATCTGATAGTTCGCGAGCACAAATTGGTTTCTTTGATCATCGTTGTGAGGAGATGCTGGGTACGTGCGTACGCGAACGTGCGCACGGGACACTGAAAATCTCCCCAGCGCTGCGTGTTGTGTTACGAAACCGCGCGGTCTACCTTAAAACCATTTTTATCGACATTAAAACGTGATCTTATTCTAACAATCGTATACGGGCATCAAGAAGTAGGTACGACACGGTGAATGTCCGACTGCACGTTTTGTTGTTTTGTTGCAACGATGGGCGATAAAATTCTGCTTTTTAAACGAGAATAGAATACACTATCAGAAGCTCCTGCCTACGTGCTGCCCCACTGTGCAGTCAAATTACCATTTGTTGGCTTTTAAGGCGAAAGCCTTATTTGTCCCATTACGTGAAAAAGCGGCGGCGTTGTCCCCGAAAGATGGATAAGTTATCTAGCACGCACCTCGGAAATAAAACACAAAGAAAAGCACAGCAACGCAGATGCTTTGTCAAGGCCTTGAAGAGGCCGGCGGGGTTCACCGCGCGTGCGCAGTGCACTGCGCACGCGCGGCGAACCCCGCCGGGAGCGTGATGTCACCGTCGGAGCGCCCAAGGAAAAAGTTAGACGTGGTGCGCTGCTTCTGGAAGGCGCTGCGTGTACGAACAATATCGTATCTTTACACGTAAGCGCTCTTAAGTGTATCTGCCGAATTAAATTTTTTATATAGTCAATGAGAAGATAAATATACGTAACCCTCCAACGGGCCATGCGGTCCCAATGGCAAAAGAAACGATTCCGGTATGCCACTGAGCGGTTATTGTAGCACGATACCTATCGCTTTTCTTATTGGTTGAATCGATTAAATAAGGTCTAATAACTGGTGCTCCGAGGGCATCATGGTAAAGATTACGCTCAGGGGTACCCCTGGAAGTGAAAGGACCATGTATCCACAAACACCTCACTCCAGGGCTGCGGCTTGCTAGAATCAGCGTCTGTGCACCAGCACTCGACGCTGACGTCACGCCGCAGCGGCCTCACTGCTTCCGGGACGGCGCATGCGCAGAAGCTTCATTTCTCGCAAATCTGGTTTCTGCGCAGGGGCAGTGCCCACACCACTCTATCGCAGTAGGCGCCCGACGGTGGCAACACCGGCGGCCATTGATTGGCAGCGGGCAATACATGCGAGGCTGTGCGAAGAATTAATAAAAAAAAAATCATTTTTGAAGCTTGTGTGAAGTATCTTGTAAAAAGACGCTTTCCTGGGGTGTCGCCGATATAATAAGACAGAACTCTCAGTCGTTAGTAACTGCTGAGAAGGCTATCAAATTATACAAACAGCGTGCCAATCTCTGTCGCATGCTGCCATCGACCGTCTGCCGAATCGTTGTCGTCATGCTTCAAAACCCCCGTAATCACCTTAGGTTACTCGCAACACAAACACCATTTTCTAATGAGAAATTTTTAAGGAGAGAAGTTACTTTAGCGAGCAAGAATATATGTTCATCAGACATCGCCTGTTTTGATTTGGAAAGAAAAATGATGCCCCAAACGCCATATGCAACCCTTCGTAAATAAAATTATAAAAGTAAGCATGACATCCAAGCAAACATTTCTGGATACCTGCATGCGTCGTGGCTGTTCGTGGCGCCCGCTGAGGATGTAAAGGTATTTTTTCCCTAAAACTTGTGGGAACCGAGTGTTCTGCGCATCCCTATCTAGGCCTAGCTCAGGCAGTCCGTGGGGCGTCGCCATGTGGGGGCGCGTCCCGGATGCGAGGGCGAAGCCGTATTCCCTTGTGGACGGCTTTCCTTCGCTCTTCTCGGGTGATTTGCCTAAGGCACACCCCTCGGGATCATGACTTGGATCATGACTTGGACGCGTCCGACCCACCCCGGGCGCGTCCATTTCCGCAGGCTATATGAGATGGCCTTAATCCAACGGGACTCTCGCTGGTGGAGGCTCTCCTCGACGGAGCCTTCATATCCTTATCTGACCTTCCTCCTCCGTGATACTGTCAATAGCGGCAGCGCGGACTCCGACTGGCGATCCTGTCAAAAGAGACAGCGCCGTCGTCTTCGACATTGTTCGCCCTCAGGGCAAGCGTGTGGTGTAGTCGTGAAATAAACACGTCATTATCTGGACCGAAGAAACCTACAGTGTTTCTAAGTGGTGCCCCGAAAAAGGAAACCCACAAACTTCAGCGTATGAGGTATTCACATTATAACGCAAACATTTCTCACCATTCTTAAAAAAACCTTCGTCATAGTTGAGTCGTCCAAAGTATTTCAAATTTCACTTTTTCAAAGAAATTCCATATTTTCACTTTCTTTTCATGGGGTTTAATGCATTTGCTGGTGTCATGCAATGGCTGCCGGTGGTGCCACTCGACGCCATGAACACAAGCTCAGCATTTGCGCACATAGTTATAGCCGCCGGTGAACACTCCCCATGCTGAGCGTGTGCTGACGATGAACATCCACAGTTATTTTGCAACTTGCATTCCACACCATCGAGATTACCGGTTTTAACAGCCTAATATTGTGAAGTCGTTCTGAGCATGCGCTCTAAACATTGTCCTCAAATATGGCGTCCAGTGAATAGCCATCCGAGTGACACGTCACAGCGTCAGCGACGGTTGCTATGGTTGCGCCCCTCAGTGGCGCCCACGACGCAGTTTTTTCTCGTGTGTTTTTCATGCTTTACGAGGAGAAGAACGCAAAGCACGAACGGCACGAAAAAAAAAGAAAAAGAACCGGCGTTCGTGTCCGCTGGGCAGCGCTTCTATAAAGTCATAAGGAAGTTGTAACCGTACGGTGCGGAGAGCGGGCCCAGTGGTCGCGTACTCAATCCATGCTTCAAAAGGACGGCACGAGCTCCCGCTAGCAAAGCGTAGCTCGAGAAAATGTTCTACTAAAAGTATTTCCAAAAAAAGGGCTCCAGGTTGGTTCCATGTTGAATGTTGTTGCGTATGGCACAGAATTTGCTCATTTTGCGAAGCGACGAACATGCGCGTGCTGGGCTGAGGAGATCGCACGCTGGGCTGAGGACTTGTTAAATATTGAAATGGTGTATACTCAAGAAATCCTGCTGGATCCCGTGCAGCATACAGAGAGAGTTTGGCCATTCATTGGGAAGAACTGGAGGCAAATGAGGAGGCGCCATTAGAAGAAAGAAGGCTAGGCGCGTTCCAGGACGTCTTCACAAATTCGAACGTGGCCAGCCAAACTGAGCCTCGAATGATGCCTTGGTGGTGGTCACGAGAAACGAAATTAACAAGTGTGTCAGAGTAACTCTCGGTGGCTGAAAATATGGTGCAGGTGATGTTTCGATCACGGACAGTAAAAAACCATGGTCGAAGATATAAAAAGGTATAGAAGATATAGAAAGCGTGCGCGACTGGCAGGACGATCGACGTAATCCGTACGCCCTGCGCCGAGAACTGGGATTCTGCCGTCCAAGTGGTCAGACTCCGTCCGAGCAGAACAGAGTCCGTGCGGCACATTTGTGTCTTATATCTTTTTGTATGATCATAATCGAAACATCAGGTTCCCAATGTTTTCAACCATTAAGAGTTACTACAATTAACTCTTAAGCACTTATTAAAACAGTTTCTCGCTACCACCGCTATGAGATTCTTTTCGGCTTCTGGTTGGCCAAGACAGCATGTCAAGCCCGCTTTCTGCGTCTGGTGCACGCCCTGGCCCTGCCCGCTCCTCCCGTTGACCAAACTCTCTCTATATACGGCTCTGGCTGGATAGCTGCGCATCTACCGGTGAATTGGAAGGGCGGGGCTAAGCTGCAGTGACCAAGCGGCTTCGAGTAAGGACTGAACTCCATATGGGGGCAGTGGATACGAACCCCGACGAGCTTCACCCCGCGGCACGTTTCCTTTGAGCGCGGCGTAACAGGCGTCGCGCACTCAGGGAACGCTGCCGGGCGGAATTCCTCTCTTGGTCACTGAAGTTCGCCGATCAAGCGAGGTAGAATGAAACCACAGCTCGCTACCATCACGTACTTGTGTCAATACGCAAATATATGGAGACCAGTCAGTACAACCAGGGACTGGATTAAGAGCAATCACTGAACAATGTCGCTAAATGTGTTCATAATTCTGTTGTTTTTTTTGTAAAATGTAAAACAAAAATAATAAATGGACATTCTGCTCTTTATGATTAGGTAATCTGACGTCAATTAACTTCTTACCTACACGCTCGTTATATTTCGCGTGTTGGAGGACGTATTATACAACTTACACGAATAATATAATGACCCAGAGTTTCACGTTGGTACCAATTATAAGCTGTGAACTTCAAGAACGTTTCAAATCCTAAAATACTATTTGCATCAAAGTTAAAATTTAGCGGGGGAAAAGCAAAAACAAAAAAGGACCCGGTAGTATTTGACGTGCTTAATGCTTTCGGGTCAAATTATGACGTGGACACCCTGAAATAACATTTTAGGCGCCACGACGACAAAAATAGAAAGAAGTGTTTCAAACACGAGTCATAAAGATTGATGAGCGTGCTTACGCTTTCAGGGCGGGCAGAGGACCGCGCGCAGACAACGCTGACCGTAACCCAACGCTCCGAATCGGCCACGCTGTTCAGGCGGAGTCAACCCGAGCCTTTAAGCTATCGGATCTGTGGAAAACTGCCCGTCCTTTTTACGACCATCCCGTTATCTAGCTTAAGCCCGGGGCTGGCGTGGCGGCAGCAGCCTGCGGTCGCCGCCTTCCAGTTATATAATTTAAAGGCCGGCCGCAGCTGGAACCCGAGGCCGAGTGGCGTCGTTTCACGGGATACCGTCGCTTCGCCTCCGGGGAAACACGAACAATAGAAGCCGCTTCGACGCGATACTCGTTGAGGCAGAAGCCAAATACTTCGTAGAGCCCCGAGACGATGGAATGGCGCTACCTGACGAATCCTGGTCGAGACGTAGGAGCAATGATCACGTGACAGCTTCCGCGTTTTGTTGCTTACCATGTGGAAAAAAGTGCATCGTTCACAATTCATCGTTAATTCACTAGTATTTTGAACGAAAGGTTATGGGGTTCTTTTGGCCTAATCTTTTCTTCGTACTTCTCGTATAAACTAAACTCAAGCGGCGCGACAACAGTGGGAACAAGATAGGGAACAGGGCCCGATGGTGACCCAGCTTCGTGTCATCGTACTGACCACAACCAAAGCGGTCGTCGTCGTGGCTTTGAAAACTTGTCAAGTCACCTAGCAGGTTGATTCTTTGACGGCATAATTTCCGGAGCAAGGATTTTTTTTTCTTTTTTAGCTTGTCAGAACAAGCAGAGCAAATAAATCTCAATCGCGAGTACGGCCGAGCATGCGACGAACTTGGCATTCCCACCGCCGGTTGTTTCGCAATTTGCACGCGTGTGTTTGAAGTTGCCGTAGCCCGTGAAAGTTAATCGAGTGCTAAAATATCACACACGCGTGGCTACACCGTGGCATTACCTTTTGCGGTAACTTTTCGGGCTCGACACTGACGTTCCGTTCGGCGAAAAAAGTGTTAATCTGGTATCGCGTAACTAGCGTAGCAATCGAGACACGCTCAATCTGTGTTGATGTTTGTACCACTGACACCTCGGAATAAGAGAGACACACACAAAAAGTGAAGTGTGCGTACCACAACATGTGAAAGTAATCCACACCGTGCTTATTTCCGCTGTATCTGTCAAAAAAAATCAGCAGATAGAATCGAAGAGTGTGTTGCTGCGACCAGAACGTCCGCCACCACCGCACAACACTTCGAAACCGACCAGTCGACGACAAGGAGATAAGACTCGCCTCCTAAACGGAAGATCTAAAACAAGGTTCAAGCAACTCATACAAAAAATGTCCACCTAAAAAAAAAAGAAAAAAAAAAGAAAAAGGCGATCGCGCGTCCATTTTTTTAATTTAACGAGGCAGCCGGTCGTAGGTAGCGAGTGATTAGCGCTCTGATTGCCTTGCCTGTTGAGCACGGCTACGGCCGCTTAAGGAAAAACAGCGAAGACGGGAGAGAAGCAAGTACGCCCGTCTTCGTTGTTTTGCGCGCTGTTTCATCTATTGCTTAAAGATGAACCGACTCGCCCACATCGCCACTCTAGCTCCGCGTGGGATCGTTGTCGTTGCTTCTGGAATAAGTGGTTCGAGCGGCGGCCTGCACCGAACATTGTAGCTTCGAGTACGTATTTCCTTTAGTTTGGTGCTTGAAGTCGAGAACCGCGCGAAGATCATGTAGGAGTGTGCTCGTAGGTTTTCATGGCGAAATATCCAGTGGTATTGGCAGCCCTGAAGCTATCGTACACGATTCCATTGTAACCTACACGAAATTTGCAATTGTTTCGCTTGGCGAATTCGGATTTGTTCTTAGCTTTCGTCGTACGCACTTTTTGCGTCGTAGTAAAAACAAAATATACTTAGCGAACAGTTTTATCAGCTACGCATTAAATCACACAACCAAAGCAAAGCAAAGCGGAGAAGACACCTGGCCCCGTCACGAGATCCTTGTCGTCACCATCGATCGATTGCAGCGCCGCAATCAATCCCGCTCGGGGCTGTCACGGATTGCTTAAGAAACTTGGGGCGTGGTGCGAGGGTCTTGTTATCACTCCGCAGCACGGCATTAGCCGAACTCCGAGGATCGAATCACGAACGAGACGAGTGTGAACACGATAAACCACTATTTTCTAAATCAATGGCCTTGGCGCGGACAGGCATTTCGTATAGTTGGAACGGCTGGATGCGCAGCAGCCCCGGGGTTTTCACCTTGGAATTGAGAGGGTGGCTGCCGCCATCTATCGTCGTGAACAGCCGAGCGCCATTGGAGACAGCCCTCTCTGTCTCGGCGACCCCGTTATCTTGGTACGCCGGCGACAGCCCACTCCGTCGGCGCCGCGCGACAGCGCAGACAGCGCGATGCGCATGCGTTCCTCAGACGTGGACTGTTCACACCACCATAGAAAAATCTGGTTCTGTAGGCGCCTTGTAAAAGGGAAATAAGCGGAGTCAAATATATGATCCCTAGTGCAAGTTTAACATCATGTTGAACTTGCACAACTAGCCCAGCTCTCTACTTTGTTGTTCGCAGAATAAATGGTGCCTGGAAAGTGAATCCGGCTGGTATTCTGCCGTCTCTTTATATTGCCGCCTTTATTTTACGCTGATGACGTTACAGCTGTGTAATACTGCGAATTGTCAAACATGCTGGTGGTATCACATTAGCGGAGGCGGAAACGCCAGAAGACTCTTTTGCGATACCCTTGGTTGAAGCTGGCTGGCTGACCCGGCCCTCCTAGAACAGACCGCCAAAACAGCGAATCATTTTGTTGCTCTTTTGGAGGCTACGCTAACTGGGAGGTGTGGAGAACGAGAAGGGGGGCAGGCCTGCGCGTGTTCTTACTCTCCATGTGCCGGATCCAAATTAGCGTAGGCCGCTAAAAGGGTGGAAAAACAGAAAAGAGAGCCACGTGGTTTGAAACGTTGGTCTTAAGTTTGTTATTTACTGAAGTCAAATTGGTATACTATTTTTTCGATGGAAGCGAAAGCGCGCGATATTAGGCACATAGGTTTCGTGGTGAATAGATGTTGTAGCGCGGGAATGGATAATTATGAGTCCGAGAGTTAAAGGCGCGCAATAGGATTTTTGCCGACCGTAGAAATTCGGGAGGAAAACAGTTAGCTTTGTTTTCCCCCAGTTCCTAGGTTACCGTATAATTGAACCAGTTCGCCTGTACACTTAGTTTATAGTTCCACTTTTTTTCGTCCTCTAGGCGGGAACAAGCTGTCATTCTTGCGCATGAGAGGCAGAAAACTAAAAACGTACCATTATTCAACAATGTTCCGGACTCCATTCCCCAAGCGCAAAAGTACAGCGTGCTGCCTGAAACAAAGCCAGACAAAACGCGCCCTGCTCCAGCGTGCCCGAGTGCGGCGGTATCGCTCTTTCGAAGCGCGGCCCTATACGCTTCTTTTTATGACGCGATGAAATCTTCGGTTCATTAGTTTTATTACGCGAGGGCCGGCCACGTCCAACGGCCAATGTTGTTGCTCCATGGCGCACGCGCGGGCTCTCGCGGAGTTTAAATATTAATAAAACAATAATTCACGCCGCTTCGCCTGCCACACTTGCCTCGTATACTGACAGAAGGCTTAATTCATTCTCTCCGTCCCTCTCTGGGCCCCGCGGATGCAAACGAAAGTACGAGCCAGCGTTGCTGCGCCGAGTGAACGAGAGCGCGTGATCCGACGCCAGCGGCAGTCATGCATGAAAAGCGCAGCAGAATCTCGATAACGAGCGTATATATATATATATGTGTGTGTGTGTGTGTGTGTGTGCGCGCGCGTGTGTGTCTGTGTGTGTGTGCGTGTGTGTGCGTGTGTGTGTGTGGTCAGATTTTTCCCACTGCTAAGGTTGTTAGACACGCTCGTCTACGCTTTTACTGCCATGCATTTAGTTGGTGTTCCGTTGTTATTCTCACCGTGTCCCGGGATTGCTCCTATATAGGTGAGCGTGTGTAACCACAATGCGCTCCAGTTTTACGGCAGTTTGAAACGCCATTGAGCTCTTTACGCCGTCGTCGTTGGCAGTAACGGGCGTTTTTACGACGCCAACTTTCGATCGAAGTTATTTCTTTGTATGTAGAATTACACCTTTACGTCCAGATCTTCTTTTCCTTTTTTTTCGCCATAGTCGCCTCAGTCGCTTCGACGCAAAGTGTTGGCGTACGAACCCCGGGTGACAAGTTCCAATCCCGGTCGGGCATTATGACAGGGGCTTGCTGCGGAGATGGCGCCGTGCAGTCAAGATTTCGTGTGCACGTCATCCCCAGGTGGTCGAAATGAATCGGTCCTCCGCTGGGGCGTGCGTTGCTTTAAACAGACGCACGCCCCAGCGGAGGACCGATTCGGTTCGATAAAATTGAGCGGGTAAAACCCTCAAGTTTGATTGGTTTGGCTACATTTGACCACTGACTCTTTTAATACTACTAGAGTCAAAGACATTCTAAGAAATGCGAATCCTGAGTATCTTTTGATCACTCCGAGTCCGGTGAGATCGCTACATTAGATGAGAGAAAGGCCGAAGAACGAATCTTTAAGAGAACCATAATACCTGCCTATACCCCGAAAGCCAATATAACTTTTCGCTATCTGGGTTATGAAACTGGAAATCTTATCGGATTCTATCGGGATTTCAGGTTTTTCGAAATTATTCCCTTGTTTGCACTCTGGATTTCAAGTTTCCAGATAGAATCCTATAAAACTTTCAGTTTCATAATCCAGATAGCGAAAAGTTACATTAGGCTTTGGGGTTACCCGCCTTTCTCTGGGAGACGTCAGTGACAGTAACTATAGTTCCTCTTCTAACGCACCAGCATTGTTCAGCCATAGCTGATTTCGGCGATGTGTGAGGCGCAATTTTAACTAGGTGATAAAAATCACTGGTCAAAAATGATCCTTTCGGTTAATTTACAAATAAAGTATGATGCTCTAGATGCTTTATAAAGCGTGGTATCACCGCTTGTGTCTACTGAAAGCTATGTTTTATCATGGTTCGTGCTACTTTTCGCACACATTTCTACCGGGACAACTCGACCACATCTAGCCACCACCATATGAGCTCGTGTGAGTGGAAAATGTATATTGTATTCGGCTGGTCCATTTCCAGACTCTTGGTTCCCTTTGAAAAGCCGACGCCCGTTCGGCTGGTCGAAGTCGGGCATTCTAATTATATTCGGCGGGTTCACTCAGAACGATCTCAGTTTTTCTTGGGGATCGCGCCGTCCTCTGACTCATGGTGCTGCGAGGCGCTCTGACTTGGAAGTGAGAGTGGAAGAACCGCGTGTCAGAGGACCGGTCACGTGACTCACTTCTGACTTCCGCAGCGAAAGCCAGCGTCCGCATCGAAGGCTGTTATTTTTCCTGCAAGCATGCGGACATGCGGCGGGGGCGCTGGGTGGATGAATGGTATTGGCTAAACGCTTCGTATCGCGCGGTATCTTGTGCCATGGGACGAAAAACGATAAATATTGCATTGACAATGCGTGCTACACTCTAAAAAAAGCCCGTGAGTCTGCTTTCCCGCACAACACCCGGAGAGCCAATCACCGCAACTAACGGAGGCAGCTCAGCGAATGATAAGGTCGAAACATATGTTTAGACCAACAAACGCAGTCCGAGTTGTGACATTAAGCAATGCAAGCGTGACGTTTTGCATTGCTTAATGTCACAACTCAGTCTGCGTTTTTTGGTCTAAAGAGATGTTTCGGCATCGCCATTCGCTGAGCTGCCTCCGTAAGTTGCGCTGATTGGTTATTTGAGTGTTGTGCGTGAATGCAGACGCACAGACTTTTTTTAGAGTGTACGTATGGGATGACGCTTCTACACTCTAAAAAACGTCAGTGTGTCTACTTCCACGCACAACACTCGGAGAACCAATCAGCGCAACTTTTGGAGGCAGCTCAGCGAATGACGATGCCGAAACATTTGTTTAGACCAAAAAACGCAGTCTGAGTTGTGACATTAAGCAATGCAAGCGTGACGTTTTGCATTGCTTAATGTCACAACTCAGACTGCGTTTTTCGGTCTCAAGATATGTTTCCGCATCGTCATTCGCTGAGCTGCCTCCATATGTTGCGCTGATTGGCTCTCCGAGTGTTGTGCGGGAAAGGAGACGCACAGGCCTTTTTTAGAGTGATAACGCAGGCATTGAAGTACATGCGACGAGTGGGAATGATGCTCATAATGATGGAAACTCAGTGGAAGTGACGAACAGGGACGACACATCGCAATGCAGGCAGAGAGTATACACACTGTCTACCACCTAGCAGCTACAGTCCCCGTCCCATCAGTTGCGTGTGCTTTCATTGAATGCCAAAAGCATCGTAAATAAAACAGATAGTCTTGAACTGTTGCTTGTTTCATGTGGTTCCCACTTAGTTGTTTCAACAGAAACTTGACTACACGACGGAATCCGGGACGATGAAATTAATCCACCGGGCTGTCCACTATTTAGGCGTTATCGTAATTCGCGCGGTGGAGGTGTAGCGGATATCTGAAAATCCCGTATCAATGTAACCTTACTTGATCAGATTGACGACCATGAAAGTTTGTTTTTGAATATATCATGGTGAGGGTTTCACCGGTTTACTTTGTACTGTTTATAGGCCTCCAAATGTGGCCGACTTGTTCCTTGATAAATTATGCGATCCTCTTCTAGCCAAGCGTGCGTAAAATGTAATTGTAACGGGCAATTTTAATTTGTCCGTTAATTACTGGAAGCAACTGGCCTATCGAATGTCTAATTGCAGCGGTAGAATCTTAGACATTATGCTAGGTTTAAACCATGATCAAATTGTTTGTGAGTACACTCGTGAAAATTCTCTTGAAGATCTCTTTTTTGCTAGTCAAATGTTTCTCAATGGAGTGCTTAGTGTTGAACCTGGTATTTCAGATCATCGTTTGTTGTCTTTTGTTGGACTGCTCGACACGTGGGAAGTGCGCGGAACGGTTACGTTGTAAATATTAAAGACTATGACCGAGCTAACGATGTTACCATAACCGATTACCTCGAAGATAAGTTAAATATTAACTCGGAGCAAAGCGTTCCCGGCTTCTGGAAACATTTTAAGGAAGCTATGAAGTTTTTTATCGAACACTTTGTCCCTTTGAGAAAAGTACGTAACAAACGCCAAAGCCCCTGGATTAACCGATCAATTATTCAGATTAAGCGCAAATTGAAGCGGCGTAGAAGGCAACATAACGCTGCAACAGAGTATTTGAAGAAGTTAAACAGCAGCTCCTGGCTAAGGTAAATTTAGCAAAAAAACACATTATTTTAATATCACGCTTCCTAAGTTCATTAAAAGCGACCGACAGAAATTTTGGCATTATCTGGCATAAAATTAGCAAGTGTAGACAAAAATTAAAGTGGGTGGTAATTTTGTGAACGAGGGAAAGCCAATAGAGAAAATTGTTAACCGATATTTCCAAAGTGTACTTAACCCAAATGACGACAACGGGGCACAAGGCCCTCTTATAAATTCTCTCGGGGTTCTGGTAATTTCAGTCGAAGGTGTCTTGTTCGTGTTCCGTAAATTGAAAGTCAGAAAGAGTTGTGGTCCAAACGCTCTACCTGATGCCTTTTTAAAACGATATGCACTGCAGTTAGCTGATTTTTTTACTAAGATTTTTCAAGTTTCGGTACTTGCCGGAGAAGTGCCCGATGGCTGCAATAGAACTCGAGCTGTACCGACTCACAAGAAATGAGGTAAGTTATTGGTGTCTAATTATAGGCTAATATCAATTACCTGCAGTTGTTGCAAGTTATTTGAACACGTCGTGTCCGGTCGTATTAAAAGTTTCTTATCTGAAAATGGTATTTTATCGATTAAGCAGCATGGATTCAGAAAACAAATGTTGTTTGTTTTCTGCAACGCGTTACGACTGTTCATGAACTTCTCGCGATATTCGATGATTCGGGGCTAGTGGACGTTTTTGTCTTTAGACGCCTTTAAGGCCTTTGATAAGGTGCCGCATGCAAAACTGATTTATATGCTCGAACGCATAGGACTTCCCTCTTCACATTATTGCTTGGATAAGTGCCTACTTAAAAAAAAAAAACATCCCAATTTATTAATATTAAAGGGATTGTCCGGTCAAATTTTGTATTCGAGAAAACATTTGAATATCATTGTTATTGCCTCGAGACACATCGTACGTGCAATATCTGAATATTATATGCCCCTCTACGTGAGTAATTGAATTTATACTGCTCCAATCGCATTCTAGCGTAAACGCTGCTTTCGTTGGCAACATTGAAGCTCTGACGTCACAAAACACAAAGCGAGCATTTTTGTCTCGTCGTTTGCGAGTGAACGCCTCAGCGTGCTTCGTTTTTGTTGTTGTGCTCGACTTGTTTCGTGGTTGGGTGAGATTTTTGTTGCGCGGTTGGGTGCCACAACCACCGGGCAGTACATGCGAGCCAAGACATGACGTTCCGCGCTTTTCCGCGAGACGTGCAGTGACGAGCGAAGTGGATCGACGTCGTGCGTAGAGACTTTGTTCCCGTCAAGATTGAGATCGCGCTTATGCAGCAATCATCTCACAGAAGAGAGCTACGAGCTGAGCTCTAAGCGGACAGAAGGCTAGTAAGCTGAGGAGTAATGCTGTGCCAACGATATTAAACTACGTCCACCCACTCCTCGCCCAAATCGGATCAGTCAATTTAGGTCTGTTCGATTCGCCTAAACTGACTGGACTATAGTTCGGCAGTGCAGGAAGTGGTGCATTCGGTTCATATGGAAGTTGCACGACCGCTGCACTGGCGCGTTCGATTCATCCCAGTTGTGAAAGAGTTCACACCCAGTTCCTCAAAGACTTGCACCGGCTCCGGACTCGGTTTAGCGTCCGTGCAGAAGCAGACGACAAGAGCAGACGGCGATAGCAAACTCCTCATCCGTCTCTGCTCGCGGTGCCATTTTTCGCAGCGCTTGCTCAAATGTCGTCGATGTTTCGCAATAACGCCGATACCGAGGTTGCATTTCGTTTCTTTTATGATAATAACGTACCCTCGGTGGACGTGGAATTGAGATCATAACCGAGGGTAGGAATTTGCTTGATTATGATATTCTAAACGCGTTTTAGGAATCTGCTGGCGTAGGTGTGGCTCCCTGTGGTGTGTGTTGAAATATTGGCTCATGTAAATTGTTTCTTTTTGATGCTATGAGGGGGGTCCACAGTGTTGATATTCTTACTTACAGACACGGGAAAGATATTGCCCTCGTGATAGTCCCCGCCTTCAGTTGCTCTTGGATGCATATTGACGACTCCGATACATTGCAGAGGTCTGGGATTTAGTGCGCTGGCACTCGCATGTCCCCGTAGCTGAGCATAATACTGCACGCTTTGTCCGCTGGTATCTGTGGACGCCCACTAACGGGCTTGGGAAAAACGTCGAGAATCGGCATTTTGTGCTGATCCTCGCTTCAACTTGACGCCAAAGTTACGGTCGATACCTGTCTTGGCCAATACGCTGTCGTCAGGCCTTCATCTTCGAGGTGGTATACCGACCACGCGCTGCCGCCAGTGACTCCCGACGCAAAATCATCCTGATGCCGCGAACCTATCGTCGAAATGCAAAGATCCCCTTTGAGGGGCATTTGCCTCTTACAAAGTCGAAGTGGTCCTAGTGGCGTAGTGCCGCGTCAAGCATCACCTTGGGTACCTTTTTGGTCACCGTTTCGCTTTTGATTTGCCGAGCTCAATTCACGATATCCCGACAAGACCATATACAGTGCATGCATTTTCCAATACGGAAAGAATGCTGGGGCACGTTTTTTTGGTCCTGCCGACGTACCAGAGTTTGTGCGCAGGTAAACAGAGAAAGAAGTGTACTGGACCAATCATCCTGTTCCAGCGTCTCAATGTCCTATAGGCATCTTAAATGATCCATGACCCGGGAGGATCATTCTACACCCTGAAGTAATATCCAAGCCGCCAGAAAGGTATAGGACGCGGCATGACTTACTCCTGCACCTCGCTAAGTCTAGGCAGATTCTTTCGGCTGCTGTAGGCCCGTGTTCCCACGGGGGCTATCACGAAGACGAATGGATGTAATGCAGCTGAGCGCTGACTTGATTTTGTGCGTTTTCTTTTTAAGGGTACCACGTAGAAACACAGGATGTCTGAGGGTCTGTAAAGTAACGTGTTTTATTGGCGTTTCGCCATCACACTTTGCCCGTCGGCCAAAACTAATAAATAAAAAGAACGGAAAAATGTCGGCGCTGACGTATCAGACAGATTCATCTGGAGGGAGCCCACGTTACCGTACTAGGCAAATTTGGGAGAAAGGGGAAGTGCAAAAAAAAAAAGAAAGGCTCCGAGGTCCAGAGCCTTTTCCAACGAGAGAGCCTGGCCACCGTTCTCGGCCGGCTTATCTAGCATACGGGAAATGGACGCGTCCGGGGTAGGCAGTGTGGCTTAGCCCGCCAATGAGTCGCGTCTTTTGGATGAAAACGCCAGAGGCACATTCACCCGAAAGGGCGAGGGAGACACCACCCCCCTTGAGGAATACGGCCTCACCTCGTATCCGGAAAACCGCCACCATAGCTGTCCTCAAAGCCTGCATTGCATGTGCTAGGCCTAGAAAGGGCCTAGCACAGAACTTTCATGCAGTGCTGCTGAGATGCACTACTTCGTCAACGGGCAATCAAAACAAAAAAGCTATTCCATTACTCTGCGTGGTCAAAAAGGTCCTATAATGCAAAGAGCGCAGTGTGACACAATAAAACTTTGGTTGGGGCTAGTTGGCTCATTTCTTTTAAAAGGTTAAAAAGCGCGAACAAACAGGACGAAAAAAGACACACGTACGACACGGTGCATGACGCGCCTGTCCGTGTCGTACGTGTTTCTTTTTTCGTCCTGTTTTTTCGTGCCTTTTAACCTCTTAAGCGCAGTGTGGCATGCAGGAATTTTTAGAAGTATAATCTATTTAACCAGGAACCCCGGACTCTGCAGGGCAAGCTTCCGCTCCACGCGCTCCGAGGTGCTGTGCGTCAGTAAAAAAGACTTTTTTTTTTTCTTTTTTTTTTTTTGGGGGGGGGGGGGCGGTTGGGGTGTCCGTGACTTGGGGTGCGGAGAGGGGGAGTGGGGGGGGCGTCAAAATACATGTGTATATTAAAGGGTCGGCTGGATTTCGGGGGAAGGGGGGCTGAAACCTCATAAGCACCCCCCCCCCCCCCCCCCCCGGCCCTGCCCTGCTGTGCGTTAACACCCTCGGCTGCCGATCCCTCCGAGATGTCGTACCTCCGAGAAAAGCGTAGCAGTAGTCGGCTTTCCGCGATTCGACAAACGACGGGAATAAGAACATTACCCCATTTCCAACCTCGATCGTGCCAATTTAAGAAAGCGATGACGCCTTATAACTTACACCGTGCATTTTATCCACCATCAAACTTGTAGTCGCAACTGATAAAAGGTTGTACAAGAATCATGTGACGGGCTAGTTGGTTATACATTACGAAATTAAAAGTAGCGCTAAAGACGAGGACAAGTAGAAGACACGGACAGGCGCTGTCTGTGTCTGTGTCTCTTACTTGTCCTCGTCCTTAGCGCTACTTTTAATTTCGTAATGATAAAAGGTTGTAAGATCACACCTCGTGAAGTCACTGCGAGGCTAATCCAACGTTGTTAGATTAGCTCAGTTGTATAACTCCCGCAGAGTGGGGCACCCCTCTTAAAGTCACTGCATCCTTTGCTCCCCTTCATTCTCTTCAGTACGCCTCCCTTCGCTTAAATCACGATCTAGATTTTCGCTTCAAAACTGAGTGTTCCATGAAGCACGGTGAAACGCCATCTATACGTTGTGCTTCCAAACATATGTATTCCATGAAAAAAGCAAAAAAAAACAACAGAAAACACTGCAGCCTACCATAACCACCGTCTTCCCAAAACGACGGGAGGCGAGTCGTGAGGGGAGGGGAGAAGGGTGGGGTGCTACTTATCTAAGCGACGTCTATGGGCAGTTCCGGAACTGAGCTAATCTACTCCGTTTGACGATAACCTGGCGACTGTGGAGGCTCCAGACCCGTCGAGCCAAAAAGTGTGTCGGAGCAAGGCACGTGAAAACACTCCATGGCCGAGGCCACGTAGCCTTCCTTACCGCCACAGCAACAACGCCGTCCGCGACAAAAAGTACTTCTAGGCTTCTTCTCTTAGTAGTGTCGCGGTCAGACTCTTCTTATTGCAACACTACGCGACACGAAAGAAAGACGAAGACATGTTACTTTTCAACGATACTTGATACGCATCGACACTCTTCCCAGGAAAACATGACTTTTGAATGGTGTTTGAACCATCGTATCCGTGTAATCCACCGCTTCCACTCAGAACGGCGCCCTGGCATTAGCACCCGCCAGATCCGCGGGCAAATGGAGCGTACAGTTATCTCGTGAACTGTTTCCGAAGAGCTCGCTACTCTAGCGGGCGGCAATGTTGAGGCGGTGGACGTTCCCTCATGGCCAGCAGACGACAGCCGGTTCCTCCGGGCCTTGAATTGGGCGCGGCGACGCAAACGCTCCGTGACGTGTTGTCACGTGCCTCGCTCCGACGCTCTTATTGGGTCGCGGGGGCCGTAGCCTTCGCAATTTGCCAAGTTATCGCGAAACCGAGTATTTGCCTCGAGATCGAACAGAGTCGCCACCGTGCGGCCGGTGTTGAATTACTGCTACTGCGGATACCGCCGCACGACGTCTGTTCTCGGCGCACGTTGAATCATGGATCCTCGCGACGATGCAGGCTTGTTTTCGGGTAAACTGCGCTATTTACGTTGGCAATGCTTGATTCTTCAAGAAGATTGTATTGTTCCACGAGTGTGGAAATACGCGAAGGCAAGGAATGCCAAGCCGGATGCTTATATAGTGTTGCTACTTTGGTCGCTGTTGTGATGCGGTTGTTTGTTTCAGCTTCAGTGCCATCAGTGCGTGCTATTATGGAACACATTGCCGACAGAAAGCGGTGCCTCGCCGAATGCGAACAACTTCTGAATGACGGGCACATTATTGGGTGCAGCTTTGGGGCCCCAACGACCACGTCGACGAGCGCACACGTGCGGAGTTACGTATTGCAGTCGTCGGCTTTCAGCAAGGATCCGCACACTGTGGATCTGAAACTCATGAATGGTGCCATGATTGATGAACTTTGGTGCGCTTGCACTGCAGAATAACTATTTTTTGTAACTACAACGGCCGAAACGCACAATTCGTCCTCCCGATCGTTTCAAACGCTGCATACGTAAAACTCTTTATTTTTGTGATCCCAATTATTCGCAATTTAGGCATAGCAACTACTTCGCTTCCGCTAACTCTGGCGAATTCTAAAGCCTCGAATTTTGTCTTTAAAACAAGAGAAATATTCGCGTGTCTTTATTTCTCGCTAATTTTGTAATTCTCGAAAATATGGGGCTCGCAAAGGGTTTTGAAGTAGGCGGTGCAATAGCTCCGGAAAAAAAAAAACGAAAATGGCTGGAGCTTCGTACGAGGCACCCATGTCTTTTAGCTTGCTCTTAACCTTAGATGAAATCATGCCACTTTCATGTAGCGTGATTTGCCGTTGAAAATTTGTTTTTCAAACGAAGTGGCACGAAACCTTCGCCATGCGGAGGATACGCGAAGTTCATGGAGTGTAAACAAGTAATTGATGAGGCTCGATAGTTTTTGTTGCTCCTTTGGTAGATTGACCAGTTGCCATCAGCCCTACTTACCGCGTACTCCTGACCCAACTTCAAGAAAATTGATCAGGTGCGTCTGACGCACACTCAGACACTGAGCGAGTAACTTCCGCTGCAGTCGATGCCTTCTTTAGTGTGGCATTGTGTAGGGGGGATCGTAAAAGTGACAATTCTGCAATGTTTCGAAAGTCGGATTCTCACGCAGTAATAAGTTCGTGGCATTCGCATCCTCTCCAAAAACACCACAGCAGGAGACCCCACACTAAGGGCGATCACACACTTCCCAGCAGCGAGCGAGTATCAACCCGCACGCTTTTCGCGTACTACACTGTGGGCCACTCGTGGCACTTATGTATTCAGTTTTATTTTTCCTCATGCCTTGGTCGTCATGCATCGTAGGTTTCAAGTCCTCGGCGGTGAAATTCTTAGAGCAAACCATCGGGTAAATCAGATCTCAGCTTCGAGAGCCACTCTTTCCTCAGCGCGCCGGCCGCTGGATATCGGTGAAAACTGACCCCTACCTCGGTGCAATAGGTTTTGCACTGAGGAAATGGACAGCATCGGACCATTTTTTGTTCAAACTGCTTTCACAATGATACTGTACGAGGCAATAAACCCGATAATCTGCAAGTTCTTGGCCGCGACCTCAGATAGCCTATTGGCAGGGATAAATCCAAAAAACTCCGAAAAACACCCGCCGGTAAAATTTTGGTCAATTCGGATTTGTCCGATAAACTACGAATGTTTAATTGCCAATGCCAACCCCCCCCCCCCTTTTTCTTCCCCGCAAAAAAAAAAAAGTAAAATACTTTTTTTTATTATTTGATCAGCACGGATTCAATGGTCTTGGGAAAATGGCACCAGAATTATCTTTCAAATCTCAGACCGTTGTCAAAAGGGGTCTTGCCACTTGTCTCCTCGAGCTTGATTGAGGGCAACAGGTCATTGTACATTCGGGTCCCAACAAAAGCCACTGTCTTGGTTTCCAGTTTGAGCCATGCGATTTGTGATTTAGAGAAAGGAGAAGGTATGTTTTCGTAACAGTGAAAGCTACGATCCATGGAGATTGTATTAAATAGAGAAAAGGAACAGTTGAAACTCTCTATTACATCCTTAACCACTCCACCTCGCGCGGCCGCGGGCTAGATTGATGGAATAGGATAGGATGACTACGAGCTTTGCACCGACTGCCCCCGGGAGTTTATTGATTTTAAGGTATCGACGTTTATCGGAGCAACACTTGTGTGCGACGTTTGGCGTGGGACAAATTAATATTGCCAAGGGCAATGGCACGAACGTCTAATTCAACTGAACAAGTTTTAATCGATACAAGTGCGTTTCATTTTTTTATCTGGCATACGTTTATATCCGGTTATTATTTACATATTTATTTTCAATAGGAAACACTGCGAAATTAAGCTCCGAATTTCGGAGGATAGGGAATCAAACAAATAAAAACTTCGATAAACTCCGAATTTCGGCAAAAAATAAACTCCGAAAAACGCTCTCCGAATTTGGCGAAAAATAAACTCGAAAAACGGAGCCCTACCTATGCGGCAGCCATTTTCCTCTCCACACACTGATGATGATGATAGCGCGACCGCAGCGCCACCTTTAGTTCGATCTCGAGGCGAATAGTAACGTTGGGCAAAATCTGGTCATGTCATGGACAAGAACCATAAGAGGGTGCCACCGAATACTCCCGGCACTGACAGCATACTTCAACGACGGCAAAGGAATTTATGAGGGCAACGTATCAGCAAGGATGAGATTTACAAATTTAATTAGTAAATGTTAGGCAATCAGATCACGAATTATTTTTTTTTTTCACTCGTATCCTTCGACGCCTGCCGCGACCAAAAATATTTTCGCGAAAAAAAAAATTCTTAATTCGAGGTCTTCTTTTTCTTATTAATTTCAGTCGTTCGTGAATCATCGTGCACATCGTACGAAATATTTCCTAAAAAATAAGAAATAGAGTACGTAAATACAGATTTAGCAGTCCGTGCTGCTCTTGGAACAAGCAAAACATTGCGCGCATATCTTGCCGTCTGTCTTTTCCACCCAGCCCCGCCAAAAGGGGTCTCGCGTGACCTGGAAGCTCGCCGAGATGATTCCTTCAAAGGCGGGTTATATAGACCCGGTTCCCTCGGATGCAATCTGCTCCAATTGTGAGCGCTCCTCGACTGTGTTCCAAGCGGGCGCGTGTGAGTGTAATGCGAACCAAATTCGTGACGCAGCTGCGGGAACCAACAACAAAAAGAAGACTGCGCCAACCTTTATTTTGGTTGTCTCTCGAGACTCGAAACCTAAACTGGAGTAAACAATTCGGCCGCAGCAAGCGGCAGCGGCGGGGGTCAACAAGAGCCCAAGTTGAATAAGGCGCGCGCCTTCGCCAGATCAATGTGGCTCCGGGAAAAAAAGAAAAATAGCTTCCCTCGTCGGGAATGCCAACACGCGGAGGCGTGTGAGACGTGCTCGGCGCCGCGGCTTTGAAAACAGCCGCCTTTCAGCCTTCTTTTTTCGGCACCGAGGATCGCAAAAGCGCGCAGGCAGAGTGTTCGACGCGCCGCGAGTGTGCCCCGACTGAGAAGCGCTTCGTTTGGAAGATCAGCGCCGTCTCCCTGGGCGTCTGCTCCGCGTTCGGGAATAGACCGCGTCGGCGCCCTCCATGCCGGCCTCCATCCACAAAAAGAAGCCCCTCTTGGCGCAAACAATTACGAGAAACAAAAGACACCTATCGACGTGATGTTTATGCTTTGACCCCTGGATCACTGTGGAAAGATGAAAACATGACTCTCCCCGTATAGGTTTTACAATCATAAAACGAAGCGTCGCTTTGCCCTTGGCGATTGGTTGAGAGGACATTCCAAGAAAATCTGAAGCGTCTGCTCTCCCACGAAACACTTGGGAATGCCGATCGCTACAGTCTACGGAGGGTGCTCGGCGAAACATGGGGCTGATAATATGTCTAAATCGAAAGAAAAGCTCCGCACTGTGGCATGGCGCATGGCGTTTCACAGCGCTCAGTGCCACAGCGCAGACCGTTCTTGCGAAGATATTATGCGCCCCGTCCTTTGCCGAGCGCCCTCCGTAGATCCCAGCGATGTCCGACATAGGAGGACATGTCGGTGCAACCGGTTTCGTTACCATGACAACCGAGGCACTCTAAGCAATCGCTTACTCGTAACTGAACAAAAATATATGCTCAGCTCCCACCAGGAGTCAAACCTAGAACCTCTATAGGATATAGCTGCCCAATACTCTACCTGTGCGTCAGCTGGTCGATTTTTTTTTTATAGCGTGGAATAAAAGACAACGACGCGTCGCACAAATCGTGAGACGTACATCCGTTTCTCGGGGCCTCTTTCGGAGGCACTTGAATAAAATCGTAGCCCGCTTTCTATGCAGAGAGCGAGTCGTCGGCTTCTTTCGCAGGAGTTGGTGTGACGTCAGAAAGACGCCGATCTCTGATTGGCTGTGAATGAAGGATAGTGGGTAGTCCCCAAAGCAAGCTTTCTCGAGGTCTACCCACTATCTTTTAATTAGAACCAATCAGAGCTCGGCGTTCTGACGTCACCACGACCTCTGCAAAAGAAGCAGACGAACCTACGTTTTGCATTGCTCTGAGCAGACGAGCCCACTCACAACCGCGCTGCAGCTAGACGACTATCTGCGTCCACCGACCGAGACCTCCTCATGCAGTTTCGCCATGCCGATACCAACCGCGTGCGAGGTGATCTTAGAGGGATGGCACTTCATAATCGATATTCTCTCGTTCACTTCCCCCGAAACAACTTTTTACCGACTTTGAGACAATATTAAACGGCGCTCCTTAATAATGCATTCCGTGGATTAGAGGATTTTTGTTCTCCCACGCCGTTCACTGAGCGTTATGTAAATAGATCTGTTGGTTCCTCGGTAGGAAAAACGAAGCGCGGAAATTGTTCGATTCGATTTGCAGGAAACCCGCGCATGACGCCTAGACTCGTTTAGGTGGTGTGGACTGGGAGGGCTGCAGATTTTATAGATTCGTGAGCGGCACCTAAAAGGTGCCGCTGATATTAGTAAACCATATCCTAGAGCTAAACAAAAAAAAAAAAACTGCGTGCAAAAGATTTTTTGGGGTTTCTTCGGCTGGTTAACTGATTGCTCACTAAAAAGTTATTTTAAGCACCCTCTGAAAAGGTTCTTCAAGAAAAACGCTATTATGTGTTCTTTCCACCTCCTTTTTCTCATGAAAGGCAACTGGGCGATCTTCATCGCCCATTTGGAGAACATAATAGCGCTTCACGACAGGGACGAAGGGTAGGAACAAGACAACACAATGCGCTAACTTCAACTGGTTTAATCGTCAGAAAATCAAAGGTATAAATACTCTGCATCATCGCGCCATTCAACCAATTCCAAGCCACGCCACTGATCGCAAGAACTGTATCTCTTTGTCTGCCAAATCGATCGACGCTACGCTGACACATCGATCCCCGTAGTTTCTTATCAGCTCCGCCTCTATAATTTCCCTTACCGTCTTATCTCTATGTTTTCTAATGACAGTGCCCAAATTAAATTCAGGTTTGCACCCACAGTCATGGCAGTGCATCGACAAATGACCGTCACGCTGTCCGCTCACTTTTAGGTTGTGCTCGCGCAATCTGTCATTTAGACATCTTCCCGTCTGTCCAACGTACTTTTTACCGCACGTCAGCGGGATCTCATAAACGACGCCTTCTGCGCAATCTACAAATGGGCTGCGATGCTTCTTCACGCAGCCAACCGGTGGTTTGCGGTAAGGGTCCGTCATTTTGCACAACTTGGCAAGTTTTTCGGGTGCAGAAAAAACCACCCGAGCGTTTAGGCGGTTTGCTATCCTTTTGAGATTGTGTGCCGTTTTGTGCATGTAAGGCACAACCGCCACTCTTTGTTTCTTTTGGGCCACATCCTGGTCTGCACTCGCTACTACTCGTAGCTTCTTTAAAACCTTTTCTGCAACCGACACCAGGAGCGTTCCCGGGAAACCGGCAGCCACCAAGCGTTCTGACTGCTCCTTCAGACCTGAAGGCATCGCATGATGACATGACCTTCTGATGGCGTTCACAAAGCACAAATTTACAATTCCTCTCTTGACAAGTTTTGAATGGGATGAATTAAAAGGCAACAGGGGCTTATTTGCTCTTGGTTGGTATTTCCAACACACATGTTGCTCCGAAAGTGTGAGCCCGATATCTAAAAACTGTATGACGTTGTCCACAGGTACCTCGTGCGTAAGCTTGAGAGGATCTAGGACGGTACTAAAAACTGTTAAAAGGCTGTTCACCACCGAGGGAAAGTGAGAAACGTCATGGGGAAGAAAAACTAAATAATCGTCGACGAATCTAAAAACCTTACTACCATTAAAGTCATTCAGGCGTTCCGAGAGAACCCTGTCATGATGGGCTAAAAATATATCGCTTAAAACTGGAGCTAAACACGAGCCAATACACACCCCTCGCTTCTGAATATACACTCCGCTGTTCCACTCAACAAAGGTCGAGTTTAGATAAAATGTAAGCAATTCGAGAAAGTCATCTACAGTCATTCCTGCTGCGTTCTGAAAGGCCACCACCCCGTGTTTATCGATGCTTTCCTCTACGCAGGTCAGTAGTTTGTCGTGCGGTAGGGAATAGTATAAATCCTTTATGTCAAGTGAGCAGGCTAGAAAGCCTTTGTCCGCGTTTGTCTTTAAAAAATCTACGACTTCATCCGAGCTTTTGACTAAAAACGGGTCGTCCATACAAATGGCTCCCAGTTTATCTTGCAGAAAGAGTGCTATCGATTTCTGCCATGTGCCTCTCTCCGAAACTATCACTCTTAACGGACAATCAACTTTGTGCGTCTTAGCGCTGAACATCATCTGTAGGCACTCGCTTTTGGTTTTGTCAATACTCTGTGACAACCTGTCTAATTTTAACCTCTGGCACAATTTTTTCCCCTCCGCCTTTAGCTTAGTTAAAGACACCTTTTGACGCTGCTTGAACACTGACGAAATAGCCTCAAGGGCCTTACTCCCGAATTCGGCTTCTGTTAAGACCACAAACCCTCCTTCCTTGTCGGCGGGAATGACAGACAATCGACGCTCTTTCAATAGCGACACCACACGCTTAACCGGAATATGGGGCTTCGCGGGTTTGTTATTGTTCCTAGACAACACGTCCACTCCCTCCGAGATACAACGTTCTACTTCGCCGTCTGGTGCGCACCTGGCGACTTGGCGGACCAGGCCCAAGAGTTCCGGAGCGTTCATGTTCGGCTCAACCGCAAACTTTGGTCCTAGAGCAAGACCAAGTTTCAGTACCAACTCGCCCAAGAATCCGCATTATTCATCGCCCAGCCGTCTTTCCAGTGCGCCAAGAAGCGATAGTGCTTGAAACGAAACCGTTCTAGCACGAGCTCAAACGGTTCCTGGAGCGTCGAAGGACCTTTCAAGAATAGTTTTCTTTCGAGTGTACGCTTTGCTAGACCAAGCCCGTGCCGTCACATCGAAACATGGATCGAGCACGCGCCTGGTGGGTCTTTCCAAAGCATATAATCTTCTAATACTCCCTATTATGGACAGAAAGTTGACCGAAAATAGCGTGCAATTCGGAACACTAAGTTATCAATTCAGGTTATTTAAAAAACAACGACAACAAAAGTATTAATTGCAAGTAAATAAAAACTTTTATTTCAATAATACCATATTTATGATTTTTGTGTAATAAAGATTCAGGCTCGGTTTGCTTTACAAAACTGTCTCCGATATACTTTTCCAAGTTTCGATTATCGTGAGTTTTTTTTTTTTCAGACTTGTGTTTTAGCTACTGATTTTGTACTGCAGCAATTACTTGCCTTCGTCCAAGCATTACGTGTCATAAAAAAAATGCCTAAAGGAAATAACCTGGTCCAAAGCCGTTTGTAAACATTCGATGCAGATCTCGTGTTCGCTTGATAACTCAACTGCCCCCAAGATCAAATTATCTCGTCCTGCTAACAACTTTCTTTTATATCTGTTTTGTTGAAACGAAAAACAAAAAAAAAAATGAAATGGGGGTTAACGAAGTTAGGTTTGTATAAGACCTCGATTAAATTTTTATGGCTCAGATTTATTAAGACTAACTCGAGGAATTATAAAAAGACAGTTCTAAATAAATAGCTTTCTTGAAAGTTGGTTGTGATAGCGAGAGCAGCGAAGGCAAAAGCAACGTGCGTGACCGGCGATGTGGCACACAAGTGACGTGAGACAATTTTATTTATGGTCGACAAAAACAAACAGACAAAGTGTTACAACACACGTCCGAAATAAAAATAGAAGATTTAGCAGTAATATTAAAAAAAAAAAAAAGACGGACCAGGCGAGGCCATGTATTGCACGAATTTCGTAATAAATTTTCGAATAAAATAATCTTTGCGATTTATGTGAGGTAAATTATGTTCTTCGTGGGCCGCGTTTAGAATATCGAGCACATTATATATATAGAAACACGTTCCAATCTGTGTGTGTATGTGTGCGTGTTTTAATTATGTTTAGGCATCTTTATGCTGTGAACAACGCCATGTTTCACCTTGAGTGCGAGGATTTCTTTCCAAACTTCTCGCGTAGCATTTGCGATACTCGAAATTTCAAAGATTCAATAGAACGAAGCCATATCTGAGGGACTTCCTGTATACATCTTTATCTATACTTTCTATAAAACATACATATTTTTAACTCTCTTACTTTTTGATGAAACCTGCCAATTTCACAATCCTGCACTACAGTCCCTCCCCCCCCCCCCCCCTTTTTTTTCACTAAAAAAAAAAAAAGAGTCCAAGATCCCGTTTTAGAAATGTATGCACACTAACGCAACGCCTGCCTTTTAATGGCCCCGACAGACTCAGCTCTCCGTCGCCAACGTTCGCGACATACGAAGTTGTGAAAGTGCAAGTATTCAGTAACGCTTGTAAGATTCAGTACAAGTGCGCAAGCCGGCGCGCTCTCGGCACACGTGACTCCCCCGAGAAATATTCTTAATCGACGCGCGCAGGCGTTCATCACGAGGGGGTACGGATTCGTGGACTGTGGCAGAAATGTCAGAGTGACGAGCTGAGAAATTCACAAGTGCTGCTGCGACCGGTACCGTGTAACCTTCAAAACTGCAATTTTCTCGTTTTTAATTTTTCTGTTTTTCTTTCTTGGTTTACGAAAAAGCTTGCGCAATTGCCGCGTCAACATTGCCAGTGTTAAATCCGTGACAAAAAGAGAGAAAGAAAGAGAGGAAAACACCGTTAGCATTCCCATCGAACGCGTGGCCTCGGCTTTCTTCCGTCGTCGCACTTGGATACGGTCAGTCATATCACTCCTGGAAACAAGGAGGTTATAACTACTAGGAGGGGTCACGTTGCGATATTGGTGAAGCCTAGTCATAAAAAGTTTAAACGATTTTGTGCCGACCGTGACCGCACATCTCTCTGACGATTGGTGCGTGTGGCATGTCACGTGTGAGATGGATGGTTGATTGTAGGTGGACACCTTGCAGGCTTGCGCGCGCTCCGTCCGGTAGGTTTTATCAGATCGAAGTCTAGACTGTGGTGTATTCTAGTACCCCATAGTATGCCCATAGCAAGACGAAGGCTAGCTACGGTCACGCGATGTGGTCACGTTGGCATGGTAAGTGAGGAGAGTAAGGAGGAAAATGAGAAAGAAGCGAGTGTCAAGGGAGCATGGCTTGTGGAGGCTACGCGGCCGACGTCATGCCCTCTCCTACCCTTCTATCCTCCTTGTCTAGGAAGGACCAGATCCATCGCCGGAGCGGCAACTGGGTTGGGCCGCATTCCAAAATGGCGCGGTGCCCGCTCTTCTCTGACTCCGCGCCAGCTGTGCGACGCTCGTACTGGTTCGAAGCGCTGATGTCAGCACGCGTCACCCTCTCCCTCTATCTCCGCCACCGCGGTGAGGCATTTAATCTGTAAGCAAGATAGCCCCTCACAACCCCACTCTCGTCGCGACGTCATGCATGGCGCTGACAAGCGGACGCACGCAAAGCCGTGTATTTGAGAGAGTTTGGTCAATGGGAGGAACAGGCGGGAGCCGGGGTGGAGCGGCGAAAGCGTCGCCGCCACCAGCGCCGCATATTCTCCCCGTGATGAACTTGCGGAGTAAGAGTGAGCTGGGATGACTTTGAAGAATACGCAAAACGTGGCGTAGATTTTTTTTTTCTTTTTTTTCTTTTTTGGATGAGGCTGGAAGTACGTGAATGCGTTATTGCCAGAGATTGGTGGGGAAGGGGAGTTTCAAGGTGCCGAGTGCTTTTATTGAGCAAGGAAACGTGACATTGACGTGAAAAATTTCCTGAAACATGAGTCGAAACTGCGTATGTGGGGTGCGCGTTCGGGGTTTGAGCGAAAACTCCCACAGAGCAAGTCCGCAGTTTTTACCGTCCACTCTGTCCTGGCCGCTGACCGCGAGGGCAATCAAAAGAAGGATCGAGTGCGTTCTGAATAACGCAGTGACGACAACGTCATGTGCGCTGCCCTTTCAGTTGCGAAGGGTCGCCAATTTCAATTCTAGCGTGTTGAAATGAAATACTCGAATAAATTGTTACCTAGATGGAGGATATTTGTTAAGCTCATTGCCTCCACTAAGAGAAATTTGCGGAGTGGTTGCTCACAAGAGCTGTCAATCATCGCGCTCAAGGTCATTGAAACAATTTCGGCCATCGACCTGTCCTTATTTCTGACCTATTCTTGCCAATTAATAACCAAACTCTCTACATATACGGTTCTGGACGCGCGGACTGACACCGGCGGGTTTTCGTGAAAACGAGCGTTCTAATGCTCACGCATTAAACATATTGTGTTATCGCATACCCACTTCACCGCACTTGCAGACGCTCTTGACCATTCCATTGATCTCCTTCTGAGAGACGCCATATCCAGGGGTGGAACGGCTGCGCCATTTGCGCCATTTTGCGCCAGACGCATTTGTCTGTGCCATCCTGCGCCATTTTGCGGAAACTGCGCCACTGCCAATAGCTTGCGCCATTATGCGCCAAATCGCACAACGTGCGCCCAAACAAATTGTATTTTGTCTTGGTTTCGGTTTCTATCGACTCGACTGGCAACAATGAGCACGTTTAGCTTGGTCGGCCCTGCAATCCTTTGTTCTGTTTATTCTCCCTATGTATCTCGAGTCGGAAGCGCGCCTAAAAACTCGGGGATCGGATTCCAAGCGCTACACCACCTGCATGCGACTGGATTGTTATTCTTCAACCATCAGTGATTAAGCAAGTCGGCCGAGGTGAGGTCGAGTCGTTAAGCGTCAGATTGCCTGAGGCTCTGCGGCCCGGGATCCAGAAGTCAACCAGTGGAAAAAAAATGAGCAAAAGATTCCGTTTACTACTTAATCGTTATAAGTTGGAACCGCATTCCCGCAAGATAAATTGTGATTTGATAGAACTGGGAACGCTGTCCGATCCGAAATTTTGCCGTCCAGCAGCTCTCACGCGAGCGGTAGATCTGCTCGGCGTACTTTAACCTTGCTCTTGTTAATCGCTTTGAATACAATAACTCTGTTAATCGTAGTCTGCTGCTTCGATATTGAGTTGCATAATAGGATAAACTCGAAATTTGTTGCCCTGTTCCTCCACGCAGCGGCACGTCCGTTGCTTACGCACGTCACGTGGTTCGCACATATAATTACTATGTCGAGCACGTGAGTTGTGCGATAAGCAGTGCTGGTTTGCATCTTGAGCAGCTGAAAGCCACTCAGAAAATATCAAGTACATTATCTTCAGAAACGTATGGTACTTGAGTTTTGGCTCTCATTAAGGCTCACAAAGTTCCAAGTTTTCGCATCTGTTACACTGTTATGTGTTATCCCATCTACCTAGGTTCCTAACCTCTCATGTTCATCTGTGCTGCTAAGCACTATTGAAATTGCTCCCGTGCTCGTCTAAGACACAAGCTGAAGTGCAATGAAAACTGATCTGAGCTGCTCCTAGCCTGCTCCAGAATGTAGTTTTAGCTGCTCCCAACCTGCTCCAAAACAGCGGTTTCAGCTGCTCCCGTGACTGCTCCCAAATACATTTGATGAGTTCCACCCCTGCATATCTTTCTGTACTGGGCTCTGAAGTTGCGAACATGCGCTGCAGCTCGCATCTGCGAAATATCCTAAACCGCGCATGCGCCGCAGTCAATTCACTGCGAATATGATTGGTCCTCTTTCAAACCGATAGAGGCGATACCTGGAACAAAATATCGGGGTTACTGCGCCGTGTTGGCTGCGCAGTCAACGAGATATCCAGCCCTTTCGACATATATAGAAAGGATAGCCGTCGCATGATGATACCGATAGGTCTTCTCAATTGTTGAACTGCTAGAAAACACTTTTAGCCGTTCCACTCTGGTGAAGGAGGAAGACCAGCGAAGCTGTACTATGGTGGAAATGAAGTAGAGGCCGACTGCAAGTCGGCAAGCCAGAGTGCAAAGGCTTCAAAGGTTGCCGCCATCTATGAGCGACGGCGGCAACCATAGATGGCGGTAGCTGTCTAGAGTTTTGTGTCAAGATTTGTTTGCTCACGAACACGATACTTGGGAAACCAGCCCTTAACAGCTCCGCTGTAAAAAAAACATAGTTACTGTCGTTTCGTCTTGAGCGCCTCGTGGCACGGCATACACGCAGGAGCTACTGAAGGTTGGTTCCCACACTTGCAAAGGTTGTGTTCACATCACGGTGTTTCGCATGCAACCAAAACGACCGTAACGGCCACAACATCGCAACAACCGTGAGTCATGCACTGCTTCGCGAAGCTACCCCTTGCATCGCTTGCCATGATGTGTACGGCGAACACTTGCCGCGGTGACTGTCGTTTGGGTCGTTTCGGTTGCACGCGAACGGAACCAACCAACGCAGATGTGTGAACCAACCCCGAGAGTGTAGAAAGGTAAAGCAAGTCAATTTATACAAAGATCGGGAAGTCCGGTATGTCGGACTGCAACGCGTGTTTTCGCTAACACCGAGAAAGAGAGAGCAAAGCTCTTTAGGTGGGCCAACCATTCGCGTTATTTGGAGGCGTAAAAATGAGCAAGTTTATCAAGGTGACGACATGGATGCTCTTTTTGCTTGTCACTTTGCGTATGCTCTCAAGCCCCTGACATCTAACCGACCAAAAAAAAAAAAAAACGAGTGGAGTTTTGTCTGCTCGTTCGGGATTCGTCAATTCTAAAGTTTCTTAATGGCGGTGTGCTTTCAGATGGAAGACAAAAAAGCAAAGTGCTTCAAGATCGAAGAACCAAATTATCGTCAATGTGGAAGCAGACTCTGTCTTTTCTTCTCGGCCGAGATAAGAAAAAAAAAAGGAAAAAAAAGGTACAATAAAAAGGGGGAGGGAAGGAAGAAGCGACAGTGAATGAAAGCTCGCAGCCCGTAATATTTGCGTGTCACGATGTTTGATAAATGGGCGGGCATAACTAGGGAAATTTTGGGGCGGCCGCCGCCTGGCCGCCTGATGTAGGGCCGCGCACTCCAGCGAGCTTCCCAACCCCCTCGTTCCCGCGCGGGTGCGTCGATTAGGGAAATTTGTACTCGGCGAAAACAAAGAACCCGGCAAGGACGGGGCGGGAAAGAAAAAAATGGGAAAGAAATTGGCGGCTCACTTATCAGCGGAGAGGTAGAGGAGCCTCCAGGATAAAGCAGCAAAGGTCACGCCTTCATCACGGTCAAGGCTTTTTGTCTTTTCTTTTTTTGCCTTTTCTCTTCTTGGAGATTGCCGTTTTTGGGTTATGGAACGGGGGCTTTATCCGAGGTATCATTTACTGATTACCTGTTACGACTGAGGGATAAAAGTTACTGCGCAGAAAGCCCGTGTATATGAGGGGAAAAAAAAAGGTTGGCGAAATATTACCGATATTTCTATACCTTCACTGTCTTTTTTTTTTTATTGACGGGATAACCGGTGACTGTTATAGTTTAACATAAACAACCTTTTTCCACTATTTTAAAGAAAATCTTGCGTCGTTTTTCTAGCTTGACAGAAGATTAGTTAATAACGGTTATCTGCTTTTTCCATACACTTTACATTAACATGAAGCAAGAGCTTTGTTTTTCGGGTTCAGCATGCAAAGAGCTGCAAGAAAACACCAGCACATAGAAGATGTTATGCGAGCGCCGCATTTTCTATTAGCTATTGTTCTAGGAAATACCTGGCCAGAAAATTGGGGCGCAAGCGAGCTGGTGATGTTTGAACATACTCGACTAAAAGAGCCCAGAAGACTAGGAATAACGAGTGACGACAAGCAACACAAGTCCCTGCACGCTCCCGTGTCCAGTCGTTCCTCCCCAGAGCCCTTTTTGTCTCCTATGATTGGGCTCGATCTGAAGAAGCCTGACAGACCGCTTACAGACACACAGTTAAAACGAGCGATTTCCTGCACTGTCCATTTTTTACAAAAAGCTGTAAGCGTACTACAATGAGCTTGTGAAGCTTATCAGAGCCCGAGGTAATTTCGCACATGAGTTACTGCGAATTAACGATGAAGCGCTACGATTTGTGATAAGCGACTACAGCTCCTATACAGTGGCGCTCAAATGAAATACTTAAGCAAGTTAGAGCCTTCTCGAAGAAAGGAGGAAGTGCTTACGGTTGGAATTTTTTTTCATAGCTTATATCACGGACACGCAGTTATTAAAAGACGTCGGAATGTCCTGCCACCACATTATGTGTCTCCAAGGTTGGATTATTCCGAGGAAGTGGACGAATATCGTTTTTACGCAGATTGTTTTTAGTTTTTGCTTTTTGTTCGAACAGTCCCAGATTCGAACGCAATGCCGGAGGCACCACGCCATTATCTCTGCCGCCTACGCGGCGAGCCCACGAAATAAGTAAAGTTATTACTGTCTCCAACGACGTTTGCTCGTACGCTATAATAAAGAGAAACATTGTAGCGTGAAATGTGTTTCTCTTATTTGTTTATGCCCGTGTCTTTTTTTTTTTTTTTGCTTACACTCTGTTTTTTCTACACGATGTACAACTGCGCATAAGGTATACCTGCAAAGAAATCGATAATAGATATAAGGCATTATTCAAGTGGACAAAATTTGATGAATGACGGACATGGGGAGGAGCAGCGATGCAGTGTCGCATGATTTATCAATTGTGACTGACTTCGGACTAATGAAATGTGAAAAACTCGGAGATCTAAGTTTCTTGGAAAACCTCGCGTCACTGAGGGTAAACTCACCACCATACCCTACCCGTAACACGGAGAAATGGAAGATCGTCACTCATCGAACAGATTATGGCTCTCAGATGCTAAATTTCACACTATCACATTTATTAAATAATCTCCTCGGATCTAGACGCTCTAACACTTAAAGACTTAAGGCTGTATTTTCGACATGATTTGTGCGAAGTATATTATTTCGTTTTAGCTTTCCGAGTTTTTCTAAGCGAATGATTCTTGATTTTTTTTTTTTTTTTTTTACCTTAGTACGTTGTGGGGTGGTATGAGTGTTCTTTTCCCGCTTACAGCTGGCCATTGCAGGGGCCCGAAGACTTGTCAGGCTGTGCACTACAGCTTTTTTTCCTTAGGTCCCTCCTCATAATCCGATGGAAATAAAGTTATAAAATAGTGCGTCGTGCGGTGCACAGAAGAAGCAATTGTGACATAAACATAATAACAGATAGTGCCAATTAGACAGACGCCGTGTTTTTTTCGGGTCAATTTAAGAATAGAAGCGGAATTCCTCATTCCCTTCCCTCGCTGGTAAAGTGGGCCCGCCCGTCGCCGGGTTGAGAAGGGCGACAGCCGCCGGCTGGCTCGTGGACTGGACGCGGGCACTGCTTCAGTGTACGGGTTGGGTTCGGTTACAATCAATGCGTCGGCCGCGGACATTGGGGCCGGAGCTCGTGTCCAATCACGGCGGGAACAAAAGCGGTTAACCGCTAACGATCTCCGGAGCACTTAACGCTTTCTTCAGATCGCCAACACGAGCGTGAGGTTCTGATGAACATCGCCGACACCGACCGGTGCCACACCGCTCGATACTTTTTTTTTTTTTTTTCTCTGGCCTCGAGTCGATATCATTAGAGTTTTGTCCGAACTATTCCGCAGCGGCGTCACGGAGAGACGAAGTTATATTCCAGTTAGGTACATTATGGGAACATGAGGGTTTGATTCTAGGCTATGGTGACACAGGGATTGCACACTCGCTTCGCGCTTTTCCGCACCGGGTTCAGAACTGCTCAGGAATCAACCTCCAGTTACGTGACCCGTCTCGTCTACTCTGGAATGTTTTGTTTCGTAAATTACGTAAAATGGCACGAGGGAGTCGAGATGAAATCTTCTCGAGCGCCAAGGAGCTGCGAACGCTAGTCATCCTTACATTGTCATCTCGGAATGTACGGCACAACCTTTTATTGTAGGCATAAGTAGGCCGAATTCAAGATGCATTGTATGTTTTTAGCATCGGCCAATGCTTCCTTATTTACCGGAAGTCAGTTATATTCACTGAAAACATAAAAAAAAACGCCAGGAGTGGTATATCCTGTTCCTTGCAACGTACTTTGTTGTTTGGCGCTCTTATGCACCGCCATCCCCTCATCGGTCCCAAAATAATAACAAAATTGGCTCCGGACAGGGGCACGTACTGCGTTTCTTAAACTCTCAGTGTCTATACTGCACATAGATATATGATCCCCAGTCGGTATTCGAACCTGTTCAAATAGAAGCATTGACCAATTGGCTCACGCACTTCGAGCCCATAACTGGCTTAGGAATCGCTATTCTCATGACTTATGGTGGCGCTCTTACTCGTGCCTATCAAAATGGCCGTTATTACGCTAGGTTGTCCTCGAACAGCAGTACGAGGCTGGGTCTGCGACGCGAAAGTAATTCCAGTTTTGCCATAGAAGAGCAGTATTAGAACCTTTTTTTATTTGTCATATCAGGAAGGTGTAGGCAGCACCTTTATTGTGAAGTCCTTCAACCAGGAGCTAGGGAGCGCGATTCTCCCACCACGGTACCACCATTTCTGAAGTATGCGAGTAAAGATGGAATTACTTTTTACATTTTCTAGCACTAAGGTTCCCAAATTCTCCTTTTTTTATTTTTGTGTAGGAATTTTAAGTTTGCGAGCAACAGATGCGCCAGATGACAGCTTGCTCGGGAGAGTGGTAGAGACCGACACTTTCAGAAGGTGGTACAGACTTTGCCCGCGACGTAATGGGAACACCAATCATTTACTAGATTTAATTCGATCAGCCAATGAGATGGGCGATTTGCATTAAGTTCCAACGGCCTTGCAGAACTAGTGGCTACCTTTGGCCACTGAAACCAACCAGACCGCGTGGTGATGGGATCATGATATCTATCGCCATTTTCGTTGGCTGAATTGACCGAGTGAAGATCCACAGATTCCCGTCTAAAGTAGATCGCATAGTTCCCTGGATACTGATAATGCCTACCCGACCGCCGGTTCACGGTGGAGCAAATACTGCCAGTCACGGCTAGTCAAATCCTGGTCATGACGTCACTAACGTACACCATGGGAGAGCGCCAGCAAGATATCTCGGTGGTAATACGCACCGGAGTGTTCGCGAGTGGAACGACACTTGCTGGGCACTCACCTTGACATAGCCGCTCGCTCAGCGGCGAGCGCGACGTCCCAGCGTAGCTCCGGTCCGCCGAAGATGGTCGGAGACGCACTCACGGAGACGCACCCTCGCACATGTCAGCCGCAGCGATCGAACGACGAAAGTGGACCGAGCACCGCACGCGATCGGCGAGCTCGAGTGCAGACGGGGCGCGGGAGAATCGCGACGCAGACAAGGAGTCGGTCTCACCGACACGGCGAACACGAACCGACGCTCGCGACTCAAGCCCCGGCTGAGGAGACTCCGGTCTCAAAAGCTCCGGGATCGCCGCCACCGGCGTCGCAATCACGTGGTGCCGGCGAAGGAAAGGGTGCCGGTGGGAAGAGGATTGCCTGACTGGCACGCCGCCTCTCAGAAGCCGCCGAAAACTGCGCGCGCGTGTTTTGCTCCGTTTGTGTCGCTCGCCAGGAAGAATTGGAGGTGTCTCCTCGGTCCTATTGAAACCGTTCAGAGCATGCGCAGTAAATTCTGTAGTGGAAACAACAGGCTTTCTTCGCGTGCTTACAGCAAACTTTCAACGACAATAAAAACAAGCCACCTATCTTATATTATTTTTTTTTTATGTGAAAACGATGGTAGCGATATTTATTTTTTGCCATGAATACGAAGTGCGCATTCATCGATTAAAAACAAAGCTACTATGGTACTGCTTGATAGCGTTCTACCCAAGTATTGACTTCCAAAATTACCTGCATATTTTTTTTCGCAATGTCTTCAAAATTATGGGTCTTCTTCTTATACATCAAGTTAACAAGAGGAGCAGAAATTTACTTTCGCACCTTCTTGATAGGTCTAACTCCCGATTTTGTGCACTAAACCAACTTGTTCAAAAACCTGACTATATTAGCAGTTATCGCTCTTACTTGCGATCCACTGTCCAAGCTCCCCCCACAGGTATCTCTGAAATCATCTAACAAGATAGGAAAGCAAAACAGCTGTTTCTAGGATTAAAGCCCGTCTATACACCCAAGGGCACCTCTGTACAGTATACAAAGTCTACAAGACTGCACAGCCGGGTAAGGGTAAGAACCACCACCACCACTGTTTATAATACCGGCGCTGTTGATCGGCTGAATTTCGCCACGACCTCAACGACAGCTGAGTTGGTAACCACGTGGGGGACATAGAACTTTCTGCTTGAAAACACCAACCAAAAAAGGTAGCGATACTGACATACTTCATGGTGGTATTAAACCTGCTCCGTCACCGCGATAGAGAGAGTCTACTGGTTGCAAGAACGGGGCAGTTTTAAGGTTAGCCAAGGTGGGGCAACGTGTATCAAAGACCAGAATTAATTGTATCCTTTTGAAAATGATGGACCCTAACTTCTACCGAAGGAATAATTCTAACAAGCATTAAATTTCCGTTTTATCTCCCTTAACCATTCTCGGTTCCCCATCTCCCGGGTTTCTTTTTTTTTATTGGCAAAAGTGACAAGCAAACAAACAATGACACGAAGGCGTCCAACCTTTTTGACGACAATATCAGTCGGCCATTAGAACATATTGCCAAACGTATGTTCACTTATTGAACTGACTGAACAAGAACCGACGATCGCTGTTCTCAGTGGATTGCGGTCCAGCAGACACACGTGGAAACTTGAGGGCAGACCTGTACGTGACGCGTTACTAAAAAGGCGTTACTTGTGCCAAGTTACTTTTCTTCTGTAATAAAGTAACGACCTAGTTACTTTTTAATAACAGGGAAGAGTAATTTATTTTCGTTACTTTTTGAAAAAGTAACGAGTAACGTTATTTTGTTGTTTCTGGAGAAACACGTGTAGAACAGAATTACCCACCTAATTCTCACTCCACCTCGCGTCTGTAATTTGCACGACGAGAAAACGAGATAAATCATAAAAAGGCGTGCGCAAGGTATGTCAGCACAGTCACAGTTATCCCTGAGTTAATGCGTAATAAGCAATCAATTATTAACGATGACAACTATACAGCTTCGTAAAAATGACACATACAGGGTGTCAAAAAAGAAAATTTACACGGTCTTTTTTACCGCAGAAATAAACTAGGCAACGCCGAACGCTCACTCTCCACCCAAAGGTAGCGCTAGAGGTCACTACCAGATGCTAAAGTTTCAGCCCGATCCGATAACTTAATCAAAAGTTATAAGTTATTTTCTGAAAATTTCAATGGGAAAATGGCGGCCAACGGAGTTCTGAAACACATACGGCTCTAAGGCACCAGAAACCGAAAACGGGCAAAAATGGGCTCCATTTTCCCATTGGAATCTTCAGAAAATCACTTATAGCTTTTGATTAAGTTATCGGATCGGGCTGAAACTTTGGCATCTGGTTGAGACCTCTAGCGCTACCTTTGGGCGGAGAATGAGCGTTCGGCGATACTTAGTTTATTTTTGCGGTAAAAAATACCGTGCAAATTTTCTTCTGTGACACCGTGCAGAGAGAAACAAAAAAATTAAACGTCACTTTGAAGTTGAGGTAACGCGTTCTTTTTGAATCGCAGCAACGATTAAAATACTTGCTTATTTATAGAGTAAGTAACGAGTCACGGTGTTTAGTTACTTTAGTTCAATAACGTGCACAGATGTGTGCTTGAGGCTGCCTTCCGTCAAGCACCAGCGCGGAGAGCAGCGACGGCCGTCCAAGCAGCCAGCGCTTTAGTCGACGGCTGCGAGGGCTCGCCGCGTCGTCGCGTCCGCTAAGGAAGGCGAGGGCGCCCAATTACCGCGAGAGCGGATCACGGCCCTACGTGCCTGCGCCCCGAGCCCGCAGCCCCACTCGATCGTCCGTCACTGTCTCGGATGGCCCGGCCGCCCGCGGATCCCAGGAACCGAACAAGAGAGCCGACCTCGCATAAAATTAACCGCTTGGCGGCGGGACCCCGGTCGCCTAGAGTTGTTTCCTCGCTGGATAAAACCACGGGGAGAATCCGGGGCCTCTGGTGGGCCTTTTTTGAAGCACGTCGCAAATGCACGACCGCCGGCAACTAGACACACGCGGCAGCCGCTTCTTTTGTGACTCCACATGCTAGGCTGGTTTAGGCGGTAAATACAGGACCGCCAGTGTTTCACGCGGATGTCACCTCGGAGATGATGCCATCTTGGAGAGAGAAAGAGAGAATAAACTTTTATTGAAACACCATGGTCCGATGCCCGACTAGAGTCACGAAAACTTGAAAGGATAAAACTTCGAAGACGAGGACGGAAACAGGACTTATTTTATTGAGCAACAACGTAGAATGTTGTTGCTCGATGAAATAAGTCCGGTTTACGTCGAGTCCTCGATGTTTTATCCTTACAAGTATTTGTATCTGTTCACCAACACGCTCGTTTTCAATTATGACTGACTAGAGTTACCACTGGTCCCCCAGTACTGCACGAACACGCTGTACCAGTAAGGGCAGTAGCGTAGTGACAGGGCGATGTTGGGGCGCGAGCCAGCCTGCCCAGTCTGGTGGATGGAAATGGGGGGGGGGGGGGGGGGGGGGGGGGAGAGTGGAGAGGAGAGTGGAGAGAAGGAAATCAGGTGAGGATTGGGCTGGGGACAACACCAGAGCATGTGCTCGTTAGAGGGGTATTCCTGGCAGTGGGGGTGCATGAAGGAGATCCAGGGAGATCCTGCGTGGGATGTTTAAAGTGGGCTGTGAGAAGGGGGGAGGTTTGAGCTCTGCGAAGGATGTAGGCATCCTGTTGGCAGAAGAAGGCGGATGGGGAAATCGCGCCGTTAAGTGTCTGCGGTCGCGCAGAAAGGTAGTGCGGGCTTTATGCAGGATTTCGCGGTGGTGACGAGGATCGTATTCACCTGGCCAAACTTCCGAGGGGGCCGAACAGGGCTTGTCGCGGATGAGCGCGTGCCTTACCCTCGACAGTTTCGTGGCCAGGGATCCATTAAACAGTTACGCGACGGGCGGGATGTGAGACGATAGAGGATTTGGTGGGAATGTGCAGAGGGAGTAGATTATGCAAAAATGCACGGCATGCCGACTGACTGGCCACCCTGATAAAGGTTCGTCGGTTGGGTGGTGGGGCAGGGTGACGGACTCAAATATGGCCGGGAGTTCTGCCGAAGTGGGGTCTTACACCTGGGTGCGTATCGAGGTGTGTGTCTGTAATAGGGACTGTAGACGACGATACGAGAGCGCGTCGGGAAATGAGACACGCCCGTGTAGTAGGCTGTTGCGTGAAGCATTATCTGGGCACCGTTGACGTGGTGTACTCGCTTTGCGTGACGTGCTTCGCTGTGTTCAACCGACATGTGTTTAGGGATGGGGGGGATGCGTACGCGTGGGAGGGGTGTCCACGGTGCGGCCGGAAGGGGGATGCGGGGTAAGTGCGCGGTGGAATATCCGAGGAGTCCTAAGAGTTGCCTGCCATGTTGGGACGGCTTGTGGCGTTCTTGCCTCGCTTGCAGTGACGGGGTAGAAGCGTTGGAGTATGTCGTTTGCCAGGTCTTTGGGGGATTTGGGGAATTTGGGAAACTTGCTTGGCTTACGGCCCTATCAGAACGGGCTCATCTGCGCGTGTGCTTTTACGCGCGATTATTGTCACGAACCGACGCGTTTAGGGCTCCATCCGGTGTTGGTTGTTTTCTCCGTCAAAAGTCTCGTGTATTGCCAATATTGCCAGCCATTATGTCCCCGCCGACCTCGGTAATTTTCATAAACGAAGTAATAAAAATCATTAATAAAAAAGTAAATCATATTTATTTGATTTAAATCAGATTTATTTAATTCAAATGAAATTATTCTTTATATCAAATTAATTTTATTTAAATCACTGTAGCCAGAAACAAAGTAATTGTTTATCACTAAATTAATTTTTAAACATGGCAGATTGACCAGCCAATCCCTCTGATTATTGAAAACAATGCGGACCAAAGTATTATTGTGCATTTAAAGTACCTCTTCAATTAACAACATTTTATTTATGTAAATTCCACCATACTCGAACATATATACCTTAATTTTTTGTCAGTAAAAAAAAAAAAAAAAATTAATATTATACTTTACGTTTTTATATGCTTGATTTTTTTTTCGTTTCTGTCGCGTTATATGATTTGCTTGTAACACCACCTAGCTAACGAACAAGGTTCAAAGTAGAAAAAAAAAAAAAAAAAAAAAAAACTCGACGTTCTGATTTGCTCTGAAAAGCAGCGCTTTTCGCTCCTGTTCAGCCTGCTACAATATTTCTTGCTACATGATTATTTGAGTTGGATACAAAACAATTGCACATAAAAAATTTCACAGAAAAGTCACACGGTAAGTAAGAACTATTTTGGGAATTATGTTTGAGTTAAAGGTTCGATTTAAAGCATCGCAGTAAAACGGGTGCGGTTGAAATCATGATTTAACTTATGATTTGTTTCACGATATAAATCGTCTCGATTCTTTATTCTCCACCCTGATCATTGTATGTGGCGTCAACGCTTCTTGATTTACTATCACAAACCGTCTTATCTCAAACAATGCGAGCGAAAAGGTCGCAGTTGTGTCGTGCTCGCGAAATTGCAGGACGTTCCAATAGGCCAATCAGAGCCCTGGATTCGCTCCCTGGTTTTACTACGTGAGGAAGTCCCAATACCCAGCCCGGTCGCCGCGGAGAAAATGAAGATTAAAAAAAAAAAAAAAACCTTGAAGCCGCGGTTTTATTGTTCGTACAAAAGACAGTGTGCACACACCGTCTGAGGCGCGTTTCTTCCTCGTATGGACGGACCTCTGCACTGGTCCCCCAATAAACTGTCTGCAGCCTGACTGCGGCCTTATACCTCATTCCAGAGGCAGCAGACGCTACGAGCGACAGCATGTGGCCCTCATCACCGCTTGCACTGCACTAGCGCGGGTGCTTGGCTGGGACGCTGAAAGCCCGGAGCTCGCTCCTGTAGTTTCTGCCACGGTCACACTTAAGCAGGGTACATAGTGCCTGCCTAGCGATGATACGTCAATATTAAGTGCGACTGTTTTGTTTGGTTTAAAAAGCCCCGAGAGTTAATCCAGGTATCGAGTAAATACGAGGAGTTTGTTTGAGAAGTGGATGTTCATTGCATCGAGTCGTTTTACCGGCTTTTTAACCGTGAGTGCTGTTATCGCACAAGCGGCTTCCTGTTCACAGGAGGCAGAAAAAGATACACATCTTGACAACAATCAAATTAAAAAAACAAGATGTTGGCACTTATGCGCAGTAACTGTAAAATCCACTTTTTTTTTTTAAAGCGAAGGCTTTGTGACGTGTGCGAAAATATAGCACGCAAATAAGAAAACAAAATCGTGCCGTGCTTATTTTTCAGAAAAAAAATATAGTCAAAGAAGTGAACGTACTGCACACCTATTGAAAATATGATCTCATGGGAAACATATTTCAATAAACATCCATCTGGGGTTTGTTTCTAGAGATGCAGACTGGAAAGGCCGTTGGCGACTAAATTTACTTCAGACGCGACTGTTTTCCCTTTCATTTCATTTTATTACCTAAAAGGCCTCTATGTGAGAAGGGGGGGGGGGGGGGGTACATCAAATTCACTTTCTTGACATAAAATTGGGGAAACACAGAATCAACATAAAGGCATTACCATCCTGTCAATACTTAAATCACTTAACAGCCTCCCGCGTAAAAATATATCTGGTCCTTTGTTGTCACCAAGCTTGAGGGCAGAGTGTTCCAATCAGAAACGCACAGTGGAAGGAGGCGAGTATATGTAGGCGTTAGTTCGGGAGAAAATGGGTTGAACTTTCTTGGGATGATCTCGGCGAGAGGAACTACGTTGAACCGGGGAAATGAATGCACAAGGAATGTGTATACACGCTCCCGTTTCTTCGACAAAGTGTCACGCTGGTTACGGCGAGATGCAGGAAGGCGTCGGAGATTTGCGTGTGCGGAAGTTTGAAGCGGCAGATTCCTCTTCACTAAGCCCACATTCCAATCCCAAACTCACGCAAGGTGATGAAACTCTACGAATCCGGGAACATCCTTGGAGAGGCTGCGCTTCTACGCGGCAGCCCTTGTGATACATTAGTCACTGCCAAGGTGAGAAGGCAGAAGTTTCAGTTGTCCCGCCACCATCGCGAGCTTCAGTAACGCTTCAGCGTGTCCTGCTCCTTGAGCCCACAGCCAAACCACAGAGTGTGGAGCGCGTGCTGGAGGACGGGCCTTCGAAAGACAACGCCGTACTCACTCTGTCAGTGACTGTACACCCCATTACTGTTCGCAAACACGAACTGCTGCCTGCGTCCCGAGTGACTTCCGGTCACTTCGTCTTTGCAAGTATGTCGAGCTCGCTTATGTCACCGGTGCTGAAAAGCATAAATGCTACACGGAAAACAAAAGTTCGAGATTTGGCTGGGGCCTTTGGCTGTACGATTTAACGCCTCGGAGGAGAAAACTTGGTTTACACGAATATTTGAAAGCTTTTTACGGATCTTGCGTTTCTTAGTTCTTTTGACGTTCGCCCGGATAATTGGTGGTGAAATGTTTCATCGACGTGTCAAGCAGCGGTGTTAAGGTGGGCTTTCTTCAATATTTTTATGAACCGGAAGTTCACTGGAACGTCAAAGACTGGAGCACCACCTGGTGGCACTTGCAAAGCGAGGAATCTATAGTTAGCGCTGTGAGTATCGCGACCTGAATTTGCGATAAAAATCGGACCCTCCACTGCGACTTGAAATTTTGCGCTTACCGAGATCGAATAAGGAAAAGGAGGGGCTTCGGTTGGACGACAGTGGCCATTAGTCGATGCAGAGTGAGAATACTTTAGCATTTGCCACAACAAGGCGAGAAGAGGATAGAGCGTCCACAACAAACCAATCTCACTATACTTCGTTTCAGCTTCGGTCCAGACGCAGCCGATGCTACAAGCGCGAGCATGTGGCCCACAACAGTGCTTGCACAGCACGAGCGCGCGTGCTTGGCAAGGATGCTGAAAGCCCGGAGCTCGCGCTTGTAGCTTTGGCTGCGTCTGGACTGAAGCTGAAACGAAGTATAGCCGCTCATTCACACTGGAAGCGGATTCGCGTTCGCAAAGCGGTTGCGAACGCGGTTGCATAAAAATCCAGCACAATGTCACCCGCACTTGATGTCATAAACTGCGCGTGCAATTGTACAACCGCTTTGCGAACGCGGATCCGCTTCCAGTGTGAATGAGCGGTAAGCGTTCCTCGCATGCGTGACGTTGCCACAGCTGTACTTCGCGTGAAGCAGGTGACACTGCACGAGACAGTCGGTGCCTCCTCGTGCTCTGCTCGTGCCCACCCGCAGCAGGGTTGTCGCGCGTGCAGAGAGACTACAGTTCCCACTACAGACACTAAGGGCTCATTCACACTGGAAGCGGATCCGCGTTCGCAAAGCGGTTGCGAACGCGGTTGTATAAGGATTCAGTACAATTGCACGCGCAAACGATGACATCAAATGCGCGTGCAATTGCACTGGATCTTTATACAACCGCTTTCGCAACCGCTTCGCGAACGCTGATCCGCTTCCAGTGTGAATGGGGGGTAAGTGAGCTTATTTGGTGGCTCAGTGAGTTTAAACGATAATACCGGCAGCGGTGGGGTAGCGAAACTGGTTGGTGCAGAGCCGCGTATACTGAGAGAGTTTGGCCTTTTTAAGGAGATTTGACAGCCTGGCCACCACAGCAGCGTTGTCTGACAACCGGGGGATGACTACTTCCGTCCGCCATTTTGTGGCTCGGACTCATAGGAACTCTATGTGATTTCTCAAAAATAAACGAGACAAAGAAGTAACGCCATTTTGTGTTATCGCGAAATCCGCTGGTTTTAGCGGAAAACAAGCTTCGCCCAAACTCTCTTAGTATAAACCAACGTTAGTATAAACGGCTCTGGGTCGGTGAGATCGGTTTATTTGCTATCCTAGTTTGTTCCTATCTCCGGAATTATCGCCCCCCCCCCCCCCTTTCGTCATTAGTTTTACCCCTCAGAATTTTTTTTTTTTTTTTCTCAACATATGAGGAGGCAAAGAAAGAGCCTTCCGGAAAAATGAAACAATTACGAAGAATGTCATTCTTCACTGGTTCTGCTCATTCCTTCCTTTTTCTTTTGCCCTTCCTTTTCTTTATAAGCTCCCTTTTGTCGTCTTTGTTGTACCGCAGAATCATCGGGAGGTAAGCAGGATTACCATCCAAGACAAGTTTCTTAGCTCTTTTTTTTTCAGAATTTTGTTTGCTGTTGACGTTATGAAACCGCGCTTTTGTGATCACTAACTCGCTTCAAAGATTTCTCGCTTGTCGTTGTTTTCTATTCTAAGAATGCACTGTTTGCGTTTAGACTTGGCGCTGAAAAGGCACCCGCTTTTCTTTGTTCGATTTCCCGCAAATCCGTATATGGGTTTTCTTGAGATTGGGGAGTTTGTTTATACAAACACGCAAAAATTGAAAAGAAAAAAAAAAGAAAAAAAAAATTAGGATGGAACAACACGACGAGCTTGTTCGATGGGCAGTGAGGAAAAAATACACGCAAGAAAATCCTTATTTGTCTCGCATTGTTTCCTAAACTGAAAAGAAGAGCGATGAAATTTAAAAGGCATTATAAAACTGCGTGTGAATACTAGCTCGGTGTTTGGTTCCCAGCGTGATAACTCTCATTCAAAACAAAAAACTCCTCAAATACAGATATATATTTTTTTTTTTTTTTTTTTTTTTTCTTAGAAAGCGCGTTTTGCAAAGCGGTTTAGGACGCGCGGCAGCCCGAGCAATGTAAAGCTTAAACGTGCAGTCTGCCTATTCATTAAAATGAGAAAAAGAAGAGATAAGCACGACATTTAAGAGCGGCTGCGGTGAAAGGAAAATTCAGGCTCCCGTATGTATTCAAGCGCCGGTGTGTGTGATCGGAGTCGACTCTCTTTTATACAAACCGGCGCTGCATGTCCGAGGGAACTTGATCCTTTCGGGTCTAGTGTAATTCGTGCTTGCGCCTCTGATAACTTGCTTGCGCTCTATGTTTAAGACGGGCAGACGCTTCGCTCTTGAAAAATATCCTGCTGGGCATGCATGTTGCACGCATCTCTTCTGGGAGGTTGCTTATTCTAAATGACGAGCTGCTGCATATCACCGCGCTCCGTGAAAATACATTCTTGGAAAATTCTAAATGGCCAACCAACCAGGACCCCTATAGTACATCCTCGCGAAGTACTGCTTTAAATATCGACGAGCAAACCGCGCAGCCATAGATATACGGAGAGCGACAGCAATAAGAATCGGCCATCTTTTTTTTTTTTTTTAGAGCGCAGCTCTTATAGGCGCCTGTTGCCTTGTTTTGCGGCGTCGCCGTCGCCGTCGGCGTAACCGGAGGAGGAGGAGAGGGTAAGCAGGATGGCAGGATGGTGATGGGAGGGTATGGAAGAGGAGGGGGGATGATACGAAAGAGGAGGGAGGGCATGGAGGAGGAGGAGGGCAGATTACGAAGGAAGAGGAGGGGAGGGTACAGTGGTGTAGGGTAGGTTATGGAGGAAAAGGAGAGAAGGGTACGGAAGAGGAGGAGTTTCCTCTGTACCCTCCTCTCCTCTTTATGTAAATACTATTATAGTAAATAATTAATTTTTATTATATATATATATATATATAGTAATGAAGTCGCATATATAGATATATATCGATATTATGTACATATAGACCTAGTACTCCTGCGTACATATGTACAGACAAATATATATATAATATATACGAAATATAAATATATATATATATTTCGTTCTCAAATTCTTTAGCATGGTAGATCGCAAAATAAAAATAGGTCAAGGGCTGCGGTCTAATTCCGCATTACAGAGATTTCTAAACTTCTTTCATTTTCTAAACTACATTAAAGTATAGTGAGGTGAACGAACAGACCGTTAAACGGACATTCCGTGCATTGGCCTTTATCAGTAAAATGAGTATAACCGTGCCACGCTTCGTCGTGTCGCTGTATCTGCCGCACCATGTGCCCCATCAAAAGCCTACGTACTGCGCTGCGTTGCACTTGAAACAACGAGAGTCTGTCTTCATTGAGTCGTTTTATCCATCGAGCACAGCGGTATTGTACCCCGATGGTGGTGCAAATTTCATTGGCGAAAAGGGGCCCATCCGCTTCCCCGAAAGGGACTTCCCGGCCACTGGCCGGAGATGGCTATTGTCCTTCTTCTACTGATGAAGCGAAAGGAAGACTAACGACTGGTTTGCCGAGTGCTGCCAAGTGCATCTGCACCCAGAGACAAAGAGACAGCTTAGAAAACGAAGGGCGTGGTTGCGTCCTTCCTCGTGATTGGCTCTTGGGTGCTTAGTGCCGCAACCTGATTGGCTGCAATAATAAGGTGCTGGACTTGCCAAGCGTTTAACCTGTTGGCGACTCTAGTCGGTTACAAGTCAAGAAGGTAGGAGAAGCTCCTCCCACAAGCGTGATGCGCCCGTTTCAAATCCCTCAACAGTCAAAAAATGAGTTCGCTGGAAACGCTCCTTCTTCCGCTTCAATTGATGGACAATGGCCACAGAGTGGTGCCAACTTGTCTTCGACCCCTACTTCTTAAGATAGCGACCTTTGTATTCATCGGAGGGGGAACCGAGCCCCTGAAAGCAGCATTTGTATCCATCAGAGGGGGAACCTAATCCCCGAAAGTCGTATTTGTTTCCACCGGAGGGGGAAAACTCTAATCTCCCTCTCGTGGCTACCACAATGCTAAGTCAAAGTCGAAAGATAATGCAAATATGTACAGAAAGGCAAGACCCTCCTCGCGCGTTGGCCGCGACGTCACGGAAACGATGGGACGCTATTGGATGCGGAATTAGCGGAGGGATATACGATTCCCTTTGAGGGGCATTTGCCGCTACCTTCTTAACCTGTAACTTACTAAAGTCTCTAGAAATATAAAGCGTCTATTTTCTCGCAAAGGGGACGGCGCTGCAATCTAGGGGCAATAGAGTATGTTTAAGTACGAAAAACAAAAACTGTCTGCGCTGCGACACTCTGTACGGTGAGACGTCAGGCTCAGTGTCAGACCGAAGACTTCGTTCTATACACGGCGACAACTTATCTTGGCAATGGAGCAGAGAGGACGAGAGCGCGCGCAAAGCTTTATTCAGCGCTCAAAATGGGAGAAGGGACGCGTGTGTGCCTGTACCCTTCCACTGCTTTGCCAAAAGAAGTTGTCACCGAGTATAGGTTTAGATGTATTTCCAGCCTCGTCATTCACCCAGCTCCTTCGTAAGGTTGCAGCGATCTCCCTGTTCGGGAAAGTACAGATTTCTTGGGGTGTATTTGCCTGCGGCAGCATGCCCGGGTTTCCTAAAACAATGAGCCGTCGAAAACTGACACGCGAAGTGTAACGCCATAAAATCGTTATACTTTCTGGTAATAAACCTTCGTTCACTAAACCGCCAATCGCTGCCGCCTCATGCGCCAAAGCGACGGTTAGAGGAACAAAACTTGAAATTTGGTTCGCGTGAAACTAATACAAGTGCGCAGCGCAACCCTAATTCAATTTATATTCTGCAAGACGCGGGCAGAAAAGGAAGGGGGGTTTACGTTCGTGCGCAGACTTCTTTTTCTTTACTTTTTTGCACCTTCTTATGCCGTGGACCATGTTATGCGGAGTACACGAGCAAGAATGACAAAGTTCATTATTGTCGCGAATAGTCTGACTAAAATTTTACTCTTCCTTTTTTGTTTCGCTTCGATACTATCGTTCTTGCTCCTCGCATACAAAAACAGTCCTTCGCAGCGCGTTGGCCGCCTTTAAAGGAAGAAGTGGCCGTACGAACGAAGACCGGGCATCAAATATTCCATCGGGGCGTGCAAATAAAGTAAAAAAAACACGAAAATAGTAATTTTAGCGTTGCTCGCTCGACGCCTCCGCGTCGCTGTTAACAGGACTGCAGATAAGGCTCCCGAGCGCAAGTGGTTTTGATTTATTCGTTCACGAAGGCTTGCCTCAAGTTAATCTTTCTTGCGTAAAACCAATATATAAAAAACAACTGTAGCTTCATTGTGATACTAGGGCAACATTTTTAGCGTCAAGTGTATACCATTTCTTTCCCATTAACGCGATAGTGCATCGCGCTAATTTATGAAGGCGTCAACTTGTTAAAAAGAAAAGGAACGAGCTATAACCCATCAACGAAAATAAAGAAACGTAATCTTATCATGTAAATTTCAAGCAAGAGTACTATAAACACCGTTATATTACCCGATATAGTCGTTTCAAGGTTGGCATTAATCTTCCTACATTTAAGCGTTTGTGTCGCCTTTTTTTATTTTTTTTTATTTTTGTAAATAATATGTTGACAGCTAAAACTTCAGTCGTGACGATTCTTTTTTGTTTATTTTTTTTTATCCTTTTTTTTTTACATGTGGGTGCGTGGGTAGCGCAGTTGAAGTAGTTTATGAAGCAGAGCTATTAAAAATATGAACTTCGCTTTGGCATATAGAACTGCATTAAAGAGCAACTCCGGTCCATACTTTCGATTTTTGGATTATGACTGTTTTTAGTGCAGTCAACATCCCTGAATTGCAAGGTGTAATTTTTTTTCTCGTTATTGTGCGTAGTTTTAAAGATATCGACGCCTCAAAGTTTTGTTTGGGGCGCGGCCAACAAAACCAACACTAGCCGCTCGAGGCGCCGGCAACACTGGAAATCAGCCGCTATGTGAACTTGACGTCAGGATCGTTCTCGTTCAACGAGTACGCAGGCCGAGCGGCACCTACCTCTGCTGCGCTAGCCGTCCAATGATAGGAGGTAAGCTGATTTTGTTTTAATTCTGTATACGTGGTAGTTATCCAGCATATATGGCAAGAGTTAGTGCGTATACCCAAAAGCTAGCGGCTGGAAAACCCGTGAACTCGTACGATGCCGTACTCGGCGGCCGCCGCCGTGCGTGCACTATGCCGTACTCGTCGCTTGTATACCCAAAAGCTAGCTACTGGAAAACGAGTGAACTCGTTCGGTGCCGTACTCGGCGACTTTCTTCGTGTGTGCGGTCTTCCGTAGTCGTCGCTAGGCCTAAAATGTCATCGGGGCTCCGTGGATGTAGCAGCGTTGCTCTACGCCGCGCTGCCAGTGACGTATGCCCTCTCGCTTTCGCGCTGCATGTCAGTCCCAGACACGAAGCTTTGAGGCTCTCCGGCGCGGGCCGCGGCGCCCAAATACACGTGTGATGGGCTGTACACGTTTGTTTTTTCGTTCTTTTTTCCTCGGGCGCGCAAAAGCCGAAGTCCAAAGTTCACTCGTCGAACAGCGTTCACCCACACCTTCTCCAATTTCCGGTGCGTTGGAAACTTGTAAAAAAGTACCTCCGTGTTGCGCGGCGGGTTGTTTGAGCAGCCCACAGAGCTGCAAGTTCCACTCGGCATCTTTCGAGGAACAGCTGGGCAGTCTTGGGCGCACCGAGTTGCTCGCTAAAAAGAGTTTTGGAGTCCTGACAAGCAAATAAACAAAAGGCTATACTGAAGCTACACGGGCTACAGATAAAAGCGAAGGCTAAAAACGCCAATCACAAGCCGAAGTAGCGGTGGTAGCGGCTCAAAGAAGCGCACTCCGCGCAACGCCCGAACCAAAAAAAAAAAAAAGAGAACGATACTGACGTCACGACCCAATGTTGCTTTAGCGATCGGCAACCCGCTGGCCGCCCGCTAAGAAGCAGCGGCTCGCGGCGGGTGGCAGTTTTATTATCGGCATTAGTTAAGAACGCGGCGTCCCACGGACGTAATATTTTGGCTGGGGTCGTATTCTGTGTCACTACAGCGATATCAGTAATTTATTTCATTTTGGGTTTTGGCCGGAGTTGCCCTTTAAGCAAGTCAGATACCAGCTCCCTTTTTGTGTTCCACAATTATTGTTTTATTTATTTACGCCATTGTTTGGGGCGACGCCAGCATAGTTCCGACACTCTAAGACCACCTATAGTATGGTGCCTGGAAGGCGTCTCCGACTGGTGTGTTTACCGCGTCCAAAAAAGTGGTGCCTCCATTTCCGCCTCATGACGTCATTAAAGTGTCAAGCTGTCATCGGTCGCGACCCTGGCGGTGTCCCAGCAGCTGCGGTGGATATGGCCGACGCCTGTTCTGCTGCAGGTCGCTCTTCACTTCGGCAGTTCACGGAAACTACAACAGCCGGAAGTTGGGACGCCTGGGACGCCGTGACGACAGCGACACTCGCGTTCGCTCGCGCTTTTCAAGGGAACGCGACAGAACAGCACACGACAAAACAGCACGCGACAAAACAGCAGTCAAAACAGCACGCGTCAAAACAGCACAGCGTCAAAACAGCACGGTGACAAAACAGCAGGCGTCAAAATAGCACGCGACAAAATAGCACAACGTCAAAACAGCACAACGACATAAGAGCACGTGCCAAAACAGCGCGGCGGCAAAACAGCACAGCGACAAAACAGCACGCATGTAGCAACTTCGAGGGCGCTCTTCACCTCTCTCTGCGCAAATATTTTCGAACCTCCTTAACCCTTTCATTTATTGTCTCTAGGTCATAAAGGAATTTATTGCCTATTTCATTGCTAAGTCAGTGTCCCGACAGGTGCTCCTGTTAATGCTAAAAACAAACGAAGTTAGCAGTAGTTACTATTACTTAACTACGCTTATCTCTGAAGAGATTGGAAGATGAGATCTTCGCGTCGATGTTGGGCGCGTTGTCTGGCCCTTTTTTTCTTTTTTTTTTTTTTAGAATTAACGAAAGATGAAAAGTTATAAGGAAAAAGAAATCCATAAGTTGAAGTTATGAGCCCTGTGGTTTGCGGCGGTCCGGTGAGGTTCCGTATAGTACTCGTCGTTTCGTAATTACCACCTAAGCGCAGAACGTCTCCCCAAAAAAGCGGGAGATGCGCCGATTACAGATGCCTTGATAGAACCGGTAAGATAAGGTAACTTCAATGTCGAGCGAATTCAAGGTGTACCATGGGCAACGATTCTGCGGGGTTCATTCGCCGTGAAAAAAATGTCCCGGAAACACGTGGCTGCAGTTTGCAGGCGAGAAGTTGTTTTGAGTTAAATTCACAGATTATATCCGACGAAGGCTTCGATCGAGTGGAAACCGGTGAAGCAGAAACATGCCACAGCCTCAGTACCGTTGCCATACAGCGTGGGCTATGCACACCGCTGCCGCACACACTATCTGTTTTATTTTTAACAACTAACAACAGCGCATTGTCGTGCGATTGATTCATTTATTGTAGACGACATCACCAGCAAACTTGAGCGTCAATATTAGCCAGAATGGCTCGAGAAATAGCCAAAATACGCAACAGCGGGGGCTTCGGTGCTGCCCAGGGAGCCTTCATGTGCGCATCGAGAATACTCCCCACTCCCAACGAGCTCCCATGAGAACGGACTCAAAAAATTGGCCGTCGACGAGATGACCTTCGAGGAATTGGCCTAGAACCTCCATTCTTTTACAGTGCCTACTTGGAGACATGCATTTTTTTAACTCCATCGCTATATTTAGGGTTCAGCGTTTTCGGCTTAAACCGATAAAACCAATAAAACTACGACGAAATCTTTTTACAAATTCGGTTTTAACTTAAAAAGGTCAGTATTTTCGAGGGCGTTTGCAGGGGTGGGTGGGGGAATGTGCTTCATTACTGACCGTATGACCACTTCCTTCCGCAGTTTTTAGCCTGTCTCCGAGATCGGTTCAACTTTCAGCAAAATTTGAACCGACGCAATGGTCTTCTGGACGAAATGTGGGTTTTTCAGTTGATAGGGATCTGTGTGTCGAATTCTTTGTTCAAAAAAGATAGTTTAATCGTGAACTGAACAAAAAAATTAAAGGGCATCCGTAAATGCGGCACATTTTTTAACACCCGTAGCTTCCGTCTACTAGAGGAGGGCATAACTACGATTGATTAATTGTCGTTTCTTGGATTGCGCGAATTAACCACCTCTCGCAGTCGTGAAAATATGGGAAAGACGCATTGAGTACAATGCTTGCAATTTTTGGATTTTGGTATTTGCCGCTCCGACCGAAGTGGTAGTAAAGCCCATGTTCGTCCTGTGTACAAATACGATCCCACTACGATAATGTCAGATTACGATGGGGCCCCAGTGCGTCTTGCAGAACAGGTCGCGTCGGCTGCCACAGACAGCAAGAAATAAGAAATTCAGTACCTGGTTCACTTACTATTCATTTTAAACAACCGCCTTTAAATATTGCATTTTCGTCAGTATACTGGTTTTCGTCAATAAACCGAAAAATACTGAAAGGTTTATGAGTCAACTAATATACTCAGCAATAAACCGAAAACTTCTGCTTGAAATAAAAACCGAAATATGTACGCCGAATTTCAAAATAATTCAAACCGAAAACGCCAAACCCGAGGTCTATTGTCAATGTCCTGTTTTGACGCTGTGCTGTTCTGACGCTGTGCTGTTTTGACGCCGCGCTGTTTTGGCACGTGCTCTTCTGTCGCTGTGCCATTTAGACGCTGTGCTGTTTTGTCGCGTGCTATTTTGACGCGTGCTGTTTTGTCGTCGTGCTGTTTTGACGCTGTGCTTTTTTGACGCGTGCTGTTTTGTCGCGTGCTGTTTTGTCGTGTGCTGTTCTGTCATGCCGCTTTTCAAGGGTATCTGAGGCGAGTTGCAGCGTGAACGTTCTGTACTTTTCAACCTTAGCATTGCTGTACAAGCACCCTACTTTGCCAAAGAGGTGCCATCTTAGCGGATATTGTCAGCTGCCCAGTCAAATGTTGTGACATACCCAAGCTACATAGTACCAAGGTGGAGGGAGTTAGGCCAACTACTCTGCAGGGGCTTCAGAAAAAAAATTGGTTGTGGGTATGTGTATACAGCCTTGAAGTTAGTCTGCCTTCAACGGGTGACTTGTCTCTCAGCTGTAGATGAGCAATTTAGCCAGTGCAGTACAACCGCTAGCCTGGGGTCTTTAACGTGTTCCACGCAGTAGTGATACACGAACGTATCCCGGCACGATGCTCATCCAGATCGAAACGGGCAGGGGTGGGCAGAAGCTTCAGAATTACTAACTATACTGCGGCTATCTACAAACAAAAAAAAAACTTGCTTTAAATTATTAATTTGTCGGAGTCGCACTCTTTGCAACAGCGCTTTAACAATGCCACTACAGACACAGTGTCTCCCACTAGAGTGGATATCTGCCCGTATTATCCCCGTTTTAGAAGGAAACCGTCTAAAGATAGATAACTACCGCCCTATTTTTTAACTAGCGTATGCTGTAAAGTTACGGAGTATATCATTTCGAAATTTATATTTACTTTTTTTTAGGAGCGCGGTATGTTTTATCCACATCAACATGGTTTTAGAAGTGTTCTCTCGACCGTTACACAAATTCTGGAAACGTTTCAAGAATTTTCCTTCACTGTAAAAAACAAACGACAGATCGATGTTATCTGCATCAATTTCTCGAAGGCATTTGACCGCATACCCCACAAAATATTAATAGGGAAACTCACAAGTTTAGGTTTGTGTTGTAACGTCGTAAAGTGAATCGAGGCTTATCTATAAAATCGAAGTCGAAGAGTTGTAGTCAATGGAAGCCTATCTGCTCCTTTATCCGCATCATCAGGACTCCCTCGGCGCATTGCTTTTTTTTTTTTTTAAATATACATCAATGGCATCACTTCAAATATTGAAGAACTACCAAAATTAAAGCTATTTTCAGATGACTGTATTTCTTTCTCCAATAGGCAACTCAAATGATCAATTAAGCCTCAACAGCAATTTGGACATTTTTTATACGTTGGAGCGAAAAGTTGCAAATGCAATAAATTTTCATAAGTCACTATGCATCCATAAAAAAAAAAAAAAAAAAAAAGTTCCTTACCTTTTCCCTATAATATGTCGGATTTTAAATTCATTAATATAAACAGTTTTAAATATGTCGGTGTAACAATTTCCCAGAATTTTCAGTGGCGGACCCACACTGAAAACGTTTGCTCATCCGCCTATCGGAGTGTATGCTTCATAAGACGGAGCTAGTGAAGCCAAGCTGACAGCTAATAAAGCAATGATGCGCCCTCGCTTGGAATACACGAGTTTGTTCTGGAGTCCAAACAAGAATATGAACAAAGAAACATTAGAAAAAGTTCAAAAGTTGGTTTTTTTACTCACCAAGAACAAACGAACAGAGTCTGTTTCTGAAATGCTTAATCAGCGTGGTCTTCCGTTACTAGAGACTAAAGGAGAGTTGCGCGATTAAAACTGCTCTATTAAATTTCTAATATACATTTAAAACTCAACCAAGAACAATATCTAAAAGAAGTCTATAAGCGATCACCTAGACCAAATAATGATAAAATGATTCAACCATACAACAGTGGGATAAATTAATTCGAAAGTTCTCAAAAGTACTAAGGGTGTAACCTATAACGAGTGAAACATGCAGTCTTCTATTCCAGCAGTCATTATTCGCAGGTGACATTCCATCTTAATGTAAAGTTGGGAAGGTTGTTCCGATCTTCAAAAGCGGAGACCGTCCTTCAGCAGGAAACTCTCGTCCCATTTTATTAACCAGTGTAGTATGTAAGTTATTAGAGCGCATTATATGTTCCCTCGTGGCATCGCATCTTGAACCTAACATTTTCTACGAATATCAGTGCGGGTTTCGTAAAGGTTTTTTTATGTCATAAACAGCTACTGGAGTTTAGCCACGATTTCCAAGTCAACATGAACACTAATCGTTGTTCGTCGTATAATGTGAAATCGTTCCTGATTTAAACTTGATTCTTTGACTGTTGCGTGGATTAGAAACTTCCTTGTGCTTCGATCCCGATTTCCTGTCAATAGTAAATTGCAGTTTGATAATACTAACGTAGCTTAGTCTGTCTCTGATTGTAATCTCTTGAGTTCTCTCTTATTTCTTGTATACATTAATGACCTTCCCAGTGCATTATCAACTAGCACACGCTCATTTGCCGATAATGACGTCTTGTACCGCAAAATTTAATAAATTACTATTTTAGCGTGGTCTTGTCGCCATTCATAATTAGTGTGATAAGTGGTTCATGTTTTTTAACACATCTCAATATAAATGACAAATTTTTACTCGCAAAACAAATCGTTCAGCGTTTTCTTATTTGTCGATAACGCGCCTATTAGTGTATCTTTGTCTTACCAATAAGTTGGAGTACAGCTCACCTTTAGGCTTTCATCGGCCACCCACATTAACGACGCAATTGCTAGCGCCTTTCGTACTCCCGGATACATTAAACGTAATATTAAAGCAGTACATCCCTATCTCTGCAAACTAGCCTATGAAACCGACCTTCACCCTAAATTTTAATATGCCTCACCGATCTAGAACCGCCATCAAATCTACCTAACAAAACGCCTCAAGGGTTCTCAATACTGTTCAATAACTGAATGATATGGAGCGTTCCGCTTCATATCGTCGAGTTATTCGTATAACATAAGTGTTTTTTCACTCAAATATAAAAATGTTCTTTCCTGTTGTTTTTTTGTTTTTTTTTGGAAAGTCTACGTCAAATGTTTCTTCTATGTTTTATTCATAAACTATACAATTAGGATGTGTTTCCCCCCTTGAGTCTCCTAACAGATCTTCATATTGAACCAGTAACAGCAGAAGTTTCAAGCACATAACCGGTACAACGAACGCCTTCATCAGCTGAGCCGTTCCAGGACCTTTCCATTTCGCTAGCTGCCTGACCGGCAGATAGGGGGCGCTAACGCACTCGCCGCCAACCTGTAAATAACCGTGACACCGGTTATTTACAGGTTGGTAATGCAGATTATAAAGAACAGACTGGAGGAATGGGTAGATTGCGAGGGCATACTGGGCGAGTTACAGAACGGGTTTCGGAAACAAAGAAGGTTGGAAAACAGTTTATTTTCTCTAACACAGTGTATAGAAATAGCGCAAAGAGAAAACAGACAGCTCTGGCTGGCATTTTTGGATATCAAAGGTGCCTATGACAATGTGAACCAAAGAAACCTGTGGGACATAATGGAGAGCTTAAACCTAGATGAAGGACTAACAGCACTATTAAGGAACATTTACAAAGATAACAAGGTGATTATAACATGTGAAGGAAAGGCGACAGGGAAAATAGAGATAAGACGAGGCCTTAGGCAGGGGTGCCCGTTATCGCCTTTGCTGTTTATGTTGTATCCGAGAGGATTGGAGGATAGACTAGAGAAGAGTGGGCTTGGGTTCAACCTTTCTTACAGTAAGCTAGGCCAAAAAATTCAGCAATCCTTACCGGGATTGATGTATGCGGATGATATTGCACTAATGACTAACAACTGGACAGAGTTGCAGGAATTAATGAGCATCTGTGGTAGGGAAGGAGAGGAATTAGGTTTAGAATTCAGTAGCGAAAAATCAGCAGTCATGATTTTTAACGAGGATGAAGTTGAGAGGCTGAAGATACAGAATATTACAGTTGAGAGAGCTAGTAAATACAAGTATCTAGGAGTATGGATATATGTTGGTGCAGAATATCTCAGAGAGCATGAAAAGTATATAATAGGTAAGGGCAACAGAAATGCAGATGTAATGAAAAATAGAGCACTTTGGAATTACAACAGGTACGAGGTGGTGAGAGAGATTCGGAAAGGGGTCATGGTGTCTGGCTTGACTTTTGGAAACGCAGTGCTATGCATGAAATCCGAAGTGCATGCGAGACTAGAAATAAAACAGCGCGGAGTAGGTACACTGGCTTTGGGGGCACATTGCAAAACGCCAAACCAGGGAGTACAAGGAGACATGGGATGGGCATCATTTGAGAGCAGGGAAGCGGTGAGCAAGATAGAATTTGAGGATAGGTTGAGGCAAACGGATGGGGAGCAATGGGTACGAAAGGTTTTCAGCTATTTATACATGAGGAGTGTAGACACAAAGTGGAGACAGCGCACTAGGAAATTAAGAGGAAAGTTTTTGGGCTATAGCGAAGATACGGAAGAGCACGTCTCAGTTAAGAAGAAAGTTAAGGCCACAGAAAGAGATCGGTGGCTAGAGGGAATGCAGACAAAGACGGCTCTGGAAAGCTATAGATTAAACAAAAGAATTATTGCCAAAGAAAGCATTTATGACAATTTTAGGGGAAGCTCATTGCTGTTTGAGGCGAGGACGAGTGTTCTGCGAACCAGAACATACAGAGTGAAGTACCAGGAAATGGATACAGTGTGCACTGCTTGTGGAGAGGAGGACGAGACGGCTGAGCACTTGATACTCTACTGTAAAGGGCTTCACCCTATGCCTACCGAAGACAACGTAGATTTAATAAAGTCATTGGGTTTTAGAGACAGCGAAGGGAAAGTGGATTTCAAGACTGTAGAGATTACCAAGCAAAGATTAAGTGAATGGTGGCAGAAATCGAGAGAAAACTAGGTATTTTCTTATTCACTGATGGCAAGGTTTCATAGCTTCACTTTCTTTGCACTGCGGAGTGAATATAGATTTCACATTTAAATATTCTAAGCTTAAATGGTAATACAAAATGGCTAGGTGGCGTAAGCTACCGCCCGATCCAAAGGGCTCAGCCGTATTCATCCATCCATCCATCCATCCAATAGGTTGCTTTATTTTGGTTAGTTTCGGTTTGAACGTGCATGTGACTGCGTTGCTGTGTTTGTCGTTTTTGCTTAATTTTATGATACAGGTGTGTCCATTGTAGCACAAAACCAGTAAAGCAGTAGTACTAATCCACTTTGAGAACGGCAAACTGGTTTCGAGCCTAAATTGCGTTTTTTTTCTTTTTTTTTTTTTTATCTACGAACACCTTTCATGCATTGGATTATGTTCATTCTTAATTTTGGCCACGTTCGGCGACGAAACGATTGAACTGATGCACAGGGAGGATTACCATTGTCTATGGACGTACCTGATGACACTAATTTTTAGAAAAATAAACTAATAAAAAAGGTCTAATGTACTCGTACATTAGTCTTTTTATTAGTTTATTTTATTCGAGAATGAAAAGGTGAAGAAGCAGTGCGACAGCCTGATTAGCAATGTGCTTTATCGCAAGATTACTATTCAGCGTTTGGTTTCCGTGTACCCTAACCTTTTGAGAACTTTGAAAACTGGCAAATATTTTGTATGATGACGCAGAAGTGATTTTGTGTCGGCCAATTTTCTATAAGTAAATTAAGTACTCGAGAAATAATTAGACAGTCCGACGTAGGCCAAGAAGACATTTCTTTAATTATTGGCCCTGATATATACTCGTTAACAGCATTTTATAATATTGGCCTTTGGAAATAAAAATAATAGTTACGTGAACATTTCCTCACGACTTACTCCAGATATGAGATAGGTGACAGGCTTGTTAAACTCAGCCCACGTTTGTCTTCCGTCAAAATTTGCAAAAAGGCGCAAGAAAAGTGGGTTTGGAAACTTTGGTTGTAGTTTAACGCCAGTCGCCGCTTCATGAACCTGTGTAGACAGATCGTTCTTTGTTTGAACAGAGGCGCATTGTAGATTACGGGCATCGCCAGCAGCAAAAAAAAAAGAAATGATTTGCTATCGATAACGCTGCAGTTGAATAACTTTTGTGCAGGCGTTTTTTGGTTTGTTTTCAGCATTACATATTGCGGATTTCAAACACCCTCAAGTTTTCGTGACAGCTTCTTTTGCGGTAATTTCCAACCTTTCTGCTGAAATCACACTTGGACATAGTTCAACTACTCTACTCAAACTACTGTAGTTTAACTACTTTTTCGAGTAACTTGGTAACTTGGCATTTACAACCTTATTTGGGTAATTAGTAGTTTAATGTTTCAGGTAACTTCTACTGAAATTACTAACTATTTCTGAAATCTAGTGCTAATTTTGCTCATCACAAAATTTTGAGCGCAGAAATCAATAAGACGCCGGCAGATGAAGTGGCATTCCCGAACAAGGCCAAGGTGGCGACGAGCAGCCAAGACATAACACCGGCGCGCGCGAACGCAGGCAGAGATGCTTAACAAGCCTTGGCTGTGCATTGACCTAATCCGGTAATGCACGCGGGTGCCGCGCCCCCATCTGCAACCGTCAAGGACGGGGCCACCCCAAGGGTTGTTGTTGTTTTCATGTTGTCTGCCTTTAGTGAGTCCTGACTCAAGCGGTAGTTTCCACGGGAGGTATCACTGAAATGACCTCGCAGCTGGGCGCCTGTTCCATGGTCGCCTCGTCGTCAACGAATACTCCCTTGCAAAGCCGGACTCCCCCGCGCACAAACGCAGACACGGATAATCCGTTCATGGGAGCACGTTCTCGCTTCCAGCTGCAACTGTACGAGCGCCAAAGCTTGTTCACGTAATCCTTTGCGTCCTTCCGACCTTCCACGTCAGGGAGACCTTTTTGTTGAAAACGATTTACTTCTCAGGCGCGTCAGGATACCGTAATTGCCGGCAACGATTGCGAGTCATCCTTGGGCGATCTTTTTGTTGGAGTCGGCATCAGCGGCAAACTATACTTCGTTTCAACTTCTGTTAAACCAAAACAATTTGTTTTTTTCTCCAGTAGCACAGCATTAGCACTGGAACGAGCCGCCCAGTCGTCCGGAAGATTTCATCGTCAGTGCGCGAGCCTTGATCGCTTGACGGACAGGTGCACTCGTTCAGCGTACTCTCCGAACGTCGTAAAAATAAAGAGTGCCCAGTCGTAACAAACTCAACTTGCAGAAGAAAGAAGAAAAAAAAAAGAGGAGAGTTTGTTATAAAAAAAACCTCTAGCCGAGGCAAACCTCAGATGTTTCGTTGTGGACACCGAAGATGCCGACACTCGCTTACCCGACCCTGCACAGCCCGTTTCTGATATTCAGCGCTGCCTTTCTATCCAGCGCCACGGTGGAACGTCTTTTTATCTTGGCTGGGAACGTCTTTAGAAGGAAAAAAAGAAAACTTTCCGATAAAACTTTGAAAGTCAATTGCTTCTGTGAGCATAAACTATTTTGGTGAAAACGGAAGCCATAAAATAATTACATTTATTTTAGGCGCGCAGGTATTTTCACGGATCGAAACTCCTGCTAATTTTGCTAAGACAATAATATAAAAAGTAACTTCAAAAGTAACTCGCTACTTTTTTACAGTACTAGTTTACTCAATTACTATTACAAATTCGTAATTTCTACTTTACTCCAATTACTTTTGGCGTTGATGCTCAGTAACTTCACTACCTTTTTTGAGTAATTTGCGCATGTCTGGTTGAAATAAGTTAATTGAATTTAACTGGTCATCTTTAAAAAAGGTAATTGAATAGCTCGAAAGACAGCAGACGTGTGACCGAGCACGGTATACAGCTTTTTAAGATCCATGGAAAAGTAAAGACTAATCAAGCGAATATTTATATCGCATAAACTATTAAAAACGGCAATATAGAGGCAGCCGTGATAATATAAACAAACAAATAGACTGATACGTCGACGTACGATTATTTCTAGTATTAGATAAACTGCAAAGTAAACGTTTGTCGACTATCTTTTCCACGAGCTTCCCTTATGATCAACACCAACTGTTTTCTGTCCATTATGAATTCAAAGAACGATGCTTTCGGGGGAGAAAAAAGCTCATGATTTCTTTACACTGACAATTTTTGTCACCTTCCTACGTCCGCGATCATAAAGATACGCGGCTCTTATTAGGAATGTTACCCCGCTATTAGTAAGGAAACCTGAGTCATCATAAGTAATCTGACTTTAAACTCTCGTGATGTCTTTGTCATTTACATACTCATGTTCCTCAGTACTAACGCTGATTCCTGTGCCTCATCTTCACACGTATATTCGGTACTCCAACAGTGAAAATGGTCAAAACACACTACAGAATTAACTGCAGAAGTTGTGCACATAATGGTGTAATGGAATCAGAGAATAAGTATAAGTCTCGGACCACATTTTACGGAGTAGGGCAAGAAAACACGGTGAAACGCGTCGAAAAACACGGATGCGACGCATCCGCCCGGGCGCGGAGGGGAGAGCGTGGAGCGGTGAGTTGAAGTAACCTTAAAGGCGGGAGCTCAAAATTTTCTTCAGCGTGGCAGAAGATTCCCCCTCTTTTCTTTTTTTCCTCCTCCCCTTTCCTCCTCTATTTTCCTTCTCGCTTTTTCCGGCCTTCTCGCACGAGTGCTAATGGGCTTAGCGGTTCCCCCCACAAAATCTCCGTAACCCTTCAAGGTTCTCTGCTTCAATCCCAAACACCAGGGATTAGTTAGGCCGGCTGGATATGAGCTCGGAAGGGTTCGGGCTGGCTCGCTTTTCTCCTTTTTTTTTTTTTACTCTTTTTCTGCAGCTCTAAAACACACTCAGATAGTCAACACCAACTAGGCCAACAAGTGCTTTTACATTCAGATACTTCCGCATGCGGCCACATACGCTACAACACCGCATATTTATCTCCAGTGAACGGAACTTGAACATCACAGCAGAAGGAAAAAAGATGGGTATTTTTATCTGAACTTTGAGCTCTACCCAAAGAGTTGAACATTGGTCGTTCTAACAACGGCACACTGAAGAGTGATTGTATCACTATTGTGTGTTTTTTTTTTTTTGTACAAAGTAATAATCATGAGTAATTACAAGTCAAAGATATTGCAGTCAGAGGGACACAGTCTGACCATTTCTGGGGCATAATATATAGGTTCGTACTACAGGTGTTTTCTAGAGTGACGGCCGCCTCGCTGAAACTGCTAAGAATAGTAAAAACAAACTTCCATAAAAAGTGAAACGGTTTATGGTATATTTCATCTATCTTCAGCCTTTGAAAAAAATTTCTTCGTGGCCAAACGTGCATTTAGTTTCTGTCAACATATGTAACTGAAAACTCGACAGCAGACAAATATCTGGCGTATCAGCAAGGAGAGCGGGAAATACCCGGAGATTGAACCGCAAAATCACAATTTTCATAGCGTAAAATAGTGCAATTAGCAATAGTAGCACATTATGCCATTTATTAAACGACAGCAGGTATTACGAAGTTTTCATTCTCTTCTGTTCCCATTTGTTCGCTGATTAAGAAATGGAATGCCCAGATAGCCTCTGCAGCCCTTGCATCATAATTGTTCGGGGCTCTGTCAGGGTGGGCGAAGGCCAGCGACCATCTCCAAAAAAAACTCAGGAGTTCGGAAGGTGCATTACCGCAAGTTTTGGGGCTGCTTGGCTAATTTAGGCGTCTGGCGTTCCCCGCCTACTTAGAAAAGAAGCGGAACAGCGGCCAGGTCAACGTCGTCACCAAGCGGGAAATCATGCCGAAATGTGTCCTTGAACACGTGCGAGATCTTTACCCGAACCCAGCCGGGATTCGCCACAATTCCTAATTAATCTATGAAAAAAAACTATAAAAAGGGGTAGGCTTAAACGATTTGTCAATTTTTTAATATAGTCATGGGCGGACTAACTTTCCACAAGTACAGAAAGAAATGCAGTAGAAATGCAGAGCTCCATTATGTTCTTTATGTCCATACTTGTCTTTCGCGCTGTACGCCAATTAAAATAAATTCTGCAATATCTGTAGATTATGCCTGTTATGTTGTCTCTAAAAGAAAAGTAATCAAGCACTTTCGGTACCGTGCCACTATTTGTGCAAATACAATTTTATGTGGAATTCAACGTCAAAACAGTACTTCCGCGGGAAATAATGCATCCGTCGTTCTTCGCCTTCCTGAAGCTATGAACTACCGATCTCGGCTACAGGACTTTTGGGTCTACAAAATATCACGCTCAGTAGAAAATTCGCTTTTTCTACCAAAAGTGCTGTAAATTATTTATTTTTCAAACAGGTCGGGTGGTGATGCGTGTTCGAGTGTAGGACCGTTGACTGGGCACTAGTTTGCGCCAAAAGTGCAGTGCTTCCTTTCATGCTGCCTGCGACAAGTGTTGAAATTTGAATATAGTAGAAATAAAATCAACTGACACTCTTAGAATTATTTTGAACGCGCTTTCTTCAGGCATTAAGATTTTGATCGTACCTTTTGTTCATTGTCGTCTTCGATGAGGGAACAACTCGCCGAGGAGGCCGCGCTGTCCGCGTACGCGGCTTGACAGATAAGGTCGCGAATGCTTTTCGCCAATCTTTAATGACCAAGCATAAAAATGAAAGACGCTTACTTTACGCCAATGAAACCAACTTTATGTTTTGGTCAGACGTCTTGTGAGAGGTGGAGTATTTTTAATTATGCCTAATAAATTAAATGTTTAGGACTGAGTACCAAACTTTTTTAAATGTATTAACAACCGAAATGTCAGTTGGAAAGTTCTAGAGCTCCTTGAAAAACACCCGAAGTAGCTGTCTGCAACGTGATACGGCTCGCGTGGCTTTCTTCTGACTAGTAATAAAGCTTATGAAACATGACAAAATACTCCGTGATAAAGCGTCCACCCCATCATAAACTCAATTTCGAATTGTTTTTATTTGTTTTGGATTTGTTTTGATAGGCCGTAAAAAAAAAAAAAAGAGAGATGCATGAAAGACGCGCGCCCCTACGCTTTATTTATATCAGAAAAGAACTGCCCTCTGTTTTATATACAACGTTAATTGTTTTTTTTTGTTTTTTTTTTTACCTATTAGATATTACAGAAAACGTGCAAATTAACGTTTTGTGGATGTAAGCTATACGGCCAGGCGAAGATTGGGTTCAAGAAAGAACGCAACAAAAACCGACTGATTACCTAACATTTGTTAATGAAATTTTTGATTATAAAAGAAAACGGGATAGTTGATTTATAAAGTTGTTGGGCATAATCGAAAGCCACCAAATTGTCCAGTGAAAATTAGTGCCATTGCGGTTTGTGTAGGTGAGCTATACGGCCAGGCGAGAATTAGGTTCAAGAAAGAACGCAACTAAAACCGACCGATTGCCTAAAATTCGCTAATTAACCTTTTAATTAGAAAAGAAAACGGCACCGCGTATTTAGAAAGTTGTTGGCCATAATCGCGACCCACCAAACCGTCCATCCTTAAAAAGAGGTAACGCGCGTACCCTATTGTACGGCGTCCTGATACGGCGTCCTCCTAATTTGGGTGCGAAAATATAGTTCTGATTTTATGTGGGCTCCATCTCCGCGTGGCACAGCCTGACGCCATGAAGCCAAAGCGACAAATCATGCGCGTCGCTGTGACAACGCCACTGTTGGGGGGGGGGGGGGGGGGGGGGGGGGCGAGGGGCGAGGGGCGAGGGCGAGGAGTGCGGCGGCCGAAAAGATTGCGGTAACACGATTCGCGTCCAAATTAGGCTTTTTAGGACGCCGTGAAGCACTTCACGTGCACTACATTTCTTTAAAAATGAATGATTTGGTGTTTTGATGACTACAGATAAGATACAAACGGCAATTGCGTAACTCCGACGTCCTTTTCAAAAAAATGTCTACTCGTTAAAAAAAAAAAAAAAAAATCGCCCCTTATAAGCACGATTGTAAGGGAGTTCTTTACGTCCGGCGACATCATTACGGCATGGAAGGAGGCGTTGACCACAGATCATACGCTGTGTATAATCTGTAATCACCGTTTTTTTTTTGTTTTTTTTTTTTTCGTACGAGAATGAGCAAACATTTGATACCAAATAAAATCGATTTAGCATTCACGAAATTCGGCTTGTTTACTTGCTTCAAATCGACATTTGATTTGATTACACTTATTTTGTACCTGTACACGCCTACTTTATTCCCTAATGAGTTATAAGTTATAATTACATTGTTTGTTTGTTTTTTTTGTCGTGCGAGGTCATCACAATTTAATATTAACAATCGGAGCTATGCGATTACGCGGAGGAGGCGCATTTGAAGATATTCAAAATTGTTCGGAATACACAAACGACTTCAAACGTCTTGCTGTTTGGGTCCTTTCCTACACGCAGGTCCAATAATAAAGCCAAAACTTTATAGAGGAGACTATCTCTATCAACTCAACGCGCAAACACGATGTGAAGCGTGTCTTCGTACGTTGGAAAGGACATACCGGCGAGCAAACCGTAGCGTCGAATGTCCATGCATCAAAATGTCCGTGCACCGAAATATCCGCGCATCGAAAAGTCCCACAGCAAAACGTCTTTGCAGCAAAAAGTCCGTACACTGAAATGTCTGTGCACCAAAAAGTCCGCACCGAAATGTTCTACAGCAAAACGCTGTACACCGAATAGTGCTAGACCCACTACGGATGGGATCCTCCGTCACCTCTGCCGGTTTACGAACCATAATGATTCAGAACCACTGGTCTATGGAGCGCCATCCCTGATATACAGAAAACGCCGCTCGTACTTCCCGTTGTCGAAAGATGCCAAATCAGATATTTATATTAAAATTGATACTTCAATGACTACTTCTTTGAGCAGAACAAGGTATTTGTGCTCTCACAACAGCAAGAACAGTCCTCCAAACCAATGCTAAAAAAGAGCCAATGCAACTCGTTGGGAAGAGCAAGTGCCAAGCTCGCTCAAAACAGCTACTCGGTTCGTTCAGCTCCTTGTCGCAGGTGTGCCGGCTGGCTTCTGGATAATCTTTTCAAATCCTCGAAGCTTTCATTTCCTCCACCCCAAACCTGTCAAAAAAAAAAAAAAAAAAAAAAAAACAAACAGCCGCCAAAAAAAAAAAAAAATCGGAAAACGGCGAGGAGGAAACGAGATGCGATTTCCTCCTTTCACAGTGGTGAGAAGGAAAGTGAGGGTCGGGTTCCTTCTCTCTGCTTGCGGGCCGGCCTTTAAGGCGGGCCGCGCCACTTGATTCCAAGATGGCCGCGCCCATGCGACGGAGGGTGAAAAGGTCAGACGTTGGCGACTCAAAATTATTTCGTCAAATATTGACCTCGCTTTTGTCCTAAGTAATTTACTTCTTGATAATATTAGGCTGGACTCGCTTTTGTCGCTTTTTTTCTCTCCTCTCGTGTGCATCTGGCAAGTTACAACAATTATGTCCCAGACGATTCTCGTTCCCAGGGCCGGTTTGCTCATCTTGCGGCTGCGGACGCGGCCGCGGCCAGGAGGGATTTTTACGTCACGTGACCAGCTCCATGGGGATCAGGAAGTACCTAGCGTCCCTGCCTAATGGCGGAGAGATCCGCATCGTTTCAAGCACAAAAGCCTAATTTCGCTCGCAGAAACTGATTGGAGGGACTTTCAACTGGAATCTAATTGACCGCCCCTTTATACTGTAGGAGCGGCAGGTAAAGTTACGGTCAGGGAGGGCAAATAGGAGCCAAAATAAAGAAAAAACCACACGAGATAAAAGCGGTAGCGGTATTTTTATATACCTCCGCCGGCGCCGCGCTTCGCGACTTCGTAGTGGTCGAGAGGTTAAAGCGCCGGTACTTGTCGTCGCGGCGTGAAAGTTCCGGGTTCAAATCGCGCTAGAGACTTCTTTTTTTTTTTTTTGTATTTTGCGCGTGTTTTACTTTTGAACTGTGATCCTTTTTTGGAAATCATCCGCTTGCACTACTGCGCCTTACACGCTTTTACTGTTAGTCCCACCTGTTCAATCGAAATACCGGGAAGAAGAAGAAAAAAAGATCAACGCAAGTTAACGCGCTAATGCAATCATTTCGTAATGTTCATTAAAAGGAAACCAAGCTAACAGCATCAGTATGGCTTTCACACAAGCGGAGCCGAAACAAGCATCCTTTCCCCAGCGTTTACAATTTTATCTGTTTTCAAATAACGCTCTTGCTACGATTCCTTTCAATAACAAGAGACGCCTATTTAGGACTAATAAAAACTGCAGTTGTAGCAATTAAAAACAATAAAATAAAACAAGCAAAAAAAAAAAGACTATACTGTGGATACATTGATTGAGCGAAATCCTACAGGCAAGGCAGCAGGTCAAACGTCTGAGAAAGTAGTAAAACTGAACTAAAAGAGATCATACTTTTCCTTGCATGGAATGAGATAAAAAGTATATTTATACTCTTTACATTTTGTTGTGGCAATCGCTTTGTAATATTAACACATTACTTGTTGAATTTTAGTTAGACTAGCAGACGATCACGACCAAATGCAAAAATGAATCAGGCATCGACCATCGCAAACCCTCCCTCTAATGCAAACACCTAAAATGACTTTGGATCAAGAAATGGAATTAATTATAATTAATTCCATTTCTTGATCCAAAGTCAGTTAAGGTGTTTGCGTGAGAGAGAGGGTTTGCGATGGTCGATGCCTGATTCATTTTTGCATTTGGTCGTGATCGTCTGCTATTCAACTAAAATTCAACAAGTAATGTGTTAATATTACAAAACGATTGCCACAACAAAATGTAAAGAGTATAAATATACTTTTTATCTCATTCCATGCAAGTAAAAGTACGATCTCTTTTAGTTCAGTTTTACTACTTTCTCAGACGTTTGACCCCTTGCCTGTAGGATTTCGCTCAATCAATGTATCCACAGCTGCTAGTCTTTTTTTTTTTTTTTGCTTGTTTTTTTTTAATTGCTACAACTGCAGTTTTTATTAGTCCTAAATAGGCGTCTCTTAATTGTTATTGAAAGGAATCGCACCAAGAGCGTTATTTGAAAACAGATAAAATTGTAAACGCTGGGGAAAGGATGCTTGTTTCGGCTCCGCTTGTGTGAAAGCCATACTGATGCTGTTAGCTTGGTTTCCTTTTAATGAACATTACGAAATGATTGCATTAGCGCGTCAACTTGCGTTGATCTTTTTTTTCTTCTTCCCGGTGTTTCGATTGAACAGGTGGGACTAACAGTAAAAGCGTGTAAGGCGCAGTAGTGCAAGTGGATGATTTCCAAAAAAGGATCACAGTTCAAAAATAAGACACGCGCAAAATACAAAAAAAAAAAAAAAGTCCCTAGCGCGATTTGAACACGGAACTTTCACGCCGCGACGACAAGTACCGGCGCTTTAACCTCTCGACCACTACGAATTTTTTTTTTTTCCCTTAAAAACACATTTATTTACATATTATTTACAGATGATTTCCACTCGCAGGTGGTTTGCACAACAGTTGAAACAGATAGACTTACAAAGCAGAACGAACTTGACCGTCACTGGCCCGAGCAAAACAGAGGAAAGATACGTTATATGGCATGGGCATGACGTATTTACAACACAACAGGGCGCCCCTGCGCAGCGCGCCCCTCACTCAGCTTCCCCGCACTGGCTCTCGCGAGGTAGCCGCCAAACCCCACCACGCTGAGGCCGGTGCCTACGGCGGACACCCCCGGCCTCCAGCTGTCTTTCCACGCACCGCCACTCGTCGGTCGCTGTGCTTGTCCCCCTGTCAATCAGTGATATCACCCAGTCCAGCTTGGCCACGAAGTAGTCCCAGGCTGGGCGTGCGTCTATGTGGCATTGCACCATCGCAGTGCGCGATTGCCAGATGGCGTGCAGTCCTAGTAGCACCAACACATAGGTCACCTCTGCCGTCTCCCTGCCGCCTAGAGCCAGATACTTGAGGTTAACCCATTCTACGTCGAAAGCCGTTCTTAGGTTGAAAATCGTCCTCATCTCGTCCCAGAACAGGTAGGCGTTCGAGCACTCGACGAGGACGTGTTGGATGGTCTCGGTGGCACCGCAGAGGTCGCAGTTGAGCGACCAGGGCACAAAAATCCCCCTCCGGTGCAGCCATGTTTTGACTGGAAGCACCTCCAGATGCATGCGCACAAAAAAGTCCTTGCTGGCCGCAGAGACAGGGAGACGGCGCACGAGCTTGAAAAGTCCTGCTGTGCCGTCGGGTACTGGCGGCGGCCTATACAAAGGCGATGGAAAGGTCACAGAAATTGTGTCCCAGTAGAGTTTTCTTTTTGCCGACGGTCGCCAAATAGTCCCAGGAGAACCGAGCCAGGAAGAACTCGATGGAGGCCGCTATTTCGCTGTAAAAGCGTAATGCGGCTGCCTTCGCTGTGCGGCCACTGGTGGTCACCATCCATCTTCCCAGGTGAGGGAGGCCGAGGTGGTGTAGCGCACTCAGGAGAACGGGGTCCTTTGCGTCCCGGAAGAGGAGAAAATGCTGTACATGTAGCTTGAGCACGATGTTTACCAGGCCAAGACCTCCGCCCTCCTGGTGTAGGAAGAGGTTCTCCCGCCGTGTCCGTTCCATGGATGACTTCCAGACAAAGACGGCCCAGCTTCTGTGTATCCTCTTGGCCGTCACTCCAGGGCAGCATACGGCCTGCGCCTTGTAGAGAACGGCTGAGTATATGACAGCGTTGCATACGTAGGCACGGTTGAAAAAGGAGAGATGTCTGCACTGCCAGGGTGAGAGCTTGGATGCTACCGAGTTGGCAGCCTTTTTCCATACTGTGGAGGAAGGTCCCTGCGGGTCAATAGGAACACCGAGATAGTTTCCGACTGACGTGGTCCAGCCAATCCCTGCGAAGAGCTTTGGCGTTGTTGCCCATCCCCCAAGCCACGCTCTCACCGACTTTTCCCTGTTTATCTCCGCGCCTGCTGCGACGGTGAAATTCTCCACATGCCGCAAGATGGTCCCCACCTGTCTCTTGGAAGAGCAAACGAAGGATACGTCATCCGCAAAGGCTAAAACGCGGACATTCTCGTTTCCTAGTTGTAGTCCCGTGATAGTTTGGTCTTCATTGATCGCGCGACATAGTGGCTCCAGCTGCAGCGCGAAGAGAATTGGCGAAAGGGGGCATCCCTGACGGACCGACCTCCCCATGCGGATGGGCGCTCCCCTGCCTCCGTTGATGAGTAGGCGTGTGCTGATGTCGCGGTAGCAGAGGGCTATCCACCCCCGCAGCTCCTCCCCCACACCGAAGTGTTTGAGTGCTGCATGGAGATATTTATGAGACACCCTGTCAAACGCTTGACGCAGGTCCAGCTGAATCACAGCGAGAGGCTCGTGACCCACAGCGGTCGCCTCGCAGACGGAGCGCATGGCGTGCAGGTTCCGCGCTATCGATCGGCCACGGATCCCGTAGCTCTGATGGGGCCCTATGACGGATCTAAGCCCAGTGTCGAGTCGTCTTGCCAGTATCTTGGCTAGAATCTTGTAGTCACAGCAAAGTAGGCTGATCGGGCGGAAGTCAGTGACCTCAGCTACAGGACTTGTCTTTGACTTCTTCGGTATCAGTACAGTAAAACTTTCCCTCATGGACGGGGGGAGCAGCTTGCGTTTCTTTATGTCCTTGAACACCTGAACCAGGATTGGGCAGAGCGCATCCGAGAAGATCTTATAAAACTCTGCTCCAATGCCGTCCGGGCCGGGCGCCTTGTTGCGTGACAGTCTTTTTATAGCTTGCTTAACTTCTGACAGTCGAATTGGACAGCTCATAAGGTCACTTGCTTCTTCGGGCACGGTCGGCGACTCATGTAAAATTGACTCGAAGGCGGTCTCGTCCAGGTTTTCCACCTGAAACAACCTCCCGAAAGCCTCCTCAAACGCGCCCGCAATTTCTTGCTGCGATGTTGCTACGCCCCTCTCGCCACGCACTTCCCTTAAGGTGTTTTCTCTCACCCTCTGGTCGCGAGGCGTGGCGCCGGCGGAGGTATATAAAAATACCGCTACCGCTTTTATCTCGTGTGTTTTTTTCTTTATTTTGGCTCTTATTTGCCCTCCCTGGCCGTAACTTTACCTGCCGCTCCTACAGTATAAAGGGGCGGTCAATTAGATTCCAGTTGAAAGTCCCTCCAATCAGTTTCTGCGAGCGAAATTAGGCTTTTGTGCTTGAAGCGATGCGGATCTCTCCACCATTAGGCAGGGACGCTAGGTACTTCCTTGTCCCCATGGAGCTGGTCACGTGACGTAAAAATCCCTCCTGGCCGCGGGCGCGTCCGCAGCCGCAAGATGAGCAAACCGGCCCTGGTGTCAGCCAGTCACCTCTCACCTCTGTTAATCACCAAATTGTTATTGTATCCTGTTTTTATTATTATTGTTTCTACTTTCGTTTTATGTTGATTTTTGTGTTTAGGTGTTGTAGTGGTATATTTGTTCACGTCTCCCCTTATGTAATGCTCCATCGGGCCCTTACGAAGAAAGAAAGAAACGAAAAGCAGCTACTAACTAATCTTTCCAACCAGAGCTCGGTGTTCCGACGTCGCCGGGCACTACCATCTCCTCCTCTCTCTCAATTGCTACCCGTATTGCCAATTGCATATTGTATCCTTCCCCCCAGAGCCGCGCTTTCCTCTCTGTTTGTGTGTGTGTGCGTGCGCGCGCCTGCTTTATTTTCTTTTATTTTTTGTTTGAGGAAAAAAAAAAAAGGGGGGAAGGAGAGGATATGCATCTATTTCGCAGCCTCGTTTTGTCCAAACTGAAGTTTTGCTCAATCGTATAGAACACCATTGGAATGACACAATCATGTGTTTTAGAAAAAAAAGTGCAGCGTTGTCTCGTACGTGTTGCTTATGGCCGTTGGGTTGGAAGGCGCATCTATATTGATTATGAATACCTACTTAATCTGCTTGCACAAAAGAAGATTAACGCGAGACTTCGTAATTTTGTACAAGATAGTGAACGCTACGCTTGACGCACCCTAGCTTACAAGTGCGATTACTTTTTGTGTCCTTCAGAAGTGTGTAAGATTTTTATCTCTTTTTCATCCACAGAAGGTTGGTGTTCAGTCCCCAGTGACACGCCTACAGCTCCTTTATAATTCCCATAGGAGGGATTTGGACTCGTTTTCAGCCCTCATACCTTTTAAACGTGCCCTGTTGGCCGCGTGACAAACAGCAGTGGTCTGTTGTTTTATGTATTTTGGTTTATTTACTTTTACTTTCCTAAATTTGTGTCCTGCTTGTTTTTTTGTATTTTTTCTTTTCTTGACTGTGATACGTGCACACTATTAAGGCCTCGAGCTGTTTGTAGGCACATTAAAAAGAATAAATAAAGAAAGAAATAAAAGGTGCTCCGTAATGCAACGCCCGCAGTGTTGCATGCAGGAGATTTTTGGAAGCAGTCTTTTCTGACGAGGCAATAATCAATGAGCCTTCAATTATATAAAAAAAGTATTTGTATGTTATTCGACTGACGTTACGCGATTTCAAAGACTTTCAAGAAGAACGCGATGCATCGATGCGCATCGTGGCATAACAGCCTTTCCGATCCCGCGGCGAGCGTTACGAAGCGGGCTTGGCCTCTACGCCACACGGAATGTGGGGGAGCCGACTCTCTCATCTAGCCTAACTACATTGATGGATGTCAAATCTCTGCGTAGTAAAGAAAGCATACTTCATTTGTGCTTTGCCCTTCAGCTTGGAAGAAAAAGTAGGCCAAAGTGATACGTTGTGAGTAAACACTAAGTAGGCAAGAGAACACATCGCTCCTGACGAATGACCCAGCAACGGTAAACCATGTCTGGAGTAAAGTGAAGCATCTTATGGGGCTGTAGCTCTCAAGTCTGGCCAGGGCCTGTGGCAAGCAAAATTGAATATTTCTCAGTCACGCTTTGGTTGTGCGTCATTGCAAATTTTATGATTTTGTTTTCATGCACGCTAAGCTGGCACAATGTCATTAATTCATATAAAATGGTAAAAAAGAGGATAGGAAATTTTTATTATTTTGATAAGACACTGAAAGAAAGCGCGAGCTATGTGCCTTGTGTTTATTTATATTTTTTTTTTTTTGTTCTTTCATACGTTTTGTTACCGCGCGTAGACAGATGATGACTCAGGCTTGTAAACGAACGTGACTCGTACATGGTCGAACACTGCTCTGCCTCTTGGTGTTCGATGCGTATTTTATGGTCACGTCTTACGGACGGGTTTGCGCCCCCTGACAGAAAGAAAGGCCTAAAGAGGAAGCGTCGGGTGTTAATAAAGCACACACCTTTCCAACGCTTATATCTCAAAAAAAAAAAAAGATCCGAGTTGGGCATGCATGCGCTGCGTCTGATATTCCGCAGAAGAGAACGACTGCGCATGCTCAGAACGCCTTCCACAGCCCAGCAGACAAAGATGAGAGTGCGGAGAGGACCGATTATTGGACTGTCTATACACAAGTTTCACATTCAAAGATCATTTGAGAAACGCAGACGCACTTTGCCGCTGCATCATGCAGGGACTCCTGTATTCCTAGCTACAAACAGAGGTACCAAGGAGTAACCAAAGGGTTACCTCAACAGCGGCGGCGATCTCAAGGGAGACGTAAAACCTTGTAGCATGGTCTTCCCATCTCCGCAGCAATACAGACGACGTTTAGGGCCACATTACCGCGAGTCGGTTTGATAGATACCTCCGTCAATGCCAATGATCAACCATCTTGTCTGACTCGCTCGAGTAAAGCGGAAGAGGAGATGCACGTACCAGAGTAAGGACAAATTCCTAGATCATTTATTAAAACACTCTCTTATACGAGAACTATTATCTCCCCGTCCAAAATGCCCCCCTCACCGGCAAGGTAAGAAAAGGTCCTTACCTGCCATACGCGGGTGTCAGGAGAGCCAAGATGTGGGATGTATGGGAGAAGTCGCCGATACACGTCCGATCTCTTTCGCGGTCCCTGGACGGGCCTCCCTCCCGAAAGTGGGAAAAGAGAGTCGAAACCTCCTCGCCTGTCAACAGTGATCCGCATCCGAGCGGGCCAACGAAAAGATGTCTCCCCGGGAGAGGGTGAGAGGAGGGCCCTCCAAGACAAGGACCCTCCACTTCACGGACAGGTCGGAGTTCACGGCGAAGGACGCGAAGCGTTCTGACCCACGGCCGTTATCACAGCCATCGAGGAAGGGGGATTACAGGAATCTTCATAATCTTTCAGATGACGCTGGGTGCAGGACAAGCAGTAACAAGCAGACGCGAACACAGGCGCAGACGTGTGCTTCCGCGCTCTCATCTGCTCGTTATTGACCGTGGTGTCGTCTGCAAAAAAGAAACACTCACACAATTTTCTGCAATGACCCAACGACGCTAAATCGAAATTAAAATTAGTTATATTGTTTCTAACAATTTACTCCGGTAACCGTAACTTTTTGGAACATTGTCATCTTAAGCCAATCACAGCCTCTATAATCTGACGGAGTCTGTAATATTTGCAATCTGTAGTTTATTTTTCACTCTGCGGTACACTCGGCTAATATTTTTTAACGTTGTCTCGACTCATGCAAATCGTCCATGAAAAAGAGATGGAGAAATATAACTGAATGTTGCGAAAAGACCTTTCCAGAAAAAAAAAAAAAAAGAAGAAAAAAACGTATTTGGGGGCGTTCATAGTATTGCTTGTGAGTTTGGCGCGTACACTTTCTGGGTCATCAAAATCGCGATAGGCAGCACGCTTGTCGGACTCTAGTTTTTTTACGTCCACTTGCAACTTTTTTTCAGGCAATCAGATCACCTAAACAGAAGCCAGAAAGATGAGGGGTTGTGACGGCAGGCATTTTTCGGTAAACCGTTAGGTTTTCAACCGAAAACCCTAAGGTCTATAACCCGTTTGAGCGCGATTTTTGGAGGGAAACATTTTGCATGAGAATTTACACTTTTTTCACCGATATCTCAAATCACCCCTACTTGTAAATTGTTTGTAACTTCAAGTTTTTTGAGCGCTTGTGATTGTGTTGCTTAAAGCACTAAAAAAAAGATTCTTGACACGCACATTGCGCAAAAAAGATGTTTAAAAAAGTTGTGTGTTTGTTGTGTATTTGTATATTTCGCTCGTAAAACTATCTATCATAGCTATGTTATGATTGCGCGACCCAATTTATAAGTTATTTAAAGCTTCATCCGGCTTAGTGAGTGCCAGATATTAGCATTAAAAGGTGTTCGCGCAAAATTCCTAATGAGTTATATATATTAAAAAAAAAACAGTCCTAAACTTTCTTGTATGTGTGTAAATGAGGCTTGCATTTTTCCATTTTCGTATTCACTCGCGCACGCGGAAACGGCTCGAGTAAAGTCCTAATTGAGTTGCGAAATTTAAAAATGAAATGCGCCGACGGCTACGCCTTGGGCAGGAGTTGAAAGAGAGGAAAACGAGGAAGGCGAAGAAGTATCGCTTCAGCCGTGGGGCCTCATTACTCAACATTCTTCCAGAAAAGAAAAGCACGAAAGCTTCCCAGCTTGTGGAAACACCGACAGGTGCTTCTCTTGCGGCGCCTCTTAGACTTTTCGCGCTACGCTAGGCAACAAAGCACTGCGCATTTGGAAGGGACACACTCTGCCGCGCAAGCCGACCATTAATTAGTCTCGGGTACGACGTGCCACAAACTCGCGATCGTCTCCTTCGCTGAAGAGTCATTAAACACTCCTTTTGCTCCGATGCACAGAAAGAACATGAACGAATCTGGAGGTTTCCCATTGCAACATGGAGATTTGATCGGAAAGATATCTTTTCCAAACGTTCCATCCTTCTCGCTAGAATCCCATTTCACAAATGGCGACCGCCATCGCACCACTGCTTCTCCGCGCCAAGCAAACGCATCGCCTTCGAGAGCCGGTTGCGACAAATTCACTCTCATAGATGGGCCCAAGTACACGATGTCTTCGATTGCGCGATTTAAACGATTTTGTGATTCCATGTAAGATTAGATTACCACGAGTATAAAAAATATTTTGTAGTTTCCATAACGGTCTCTAAATGACTCTGGATTTTTAAATATTATTAGCCAGTCAGCCCAGTTGGAATTTCTCAAGAGCTACGCGAAGGGTGGTGGCACTCTTGTCTCTATTTGATCGAATGGTGCATCAACGGTCATTCATCCGTTGATGCCACGTGACGCTTCTCTGGCCCTAGCGACTTGTGGGCACGTCCCCTTTGTTATCTAGTGTTCCTATACATAACTTGCAGATGACACCCTTCTTTCTGATGGCAAGACGCCTCTCCTTCAAGCAACAAAAGCTAAGCTCTCACTCGCCTCTTTCCCCTTTTATGTCTGACCAAGTGACGTTAGCGCAACATATATATATATAGAGCCGTGGGGACGCCCTGGGTGAGAGTTATCGTGCTAATTAATATTCGACTTTCTGAGTTTGAAGAACGGTATTGGGTCAATTTGACGATATCGGTTTGCTCTGTAATCAGTTATTTTAGTAAACGGAAGAAGGAAAAGCACTTCTCTAGTTTACCACTATGGCCTTTCGCGAACGCTGGCAAAAGCCGGCAGCACTGAATCTAGACAAGTTTTAGGGGCGAAGCTCCTTAGGGTCTAGCCTTGTCCGTCCGGCGTTCGTGCTCACATTGATTGCCATCCCATCTGTCTTCTTAAAAAAAGAAAAAAATGTCTGCGCAGTCGACAGGATTAGAACCTGTGCGGGGAGACCCCAATGGATTTCTAGTCCATCGCCTTAACCAGTCGGCCATGACTGCGGGACGAGTAGGGGCTCTGAGATGGGGATGTCATGGATGAAACGTTGCATGTAGCCGCTCAACGTCTATACAGGAGAGGGCGCTGCGGTCAAATGCGTATATAATCACGTTAAACTTTGCATGCATTGACTCAGCGTTTATAGACGAGAGGGCGCTGCGGTCAATCACGATCCATACCACACATTCTCTTTCTGACATGGACCGTTGACTTAAGCGCTGGAGATGCGTTCCCACGGCTTTAACGGATCCAAGCTGATCCGCTAGAAGAACCACTGGCTCTGCATTTCACCGACCGTAAAGCAGTAATAATGAAGTCGAAACGCAACCCGGAACTCAGCACTACCTACGAGCAATAAAAAAAATCAGCACCATCAGCACTACCTATGAACAATAAAATCAGTATCATCAGCACCACCAAAGCTTCGCCCCAATCAACATCATTCACCACGTGGAGATGCGGTCTCTTTTTAAGCTAGGTGGCGAAAGCTACCGCCCGTTATAAAAGGTACAGCTGATAATATCTATCCATCCATACCATGGAATGGTAGATGTATGGCTGAATAAAAAAAGACATGCCTAGGTGAAGATTAAAATAAAAAAGGAAAGACCATTACAATTCCCTGTAATTCCGAATTAGAGCGCAGCTCTTGATGAGGAGGAAGAGAGGGAACGGAGGGGACAGTTTTTACTCCTCCTCCCCCTCTCCTCCTCCCTCCCCCGCCTCCATCCTCCTCCTCCCGATCTCCTCCCCCTTTCCTTCGTTCCTCCTCCACCCACATCCCTCCTACCCCATGACGTCATTCGTGACCCTCGTAACGTGACTCGTGAAGGCCTCGTGAAGGTCGTGACCGTGACCTTCACGAGTGACCTTCGTGACGTCAATCGTGACTCTCGGGACGTCACACGTGATTTCACGTGGGACGTCAATATTGGAAACGTCCCATAATGCAACATGCAATTACGCCGTCGGCGACACCGCTCAAACCGGAAACGGGCACCTAAGAGCTGCGCTCAAAAAATATAATGTACAAAAGATGCCACTACAATAAAAAAGAACGATGCATATAGAACTGTATAATATACTAGATGAAATTGTTAAGGGTCCGTAGAAGGGGTCATAGTACCTGCATTGCGATATAGACCGACACGCGGGCTTGACGTCACGGCGCTGCGGCGGCGCTGCGATCGCGCCGGAGCCGAGGTGTGTGGGAAAAAGGGCTCACGTTTCGCATGGGCGTCATAGTATTTCAGCATGCCGCGAAGTTGTGTTGCCGTTAATCTCACCGAAATGTACAAGAAAAGTAGCGGAGTGAGCTTGTACAAGTTCCCGGCAGACTCTGAAAGGCATAGAAAGTGGATATTCACTGGACGCCATATTTGAGGGCGATGTTCAGAACGCATGCTCAGAACGAGCTCACATTAATAGCCTGCTAAGACCGGCAACCTAGATGGTGCTAAATGCACGATCCAAAAGGACTGCGGAAGCTCGCCGTTAGCACGCGCTCAGCAGCAGTGCACACGGATATGGCCGCCAGTGAATACTCCTTGGAATACTCCCCATATCCGTGGATCGAAAATTATGGTCGGCTCGCGCGTTTGTGCGGCAAACACTTTCTTGAAGGCAAGGGCGGCTTTCATTTCAATCTCCGTCCCGAGGGTTGCCTATGTACAGGGAAACCGTCCTCTGATCGAGAACACCCGGATTTTGTTCCCACGGTGTTCGCGCACAAAGCACCGGCCAAGCGCTCGTCGGAGGCTCGCTACGCCCGTGCTGCCCAGCAGAAGGGAATCGGCGACAGAACGGCAGTGTTGTAGGCGTTAGCAAAAAAAAGTAACGAAATACGTTACTCGTTACTTGCAAATCAAAGGTACGCGTTACTGAGCTACGTTTCCTAAAAATAAAAGGAACGCGTTACCGCTACCGATAAAAAAATAACGCACGTTACTTCTGCGTTACTTTTTAAATTATGATTTAACACGTTTCAAGGTTTTGACGATAGAGGTATGCATAAGATCATACATCAAGAAACATTATGTTCATGCAGAAACAGAACATAATTACTTTATCTCTTTTTATGGTTTCACCTAAACACTGACGAGAAAAAACGCAAAGAAAAACATGGTTTGACGCCTAAAAACACGGAAAAACTTGAAGTGTAATTGTAGTAACGAGTAACGTAACTACGTTACTTGAAATAGTAACGTAAGTACGTTACCCATTACTGTGTCTGAAAAGTAACGAGTAGGTTACTACGTTACTGAAAAAAGTAACGCGTTCCTGGTAACGCCGTTACTTGTAACGTGTTACCGCCAAGACCGCAGAACGGACAAAGCGTTACTGCTTCTCATGCCTTGTGGTCATGAGAGTAGGAAAAGTACCATACCTTGACTTGAAGACGCTGTGTGTATTTATTTAATTAATGAATAGTCGTCCGCAGACCCCCAGCCTGCTGATCCCGCCGGCAGTGAGGAAACCGACTCGAAGTAATCGTAGGCCTCGAGAGACTTGTACGCCTGCTCCGTGTCGGCCGTGAACTGGCTTGGCGAAAAAACTAAATAAACGACGACGTGAGCAGTCGACTTCGGTGGCAGCAACTTCACGTCGGAAGTCCAGCAGGCCTTGTTTACGGCGTACGGATCCTCGTAGGCAACGCTGTCCACGCACAGTTTGTTTCGATACCGCCGCCGTTCAGGCTCGGGTAGCGAGCTCAAATAGTCGGGCATAGCATACGACATACGTTGCCAGAAAATACGACGCACAAATAAAGTTAGAAGCATCCCTACAACGTCAACAACGAGCGCACGCTACACAACGCAATGGCGAAAACACGGAAACACGGAGGGACGGGTCGTTTTTGCTCACATAGCTACCGCGCATGCGCGGCCTTCCAACCGTGTTGGTAAACAGAGCCGCTCCGCGTGTCGGTCTGTATTAGCTCAGGCGTTCAATTCACCTTAAATATTAGGCAGAGGAGTGTGTAGCTGGTTAGCAGCGGTGTACTACTAAAACACTCAAAATAAAAAAAAGTAAATATTATAATGTTAGCTGTTGTTGTTGTTGTTGTTGTTTTGTCTTCTGCTTTGCTTCTGCACCCAGGGGTACGGAACCAAAACAACTGAGTGATGAGCGATAAATATTGTAAACCAAGTAAGAGTTTGACGGGATGATACATTTTAATACCAAGGTACAAAGATGCCTTCCTGGTATACAAACACGATGCATCGACGTTGTTTCCGTGGTTGGGCATGCAGCGTGGCCTTACCAAACTGAATCATTTTATCAGTTCCACCTTACAATCAAGCGCACCAGCTCCCGCATCGGTGGCAACATTAACTTAATAGACGTTTGTGTGAAGCTAATAGATTTTGCATTAGATAATCCACTTTACTAGAAACACACTAATTCGCAACAGTAAGTCCCATTTGAAAGTTAGCGGCCCCGCCACTCCAAGACTGATATTTCCTGTATCTACGCGCTTCGATGTCAATCAGATCTGTCCGAACGATGATAATTTAAAAAGAGACTTAAGTCAAATGAATATGGCTTTGGACGCGCGTGCGACGATCCTAAGCCGGGGATACGTTTCTGCGGCAATGCAGACAAAAGTACGGAAGCGGGCGATGCAGTATCGATTAAAGCTGTTCCCGTTTATTTCACCTCTCTTCTGAAGTGCCACAGAAAGCTGACCCTAAATATAGAAGCGAAGGAAAAGTCCGAGCACACCTAAGCACTTCTACGTCGCTCTTCCGCTCTTCTAGTTTGTCTGCGGCGTAGCGGCGTGGACGGCCATGTTTCGCCGGCCGACGGCCGAGCCAGCACCTCCTAGACAGATTTCAAGCCTGTGCGTCACGTCACATGACGTCACGTGACGCGCAGGCTTGAAAGCTATCTAGGAGGTGCTGGCCGAGCGCGTGCTCTAGGGAAGTGGCCGCGCCGTGCTCGGCCGTACACCCACTCCGGAGTTTGCCCGAACGGGCTCTGCCGCCGCCGCCAGCCGCCGCCGGCCACCGCTCCCTCTTGCCGGCGGCCGGGTCGCTTGGGGTCGCTGCGCTGCCATGGAGAGGGCTTCTCTGGTGGCCTCTTTTGGAACTATGCCGCACGAGATCCAATGGGAGCCTCGTGACTTGATGACGCCCCCCAGCCAATAGGAGCCTGTCCATCAGATTTCTTCTACAGACGACATTGGGACAGGAGAAGGGGCCGTTGGCGCGGCTTGAAAGCTGATGACGTCGGTTCGGTCCATGGAACAGTTCATGCTTTCGCATTAATAAAAATGGCGCGCGCTATACACACCGCGCAAAATGATACCCTCAATCCCCATGCGAGCATTGGACGGAATTCAACAAATTGTTTGCAGACCTTGCACAAATCAGTGAGAAAAGGCGGTGGGTTCCAGTAGTCGACTCCTGATAGGCACGAATAATGAGAGTTCCTCCCTATCAGTGTTCAATTTCTTTAAAACGAAATTCGCAAAAAAAAGTGGTACGCGCCTCAAATGATCCGGAAATGTGGATATTTCACATCGAGATTAAACATTTTAACCTACACCCTTAGTTAAGATGGCGTCTCCAGTACACACTAATTCTCGTTTGTGACGTCACGCCAAAGCTGTGGCGCTCATAATAAAATGGCGCAGGCGCAAATGCTTCCCTTTCTAAAAAAACGGATTCCCCAGCAAGAGCAGCTTACACAGATCAAGTGGTCAAACATTTTTGCTTATAAACGTTTAGTGGTTTTATATCTCTGTCCGGCATAGTATTATTTTCGCGCGAGCGACGCCCTCATACATGCGTAAAACGCTCGCAGCGGCACCTCGCAGCAGTCTCTCGCGAGATAAAGTACGTGGAAGCTATTGACGTGTCATAGCAAATAAGTTTTTCCCGTTCGGTCGGCGCCGGGGGCGACACCTGTCGCAGCCAGCGGACATTGTTTCTGACAGCAGGTTTCCTTGACCCTCCCCTCATGCACAGAGCGTCGTGAGGAAGAGACGGCTCACGCCTATTTTTCCCGCGGCGATGTCCCGCACTACAGCGGGAAACGAGGCCCTCTGGGGCAGTGGTGCTGGTGACGCTTTACAAGTAACGCTCTTATGTAGCAGTAACGCGGTACTTTTTTTCCGTAGCGTAGTAACGTACTTGTAACTTTCAACAGGGGGACGTATAGCGTATTGACGTTACTTATTTCGAGTAACGAATAACGTCGTTACGCTAATGGTTACATCCTTCCAAGACTTACAAAACTTTGGGAACGCTTCGGGCCCCGTCATTTGCAAAGCCTTCCCGTACAAACCCCCGCTCGTTCCCAAGAAGTGCAAGCGTGTGTGAGTGATCTAGTCGGTAGCGTCACGTGTCACGTGACGTCACATCACGTGTGACGTTATATTTCTCATGATGTTGTCATTCGTGACAACATCACGTGACGCGTGACGTAACAGGTGGCTCTGACGTAATAACTCTATCGACCCGCTAAATTTGGTGGAAAATGTTCCGCTAAATATTGCGGGAAAATTTTCCGCTACACTTGGCGGTAAATGTTTCCGCTACACTTGGCGGTAACATTTTCTGCTAAATTTAGCTGATCAATACGGTTCTGCCGTCACAGCCACGTGTGACATCACACTTGACTGAGCGCATTGCGTTATGGGATTTGTTGGTCCCACCGATGCCGACACCAGATTTTCTGCGACGCGAGCTCCTAAACGTTATCGCTTTAAAATATTACGCTTTTTTTTTTTTCGTGTTTCCAGGCTTTAAGTTAAATAAATTCTTGCGCTTATCCCACATGTACCTTCAAACTTTGGCCCTCGTTTCCCCTCACAAGCAGTTCCACTTGAGATAAACCTTAATTTAAAAAGAAAAAGTAACGTGCGTTGCTTTTCATTGGCAACGGTGAAGCGTTCATCTTATTACGTCGTAGCGTAGGTCTGTGAAGTGATCCTTTTTTTTACAAGTAACGAGAAACGTATTTCGTTACATTTTTTTTGTAACACCTCTGTGGAACTCTGGGGTTTCTTGTATACCGTTCTGCCGGGCTCTATGTAGCCTTAACAATGAACGAACCCATTTAAAGTGTGGGCGAACCAGCGCTCGCCAATAAGCGCGAGATCGCGAGCTGATTCGCCGATTTTTTAAAGGAGTTTGTTCTGAAGGCCGTTAAATGGGAACTAAACAGTTTAGTGTTCATAATAAGTGGCGCGCAATCTTTCCACGAGCCAGTAGCCGCCGGTATGCGCGAGCACACGCAACGAAATTGACGTCCTAGACCCTCATTCACGCTTAAGATGACAGTAACATATGTGGGCTCCGGGCAAAGGGAGACTAAAGACTGGATATTCATCTCCACAAGTAAACTCTACGTGTTTGTTACGCCAATTAATCGCCTACCTTTTATCACCCTACCCCCCTGTGGAGCTTAAGTGCCTGTCTTTTTTCTCCTTTTCCCCGGAGCCCACACATTTCACCGTCATCTTAAGCGTGAAAAGGGGACTCTGACGTCATTTTCGTTGTATGTGCTCTCGTACACCGGCGGCTGCTGGCTCGTGGAAAGATCGTGCTCCACTTATTATGGATAGTGAAATGTTTGGTTCAGCATCCCTATGACGTGCCTGTCTGACCGGCGTGATCAGGCTCGTTGAGCCAGTGAAAATCACAAGCGTGTCGTAGGTTTTGCGGTGGCGCTGACGGTCACTTGACGCGAGTCCCCGCATCCTCAGATCAGTCTCCTACCGTCTCCAAAATAACGACGATCTTGATGGCCGTGGCGTACCACCCTGTTTTCGAGCGGGGGGGGGGGGGGGGGGGGGGGGGGGAACTAGACCTTCTTCCCCCCCCGCCCCCTCTGAGGGCCGGGGGGCGGTGCCCTAGGTTAAAGCCCCTTCATGTTTCAAAAGCAGCTCAAGATGCGTCGATGCTCGGGGGACGTACAGCGTGTAGCCCTTGGGAAGATCATGGCGGCACAGCGCAGCACTGAGCTAGATTTCAGACGCCATGTTCTTCTCAGAAGTGGTGCACGGCACGTGTGTCGAGCATTTCCAGAACTATGAATGGCGACACTTTTACCAGGATAGAGGGGCGTTACTGGCAGGCGTTAAAAGCCGCCTGCCAGTGTTTTCCCTGCCCAGTGGCGGCTTTTTCAGGAAGGGGAGGGGGGGGGGGGGCAAAACACATCATGCCTTGCCCCCCCCCCCCCCCCCACTCTGAGAACTGGGGAGGGGGGGTGCAAGCGCCCCCCATGCCCTTCCCCCCCTCCCCGGTTGGTTGGTACCCCCATGCTTGATGGCGTGGAATGCACGTTCCGGAAGCACTGTGGAAGCTTTGCAACGTACTTTATGCCTCAACCCCGAAACCTCGAGGTCTCTGCTTCGAAGCGTTCTTCCGCAGAACGAGCACTCGCGCTAAAAATGCATAGCTCAAAGCCAGGAGCGCGGGCAAGCTCGCGCTTGTAGCTTTGGGTGCAATCTCAGCTGATGAGAGAACGGAGTATAGACGCGTTAGCGTTCTCGGCCGAGTCGCATTCAGGGCTAAGCAGCTCCACAAGCGAGCCATACTGCCGCGAACTGGCGCTGCTTCTAAGGAACTGATGACGTGGCGGCATTCCAACGGAGCTTTACAGGCCGCCACCAGACGGAATTTTGAAATCTGTTCACTCGTTTTAAAATTACTTTTTTGACTACTCTGCCTGCAGCCCAGAAACCCTAGTCCAGGCTAGTGTTTCTGGGAGGCTGGCACAACACAGACCCCATCTAAATAAAAAAAAACAAGTGCAAACATTTAGACGGTGGTTTTAAAAGCGCAAAGGACTAAAAAGAGAAGGAGGGGACAGGGCAGAGCGTTTACTTACAAATGTAAAATGTCCCTCCTTCTCTTCTTAGTCCTTTGCGCTTTTAAAACCACCGTCTAGATGTTCAACCAACTAGCCCCCCAATTAATTCTGGTGCAAACATTTCTTCCGTACTCTTTTAAACCTGGTAAATATAATACTGATGCTGTTGCTTTTTTTTTTTTTTTTTTTGGGGGGGGGGGGGGGGGGGGGATCGCTGGCCGAGAGTGTTAGCGCACCGCAGCTCGGAGCAGGTGGAGCGAAAGCTCGTGCTGTAAACCAGGGCATCCTGGGCTTACTGCGTGGCGCAAGTTCGTCTGCTTCGTTTGCAGGGGTTGTGGTGCCGTCAAAACACCTCGCTCTGATTGGCTCTGATTGAAAAATAGTGCGTATACCCCGAGGCAGCTTGCTTTAAGGTCTCCCCACTCTCCTTTGAATAGAGCCAATCAGAGCTCGGCCTTTTCACGTCAGCACAACCCCTGCAGAAGAAGCAGACAAGTTGCGCTCCGCATAGACTCTTTTTGGAGTTCTTGTATACAGGCTCCCTACGGGAGCCAGAGTTACGGGTTCAGCCATCTTAAAATCCTAAGTTTTGCGGGAAAGCCGCTCCTCTCGCGTGTAGCAGACGTCCTCCGTCGATTGCGAACGACTGAATTCGGTGAATAGCGGCGCCGCGAGGCGCCGAGTATGGAAAACAGGAAAAGAGGAGGAGCCAAAAGCGGGGGAACACACGCCGGGGCCCGTGCAACGTCTACTTTCCTGCACGGCGCAGGATTTTTTGCTCCTCACCCGATAGATCCCGGCAAATAGGGCGTATTCACAGGACCCCATATTTGAGGGCGCTGTTTAGAGTGCATGCTCAGAATGAGCCCAGATTAATAGGCTGGTAAGACCGGCAAGCCTAATGGTGCGAAATGCACGTTGCAAAAGGACTGCTGAAGCTCGCCATCAGCACGCGCTCAGCAGTCGCATACAAAGCTATGGTCGCGAGTGAATTCTCTTCATAGCGGCGTGGCGGCACGTGGAAAACAGACGCGCAGCTCTGGCTCCCCTAAGGAGCCTATTGGAGGTAGGGCGCCTTCATGTTCGCTTTGCTTAGGGTGGTGGCATCTCGCCATTTTGTCACACACGTTTATTTTTATTTTTTGTTCAGAAGCGCGTGAAAGAGCGTGTCCCTGCACGCGCTTGTGGCGCTGACTGTGCTATGGCTAGAGCCACTCTATATGGCAGCGTAGCTGCCAGAGTAGCGACACGACGCAAAATTATCTAGACGCACGGCGTCAGAAGCGCCTATAGTGATCTCCATTTTGGGCCTGGGAGGTTTCTATGGTAACCATACTGCTAGCGACACCGGGTGGCAACCTTAGGTGGCAACCTTTATCTAGTTGATATCTCCATTCGTTAATTGAAAAGTGGTAAAAGACCTAAAAGACGCTTTGCAGGGGGGTACGGCACGGGCCTCCGGAGGAGCGGTGCCTGATTCTTCTGTGAAATGAGACGATTTGCAGCGTGCACGGACAAGGCGAGTAGTTTTCCGCGCCGCCGGGATGGCGGCCACTTCGTGGGACGAACGCACCGTTCTTGTACTTTCGGACTTCGCTCCTATGGAACAAAATCCGATTATGCCGGCCATGACAGGACGATTGCCTTGGGACATGACTGCTGCTCGACTGCCCCATAATAAGAGAATGTATGCTTAGCACCATACTTCAAGACCCAATCATTCATTCAAGATGAGATTATCTCACCGACTGGCGAGGAGCGACGTCGACGACGGTATCACCCTCATTTTGGGGCGATGAACAGTCGACAGGGTTAAACCAAGAAGGACAGCACGGTGGTCTACAGAGGATTGTTAACGTCATCAAAAGAGACGGACGCCGGATATGAGATGTTCTTGCCGACAGGCCAAGTGGTCGTCCGGAAGTTTACCGGCATGCAAAATGACAATATTTTTATCTGGTGTAGCACACATACCCGTGCTAAAAGGGGCCATGAAATGATTCTTTAACTTCTTCTTCCTTAGCTTTAATCCTCAATTCAAAAGAGAGCAGTGGAATCACGTGGTCGTGACATGCTAGGACACCGGTGCGATGACCCCAACCTTCCACCGTGCTTTTTAAGCACACCATAGAACTTGTCATTCGCAAGTGCACTCATGTGCACTCATTGGCCACAAACGCGAATTCAAATATTCATCGACGAATTGATTGTTGACGAGCGAATACATCCGAGTGACGCAGTTTTCGTGTCAAATGCGTGAGCTGGGGTCGGTTGACGTCATTTTGGCTTTTGTAGGCATTGCAAAGAGGATATTCAGAACCATACACACATGATTATAGCATCATAGCACAAGGACATTAATGAGTGCAAAACGGGCCCAGCTGCAGAAAATAAATATTACACTCGTAAAACATATGTCTGTAACTTGTTAATTACAAAGACGAACACACCTCTGAGCATATAAATTTAATACTATGTGTTGATGCATTCTTATAGAGCAGGTCATTTCATATACGTCATTTGAGCAAATGCCAGCTTGTCACTTGAAAAAAACAAACCTAAAAACACTGCGATCAAATGCAAGCTATTGCAACGAAAGGACGTTTATCAGAGTCTTCAGAACTGTCGATTTGTAAAATCGTCGATTAGTACAAAAGATTAAAGGTCGCAGGCGCCTCCTCACTTAAAGTTGCTGTGATTATTCGATGACCCAGGGCTGAAACAACTTCCCCTAGGCCCTACACACGACATATACCTTTCGTTTCGATTCTCAGAAATTCCAACATTCAAAGGAAGCTAAACAAATGCGAAAATGTTATCCTAAAAGCTATATCGTAAGATCGTTGATTAGTACAAAACGTAAAGGTCGCAGGAGCTTCCTCGCTCGAATTTTGAGATTACGCGGTTACCTGGGGCTGAAACAACTCCCCCAAGGTCCAACATGCGACGCATACAATTTGCATTGATTCTCAGACATTCCAACGTTCAAACAAGGCTAGGAGTATACAAAAATTGCATGCAAAATGTCTTATGGATCCTCGAACACATCCAGGAATCCAAGCACCGCTACGGCGATATGACTGATGCTGTCGCACAGGTGCTAATATCCAGAGCGATCTTGCACAGAAAAGGTATCAAGTCACATTCTTTGATATCTTCACTTTATATCTGCGTCAGAGAGCACGAAGAAGTCCGAAATCGTCGGCAAGCAGCGGCACATTACGACTACCACGCACCGAACAAACTCGCATCCACCAGCTCTGGGCGCTGCCATCTTACCGGTGACATCACGGCTCTTTTGAAGTCACATGATGAGTATTCACTCGGTTGCTAAGGAAACCGAGCCAGCTCAGCTCGTTGCTACGGTACCGCGTTTGACCAATCACGATGAGAGGCGGCACAGAGAAAAGCGTGGCGCTACTCTGGCAGCTACGCTGCCACATAGAGTGGCTCTAGCTATGGCGACATTTGGTTTTTATTGATTTCTTTGTATTTTTCCCGTGAGCGCGTGCTGTCGGCATGTGGTACTACAAAGGGTGGCATCACCCTAAACAGAAGGACATTGAGGCACCCTAATTGGAGGTATTCACTGGACGCCATATTTGAGGGCGATGTTTAGAGCGCATGCTCAGAGCGACCTCACATTAATAGCCTGCTAAGACCGGCAACCTTGATGGTGCTAAATGCACGCTCCAAAAGGACTGCGGAAGCTCGACGTCAGCCCGCGCTCAGCAGCCGCGCACGCGGACATGGCCGCCAGTGAATACTCCCTCTATCTTGGGAAAAGTGGGGACATTCATTGTTGTGGAAATGCTTGTCACACGTGCTGCGCGCCACTTCTGGGTAGCTAAACTCGTGGAGAAAAACATTCTTCGCTTTCTGACGTAGCGGGGGGAGTGACCAAAAGAACGCCGCAAAGTTTCCTCCTCCCTGCGCGCGCTCAACTTCGCAACTTTTGACGAAAAATCCCCCGCAATCCCTAGGCCGCGCACGGGAGCACGAGACAGCGCGGGGAGGCGAGCGTTCACGCCGCTCGCTGTACGCTGTCTTTGAGCTCTCTAGCGCCGACAATCCCTTCATGCATCGTCCAGGCGAGGAGCGAGAACAGACAACGAAAGTTCGTCTGCTACGATGCGGCATTCGCACTGCGGAACTGAAAGAAAAAGTGAAAGCCGTTTACCTGTAACGCCGAATTAAAGCGCAGCTTTTGAGGAGGAGGAGGGAAGGGTACTGGGGGGGATGGGTCACGTGACCTTGGGGGGTCACGTGACGGTGCCGAAGGCGTCATCAGTGACGATGCGGATACCGATCACGTCATCAGTGATGATGACGATGACGATGCGGATGCCGGTGACGTCATAATTGACGTCACTGATGACGTTATCAGTGACGATGAAGTCATCGCATCGTCATCAGTGATGAAGACGATGACGATGCGGATGACGGTGACGTCATCAGTGACGTCACTGATTACGTCATCAGTGACGATGTCGTCATCGGGGGTCACGTGACCTCGGGGGGAGGGGGGTCACGTGACCACGGGGGAGGGGTTCACGTGACCCTGATGGGGGTGACGTGACCTCGGAGTGGTCACGTGACCTCGGGAGGTCACGTGACTTGAGGAGACGTGACTTTGGGTGTCACGTGATCTTGGGGGTCACGTGACCTCTGGGGGTCGCGTGACCTTGGGATGACCTTGGTGGTCACGTGACCGTGCGGTGACCTTGGGATGACCTTGGGGGGTCACGTGACCTTGGGGTGACCTTGGTTACGCCGACGCCGACGGCGACGCCGCTCAAGCCGGGAACGGGCCCCTAAGAGCTGCGCTCTAAAACTTGGTTTTCTGCTCGAAATCGCGTCCCGCGGGCTACAAACTCAAACGCGAGCTTGAATTGTAAGCGTCTGATATTTCACGAACGGACGAATCGACGACCCCTGTTTTATTTGCAAAATTTTAGTCGCTTTGTTGCCGTACAGACGCTGAAACCTACCAGTGTGTAATGAAAGGCCCAGGACGAACACAGATGCCGCGAGATCTCGCATCATCTGTGTGCGGGTGAAAAGTGGAACATTTTTCGACAAAGCTCCTACAGCAGAAACCTGTGACGCATTCACTCAGCGTCCGGGAAGGCTAAACATGGAGACGTTGCCCGAGGCTCAAGCAAAGTCATATTTGAACGGCAGCTATCTTCCCCCGTCGTATTTTGTTTGTGAAAGCTCTCGTTCTCAATGCCCTCACCAGGGAAATAAAAAGTCTTACGAAACGTATTTCTAGATGTTCCAAAGAAGGAGATTTAAGCCGTATTTTTTCAGTGGTTCACTTATAATACTATGCTTAAAACGAAGCAAGCTCTTGCGCGTACGGTGCCATCAATTTTCTCAAGTGTATGCTGTTTGGTAGTCAGCTGGCTTCGGAAACTTACGCCATCTGGAGATATCTCTGACAGCCGAGTTCCTTAATTGGAAGCCATCTAAAATATAAGTTACACGTTGCAGCAACCAACATTTATAGATAAACGATGGCAGCGACTGGCGCTCTCGCATTCCCACCCATCACGTCGAACAAAAAGGCGCTAGTTTAGGTTTGAGGGCGGTACTTTTCTACAGCATCTATGGCGGCAGCACCAGTCTGCACTCGGTGCATTCGGCAAGTTCGTTCGGGGCCTGTTCTCCGTGCAGCACTCCGCGGGTGTAAGGCATTAGAATTCGTACTGTGCAAGCCTGGATCGCGAATCGGGAGCCCGTCACTGGCCTCACCGGCGGCCATTGCTTGACGACAGGCAATACGCCGCGTCCTGTCTAGTTTTCCCTTCGTTTTCGTCCTTGTTGTTTTGGCGTATTGCACCATGGGGAGGTAAGGCACGCAAGTCTAAAGTAGAAACACGCAAAAACAGAAAGTTTGTACGCGGTGCTCGAAGGCGAGTATTTTATGATGTGCTGCGATAATTATATCGGGTGCTTAGAGATCAAATAGGCATTCGTCAAACGTTCGAACATCGATTTAAAAAAAAATGGGCCGGAGGACCACCGATTTTACTGACGTCGCTTGCTTCGGTTGCTAAATAAATGGCACGTTCAGCAACTGAACGGCACGCTCCGAGTTTAGGTTTGTCACGGAAGCCCTCACAGCAGTTCAAAGAAAAAGCTTTCACCATAAAGTGCTATGTACACGAGGTTAAAACGAAGCGAATGTCCCCAGTAAAGGCCTTCTAACTTATCGTTTGCTGAGGTATGATGACTCCGAGATCACGGATGACTCCACAATAACTCTCGGTAGCCCTTGTCTCATTAAACACATCACAGTTAACGCCCAATAAAGTCACCCTCGACCCTCAACCACACAACATTTATTTAAACAAGATTGGTATTCTAACGCGTTTAATATTCTTGCCCACAATATTAACTGTTATTTGCGGAAACACGATAGAAGCTTAATGCTCGAAAACAACCTACTCTAACGTAATAAAATTGAGTTTTTCCCGTTTCTCCTATAGCATGCATTAGATCGCGTCAAGTGATGACTGCCGGTGGTGCCGCTCGACCTCAGCAATACAGGCTGCTATCCGCGATCCAGCCTCCTAAAAGATCAGTGGTGCCAGTGCTATTAGACATAAATCGTTTATTGGCATCGGTACTCCCATACCTGCCGGATGTCGGGACGAGGCGCAAAACCGTACATCCGGCCAATATTGAAGCCGGTTTTCGGCCGAAATTGCCTCGACACTCGCCAAGAAGCAACGTGTTGTTTCGGCGACTCGTTTGTGTAATTTATTTGTTCAGTCATTGTATTGGGTCCCGGGCCACTGTGTTCACCCCCAAAAAGAAAGGTACTGTGGTAATTACACCTTGACGAGAAGCAGGCACGTAGCCAGGATTTTGTTTCAGGGGGGTGGGGGGCCCGCCCATGTCAAAGTGCTCTATGAGGGGAAGGGGGAGAGGAGGCCCCAGCAAAATGGAAGATCTGCCGGGGCCTTATGTTTTCCCTCCCTGGCTACGTGCCTGACGAGAAGAGGTATTGTAGTTTTTCATCTTTATAAAAAGGTGTAGTGCATTATCACACATTTTATGAAGCGTGTTTAAAAAATCACACATCTTTAAATGTGCGAGGATTACATTTTTTTTTATAAGGTCTGTTGTTACACTTATTAGGGTGTTAGTTATGGGACACCCAACTTACATGCATAAAGGTGTGGAAATGTGTATTGTGTATATATTGTGTATATACCTCTAACGGAAGGAAATTTCTTTCATGTCATTACATCGCGTGCCGATGAAACGATCTGGCAGTGACACGTCGTTCGGATGAACTGATTTAACCGCCAATGAGTTACGACTGCCAGTAGAATTTCGGGGAAATAATTCTGCCGGTTGCCGGGAGAGAAAGAATAAACATCTTTATTATGAAAAAGCGATCCGGGAGACTCTACCCTACCCAATAATTATCCCGGTTCTTGTTTGTTTTCCAACATTCTGAATTGCATACCAGCTTATTAGTACCTCTTCGGTTATTACAGAAAAAAGAAACGATGGCAGCCGCATAAACTCTGACAGCCCGGCTCAAAGTCATGTGGGAGACTGACAGCTGCTTGTCAGTCGCCACCATGCCGTGAAAGCTACCGGTTCCCAAGAAACGGAGCGCGCAGAAAACGTGTGGTTCCACGGTCATGGTAGAAGCGAATGTCTGCCGCCTCGAAGTCCGGGCGCCGAACGAAGCTCGTCGCAGAGTCAACGCACAACGGCTTTCGATAGCCGGTACTGTTGCCGAAAGTCGTCGTCGGGGAGTTGAAAGGCGTCCCCGGTGGTCTCAGTAGCGACGCCGACGGTGGCGGAAGATAAGCTCGGCCGCAGCGTACGGCACCGCCATGTTGACAAAGTTTAACTTCGCCTCGATCCAAAGCGAAGATCTCGAGCTCAAACCACGGCTCTCGCAATGTTCGGAAACGTCACTTTGACGTCAGCAACAACTTCGACAAACGAGGTTTCTAATCACTTTTTTTTTACACAAACTTTGGAGGGATTTCGAGCGTCAGCAGGTCGCCAATGGACAGTCTTCAAAGCATTAATTTTATCTTGGCGTAGGGATGTAGGGACGAACGGGCGCTACGTCATCGGCGAAGCCGTTCAATCAGCGGGCTCCTCGCTCCCCTCACGCGCTGCACGCGCGCCTCGATGAACTTTGCTACATTCTGCCTCTCTCAAAGAAATTAGCTTTCCAATGATTGACACCTCGCTCGGCGCGACGTCAGCGTCGCGGGAGTCCAATTAGCGCGTTCCGCAAACTTCGGGCACAAAGTTGTGCTTGACGAGTTTAGCGAACCTGGGAAGAATATGGCGTCTGAAATGTAGCCAACTTTATTAGATTAGCCCAGTTACGGAACTGCTCATAGACGCTGCTTGCACGAGCAGTACCCCCTCACTCACCACGACTCGCGCCTCCCGTCGTTCGACGCGCCGGATGGCTGCTATTGTAACTGCAGTGTATTCTATGGAATACGTACGTTTTGAAGCCTAGAGCCTAGATGGCGTTCCACCGTACTCTATGGAACGCACAGTTCGTTAATGAAAATCTAGATGGCGCTTCGAACGACAGGAAGCGGGAGTTTCACAACTGAGCTTCGAACGACGGGAGGCAGGAGTCCCACAACTGAGGTAATCTAGTAACGTTGAATCTAGCTCATTGCTGCGCTACAGTGTTGCTGCGCTGTGCCACAATGATCTTCACAAGGGCTGCATGTTTCAGGTGCCTCGTGCATCGACGCACCTTGCCAACCTTGCGCTACTTTTGAAACATGAAGGGGCTTTATTAGTGCCGAGATATTTCGGTGGCGCTCTCTACTGGTTTCTATCCGTGACGTCACGACTGGGATTTGCCTTGCCGTGACGTCACCAGTTGTTACCATGACTGCTTACCACCAATGCTCATATGCCCATGGTCTGGCCGATCGTGGAAAGCGGACCGCAGCGAAGCTTTTGGTCCCGCAGATCGCTAATGGCCTATCTACAGTTCCTGTATAGACGCTTTCAGCGCGCGCCAAATTTAGCCGCCATAGCCGACCTTCTCTTGTCTTTGCGAGATGCCGAGCCAGTGAAGCGGGCGTTGATGGGTCTTCACAAAGGCCTATGCTGGAGAGGAGGACACAGTAACACCTAAAATGGTAATGACCTGTCCTGCTGTGGTAATGATGAAGTGAAGCGAACGGAATAAGAGGGAATAAAAACTGAAGGTCAGTTATGGCGGCGCCCATGCACAGCGGCCTGAAAGCGTCTATAGGCTCCCTACAGGAGCCAGAGTTGCGCATTCATCTTCGTAGCGACGTCTTTCCTGCACGGCATGTTGATCCCGCTCACTGATCTCAATGACAATTGCTGGATCGCGCTTCCCCGCTTGTTTGCTGCAGCGCAAGTGAAGCTACCGGACTTCACTCGCTTGGGATACGATTTGCGGTTTTGCTAGCCTTTTGCTGCGGTTTTCCAGCGTGCTGTAGACACGTTTTCTACTCGTTCGTCGTCATTCACCTAAAAAGGTTTTTGAGACTCTGTGTATTGTTGAGACTTGCCGTTGTGAACACGTGGAAAATTTTACGAAAGTGCAGTGTCGCAGGAAAAAGGCACAACTCGTCGAAAGCAAGGGTCTGGCGGCGTGTTCAAAGCTTCCTTGGCACGCCGAAGTGCCGTGTCTCTGTGCCTTCGCACGCATGGATACCGACCAAGAATCGACGCCGTGTGAATATGATTAGCGAGTGCAATGTGCGTGAAGCTGTATGTGCCTCTGGATTAGCGTCTTACTTTACTCTGACGTCTGTATACCTGCGGCCCTCGCGGTTTAGGAACGAGCTTAATCCAGCGTCCACTAGCGACGGAAGAGGGGGGGAAGGTACGTCTTTTTTCGTCCCTAGACGATTTACACAATACCGTGCACAACAGCTCCTCATCTCTGATCAGTGCTGGCTTATTATCAACCTACTTAATTGCACTTGACGTTTGAGCGCTGCTCGCCTAATTGTAATTGGTCAACAGATTGCACACGACCATATCGCCCGCGCTTCAAACTGATTTCCATTCTCGCCGTCTTGTACTTTTGCTTTGGAAAACCTTCCTTGCTCCACAGCGTTGCCCTATTCGTGCTCCCGCGTAATCCATTAGAGTATATTTGGAACATAGCGATGGTTAATAGTACATAAGAACAGGTACAAATCGTACCCCTTTTATTGATAGCAACTCACCGGAACAGCTGGACGATCCAGAACTCCATGGCCGATATATATATATATATATATATATATAAAACTGAGAAGAAAAAAACCCTTAGTGAAAAACAGCAACAACGGACGATTTAATCTTCGACGTTTCGGCCGGAGTCCGGCCTTCGTCAGGAAGACGAAGACTTCCTGACGAAGGCCGGACTCCGGCCGAAACGTCGAAGATTAAATCGTCCGTTGTTGCTGTTTTTCACTAAGGGTTTTTTTCTTCTCAGTTTTATACCCACGCCTTCGGCCTCCCGCCACCATGCCCGTTATATATATATATATATATATATATATATATAATCTAAAGGCATCTACGCACGACAGACGCTCAGAACTTTGGTGCGGCGTCAATTCTTGACTGGCATCTGTAGTAAAGTACTACCGAATCGCCGGTGTGGCGATATGTTCTACTAAGAACTGAAGAGCCAGGACAGTAAACGTCTTTACTTCATGATGGCGGATGCCGAACCGCCGCTCGCGCGCTCGGCTCCAGACGAGTGTGTGTTGTCGTCGTCGTCTAGTCTCAGTTCCCATCATATCTTCCCCCTTAAAAAGAAGACTGGAAGGGCTGAACCTTTTTCCTTTCTCGAGTCGAGCGCCGTGGAAGTGGCACAGGAGTTGAGAGGGGCTGGTTCTGGTTTGTTGAGGGACTTTTAGATGAACTTGGGTTTGCGGGAATCGAATCAGTGGGATTCGGGCCCGGCAATGGGTCCAGCCCTCGTTCAGCTAGAGCTCCGTCGCAGGGAACCTTGCTCTCTGATGTAGGTGTGAGTGGCGCCTCTGGGTCAGTCCATTCCGGAAACCCAAGTGGGTCTTCTGTGTGCCGCTGGCGAACTTGGTCAAGATGGCGACGCACCAGGTCCGAATTGGTTTGTATCGTCACCATGCGTGAGCCTTCTACGCTCTTGACGATTCCCGGCAGCCACTTTGGGCCCTTACCAAAGTTTCGGAAGAATATCTTTCTGCCCGGTTTAAAAAATGGCGGAGTGGGCTGACTCCCGCCCTGTGCAGTCAGCTCTGACCTCTTGTCCGGAAAGCACGTGTCCAAACGTGACCGGATCTGGTATCCCAAAAGTAACTGGGAGCGAGACTTGCCCGAAGCCACAGGCGTACGCCGATGATTGAGAAGCAGTCGGCACAACTTGACGTCCAGTGTGGACCCGCTTGTCTTTTTCAAGGCATCCTTAACAGTACGTACGGCTCGTTCGGCGAGGCCGTTCGATTGTGGATGATAGGGGGACGTGCGGTAGTGCTCCACGTGGTTCCTCTTTAGGAACTGAGAGAACTCTTCACTTGTAAATGGTGTACCATTATCCGTGACGACAGTCCGTGGGATTCCAAAACGGCTAAAAAGCTCTCGAAGCTGTCGGATTGTGGAATCCGACGTTGCATGATTGGTAGCTGTAGCTTCAATCCACTTCGAGTATGCGTCGATGACAATCAGGATCATCTTTCCGTCGACGGGCCCGGCATAATCCAAGTGTAACCTCGACCAGGGTTCACCGGTCACCGGCCAATCGACAGGTTTCTGCGCTGCTGGCATAGAAGCCGCTTGAATACATGTCTCACATCTCTGGGTGAGGTCTACGATAGCCGAGTCCAATGAGGGCCACCAGAACTTTGAGCGAGCAACCGTCTTCATGGCCGACGCACCTTGGTGGGTCTCGTGGAGGAGCTTGAGGACAGCTTCGCGAGCCTTTTTTGGAACAACGACTCGGTTTCCCCAGTACAGCAAGCTGTGATGCACCGAAAGCTCGTCTTTCCTGCTCCAGAAAGGTCGAAGCCCCTCTTGCTCCATCAATAGCTTCCGCGGCCATCCGCGCTGGATATAACTGATGACGCTACGCAACGTCTTGTCTTCCGCGGTCATCTGTGCCATCTGTTTCGCTGACACCAAGCCGTTATCCAGCTCCTCCAAGGAAGCAATTATTTCAGGAAGATCCTCCTCTTGTAGTTCCTGCGAATCCGCTTGAAGGGGAAGTCTACTCATGGCATCGGCATTGGCGTTGCTTGTCCCTGGCCGGTACTCGATGCGATAGCTGTATCCACCCAGGATGATGGCCCACCGTTGAATTCTAGCCGCAGCCATCGTCGGCACGGCCTTGTCATGATGAAAGAGACCTACTAAGGGCTTGTGATCTGTAACCAGAGTGAACTCCCTACCCAACAAGTAGTCCTTAAACTTCGTGACAGCGAACACCAATGCCAAGGCTTCTCGTTCCAGTTGGGAGTAGTTCTTCTCAGCACTCGTCAGTGTCCGAGAACGAAAACCGACAGGCTTCACTTCGCTTCCACAACGGTGGGAAAGGACGGCGCCAATTCCATGTGGTGAAGCGTCACATTCAAGAAGCAAGGGCTTCGTTGGGTCATAGTGAGCTAACATGTTGGACTCACTCAGGATTGTTTTTGCTCGTTGAAACGCCCTGTCTTCATCTGTTCCCCAATGCCATTTTACTCCCTTTTGCAACAGTGTGTACAAGGGGGACAACAATGTTGCCATGCTTTGCACAAACCGGTTATAATAAGTTATGAGGCCCAGGAACGAGCGAAGCTCGCTGACGTTCGTTGGTGCTCGGGCATGCTGGAGGGCCTCCAGGTTCTTGCCGGTTGGATGCAGCCCTTTTGTGTCAATCCTGTGTCCGAGGTAGATAACTTCTGCTTTCCGGAAGCAACATTTCTCCTTGTTCAGTTTGACTCCGTTATCACGGAGAACTTGCAGTACCTGACGTAGCCTTTCACCGCTGTCCCCGTTCTTTTCCGCTACCAGGACATCATCCAGGTACACTTGAACTCCAGAAATGCCTTGTAACAAGGTCTCCATTCTCCTCTGGAAGATTGAAGGGGCCGACGCAACACCAAAAGGTAGCCGGTTGTAGCAATATAGGCCCTTGTGCGTGTTGATCACCGTCAACTTCTTGGACTCCTCGTCTAATGGAATTTGGTTATAGGCTTCCCGAAGGTCCAGCGTACTGAAAAGGTCACCGCCATTCAGTGATGCGAAAATGTCCTCAATCAATGGTAACGGGTACTGCTCCGTTGGACAAGCCTTGTTCAAGGTGAGTTTAAAATCCCCGCAGAGCCTGATACAGCCGTTTTTCTTAACGACCGGCACGACTGGGGTTGCCCATTCAGAATGGGTAACAGGAGAGAGGATACCGTTCTCCACCAGGCGGTCGATCTCGTCGGTAACCTTCTGTCGTAGCCCGTACGCCACAGGTCTGGCCTTCCAGAACTTTGGTGTCGCTCCTGGGCTCACGTGCAAATGTATTTCCGGTCCTTTGATGAGACCCAAACCCGGTTGAAAAAGTTCTTGGTATTCTGCCAATACCTGATTCAAGTCTCCATGTTGCTCTGTCTTCAAGAACAACAGCTGAGTTGGAAGAAGGCAGAAGGCTCAAATCACGTCACGGCCAACCAGACTTGGTCCGTTACATCCCAAAACCGTTAACTCGGCTTTTTCTTGACGTCCTTCATAACTGACCGTCAAGCTCAACTTCCCGATGATTGGCACCCTACCGAGGTAGCATGACAGACTTAACGTCGTTTCTTGCAACCGAGGCCACCTTGCTTTGTTTTCTTCATATACCCTTTTTGGAATGACGCAGACCGGGGAGCCGGTGTCCAGTTCCATGAGTAGGTCAACACCCCCCCACGTGAACAACCGTCGGACCGGCGCAATTAGGTTCAACGTGTCCTCTCGCTGCGGTCGTGGAAAAAGGCTGTCAATGCCACATTCGTCATCAGATTCTGTTCCAGCAAAGGCGTTGGCCCCTGCACGCGACGTAGTCTCGCGTGAAGTGCAACGCTGGGCAACATGTCCAATCTTCCCACAGCGAAAACAAGTCTTCTTCCGAAACCCGCAGTCCTTAAAGAGGTGTGAAGTTCTCCCGCAACGGTAGCAGGCCTCCGATGCTATCACCTTGTCTTGGATCCTGCCAGGACTTCGGGTTTGAGAGGTCTTGCTCCCTCTCGCGGTTATCTTCTGGAGTTCTCCCTCTGGCTTCACCATTTGTGTGGCATCTTTTGTCGCTGCTTCTGCAGCAACTGCCATGTCCACCGCCGACTCCAGCGTCAGGTCCCGGCGTGCCAAGAGAGTCTGCTGTAGCTTCTCGTTACGCAGCCCACACACTAGCCGGTCCCGTAGCATGCGGTCGAGCATCGACCCAAAGTTGCATTTGTCCGCGATGCGCCGCAGCTCCACCAGGAAATCGTGAACTGTCTCATTTTCTCCTTGTCGGCGGCTGAAGAAACGGAAGCTCTCCGCTATCTCATTTGGCTTCGGCGTGAAGTAGTTATCAACGTGCTTGACAGTTTCGTCGTAGCTCAGCTCGGATACTTGTAATGGCGCGCAACTTGCCGACAACACCCGAATAGCTTTGGTTCCTAACGCAGAGACTAGAAGCGCACGCTTCTGAGGCGCCGACGTGATCTTATTCCCCTCGAAGTAGGCTTCGACTCTAATGAAATAAGAGTCCCACCTGTCTGTAGCCTCGTTGAAGGGCGGAACGTTGTACGCCATCCTTGCTGAGATGACCGGTGGTGACCCGCCGATCAGGGGACCGTTTCCAGCGTGGGTGTCCGTGTTCCTCGTCGCCAGTGTAGTAAAGTACTACCGAATCGCCGGTGTGGCGATATGTTCTACTAAGAATTGAAGAGCCAGGACAGTAAACGTCTTTACTTCATGATGGCGGATGCCGAACCGCCGCTCGCGCGCTCGGCTCCAGACGAGTGTGTGTTGTCGTCGTCGTCTAGTCTCAGTTCCCATCAGCATCCAAGCGTGCGAAGGTACAAAGATGCAGCACTCGGCGTGCCAAGGAAGCTTAGATCACGCCGCGAGACCGGCGACACTTGTTTTCGACGAGTTGATCCTTTTGATACGGCTTCACGCACATTGCACTCGCAAAGCACATCCACACAGCGTCGATTCCTGGTCGGTATATCCAAGCGCGCGAAGGCACAGACACACGGCACTTCGGCGTGCCAAGGAGGCTTTGAACACACCGCCAGACCCCTGCTTTCGACGAGTTGTGCCTTTTTCCTGCGACACTGCACTTTCGTAAAATTTTCCACGTGTTCACAACGGCAAGTCTCCACAATACACAGAGTCTCAAAAAAACTTCTTCGGCGAATGACGACGAACGAGTAGAAAACGTGTCCACAGCACGCTGGAAAACCGCAGCAATACGCTGGCAAAACCGAAAATCGTATCCCAGCGAGGTTGCGTCCGGTGGCTTCACTTGCGGGAGCGGGAAGCGCGATCCAGCAATTGTCATTGAGATCAGTGATCCCGCTCGTCACGTAACTGAATTCGGCGAATAGCAGCGCCGCGTGTTCAAGGCGCGCGGCGCGCTCAAAAGCAGGGGAACGTAGGCCGGGGCGCGTGCAACGTCTACTTTCCTGCACGGCACATGATCCGGCCCCTCACGTGATCGGATCTCGGCGAATAGCTGCGCGGCGGCACGTGGAAAACAGACGCGCAACTCTGGCTCCCGTAGGGACTTTATATAGGAACTCTAGGCCTATACAGGAGCGGACATCATCTTTTAGCTGCTGAGCCAAAGATACGAGTCCGCCATTGCCAACGTTACTAGAACCACTCAGTTGGGAAACTGCCATAGAGACTGCTCTGAAAAAGTGGCCCCAATCTGTCCACCAGAACCGAGCTAATGGCGAACACAACGCCGCCGTTTCTCCCGCAGTGGCCACTCGAGGAACTGTACGTTACTTCTATTTTGGCTTTAATCGGCATTTTTGGCGCCGAAACAGATACTGCGGAAGAGGTTACAAGGATGCCACCCCCGTCTCTCCAGCGGACGCGCCGCGACTTACTACTGAAGTTAAAATGCACCTAGGTCGGGACGCGCTACCTGAAAGCACCGCTGACTCTGAGGCATGGTTTTATAAAAGCAATACTAATTGTGCCGCTAAACCTTGCAAACTAAAGGTTTTAAAAACATCACGCGCCCACCATTTTGTACTTAACTCCAATCAATTTTATACAGAAAGAGTCTTTTCTGTTTGTTTTGACGCAAAAACATGCTTTCTAAAAGCTCAAGGTGACCATGGTACAGAGAAATGATTAAGAGTGGCGCTGTTGTCGTATTGAGCTCGGTCTCGGTGGACGCCAGCGGCCCAAGTTTCGACTGCGAGTTTCCCAACTGAGTGTTCTAGTAACGTTGGCCATTGCTTAATCACGTGCTGTATTGGACACAAGGGCAGCGTCAGCGTTCGGCCAACTCTCGGAGCCAATCCCACGCTTCGGGGTGAAGACCACCAATGTTGCTAGATTGGCTTTTGAAAAGGCTCTGTTCCCACCCCTGCCCGTATCAATACGGTTGAGCATCGTACCGGCGTGCAGTCGTGCATCACTACTCCTCTTCAGCGGAGACACATTGGAGCTGATGAGCTTCCCGCTGTCGAAACACGATTTGCTCAAATATGGCGTAGGGACACCACCCCATTATATCTCCTATAAAACGGTTTACTTAACGGGGAAAAGAAGTTCAACCGGAACAAAGATCTCGTGCGGGAGAATGTGACGTGAGGAATGTGACGTCACATGCTTCGGGGGTCAGGTGACGTCTTTCTTTGATCACGAATGGCGTTCAAGTTCTCCTTAAATTAACTTATTGCCGATGTTTCAGTGATCCTACAGTTGAATATTAATGAAGTTTATTAGTTTTATGGATAGATATGTGCCTGGGAGGGAAATTTACTTCGGAAATATTACAGAGGGGGAGGCTTTCTTTTTTGGCCGACCGTCTGTGGGCGGGAAAGGAAAATAAATTTTTCTTCCACCGCAGATTCTCGGTCTCTGTGCCCTTGAGCGTCATGTAAGTATTCAGGCGGGCATAAACATCTTGTCGGCAGCCTTTTTAAGATTCCGACTGCCCGAGTGCAGCATATATTGCGTCTCAGACCGCGGCAGTTCCTGTACAGCTCTCCGGTCGCAGTCTAAGCAGAAAGAAAGCGGAGGCTCCCCGTTTTTGAAGTCGCGTCTCGCCCTGACAGGCCCTGTGAGAAATGGGCTCACTGCAGCAGAACCGGCAAACGAAATTGGCCTCCAAATGCTCGAGCGCTTCAGGAAGCCATTTGCAGCTTGTTGCCCCCGCTTTTTCTTGTCCGGCGTTTTCCTCGCGCCTATTTCTTTTTTCTTTTGCCTGTTTATTGTTTATATATATTTTTTTTTCGTTCTTTATGTTTTTCGCGTCGCTCTTGCTCTTCAGCTGAGTCTCGCTCGAATTCGTTTTTCGTCTGGTTCACACGGGAGGGAGGCATTACGCCTTCGGGCTCCGTTTTCCCTTTAAAACGACGGATGTTACTGTACTCCGTTCAGCCCTAAGCTGAGGCTGCGGTGGAAGATACGTCTTCGTTGGAACAGTTGAACTTCTCTCTTTCGCCACGTGATCACGCTCCCGCCCATACCTACGCGCAGAAAGGGGGTCATGCGATGAAAGGGAGGCGGCTGATTGGTCCCGCGGGCACGAAGCTCCCACCGCAGTCTGAGCTTAGCGGCGAACGGAATGTAGCTGTATCCGTGCCACCTAAAAGACGAGGCCTGCGTATGACGTCATTACTAGTGGATCCCCAACCTGCTCCAAGCGGTCAACTTGCGAAAGCTCGGGGACAGTTGCCGCAAAGCGAAAGAAGCGTCCGTCTTGGCGTCGTCGTATGTTATGGCGCAGAACCTGTTATACAGGGAGAGTTTTGCCGATGGGTGGAGCCTGTCGCCCACTAAAACAAGCAGACGTGACGAGAACACAAAATGGAGGGTTTTGCTTTTGGACACTCTATTTACTTGCGCCAGTCCAAATGTGCCGTTGGTAGTTGTTTTATAAACACGATTTCGTGTACTCTGACATTTTGTTATGCGTGCAATTATTTTTTTATTTCAGTCTGGTCAGGCATAACATTCTGTCTGCAGTATTAAAGCAAAATATCACAAGGTCTGGTCACCATATTCAAGCACAGGCCATGCTTTATTGATCTCCAAAAACATAACTTACAAATATGCTCTATTTCTTTTCGCTTGAAATAAAATTAGGCCTTCTCAAAGAAAAGTGAATCTCGCGATTGAGCGCAAGGGTTCGCAGCGCCTCTGCTAGATGGCGCCGTCAAGGTACTGCATTTTTGAGGTGGTCATTTTTTAAACGTAATATTCAAAGTATTCAAAATTCACTTTTTACAAAAGAGGGAGACGTTTAAGCTCATATAATCTTAAGAGATTGTTGCAAATAAGAACGTTCGAGCTTCTCACTACGTGTTCAGCGCCAAAAATACTTACATTAGCGATAAACACTTTTATTACGATGGTGGGTCGCAGCACACCTTGCGTGCCTAATCCAGAGTGGGTTCGAAATTCGATAACACAATTAGTCGGAGGCAAGATGCCACCTCCTGGTTGCCTTACTTCAAGCTGTGGTTGCTGGATTGTAGGCATCTTCGAAGGAGTGCCAAACTCTCCATAGGGCTCCCTGTTGGCCTCGTCGTATGCTAGCTCGCGCTCGTGGCGAGACTCTGCGAGATACGCTGACTCAAACTGGTGGCGCTGCGTGGTTCCACTGTACTCCATTCCATACTTAATCCACACCTTCCCAAAAAAGGGCTGCTCTCCGGCTCCATTTTCAGCGTTCGTGCGTATGGCGCGTGATTTGCCCGCTTTCCGCAGCGACGAACATGCGCGTGCCCCCCCCCCCCCCCCCCAAAAAAAAAAAAAAGTGAGAAAACTTGTAATGCGTAATCTTGTAATCCATTACATAAAAAAGTAATTCAATTAGAAGGTCGTTACTCCTTAAAGGGATACTTCAACGAAATTAGAATTATTCCCGTCGTGTTCAAAAATAGGTTTAATATGATCCACAATATCCGTAAATGACAATAGCACGTTTGTATTCTGAGACTTATCAAAGCTGTATGCTGGGCTACTTGGTATTGGTCTTGGGTTGCCAAAGGCGCTACCATGCCTTTGACAACCCAAGACCAATACCAACTAGCCCAGCATACAGCTTTGATAAGTCTCATTTCTAAAAAGCGCTACCATGCCTTTGTATTTTGAGCCTAGTGGCTGTATTTTTCGTTATAAACGGCCCACTCTGGCAAGCGCTCGGAGAAGGCCCAGCGTAGACCACGTGACATCCAGCGCAATCGTGACGCAGGTCCTCTCGGGATGAGCAAAGCTACGGCGAGGCTGACGTCGAGAGGATGGCCTAGTCGTTCCAGTCACCGAAGCGGCTGCTTTTGTACGAATTTTGAGTGACGGGTTAATCTTCTATAATCTTGTAGGGGGCAATAGCGACTTCTGCGACACACAAAAGGCATTCTCGGGAAGAGGGGAGTTCCTCCTTCCCCCCTTCTCTCGTCGTGGCCGGAGGCGAGACACTCACCGTCACTAGCTGTCAAGGTTCCTAGACGGGCATTACAAGCGAGGCGATAGCGACATCCACCAGGTGCTCTTTGCTAATCGTTTAATTCGTTTTAAAATTCCTTTTCGAGACTTTTTAAACAAAATATTGGTATGTTCCATGTGATGCTGCTCCTTTGAACACATATAGACCAAAAAATGAGCGCCGAAATTTCGTTGTAGTATCCCTTTAAAGGAAGTAATTGAATCGTTAAAAAATTACAGTAGAATGTAATCGATTACAAGTAATCAATTACTTGTAACGCGTTACCTACTAGTCTGGCCAGCACCTCCTAGACATCTTTAAAGCCTGCTTGTTTCGTCACATGACGTCACGTCCGGGAGGCCGACACGGGCGCTGATTGGATGCGAGTGCCGCGTCAGCGTTCGCGTGGGACTATGATAGGAAACGAGCCCCACACGAACAGTGACGCGGCACTCGCATCCAATCAGTGCCCGTGCCAGCTACCCAGACGTGACGTCATGTGACTTAACGCGCAGGCTTTGCTGTCTAGGAGGTGCTACGCTAGCACGCGGCGACGCCAAGACGTCAGTCACGTCGAGCTTCGGCCTGTTTGCCGCTCGGGTCGGGGATCCACCAAAGGAAATCTAGTAACGTTGGGATCCACGAACGATGACGTCATGCGCAGGCCTTCTGCGTGGGCTTGGCTTGGTTCCGTTCATCTCGCGACACAAGGAGCTCAAGCCACTCGCGATCGCATCGCTACAACGGGGACTTAGTTGCCCGTCACCTCCGACCTAAGCGGAACATATCGACGGTGCACCAGAGCGGGGAAGGAAGCGGTGCAAATGGCAATTACCGGAAGCGGGATAACGCTCCGACTCGGCCCCAAATGGACGCAGTGAAAGCTCGATTGAAATCTCGTTCCCCAATTTCCCCAATGGGGCGGAGAAGACCCGACGGATAGGAGAAAAAATAAGTTACGCTTTTCCGATTTCTTTCGCAATTGTACGGTAGATTTGTTTTCAACACCCGGCTGTCGTTCGGTTTTATTTGGATCATAAAATGATTTTTAAACTTTTTCCTTCTTGGATTAATCCTCCAAAAAAGCGAAATAAGAAATCACGTGGTCGTGACGTGGTTGGGCACCCGATGCGATGACTTCGATCTTTCACTGTGCTTTTTAAGCACACCACGGAACTCGTCATTCGCAATAGATGGCGCCACGGCCGTCGTTGGCCACGAATGCGAATCCAAATATTCCTCGACGAATTGATCGTTGAAGAGCGCATACGTCCGAGTGGCGCACTGCTCGAGTCCAATGCGTGAGCTGGGTTCGGCTAAGTGCTTGGGCACCTCGGAAGCATCGCAGTGAAAAAGCGAAGAGCTCTCGAAGGAAAGAAGGTAAGAAATAGTCCGCTATATGTTAAAGTACTCGTACCGAAAAGCAGGCTTTTATAGCTTCCTAACCTCGTGAGCTAGTTTTCCTTTGGCGCACTAAACGATATGCAATTCGTAAAATCTCAATTTATCCCAGCCAGAAATTCATTCCATAATTTCTTTAAAGGGGTCATGAAACGACTTTTTTTATTTTCGTTCAGTACTACTAAAAAGCCCTCCCTAATATTAATAATTGAATAAAATTTCCTTCGTTTTTCTTTCCAGGCAATGACAGTTGCCAAACAAATTCGAAAAATATGAGCATCATTTATGCTCTCAACCGCTTGCTGAGCTCCAGGCATCGTTAGAGTTCGGCTATTCTCATCACTGCAGTGGTTGGACACGAGCCACTAGCCGAGTGTCCGCCGAGGCATTGATTGTTACGAGCCCAAGTCGAGTGCTCACGCAGTTCTCGTGTCCAATCCATGAGCCAAGCTAGACTGTCGTCAGGCGGGTGGTTTCGATCGCTTAAAGGGATGGTGAACCGAAATTTGGATTTCAAAAAAACAATGCTGGAGATGTAGGCGGGACGCTACAATCCCTACAACACTACTACAGCTATTTCGTTGACAAAAACGTATTCTAACTTATTTAAATGTCCTGAATGAATTAACTAAATATTGTAGTAGTTTAAGACACGTTTCCTGGAGGAAGAAAAAGCAACGTTGCTAGCGAACTACTTTCTCGACGGCAGAGGCACTTCAGATGGGCGCAATGCGCTTGTGGGTGGAGCTAAAAGATTGTTCTTAGGTTGCAACCGACTATAGTAAGGCGATATCTCAAATGGACGGCCGTATTTTTTAAAAAAGAAGTCGAGATTGACCAGGCCGACGAGACGTGTGACCGTCAAGATGCCTAGTTTCCTCCTCTCTTCGCTCCGCTCCCTCAAGGCCGTTCCCTCTCCTTCTCGGAGAAACATGACGTCAACATTCTTGCCAAATTCGCCACTTTTTTTTTTTTTTAAATACGGTCATCCGTTCGAGATATCGCTGCATGAGTGATATTTTGGTGTTTGTAGCATCCCGTTGCACGCTTTTGCAGCGTGTTTTGGGGAATCCAAATTTCTGTTCAGCATCCCTTTAAAGGAGCTGCGCAACGATATTCGATTGGAATGTTTTTCACTTGACACGAGCTTACTGGCACACCTGGGACTCGAGGATATTCACACGCCACGCCACTGGCCAAGAAACTCCTTTGTTGCGGTGTAATTTCAAGGAAAAAGCGATCATTTTCATTCAATCTCTCCTTTGCAAAATTTGATGATGTAACGTGGGGATCGCAATACACCCAAGTGACGATATTTGAATGCGGTCCATAGATTGGACCCGAGTATTGCGTGGGCACTCGACTTGGGCTCGTGATAATTGCTAGCTCGAGAAGCATTCGGGTTGTGACCCGTGTCCAATCGCTGCAACGACGACAAAAGCCGAGCCATAACAATGTCTGGAACTCAGCGCGTGTCCTTCGTTTTGCCAACCCCAGCGCGTGACTATGATCAACACTGGCGGCATAGAATCGGCTCCAGATCACGTGGCCGCTCGTTCTGACTGCGAGTTGAGGGGGTAAACGCTGCTCGTTTTTTTTTTTTTTTAATTTTTTTCTGGGACTTCTATTGCGTGAGGTGAAAAACGAACACGTGTTTGATAGGTCATTAACGTTAGTGATTCGTTTTAAGCGGTATTTGCGCAAAGTACAAAAATTGTTGCATCGCTCGTTTAATTACTTGGGGGATCGGTGGCCGAGTGGGCTAGTGCATACCAGCTCGGAGCACGGGGAGCGAAAGCTCGCACTGCAGAACCCAGGAATCCTGGGCTCAATCCCTGCCCCCCCCCCCCCCCCCCCCCCCCCCTGGGCCCGTTTCGATCTGGATGAACATCGTACCGGCGTGCGGTCGTGTATCACAACCAAAAAAAAAGAAACGCAAAAACTAGACGAAGGACGAGTGAGAGGAGTGTACACGACAAGGGCTGACTTACAACTGAATTTTTATTAAGAAACATGAAACCCTCGAACCAGCAAAACACAAAACACCGCCAATCTTATCAATGAGATTACAACCTTGCTTCATGTATCCTATACTGTGTGGTGCACGTTAAAGACCCTAGACTAGCGGTGGTACTGCACTGGCTAAATCTCTCATCTACAGCTGGGAGACAAGTCACCCGTTCTAGGCTGTATAAACATACACACACCCCATTTTTTTCTTTATCCCACATTTACGTCACCAAGCTTTGCGAAGGCAAGACTGAAAGAAATAGTCCCCTTTTATCCTCGCAATGTTACCGCGACAGAGTAGCTTCTGTATCAGTGGCGGTCTGTACGAGTATGGTTGGGCCGGACTAGAGCCAGCACACCTTTGCAAAGTCATGAACATTCCAACCCGATATCGCTTCATGACCCCAGACCCATGACCCCTCCATGACGTGGAACTGTAAGGTATGCCTCCTATATCACCCGTATTTCACAAAATTAGAATTACTTCCGCGTCGCAGATGCCCACCCTTATACTCCTTTTATACGACGATCATCCAGATGACAGCCATTTTAATGGGAACTATATAGCGCGCCACATATGGACCTCTTTCGCATAACCTAATACAACGCTGCCTAATACCAGCGGTTAACTATATACCCTCATCCCGGTGCATTTTTTTTAATTTCCCCTAACACTGGTTCACGGTGGAAGAAACACATTGCGTTTCTTCCACCCTGCAAAGGGTATGCAACCGTCTAGAAAATGGGCGAAACGGCATAGAAACGGACGCTGTGCGTGAGTTTGTTCAGAGTGCTTCTTTTAGCAGTGTTACAATGTTACAGTGTACCAAAATTTACAGTTGTATGGCTATCCCTACTTCGTCGTCGTGTGCACAAATAATTTTAATAAGATTAAGAACAATCGCAGAAAATGTGCGATGAGCACAAGAAGCTGCAGCGCGAGTGTGGCTGCACTGTTATTGAGCTGCACACGTTTATACAAGGATCCTTATTTATGAACCCAGTCAATTGCAAGCGCGAATCGCGAGGGCTTTGGATCCGACTCATCGTCACGTTTACGCCCACGACAACTTCGTCTACGGCAAGAGAACCAATTCCAAGTCGGTGCAGGTACTCCGATCAAGTTCTCACTGCAAGGTAGGCTATTGCTCCATGGCTTAGTGGAGGGTAGGAAAATCTGTGCATGCCATTATTCGAGATGCAGCTATCAAATGCCGAGAGCTTAGCTGCATAGACTGCATTATACATTGTGGAAACTCAATCAAAGTACCCAACTGCCGTCGTCCTCATTCTTTCGAGGAGGTATGGTGATGGCCTGTCATTAGCCAGCTCGAAAAATGAAGGACGTTTACAACTTCCTGACCCTGTAATGCCGAAATAGAGCGCAGCGCTTGAGGAGGAGGAGGGAGGGTACGGAGAAGAAGGTATGCCCCTCCTCCTTCTCCGTACCCTCTCCTCCTCCACTCCTCCTGGTCTCCTCGTCCCGTTCCTCACCTCCTACTCCCTCTTCCCCTCCTTCTCCTCCTCCCCCTCGTCCTTCTTCTCCCTGCCTCCCCCTCGCGATGTCACTCATAACCCTCGTGTCGTCACTCGGGAAGACCTCGTGAAATGAAGGTCACGTGAAGGTCGTGACCTTCGTTGTGACCTTCATTAGTGACCGTGACGTCACGCGTCACGGTCATGATGCAACGCGCGGATCACGAGTGACTTGCGTTTTGCATTATGGGACGTTTCCCATAATGCAACGCGCGGGACCCTCGTGACGTCACTCGTCACGTCACGTGTGACGTCATTATGGAAACGTACCATAATGCAACGCGCAGGACCTTTGTGACGTCACTCGTGACCCTCGTTATGTCACTCATGACGTCACGTGTGACGTCATTATGGAAGCATCCCATAATGCAACTCGCGGGTCCGGAGTGAGACACGCGCGTTGCATTATAGGACGTCTCCCATAATGCAACGCGCGGTTACGCCGACAGCGACAGCGACGGCGACGCCGCTCAAGCCGGAAACGGGCGCCTAAAGGCTGAACTCCATGGAGCGAATTATGTGACGAATAACTGGCGAACGTCGCCCGACGGCACGCTCGCTTTGCGCGCGACGTACCAGCTACTGTGCTGATTCCACTCGCAGAGCAAAAGCCGCCGGGCGCAATTCGTCAAGTTTTCGCAGCATATTCGCCCCATGGAGCTCAGCCTTAAAAAACCTCTGACACGCCCAAAAAAAAAAAAAAAATTTATGCTAGGCGTTGAAATGGCATGTCAGGACATTACAAAAAAAAATTCTTTCACTACAGAGGTGCGTAGTTTTTTTTATAAAAATAGAAATAGGAGGCCCAATTCAAAGTTCCCGCCAGTGCACTGTGACGTAACAGTGTACCGCAAGGTGTCGGGGCGGTCAAAAGGGAGGCATGGACATACGTCACTAAAAGTGGGTTCGCAGGAAGTCACGTGAGTTTCACTCCTCGTGCTCGCCGCGACCGTGCCTACAACTTTTTTTTTATTTTCTGCTCTTTGTACGAGCGATTTTAGAAAACGAAGTTTCAGTTCCACTAGCTCTTTATTGCTGCACCGTTGGTTAGTTTGCGTGCTGTAAAAGTTGAGGACGAAGAGTCAGTGGATCGTAATCGTAATCGTAATC